>NW_027526233.1:66237476-66837476 GCF_048455015.1 Haemaphysalis longicornis | reverse complement strand
GAATAATAGTTTTATTTGCTCAAATAAAATTGGACTGGTCTCTATGGCATATTCCAGAATATCTACAAAGTAGCGCGTCGGTTCGCGGCGTTTTGCTAATAAAAATCTGACTAACCCGCCGCGGTTGCTCGAAGGCTAAGATGTCCTCCTGCTGAGCACAAGGACGAGGGCTCAATTCTCGCCCACGGCGGCCGATTTTCTGCAGGCGAAAAGCCAAAACTCCAGTGTACTCGAGATTTGGGCTCATGTTAAAGATCTCCATGGCCGAAATTAATGGGGAGCATTCCACTACGGCGCGCCTCATACAGTTTCGGCGCAAACCCCGTAGTGAATGAATTGAATCAATCATAAATTTTACTGAAGTTTGGGAGAGTTTCACAAAAGCTGCGCATCGCTCACAGGCGTACAGTAAAATCGAAGGCCGCAGCTAGGAACATGTATAAAAATAGTGGACTGATGCGGTATTCACATCTGATTAACTGGCACACACACTTTCAGCAATATAGGCGTCAATCGAAAGGTTGGTACCGCAACATTTTAAAAATCATTATTTCGCAGCGCCCATTCTGAAAAGTTAGTGTAAAATGAAAATAAAGCCAAATTCCTCATTTGGCGTCATTGAAGCTGCCGTCATGTTGTACCCCGGTGTCCTTAAAAAATTCCCGCGCCTTCCCGTGAGGGGAACACGAGTAAATGCAGAGCATTGGGGGTCGTTAACGCAGAGTAAAGTCACGTTAGGGTGGGTAGTTGGGTCGTAGTTGCGTTGGCTTTGGTTTGGGGTAGAGACAGGAGAGTAAAGTCGCGTTAGGGTGGAGCGAGCGTCAACCATGGAAGGAAGGAGCAACGCAGTGACTGAGACACGAGCGACCGCTAGCCGCTATATTTGCAGCGCTCGCAGTAGACGGAGAGCAGTACGGGGGGGAGAGCGCGCGTGCGCAAGCAGCGCGCGCCCTTCTACGCCCCACCGCGCTGCTATCACGCACCTGTTACGCCGAGACCGCGAGGGAGCGAGCGGGCTGACAACGCCGCATGCGCGCGCCAGCTGCTGTTGAGAGAGAGGAGGGAAGGAGGTAAGGCGCACCAGCTGCGGACGCGGAGCTGTGGACGCCGTCCAACGCAGGAAGAGGTGAGGCTAAGAAATGCTCTGCATTTAAAAGACGAAAGAAAATTTAATGCAGCACGGGCCTTGTTTCTTCTATTCATTGCATATTACGCCGGGAGCGAGGAGGGAACACGAAAAAAAAATTCCCGCGCCTTCCCGCGAGGGGAACACGAGTAAATGCACAGCATTGGGGCCTCAGTACTGCTTGAAGGCAGTGTTGCTTCCATCGCTTGTTTCGTGATGCTGGAGTAGCAGACACGAGTAAACGTGGGCACGAGCGTCAAACAAGGAAGGAAGGAGCAACGCAGTGACTGAAACACGAGCGACCGCTAGCCGCTATATTTGCAGCGCGCGCAGTAGATGGAGAGCAGTACGGGGGGAGAGCGCGCATGCACAAGCAGCGCGCGCCCTTCCACGCCCCACCACGCTGCTATCACGCACCTGTTACGCCGAGACCGCGAGGGAGCGAATGGGCTGACTACGACGCATGCGCGCGTCAGCTGCTATTGAGAGAGAGGAGGGAAGCAGGAGAGGCGCACCTGCAGCGGACGCGAAACTGTTGACACCGTCTGACACAGGAACAGGCGAGGCTAAGAAATGCTCTGCATTTTAAAAATTGTGGATAGGGGTTTTCCAGCGCTTGTCCCTGTCACCTCCGTTCGTTCGTCGTTCTTTTTTCCGCGACGTAAGCACTTCGTTGAAAAAATAGAATAAAAATTACAGGGCACGCTTTCGCCAAAAAGCCTCTAAAATGCTTTTTAATTTATTCTGGCATGTTGTTTTCTACCCCGCTGTTAGCATTTCTGGTAACATAAAAATTGGGGAACTCGCGAAAATACGCGGCCCGCGCGATACCGCGCGCTTGGACGAGCGCAACTCGCGAGTCTACTTCGCACGCTGCGGCCTCTATTCAATCTACAAGCGCCGCTTCAGGTGGAGCGCTCCGTTCACCCCACTCAATTCCTTCTAGTACCTTCGGTCATGACCAGTGGATTGGATTGGATCATGTGATCTGGCTTTATCGCACCTTCGTTATTTTGCGGTCTCAGAACAACATATCAAACAATGATCCTTTTAACGGTTCAAACTGTAACGATAGTACACATTTTGCGTATTTTATTTAGTTTTTATCTTAAAGGGAGGAATTCATGCCCCAGTTTGGGCATTGCGGGTATAATGAAGCAGACGGCGCTCATAGCTATGAAACAAATAAAAGAACATTGTTGGCCGCGAACCTCGAGCCCTAAATAAAATTAGTTCTTTATGAGGATTTTTGCTGACCAAAATAAAATAAAGATGATTTATCTGCCTAAATCTTGCTTTTCTAATTGGAGTAGCTCAACAAACGCAAATGGCGCGAAATTCAAACAACAATATCAAAAGCGTGGAGGTTGTATGTTTTATATCTCAAGACATTACGTGTGTATAAGTTTAAATTGAAAATATAAAGCATGAAGCTAACGTCTCACTTCATAAACAAATACTAAGAACGTCCATTTATTATCCCAGCAGTTTATTAAGCCTCGCGAACAATCCTGAGTGCAGCACACGGTTTTATTGTTCATATAAGGGTGCTAGCTTCATTATCGGATCCTTTTGCTTTAGGAATTTCCGAAACACACGTGTGTGATGCTTAAGAATGTAGTATTCTTCTACTGACTATTAGGGCGCAAAATAACAAAACGTGTTCGAATTTGGCGAAACACACATGTACGCTGCTAGAGCCACTAGATGAAGTTTTATTTAGTGGCTCAAGACGCTCCTATTTAGGGGACAGTAGGGCGCAGGGAAGTCAGACGATGAGGTCTTGTGGAGGAGGGATCGATGGGCGAGAGAGTTGGTCTGAAGGATTTGCCATAGGAGCTTCTTAGCGTTGGTGAGGGATGTGTGGGCAGTTGGAAAACGGCGGCAGGAGAGATGATAGCACCCCGTGGCTTCTTAATACGAGAGCAGATGATGGGGTGCCGCCAAGCACTGTGTTAGAGAGAAGGAGCGAGCCCAGCACGGGTGTTTAGTTCTCGTGCTGCTTTGTGGGCTGCCTCGTTGCCTCCCACCCCAGTGTGGTCCGGGTCCCAGACGATGTCGAGTGGTTGAGTATGGGGATTTTGGAGAATCTTGAGTGCTGTAGCCGAAACGCAACCATGAATGAAGTTTTGAATGGCCGTCTTGGAATGAATCATTATAATATGTGGTGGCAGCCTGATGATGCGGGTGAGAGCTATTGCCGCTTCGTCCGCCATTGCGGGGTAAGATGTCCGTACGGTGGTGAGGAAAGTGACCGGGGCTGAGCCCGCCAGCTCTCCTGTTCCTCCATCCTTTCACCATCGGTGCAAGCTGGGGAAATTTTTTTCTTAACATATGTGGCTGAACAGTGTCGCCAGGGATTTGTCAGGTCAGCATTAGTATTTTCATTACGAAGGTAGAACGACCAAATAAAATGGTGGTTTCACTGAATAAAAACTCCTATGAGCTTTAAATTGTGTCCAAGCGTATGATGAGTCTAATTTATTTATTATGTCCTCCGCATTTATATTCCCGTAAAAGCAATATTCGTCTATTACAAAACTTCAACAAAACCCCTCGGGACAAATTCATAAAAAACACATATGAAACCCCTCTGTAACTGCAAAACAGAACGCCTGCGGAGAGTTTGAAAATAAAGTACAGCAGATATAGCTAAATAAAATGTAACTGAGATAGGCATGTACGAAGTAAAAAATGGACATACCAGCAACATCTGAACAACGTATGCAAAATATGTGTAATTACCGCACACAAATAAAGCAGCAGCCACATCGAGAGTACGTATGTAGCATAATTGAAAGAACGTCCAACATTAGGGTACCAGCAACGTTATCTCAACATCCAAAATTTTTCACAATAATGTTGCACGTTGTACGCATGTTTATTAGAGATACTGCTGGGACATAGACGTTCGGATCTTTTCGGACGTCGCAGAGATTTTAGTGGCTTGCTGGGTATGTAGACTGTGCTTTGAATAACTTGCCATGCAGCAACTAATAAAAAGCTATTGCTGAAAATGTGTATTAGTTCAGCACGCTGCCGAACATCGAAACGTTGAACACGCACATATCTCTTTTATAGAAATAAATAATTATGCAAGAAAACCCGCGCGATGCATGATTTGAGCGAGTATAACTTACATACCTCCAGACCGCATCTCTTCTTTTCTCTTTTATACCCAGCCACAGAAAGTCGTGTTCTAGAGTTAGTGAGCTAGACTCAACCATCAAATGATTTACCTGATAATCTCAGAATATGGTATTTTAATCTGAGCATATGCATGTCAATGGATTAGAAAAATCTTTGTAGTCGCGATTCGCAGTTGGACAAGAGCTTAAGGTATTATGTTGCATCATTCATGAAGTTTAGTTAATATCATTCAATGTAAGTATCAGACAAACAGCACTTACGAAAGTGCGGTGTAGGGTAGTAACTATAGCATTTATTTTCTATACTTGGCGGCAGAATCGGCCTACCGTTATGGAGGTAGTAAAGTTCACAAGGAGTTATTACATACAACTTGTTATCTGTTTTTTACTAGAATTTTTATTGAGGGTGCATCAAAAACCGAGAATATGTTTTGAAGGAATATTTAATGTCCTGCGTTCTTGGTCTGACTCCCTTCGGGGTTGTAGTTTACTTTTCAAAAGTTTTGTTCTTTTTGTTTAGAGGTCCAGCTTTACTTGGCGCCTAACCATCCGCCAATGATGGTTGCTCCGAATCTTGCTTAGCAACTCCACGTCTTGCCGATGCCTCAACCAATTGGATGAAGTCATTTTGATTTTTTTTGTTCAATACAAACGTTTCGTCGGCTGATGATAGTGTTTTTTATCATCAGGTTATGTATCTCCTCAAATCCCACCACTGTATCACCTCGACTATTGCGAATCCCTATTATGTAGTTTCTATTATGTAGTTTCCTACTGACTTTTCTCTCAATTACTTCTCGCGTGCATTTGCGTCAGTCTCTTGCCAAAATGTTGAACTGTTTTGAATATTTTTTTTATTTGGTGATTGGACGTCCTCGTAGACCATATGATTCTGTTGAAAGCTGTTTGAACGTAGTATTGTAGAATTGTTGGCCTATATCGGTTGTCTAGCAATCCAACCACCACTGCGACTCTCTCCCTTACGCTAAATATTCCCGGCAGGTCTCGTAGTATTTCCCCGTGGTATGTGGTCTCGTGGTATATCCCTACCTTTACTATCTATTTTTATCGTCTCCTCATTAGAACCAAATAACAACGCTAGGCAGTTCCATGACGTCTCGTGATATTAAAACTTGGCTAAATCTTGTAGTACACACCTAATGTCAGGGAGCTCCTTTAATAGGACATCATGGCTTCTCTCGGCAGACAGGCTTCACGCGTGTAACATTGACAGGTTCATGTACCACAGCCAAGCCTGTCCTCGACCAACATATTCATAGACACGTTGCGGTATCACTGGACTGACTGCCGCCATGGTCTGCTAGTCTACAGGTGGTGGGGACTAAGACCTATGACTGTATTGGTCAGTGTACAATCACTTATAAACCTAAAAATAACTAGCCTTCAGAGAGGCATCTCAGACAAAAACGTCGTTGGCACAAACCGGATTCGGTCTTACATTGTCGCGATTCCATAAGTAGCAATAATAAGAGTGAATCGCATTTTCTATTGTTGGCCGAAAAACCCGCGCGTCATCGTGGCGATTCCACGATGGGGGGGGGACGCTTTTCAGAAAGAAAACGGCGCATGGCAGGCAGCGACAAGTGAAGACGCGCTTCAATTGGAGCAAGACAGCTGTTGCGGGAGTTTTAGGCTGGTTTAAGGCTATTTGGAGCAGCAACGTCGCTAAGCAAAATGCTATATAGGTGCATTGTCAGGCTGAGATGATGACTATTTTCGGCGCAACGCTCAATAACTTTACCTGGTGTATCCCCCATGTGTCACTTTTTACTCGTCGCGACTCATATTCTTGGTTGCAGAGCAATCGGTGGCTGATTAAAAGGTTATATACCTGTTTTAGAGCTCGGAGGCGCTCCACGCGGTTCGGGCAATACTCTTAAGACAACAATACTTCTGCAATACACTGATCATTTTACCGCTGCACTGAAGTCATAGAAACATACTTTAACAACTGCTTACTTGTACGACTGTTTCATTAAAACAAAAATGTATTTATTTGGCAGTCCAACTCCATTAAAGTGAAACATAGAAGGTGCGATACATCACTTTAAAATAAATATTCAGTCGCGTTTTGTGTACAAACAATCAAGAAGCATCACCGTAAAGGCAGTTTTATAGTTATGTTTTCTTTGAGTTCGTGTTTTTGCAACGGGGAATGTGATAGAAGGTTTAGAGATAGGAAGAGGTAATAAAGTAGGAAGGTAGCAGAGAGGGAAGAAAGTCGAGAGACAGGGGTGAAAAAAGCACAGATATTCATCAAAGTGATAGGTGTTGTAATCTACAGGTATGCATGTGGTGAAGCTGCGTTTAGAAAGTCCATCCGTGACCAGCCGTATTTATCCTCCTGCACACACCCATTCGAATCACCTGGTCTATCCCACCGGAGACCAACCTTCCTGAGCGCGTAGTCTCGAGCTTACCTTGTTCCCGCGCAGTTCCACAACAGACGTTTGGCATCAGCTTCAGCCGCAGGGAACGGAAATTTGGGACAAGCTCCTGGATCTTTTTGTGAGTGCCCCCAAGTCCAAGTAACTGAAGGCGCAAATGGCCAGCCGAATCCACAACCTCCAGAGAGAAACTTCCTCCACCCGGGAAAGATAGGGCAGGGAGCCGACAGGCGGGAGAAATAAGGCAGGTGTGTCCCTTTTCGGATAGTGATTTTGGTACAAAAAAGTGCATCGAGGATCACAAGAAGGGGGCTGGTGGGGTGGGAAGACTGGGAGAGATTATCCTCTAATTGGTTCAGTGTATTCTGACCAAGCTCCCGTTCCCAATCTGCAGAAATCATTTGCTGTGATGTATTGTGTAAGCTGTGAATCTTTAGGCAGATAAAAAGTGCACTCTTTACTTTCTTCAGGCGCTACACAGCACTGAGTGAGTCTGTATATATGCACCTGCGTGATGTTGATGTATGTACTATGCAGGGTTCCAGTAGGTGGTCTGTAGTGTCGTTAGTGTGAGTGCGCGCGCCTTAAATTACCCAATGCGTAGAACTGACGAAAGCAGACCGTCTTCCATCCTGTAGAAGAGCTGCGTCGGTGTACAATGCACAGTAACCTTTTGGGACTGCGGTATCAGATGTTTGGCGCTGGATGGTCACGGCGACGAAGCTTTGTTCTCTTATTGGTTGTGATATCGTGTACGGCCACGGTGGAAGACCGTAAAAGGTCGAAGTTACGGGAGGCTTATTACAAAAATGTGAATGAAGCGCTGCGTTCATTCGGATATACAAAGCCTTGAGCTTTCTATTTTCTGGGCGCAGGTTTAGAGGCTTCTTTATAGTATTGAGCTAAAACGGCATAGTTTCCACCAGCATAAAACCTCCACAGTGTGTATAGCTTGCGTTCGAAGAGAGAACCAGTTTTTCCTAATCGTTATCAAAGCCTACTAACTAGTAGTACTCTATCAGGGAAATTCCCAGCCATACCTAGGTTGTGCCTTGCTTTATTTTAAAGCTACATCCGGGACTTTCCAACCTCAATACAGATCCACTTTACAGAATTAACTTAGGCGTTCACAGTGCTGAATCGGAGACTTGTTGCCACGGTCACAAGTCAGCGTCCAGATCCCCAATAAATTTACTATTGATATCATGCTAAAACGGGCATAGCCAAAATGTATTTCATGATGATGATGATGATGATTGGATGGTAATGGCACAAGCCCAACTGAGGCAAAGACCACCACAACAGTGGTTATATATGAAAGGTGAGAACGTAAACACCAAAATCAGTGAGCAAGAACAAAAGTAAAATCAATAAAAGCCAGTGAGGATGGCTGTTGTATACAGCCTGGTTGTGATCATGCGTGGTACGAAATTAGGTCTAAGAATTTACCTTCTGCTAAATATTCCAAAACGTGCTTGACAAAAAATGTAGGATCATCAGACAGAAAAAATGCTCGGTGTAACGGGATGTGTTGTCTGTAAAGTTGGGTTAAGTGTTTGTGTCGTATAGTGTCGGGTGCTTTGCATTGGAGTAGTACATGGATTACGGATCGGGCCTCTCCACAGCCGCGACACAGGGGTCTTGGAGATCCTGTGAGCTGGCGGGAGTGTGTTACATCAGTGTGACCTATTCGTAACCTACCAAGGGCCCCTTCAGTGTGTCTGTTGTGTGTGTCAGTGGTGTATGGTCCCAAGAGTGGCTTTACTGTGTGTAGTTTGTTGTCTGTTGATTCCAGAGTGGCTTAAATATTTTGCGAAGGTGTTGTCTGATTTGTGGTTTGAGGTCAGTGTACGGTGTATTTGTAAGTGCAGCAGCAGCGGCCAGCCGATCCGCAGTCTTGTTTCCCACCACATCAGAGTATCCTGGAACCCAACACATGATCACCTCGAGAATAATTGCATACGCTGAAATAACGGTTTTATACACTACATCAGGAACATGGTTTTAAAGCAACGCTTTTTACCTCCACCCCCTGAGAGTTCTTTCGAGACCGTTGGTGTCATAAGAATTTGTGTCATAAGAGAATTTACTGCAATTTACTGCACGTTGGTGTCATAAGAGAATTTACTGCACCGCAGGAATCAAACCTGGAATTAACAGAGTAACAAAGCAAGAGCCGTAGTCTTCCAGATTTAGCTACGAGACCATTCCGGAGACGGGGAAGACAAGTGGTCACCGACCAGGCACATCTACGAGATCAACCCCTTGATTCTAGCTATATTCCACGCGATAGCGATGAAAGGAAGCTCACACCAACCCATGCAATTTCACTTCTAGTACCCCAATGGGCCTGTGGCTTCCTGTGTTCGCCTAAAATATCTCAGTTTCTTGTCGTCCGCCCTCACGCCAGACAATACCTCAAGGAAGACGTTCAATTACTCCTTGATGGCCAGGCCATCACTCCAAGCCACAGCATCAAAATCCTGTGCCTACATCTTCAGGCCAACACCAAGAGTAACGTATCCTTGCAGTGCGTCAAACACAATAACAATAAATTATACACATGATCAGCCGAGTTGCTACCAAGAAGCCAGGCCTCAAGGAATCCTATAACTTTCAATTAGTTCAAGCTTTCGTTCACTCTAGAATCACTTACGTCAACCCCCCGTCTTCTTCTTTGAAATGACGACATAAAGATGTTTTATTTAATGATTAGAAAGGCGGTTGAGCAAGTCATTGGCCTTCCCATGAGTGCGCCACAGAGAGGCTGATTAGCACGGGGCTCTACAACACGGTGGAAAAGCTGATAGAGGGTCATGTTTCCATCCAGAAGCTCCGAATGAGCAGAAGTGCAGCGGGTCGCCGCATGTTTCACCAGATTGGTTGGGGAGCACAGAATGTCACCCCGCTTGATGTACTCCTGGGCTTTCGGCGAGAAGAAATAAGTATGCTCTCTTTGCTTAGAAATATGAACCCCTCAGACGAGGAGGGTCGCTGACAAGCACGGGCTCAAGCGCTCAACACCACCCTCTGTGGGGATCATGCAGTTATCTACACAGACGCCTCCCAACATCGAGCGCTACAGTGCAGCATCATCGTGGCTACCTCCAGAAACAACCTCCTTGCTTGTGCCTCACTGAAGACCGAAAACATGATGGAAGCTGTAGAGGCCGCCATCGCCTTGGCTCTCAACCAGGGGCTCGTAAGGTAGTCACCACTTCCCAACAAGCCTACCGCAACTACCTGTAGGGTTTGGGGTCCCGACCTTCACTATGTGTGCAAAAAAAAACACTCCCCAAATGGTTTCATTCAGCTCATCTAGACACCCGCTCAAGCTTCCATGGCTGGCAACGAATACGCCCACCAACTCTGCACTTTCACCCCCATGCTACGGCGCTGCACGAAAACAGTCACCCGCTTGTCTCGTTCAGAGACATAACACAGAATTATCGCATTCTGAGGCAGACCTTACCTTCACCTTACCCTGACCTTTCCATAGAAGAACAAACTACCCTACGGCTCATACAATCCGGCTCCTTCACAGAGCGAACGCGTCTTCACTTAATGCACCCGAATCGCTACGACGCTGAACGTAAATTTTGCTCATAAGTAGGAACACTCTGCCACATAATCAGGATGTGCGATTTTAGGCCTGGGTACCCTCCACTCCTTCTGTCATCTACCTAACACGAGCAACAGAAAATGCTGCTGTCCAGCCCCTCTCTGCCCACCCAGCTTCAGCTGCTGGACAAGGAGCAGGTGGCGCGGACTAAATATGGGCTTCAGTGAAGAAGTAACCCCTCCCTCCCCCCCCCCCCCTGTGCCGCACTGTGGGCTATTTAAAAATCTGAATAGAAGCATTTTCTCCTCCTCTAACGTCCCCCGAACCTCCTTCTCCTCCTCCACCGTCTCTGCCACCGATCTCATCGCCTCCGTCCGCGACAGTAGAGACGGAGAAGTGAGATCGCCTGACACCGGCTCTGAGCTTTAATTTCTAGAGTAATGTGAGTGAATTTCTGGGATGTCGTATGGGTAGTTGTTGTGGGTGCCGTTTACAGCTTTGCTTTCCAACCACATTCACAGAGTGGATTGGCGTCAAGTTTTTTAGAAGACTTGTTGGACGATAATGCATGTACAACACTGAGTGATTCTGTAAAAATGATAGAATTGGGTATTTGTTGTTGGACTATGTGATTTAAAACAAGCAAAACTCACTGGGCTTCCGCCGTAAAAATGCTGATTTACGAGTTCAGGGTCTTAGATACCCTAAAATCGGGTCTGTGCGCCGCACACGACACAAAAAGCGCAGTTTTTGATGCGTCGCTATAGAATTTCGCACATTGATACCTATGCTGCAGGGACAAGCCGTGCTGCAAAATAGCTACTTGTGGTACCCTGGTTTTATCAATTTTCATGAAGCACAAGTCACAAGATACAGGTTGAATCTGCCAGGGTGGTAAAACATCAGGAAAAGAATATGTGTAAATGTCTAAAAAGGAGATGTTGAAACCCTAAGCTTCCTTTGTCACCCTAAGTAAGAACGGCGAAGAAACAGACGGGTGATTTACAAAGAGTGGAGATGCGAATATGTCATTAAAAGCCGTTTTAAAATGATGGTCATTACGCGATGAAATTTCAAAAGCGTAGAGCAAGTCTATGTACGTTCATTGGTCCTCAAGGCGCCACTTGTTACACTCAGCATACAATCTTTTGACGGGGCTAGTGCGGCAAGAACCCGACGCAAGGCGACACACCAAGTGGACCACTCAGTTCACAAGACCCAAAAGTGACCGCAACTGACGCTTATCAGTTCGTCATGGCGCCTTCACTATAGGCTTGATATTATGGTCGGCTGGTTGCACTCGCTCGGCGCTTACAATGTGACCGAAATACTAAAGCTTATCTTTGAATAAATCACACTTGGCCGGTTTAACTTTTACCTTTTTTCAGACAAGCGCTGCAGCACGGATTCCAAGTTGCGCATGTGTTCTTCGTCCGTTTTTTCCGTTAAAATGATGTGAATGTAGCACGTCACTCCTTTCAGGCCTTATAATATGTTATACATAGTTCTTTGAAACATTGCCGCAGCCGAAGCAATTCGGAAAGGGAGGCGATATACTGCAGACAATATCTGATGGGTATTCAGCGTGAGATACCCTTTTGAAGTCTCATCCAACTCTAACTGTTGGTTAGCTTCGTTCAAGTCCAACTTCGAAAACTTCTTGCCCCCTCCAGGATTGCGAACAATTCGTCAGCTCTGGGAAGAGGATAGTGTTCAGTGTCCAAGATTGGATTTACGGTCTTTTTATAGTCACCGCATAGCTTGATAGACCCATCGCTCTTTATAACTGGTACAACAGGCGTCGCGTGCTTGCTACTGGTGACAGGCAAATGATACCCAGTCTCATCAGCTTCCCCATTTCCTCTCCGACTGAAGGTTGGAGCGCAAAAGTTACTGGTCTTGCCTTGATACACCTAGGCTCATGATTATATTTTAAATGAAGTTGTGCCTTCTGACCTTGAATTGTTCACAGGTCGTCACTGAACGGATGACTAATTCTGGAGAAGTTCGTCTAGTTCTGCAGGCCACTCCCGTGAAGCTTGCGACGCCATCTTGATGGCATGCAGCTCCTTGAGGCTTGCCCAGTCGAGCTGGATGTGGTGTAGCCACTTTCGTCAAAAAAGTGGTGGTCCTTCCTTCTGTACCACGTAGACAGGAAGAACATTTCGCTTGTGGCGGTATTCCAATGTGACGTTTACCACTCCTGCCGGGGTGATGAGCTCTCCTCCATATCTGCGCAGCCAAAGAGTAGGGCCCTCAAAGTGCATGCCAGGGAAAAGGCGCTTGAAAAGATTTCCTGGAATATTGGACACTGCAGCTCCTGTATACAGTTCGATCTATAAATGAACACCTTGCACAGTCAGTGTTACCATTTTGGGCATTGACACTGCGGAAGTTGTCCCGTCGTTCCAGGGCAGCTCCATGTCGGCTTTTGAAGCCGTAATCCGGAACTTTTGCTTACTGTTTCCAAACTTTGCCTTGCAGGAACGTTGAATATGCCCTTTTTGATGGCACCTAAAGCATGTGGCTTTGCTATGTGGGCATTGCTGTGCTCCGTGATTCGGTGACCCACCCCAATAACAATTTCCTGTTTGCAACACTTTCGGTCGCGAGCTTTGTCCTTTGTGCAGTTACGCGTCTTCCTCGGGCTGTGCGTTCATTGCCATTGCATTCTTTATTGCCGCCTCAAAAGACACAGCGCTCTCGACGGCTTTCTGGAATGTCAGATGATTATCTTCCATGAAATGGTGCCTCTGAATATCGATGCGCTCAAGGCCGCATACATAGCGGTCACGCAAAGCTTCTTCGCGAAATGTTCCGAATTTGCAAGATTGGGCTAGTCGCCCTATCGCCGCCACATACGCTGATATTGGTTCGCCTTCTTTTGGGTTCGGCGGTGAAATTTTGCGGGTTCCCCAATTTCAAATGGCTTGGGGGAAAGTTGATTCCGAAGTAGTTTAAGGAGGGTGTCAAACGATTTTGTTGACTGCTTATCAGGGGCGGTCAAAGATTTCTGTAGTGCGTATGTCTTCGCGCCGATGAGGCTTACGAAATCGCCAAATCGCAAATCCTCGGGCACCTTGTTAACGCGCAAGTACGCTACCGAACGCTCTTCTTACGAAAGCCAGCAGTATGTAGACTCGTCAAAATGCTCTACTTGCCCGAACCCGAAGCCCATAGCGATGGTTCCAGCTTACGAAGACGTCGTCATTTCCACTGTTGCAGCGTCGTCGCCCTTGTGGCAGCGGCCGTCTCACTGTCATCCGTCGAAGGGGGCGTAGTCCCGTCGCAGGGTCGTTGTCCTCGTTGCCATTATGTTGTGTTCATGCGAGGAAGACAGACGGGGGCGGCACACGAACGAGGCGGGAACGAAATGTGTTTATTCCATCGTGACAAACGGGTGAAACAAAGAGAGGGCTCGCTAGCAGGCGGGCTGTATTTATAACCACTGAGAGGGGAGTCGAGGCCGAGGGTGTGGTGACGACATGTCACGTGGCCCAAAGGCGTGCAATACAACACTTGGTCTGGGGAACATGGAGGCATACGAGTAGACGTGGAGCGGCGAATTGACTGGTAGGGTAATTAGGTAGACTGAAGCGAACATGCTCCATGATATTTAGGAGACCTTAACCTCGCGCACTGGCCATGTCATAGCCCCAGGCTGGGTGGCATTAAAGTTATCGGCGATGAGGATGGGACAACCGGGATGTTGTCCTCGTATCTGCGAAATCCACCTACCGAACACACGATGCATGACCACTGCGAGGACGCACATAGGAGGTTAAGAGGTTCACTGCACAGTGACTTAGTTGAACTACTACCGAAATAGTTTCTTGCCACGGGGAGCGCCAGCTTTGAAGTTCAATGGCTTGCTTGGGAAGACGAGTGAGGACATATACCACCGCTTTTCGCCGTGGCCATGGTTGAGTGTTACGGTGGTCAATGATTGTTGGAGACGCATAGACGGTAAAAAAGGGGATACGGGGTAGGCCATTCGCTTCCTGAAGCAGTAGCGCCTATGCACGAAGTGAGGCTAGGTGAAGGCGTTGCTTAAGTTCACCAATATTTGGGGCAGGCCCCGACAGTTCCATTGTAGTATAGTGTCCTTGCGTGTAGTTGCAGGTACGCCAGGTGCATAATTTACCGGAGGACTGCTGCAAGACTCGTCGTTAATATGTGTAGCTGCTGTACCACGTAGTTAAGAATGAAGCGAGTTTCAGATGCTGACGAGATCGAGGCGCTGCTGGTAATGTTGCCGGAGGAGGTGGAGGCACGGGAGAAGTTGACAGAGGAGGTATGTTTTCACATGAGCTTTCTTTTGCAGAAGCATGCTTTAGGCGCCTCTGTGCCAGCAACTGGGCACGGCGAGCGGTCAAAGTCGCAAGCTTCGTTTGTAATGTCTGGAGGCGAAGATCTACCTCTTCTAGGGCAAGGAAATTCTCGTCGGCCCCTTGAAGACGGGATCCATGACGAGGTTGGCGCCGTTGAACCATCTGGCTGTATGAAACTGAATTCATAGGTAGTGTGGTAGAGATCGTTTCTGCTACGTGGTCTGCAATGTCGGCGTCGTCATTGGAAACTTGGAGTTCGTACTGGTTTGAAAGCGGCAACCGTTGATCAACCTGGAACCTCTGGGACCTCTTCACACGCGTACGTGTCTTGGCGTTAAGCTTCGTCAGGCAGTTCCTCTGTGTGATAACGTGATCATCTGAATTGCACGGCCCACAACAAACTTTAAGGGCATTTTCATGTTCAGCAGTCGCGTTCCGAGTGACTGAGGTTTAAGCAGGCGGTGAATTTGGGCAAGAGGTGCGCGTGTGACCCTGTGGCAAGCATTGGTAACAAATTACTGGCCTCGCCATGTACCACTGGGGGGGAAGGATGCATCCACTGTATATGAATCGCACCGGTGGTTCCAGAGGACCATGCAGAGTCACGAGGCATCTACGACGACTGCCAACATACCAGGCTAGGAGCACTTGGTGCGTCTCGTATCGATTGGTGTCCCGAAAACGTTGGAGGGCTCATGGGCATCAACGCTCGAGACAACATAACATAACGGGGGGCACGAGTGTTACCTAGGAGGTAAGTTTGTATCGTCAAGTGAACTCCGGGGGAGACGGCTATATGTGTGAGGCTGTAAAGCTTGTGAACTGCCTCTAATGATGCTACCCCCACAGAAATTCAGTTTGTATCTCGGTTGAAAGTGTAGCCATTGTGACTTTTATAATGCATACATGCTGATAGCGTTTGTAGGAAAGCTTTCGTCGTGATTTGGGGGATTTTGAAGTTTTGCTTCGGTTGATGGCTACCTTGAAGGAAGCTGGTTGAGCATTTTTAGTGCTTAATGTCAGGCCAGCGGGATTCACGTGGCAAGGCACCTTACCATCAGAGTGAATACGGTTGCCTGCTGGAAGGCCCATCGGGGCATCAGCGTCCTCAGACTGACCCGGAACTAAAGTTGAATACTCGGTGCAAAGGCGTTTGTTGGGGGTTCAGCAGACACGCCAGTCACATTGCAGGGATCTTGTGGCGCAGGAGTGTCGCTGCTAGCACGGACAGGGCAGCTGTCGTCGCCCTGGGGCGTCAGAAGCGTCGATGTTTCAAGGGCGACATTGGGCACCACTTGAGACGCCGGCTTCATTTGCTTAAGCAGCTGGTCTTGAAGGAGCGCCTGCTTGCGAGACCCATGAAGGATTTGCGCGGAACGGCACCCACCAACCGAACAGGAGGTTAGGGCTAGCGGCTGCTTAGAGGCGGTGCGTTTGTGATGCTTGCTTTCGGGGACATTCCCTGGGCATGTAGTAGCCCTTGACTGTGCCAGAAACTGGAGGATATTGCTGACAATGCTGAAAATAGCTGGGAACGTAGAAACTTCAAGACATTGCGTCGAAACATGAAGCCAAGGAAAAGACGCTTCGGAAAGGCCTTTCGCCTCAAAATGGTGAAGCTGAAGGAACCAAAGCACGAACAAAGCAATCCCTCTTTTTGCGCAGGTGCCAATATCCGAAAAGACAAATACATCCAAAGGTCGCCGGAAACAACGAAAAAGTAAAATAATTATCTTGATGGCAGTGTTTCGACAAGATCTCAGAACTGGCAACGAGCAGGAGCTGTGTCTGTGTCCTGAATACAAAGCTCTGCTTGGCAAGGCTATCGCCAAAAAAAAGGAGAAGAAGTGGAAGTTCGTATGGGTTGCCGAATCGAAAATACTAGCCAGGAAGACGGAAAATTCCAGCGTAGTTCACATCGCCACACTGGCCGACTTAGCCAAAATAGTATGAATCATTCCTCTAACCTAAACAGAAAATCGACACAGCTATGGCGAGCGCTGGCTGCGAAACTTTAAGCCTTCTTCATTGTAATGCTAGAAGCCTTAACAAAAATATTGATTATTTAATAACTTTAGTATCTAGACTTACATTTGATTGCAGTATAGTAGCAATTTCGGAGACATGGTTGAAAGAAAGAGACTTTATTAACATACCGAATTATCATTTTCTGTCGCTACCAAGAAAAACTGACTCAAGAGGCGGCGGTGTTGCACTTTACTTGTCCACTGCAGTAACATATAAACAACTGAAGGACATAACGGAAATGCAAAGTGAATGTGAGATGTTGTTTGTGGCAGCTTGGTATGGAAATTACGATTGGTGTGATCTACAGGCCACCTGGTTCGGGAATTCAGGCTTTTCTAAAACACTTTGAAGACCTATTACAACACTTCGCTACCACGAATAAAAAAGTGATCATATGCGGGGATTTTAACATCAATATAGCAGATCCCTCTAGCACTGATTACCTAAACTTGCTTTGCTCATATGGTTTTAAAAACCACATTACATGCCCTACTAGGGTAACAGAAGTGTCCTCTTCCATCATTGATCACATTCTTTCTAATTTCTGTCCAAGCTCATTAGAAGCGGGCGTCATTGCTGAAAATGTCGCTGACCACTATCCTACCTACATTATTGCTCCGAATACTCACCTTTCGAACATTAAACATACTCCATATCAAGCACAACGATGGGACTATGAAAGAACAAGAACAGTAATACAAGAAACAAACTTTAACGAAGATCTTGGTAACGAGGATCTCGATAACGATGTTAACCTAACGTACGAACGTTTTTATGCAAACTTACGAGCAAGCTGCCTTAAGTCAAACTGCAACTCTCGCAGATCATTGTACCTCTCAACGCCCATCTGTCCCTGGATGACAAATAACATACTTCAAGTGATTAAAAAAAGAGATTACTGGCTCAATAAAATGAAGCAACACAAAGGCAATGATTATTATAAAGAACAATACAAAACTATGCGTAACTTTTCGCTGTCTCTAATACGAAAACAGAAAAAAGGTTACTACAGTAAACTTATACTCAAAAACAATGGCAACTCAAAAGAAATATGGCGTATAATAAACTCAGTTATAATGCCTACACAAAAGCTGAACATACTCCCCGATTTGAGTATCCTGAATTGTGACCAAGCTACACTTGCTGCGAAATTTAATGATTTCTTTATAAACATAAGTAGGACCCTAAAAAATATACACAGTAATGAACCGGCCCCCCTGCTACCCCCACCGATTATTAATAGCTTCGCATTCAGAGAGATAACCACCGCAGAAATAATCGCTATGACCAGACAAATGCAGTCAAATAAAGCAATGGGTCATGATGAAATATCAATTAACATATTAAAAGCTAACATCGACATTTTCTGTCACCCAGTAGAAAAAATATTTAATAAATCTTTTTACTCTGGAAGTTACCCCGAACAGCTAAAAATTGGTAGAGTTGTGCCTATATTCAAAGGAGAGGACCCCAACTGTATAGAAAACTACCGTCCTATAACAATCTTATCGTGCATTAATATCTTGTTTGAAAAGCTAATAGCGAAGAGGGTAATGGAATTCGTTGAAAAATATGAAATCTTAACAACAAATCAACATGGTTTCCGCAAAAATTACTCACCTACAACAGCAGTTAATGCAGTAACAGATGTAATTAACCAAGCCCTAAATAACAACCAAATTACATTAGGCATATTTCTTGATATACAAAAGGCTTTTGATTGTGTGGATCACGGCATTTTGTTGCAAAATCTAGAACGCTATGGATTTCGAGGGCCAACCTTAAACTTTTTTCGCAATTATTTAAGTAACCGTAAACAGTTTGTACATATAGCAGACAGCAAATCTGGGTTAAAAACTGTCCTAGCAGGGGTACCCCAGGGGTCGGTTCTTGGTCCCATATTATTTTCTCTATTTATCAACGACTACCCCACTTCCCTAAATCACGCCGACGCAGTTATCTATGCCGATGATACTGCTTTACTCGTCTCTCATCACAGTCTTGAGAAGCCGAAACTCTAGCAAATTTAGAATTACGTGAGACATTACACTGGTTTAACAGTAATAAATTAGCTCTAAATATTAAAAAAACAAAATTTATAGTCTTCTGCTCTAACCGAAAACAAATAACAGACGACTGCAAGTTATACATAGGAAATACACCCCTTAGTAAAGTTGAGGAATATAAATATTTGGGAATAACGATAGATAAATCAATGCACTGGGCGCCTCACATAAGAGAGCTGAGCAAAAAGTTGTCTTTTGGATGCTATACATTACTTCAAGCGCGCAAACACTTTGACGCTAAAACACTAAGAATTATATACTTTAGCATTTTTCACTGCCATCTTAGTTATTGTATAGAGTCTTGGGGATATACATTCGCGTCATACAGCTCCGTTATTGTCAAACTCCAAAAAAGGGCGATGAGAATAATGACATGCGCCCCCACCACCGCGCCATCGTCCCCAATCTTTTCAGAACTTAACATTATGCCATTTATTGTAGCAAGGGAACACAAAACAACATTACTAGTTCAAAGAGCACTAAATAAATCCAATCGATCATCCGTTGTAATAGAACCTAAACGAAACACCAGACATGCCCACAAATGTAATCTTAATTTACCAAATATACATAATGTGTACGGTCGCCGCACTATTTCTTACCTAAGTGCCAAACTATGGAACAATATGCCAGTGAATATAAAAATGAAACCAAATAACACTCGTTCCTTAAAAGAATTTTTCATGTCGGAACATTATACCTCACCCTGTTAACACATAGCTAAATATATTTACCTAGCTCACATTATATGTAATTATTGTAAAAAAAATTGTTTGGATTCTTTTTCTGTTTATTGTAGTTATTCTGTTATGGATCCATGACTAGCCATGTCGGCTAAGGATCCAGATGACTCTTCACCCATTTTCTGTACCTGTTTTGTTATGTAATAAACATAGTTTTAGTTTTTTTTAGCTGCCAAAGCCTGAGACTTGGGAACGTGCGAAGCTGTGTTTTTGATGACATGGTATATAAAAGGCTAATTAGTGAGAATGCACAAACTCTTTAGTGATGGTAACTAACAGATGAAAATGCCATAGAAGAAAAAGGGTAACTAGCGTGATAAAATGAAGACACAGTTTTACGACTTGAGGAATAGTGAGTAAACTGAACACGCAGAAATAAAAGCTCACCCTCAGAAGCACCTTAGTAGCGCAAATGTGCTTGAAATAACTGTAATTGGCTCAGCCTTTTCACCACAATCGAAGAAGAACTACGATACAAATCACAAGAACAATGCGCCACTGGACACAATCATGAAGCCTGTGTTGTCCGAAATTCAGTAGAATCTCAACGACGTACCTCAGCGTAAACTGTACAACGGTCTTCTAGGGGTGCACTCCCCAAGAAACATTAAAAGGAACTCAAAAATGGCAGGCTGCCACCAAAAAGGTAGAGCTTTTGGTCCGGTAAAAGCATCCCAGCCGACAGAAACGCCAAAGTAACCTCAAGGGAATAAGATACGGCATGTGTTTATTTCCTAGCTTTCAAGCGAAGCGGAAATTGTAAGGACGCGATATTTCATTCCAAGATTCGTACCGTCCAAGCACTTTCATTGTCATGCAGGCCATGAACTAAGCGGAATAATATTCCATTCCCCACACGTAAACCTACTTAAGCCACACCAACCACGCTTGTTTAAATATAACCCATAAAATTGAGCGAAAAGGATATTTCACTGTGAAACGAACGAGTCTGTGCTGTTGGTCTAACACAGGCCGGTCGGAACGAAACGCTTTTAATTCTGGGGACTTACTCTGAACAGCAGAATAGCTTTTACTGCAGTTTGGAATAATGAGAGTGTTCCAAGCGAAAGAGCAAGTGGTGTGTGGCGCGTGCAGCGAGTTCTTGGTTTGTGTATATCTCGTATAAAATTGTCGCTATTATGACATACCTGCCAACGAACATTCCAGATTCCACTGGTTCAAATAAAACGTATTTGTCTCGCAAATCCAAACGTAAGCGCTCTTGGCCATCTAAAAAAAACACCAGTCATTGCCTAGATGAAGGCAGATTGTTTACACATGGAGTATGTAAAATAGCTCACAGGCCCCCCGCTACTGTACATATTGTAGCATAAGAGAGCTTCATCGAGTAACGTCCCCAACAGTTAAATTATATTTCCGAAGTATTTATAACCCTTTAACCAAAGGTTGTTTTTTGTTTGTTTCTTCACCTTATTTTTGTACACACTTTTTTTGTTCCTGCTGCCTGCTGTAATATTTTATATGCCTAAAAATATTGTTCTGGACATTGGTAAGCCTGAATAGGTTTTATTGTTGTTGCCCAGCTTAACTTCATTGAAGAAATCCAGACTCTCTGATAAGTTTGTATTTTCATTCACCAAGTCTAGGCTAACTTCATCCCCAGTGAGCACCTGTAGTCTATGTTCAATTTTTTTTCTTATTTTTTCAGGTTCCCTTTAGGTGATTGCAACCATTCTTTTCGTTGGCTTTGAATTTCTTTCTAAATTTTATGTTTTTGCTCCTACACAGTGTTGCCCCTCCTCCTCATATTTCAGTGACTTCTTATCTGTGCTTTAATTCGCAGCTGCAATTAGGCTATAGATATTACTCTTTCATGAAAGGACTTTTTTGCCAAATACTCGAAACCGAAAAACTTGCAACATGGACAAAATAGGAAAAAAATCAGGACGATCTCTGAATACTGATAATCAGTGGTCACCCTGTTTTTCACTACTTTGATAATGTTTGAAGTTGCCCAGTGTTGCCTGTACTATCGATACTCACAGGCGTCCCATTTTTCAGATTTTCCCCTGTAGCCAATGAGTTCGGTTCTAAGCCCTACAGTGAACTAGCAATATATAAAAAACGCCTCTAAACACAAATTCAGGAACACACCGCCATTATTCAACCAAAGGCAATGTTTGGTTTTTGCCCTTGGCTGTCTACACAAGAAACCTGACGAGACCAAAGAACAAAGTAATGTTGCCTGCCACGCACAGCTCACCCACATCTATCCTTTGGTAGACCTGCAGGGTGCGTTTGAAAACAATAATAGTGCCCTGTTGCTCTTGGAAGTGAATATCCTCGCCTCAGGGCCTATAATGGACAACTAGATCACACATTTACCCAGGGGTCTTAGGGTAATACTGAAAGTGACAGACCTGGTCACAGATCAAATCCTGCTGGGATTCGCAGCCCATTCAAGTGCAATTGCCCTATTCTTTGTAGTATAACAATGCGCTTACCGGTCCCCTCACTCGTTAGGTTAAATTCATTTCCTCTTTCACGGCTTCTGCGCAGTCTACATTAAAGTCTCGTGGAATCCAAGAATCATAAAGCAGATATAGTAGCGCCGGGAAAAGGCTTCCAACATTGTTAATCAATACGCACAATTCAGTGACCTTTGATATGCTCTTCGAAAAATCAAAAGTGTGGCTAATAATAAATTCTGCACCCCTACTTGTGGCGCGATGATTGAACCCGAAGCTTTGTCAAGGTGGATTCTTTGGTTGGCCAATCCCACACTGCGATAATGTGCTACTATGGAGGTGCGTACCACTTTTTTATAATATGCAAAGTTACCCTCGGTTGTACACTCCTTAGGCCTGATGTTTGGATTTTGGGTGTGAAGCGCGAACCTGTACCTGCTGTGCTGCTGTATGCTGAATGAGCAGTTTTTACAGTGGGTGCTGCTTTGAGAAGTTAGGACTTACGCACTAGACCTCAAAAACAAAGTTTGGCCTAACATCTTGTGGATAGCAGCCTTACTGCACGCGAAGCAGTGTAATTCTTCCGGAGGGTGATTCTTTATTTGTTGCTCGAGTTTTGGAAAACCGCTTTGACAATGTCGAAATTGAGGAATCTTATCAAGCAGTAGGAGCAAAACATTACTAAAAGCGAAGTCGAGGGGTTCGTGGGCGAAATCGTCTGTCCAGGACTACGTTGGCGTGACCTTCCGTTCATTGTGAACCACAAGAAACCAAGACGCCACGGTAGAGCAGAACTGGATACGCGCTTTCACCTCCTTTGTTCAAATATCATTATAGCATGCACGCCCCGCTCTTACCTCTTCTACTTCCCTTACGCCGTGTCCGGGTTCTGGACGATTTCCAGAGAATACAACTTTTGTAAGAGACGCGTAAAAGAACTGATCCACTGAAAGTCGAAATTTGCAAGTACGTACGGTATTCTCACGTTCAAGAAATATCTGTTCTATAACTCTCGTTTTCCACAATCATCTTGGGTATCTTTCTTCAGTAAAAACGAAATCTTCAGTATTGGGAGGTGCAGAATTCTTTGTACAGGTAATGCCGAAACCATTTCAATCCTTGGATTGGTATGACTGGTTTCTCTTTCCTAAGTGCGGCCATTTTTTTTCTCGTTGCTGTCAAACAATTTTTTTTGTTTGGAATTAACTAACTACTTTATTTGTAGCGTGCCTCCATCTGCCATGATCTCGTTACACTGTTTAGAGATTCCTATAGCCGCCTCTTCACTTTCGGCTCCGGTCAACAAGTCTGATTTGAAGTGTTTTACTGTTTCTTTCTACTTTTCCAAAACTCTTCTCAGGTGTTGTCTAATGGTTGTGGAGAGCACAAACGTGCTCGATGTTGCTCCAGACGGAACATGAGTCATGTGCCACTCTTCCAGGCAATCTGGAGGAGTTCCTGGCGGTACGCTCGAATACGAAAAGAATTGAAAAATGTCCCGGTACTTTTCTTCTATTTCTATTTGCAAGCAGGGTTTGCAAACATCGGCACTAATAACGAATTGGTGTCGTCTGAACTCACTAAAAGTTCCAAAATGTCCGGATTTAAATTCACGTGCGTGTTGTAGCAGTCATTCAGCAAAGCCCTCGTGGTTGGGACGAAGAGGTATAAAGATCCCTAGAAATTTTGTGGTGAGTCGGTCTTCTATAAAAACATCCTTATGGGGCATGTAGTATAGCCGCCTGTTGTCACCACACCTGTGACGATTTGGCTCTACATCAGCATGCCAGTCGACCAAATGCTGTCTTATACCCTTGTCCTATACAGCTAGGGAAACGTTTTTCTTCAAGAGTCGCCTAACTAGCAAATCAAAGCGTTGAAAGGCTTCTCATCGGTTCTCCTTGAAGGATTCCTTGTGATCAAACTTCCACTTTAGAAATAGTAGACCGGACATCCTCCGATAGTTTGCTTGTGTGATGTTCTTGATCGTCTCACAGTATTCCCATAGTTTCGAGTTCTCAGAACCTATGTGCAAGCTTGTGTACAGGGACTTCATGGTTGTCTATTGTCGCATAGCTGTGCACAATGCTAACCAAGCATGCGGGCGTATAAATCAGATGGTGTTGCGTTTCACTTTGACATGTCCACCCAAACAGTGTGTTTATGGCAGCAAGGCTTTAGTTAGCATCTATGGTCATGATTAGCCACATCTGATTAGCGCCAATAAGCAGTCCGACATGGTTGTCTCCAACACTCCACCCAAATATGTCAATGTGTGAAATCTTTTTCCTGTTTTTGCAAATGTATTCACTAATGTAATATACGTGTCATGGAAGTAGATATCTTGGCATATTTCTGGAATTTTTACGATGTGAGAAACACATTCACAGCTGTCGAATTGTCTTTGTAGCTTCTGTGGAACGATACGATATTTTTAGCTTTTTGTTCTCCGAGTGTTGCCGAAACTATTCATCGCAAGTTTACCTCTCTGACCACCACAACTTCCGCTTCTTGGATATATCGTCCCGAAGAAGGCTCATCTGACTGCCCTTATCAATGACAACAAGGAAAAAGAACCTTCTTTGTTCGGAAACGGCACATACACGGAAGGTCTGAAGAAGTACAGTGGGACGTCCTTTCTTGCTTTGGCTCCTCTCCGCCGACGTCATACGCATTTTCAGCAATAGTCTTCGGCTGTATATCGTTTGTACTTTGCTGCATGCAGAGAGACGTCGCATGTTTCGCTTCGAGTACGAGCGCTTGATACCTCTGCGGCATCTGCTTGAGCGCTGCCCCTAGGCTGTGCAGCAAAAACAGCGTGCGACCATTCGAAGAATCTCTTTGTTTGCCAGTACTTATCAGCTTCCTCACACATTCCTCGGTGACATTTTATCTGTACTTGCAGAAAAGCCATGATTTTTTTAGTAGTGGTTTTCCTGCGTTGTGAAAGACAGCTACTGTCGGGGGACGTGGATTGTAAGAATCCTGCTTGCGCCAGCCATTACCTTTATCGAAGTTTCTTGGCGCTTAGAGAAGCACTGGCTGTGATTTCTGACGGCTTTCAAACCAGATATGAATGAAATCTATGAAATCGTGCAGTCTCGTATCCGCTTGCTGAGAACGCTCCCCAGAAGTCGCCATTGAAGTTTCCGCATGAAGTCGATGGTAATCAAACAACTTCGCCATAAGACTCCAAAACGGTATGTTCATAAGCATGGAGGCGTATGATGAAGTGGGTACTTTCAATGCCGTTAAACCTCGAACATGGCTCTGGAAGGTTTCATAGAGGCGGCGTAACCCAGTCACGGCGGAGGTAGACCGAACAGCAGTTAGGCACAATACATGGTATAGATGTTCCTCTTCGATACGGAACGGATCTCAAGACCGAAAACGAAGTATTGCTATGGCATCCTTATACCATACTTTGGTTGCCTCTAGATTGGCCATTACTGATGTGGCAGCTTTAGAAACGTAATTCCTGAGGTAGTAAAATTTCTGTGTTACGGTCAATATCGAGTTTTTTTGTCGGTAATTGCCTCCAACGGTTCTCAAAACGGCAGCCAGTTGCTTATGTAACCTCAAAATTGTGCGATGTCCAATTGTGGAAGCCTCCGTCCTGATGAACGGCAAAATGGCTGAAGCGTCTTCCTTGATGAGCCATGAAGCAAGGTCGCAGATGCTGCAGCTGCCGCGGCCAGGCTCTTTGGAGATTCTATAAGTGTGATAAGGCTTGATATCGCGTTCAGCGCCTCATCTCCGTACTGTAGCACAGCGCATAGCTGAGCTTCCTGTAATTAGACATGTATCATTGTCATCTCGTTGGTTGCGCTGAGCTCCGCATCCCACGTCGTCTAGCGCTGGAGCAAAGACTCCGGAGCAAAGTTCGGAACCGTAGATTGGAGCG
Organism: Haemaphysalis longicornis; assembly: GCF_048455015.1. Classification (NCBI taxonomy): domain Eukaryota; kingdom Metazoa; phylum Arthropoda; class Arachnida; order Ixodida; family Ixodidae; genus Haemaphysalis; species Haemaphysalis longicornis. The sequence goes on along the minus strand of NW_027526233.1, from coordinate 66,811,730 downwards.
CAGCCTTAGCTTCGTTCACCAGTTTCAGTTTTGTCTGGTGAGCCCGACGTGCCGTTCACTTGGGCTTCAAACGATCCATCGTCGTCTTTCAGGCCTGATGGCTCGTCCGGAGCAGGCCCCGGGTAGAACACTGGTGGTTTCGGCACCAAAGTTGTTCTCAGCCGGAAAAAACCAAGACCTCACGGTAGAAAAGCACTCGGAACACGCTTCAACCTGCTTTATTCAGTAATCGTGATAGAAAGCACGCCCGCTTCTACATGCTCAACTTCCCCAACACCGCTTTTGCTCTTTCAGCGAGCTTACACATGTATGAACTGCCCAGTTCACCTTCCCACTGCTCGTGATTTGCATTACTGGCGAGGTCAATTTCTGGTTTTAACTGGCATGCCCAAATTACATGGTAGAGCATATCAGGGCTCCCGAGTGCATTCACAGGGGGTAGTGTAATGTGGGGTTGGTGGTGTGTAGCTGCGTTTTGAGTTAAATTATGTTTGAAGCAGTGGAAGGGTGACTTATTTTGCTAGCTGGTCGTTCTGTGGCCCGAAAGTGCGTCGTGTGAGAATGTAGTGCTGGGTGATGTCATTGCGTGTGATGACTCATCCTCTCATCTCGCTCTTGCGCTACACATGGGTTCGATTCCCACCGCGGCCGCAGCTTTGCGGATTGTCGCGAAAAGCAAAAGTACCATTGTGTACAAGATTCCAGCACATGCTCAAGATCCCCAGGCTGTCAAAATATTCCGGAGCCCTTCACTACGGCGCCCCTCGTCGGCTACGTAGCGTCGGTGCGTTAAAGGATACAATCAATAAATCTTTGGCGGTGCCTGGGGAGCAATTTCTCGGCTGTGCGCGTGCGACTCTTGGTTGCCAAATAGGCACGAGCACGACCAACTTTACTTCGTGGGCGCGAGTGGGTAGGGGTCCAAACAAAACTTGTTCTTTTGGGGGAATTTGGGTTTATAATTAGTGAGGATACCTTAGACGTTTCTCCAGCCGTGTACGTTGGAAACGCCGCTTACGAGTCCTTAAAGGTCGCCGTGGCTTGGTTCTCGGTTATAGCTAGTGCGGGCGCCACCTCTTGCGTTTCGAGAAGGGTGGACGTACGAAGGGTGCCACTATACTGAGAGCAGTCGGGATGAACGACCACTCATTTGGTGTTTGTGCACGCGTAGCAACTGCGCACGTGGAGACGTCGTACACGGGTCGCCGTATTATCGTTGGATGGTGAGTGCGCTGGCCGTTCTTCTACCTTCGTAGTGCCGTGGCTCACGTTTCTGTCAGTGGGCTAACGTTTAGCTTGGCAATTACTTACCTCGGTATTTCTACCGCAGTATCTGTTTCCATTTGAGACACGCACCTTAATTACATTTTAGCGCTTTGGAGGCGTAGTACTTGGTCACGCTCTTTGGACTGTTAGGTGCGCTTAGTGCCAGTGGTTATTTGTAGGCCTTTCGAATGATGGCGTGGATCATCCGAGCTTATGTTGGCAAGAGGATGAGGTAGGGAGGGGCGTACGTTTTCCTAAAACATATTAGGGCTCGGAACAGACGTAACATGTACGGTCCCTTCATGTCATGTTTTTGGTTGAAAATGCGGCGGAACATACTGATGATTTGGGTGTTTTTCAATCTGCCTGATATCTCATGCAGAGAATTTCGATGGTGGGTTGGGATGGATTTTGGTCTCATTCGGCATTGTATGCATGTCCGTAGTAGTATCTCGGCTGCATTTTCGCACCATGGCAAGCCCCAATTTAAAAGTATCGCAGGTGAAACCACACCATTTAGCGTAGCCATTGACCACGACCCAAGCCAGTTGGAGGCGGTCCTCCATGGCTCCTGCCGACCCTTTGCTTACCCAAATAGTGATATCGTCAGCATAAATGTGCGCTTGATGTACATTATTTTATTTATTATTTCGGCAATTCTGACTCCGACTTGTAAAATCTAGTGATCTAGGTTCGACTGCGGCCCCGAAAAGCGTTTTTTTTTTCTTTCAATTTACCCGAGATCATTCATTGTCGCTGCAAGTGAAAGTTGGCACTCCTGCAGTGCCTATTAGGGTACAATGGCAAATGACACGACGATAAAGGTTTGCTTTATCAAAGAGGATGACACGTGCGTTGGACTGCTTCCAGACAACAACCAAGTAAGCAACAGCCAAGGCCATTTATGCATGCCGCGAGATGTACCCACTAAAAGTTCCAAAGGAGCGTCTTCGTAACCCAGCATAAGAGCAATGACAGCCGTGGCAGTCCCGCAGATTACGCACGTTCTCACCCTAACATTACTTGGATACGACCGCTTACAAGTGGAAGAAGCGGCCATCGCTATCGTCCTAATGAAAGTAAAGCCAAAGTTGCAATCACAGATTCGTAGGAAGAGTGCCGTAGCTTCACGTAAGGGCGAATTTACCGACGAATACACCCAATCACCTTCCAGTGTGCACCAGATCGTACTTTAAGATCATATATACACCGCCCACTTTGCCATTGCGGGCAAAAAACACCCCCCTGTTGTCCCGGGAGGTATCCCTCAGGCCTCCTGGAAGCTAGCAGGATAGGCCAATCCGGTTTATCACAAATGGAGAGTTTACAGTGTAAGTTTGAACACATCACCTATATACTCCATATGACCCGCCGCGGTGGCTCTGTGGCTATGGCGTTGGGCTGCTGAGCACATGATGCGGGTTGGATTTCCAGCCACGGCGGCCGCTTTTCTGGTGAAGGCGAAAAGAAGAACGGCCGTGCGTTCAAGATTTCGTCGCACGGCAAAGATCTCCAGGTGACCAAAATACTCCGCATCCTTCCGCTTCAGCGGGACCCACCGCCTTCGTATCGTCGGCGCATTAACACCCCAATCATTCAGTCCACTACTTAACATCTACTTAAGGAGATGGAGCGTAAGCTCAGTTCACTCTATAAAAATACCTTCCTCCATCGCACAGAATTTCACATGTTGCACCACCCCATATATTCTGCGCTACACCACTTCTGCGAAGCTAGCGGGATAATCTTTCGTATATCGGGGGGTGGCGCTCACGCAGCAAAAAAATCGCATATTCCCTGACTTTCTTCTGACAATTTGGGATAGATCTCTGGCCAGCTCCTACTTGCATGACCCCTCGTGCTGTTGTTTAGGGCTGTTGAAGCCAGGAAAGCAAAAGGACCTTGAATTAAGGCCTCCTCGCAAATGCTTTTCGCAAAAAAACACGTTAACGCACTCTCTCGCTCAATGTATGGTGAAAACGTTGACCGCCGCCGTAAATACTACATAAATGAAAAGCCCAAGAGCAGTGACGTGCTATTTGAATGCGGACCTTCAAAGCAGAGTCTGGATTCTCTACCGATTGTGGTAGATCAAAACCTTGCGAGCCCTAGAAAACTTGTCGTCTTTGTATTTCACTTTTTCACTTCCAGAAGGCCACGTAGGTTAACGTCTGGGAGTAGCGAACTTTGAAGGAAATATGTGCCCGCTTGAGAACATTCGCAAAACTCTAACGTAAAACGGGAAATTTAATAAATAGGGTGTGTTGCGTGACCGCTGCACCTGGTGTCCGTGAGTTAAGGAAGTGCACACCATCCACGTAACGCCGAGATAGTAAAAAGGCTATCGCGTGTACCAGACTGCTGCGTGACTTAATTCTCGCAGCAAGACAGAAAAATTACCGCGTAGCGAAGGAGGCGACACGGTGCCAAAAAAAAACAGCTGGTCGACACATTTCGTGAAAAAGACAAACAATCAAAAGAGAATAAAAAGAAGCAAACACGGCGTAGCACGAAAGAAGTAACAAAAAGGCATCCGGAAGATTTTCTGTATAAGGCTCGTAATTAAATTAGGTCTCCAAGCACTTCTTTTGCGTTTATTTATATGCTAACCAACAAATATACCCTTTCATTTTGCAGGTTATTCTGTAATTTAGTATCTTTTTGCTATTTGGGTGAAATATTGTTCCCATTTTTTAAAATGAACGTGCACCTTATTTGGAGCTCCCCTGAGTGTTCAAAAAACTGTTACTGGCTTGAACGCGCCGCTCTAGGTAACTGCGTACATCTTACTCGCTTTACCTGCACCTCAATTCATCATCATCACAGCCACCACTGCCCTCGGGTGAAGGTGTAAAATATTTGTGCCTTTCCAGCTATTTCAACGTGACAAAGAAGGCTACGCGAGCTTCGTTCTATGTTAGTGCGAGGGGGTGTACTGAATCCACCCTCTAGAAATCACCCTGAAGAATTATTTAAAATCGTTAAGAGTTGTAATAAAGTGCGACGGCTGAGATCTACTTTTGTGGTTCCCAGCTATGCAGCCGTACGTGAAATCAATGTAGAGGTAATTTGGCCCAGTTAATTTTTAAATAATGACCTGTCAGGCCTAACACATTCTTACCTCCCTCAACTATTTTTTTTTCTTTTTTCTACTTTGTAGGTGAAGCACTTGAGCGCTTGGGTATATTCAAAGTTTTCGGTTCACTTCATTGGTCGCAATATTATTGAAATAAATTATATATGGATAAAAAGTCAAACTGACAGACGTCTTCGCATAATTATTTATTGGTAGGAATTAATAGAACAGCCGGTTATTACTGCCTGATAAGTGCACACAAGGGACCTAAGTTGTGTATGGGCATAGCGAAAAACAGGGCTCAGGAATTTTACGATGGTGTTGGAGCACTCTGCATTACCATGGAGCCCAATAACGTCTGAAGTGTGGCCTGGTTCCATCGTAGTGGCGAAGAGTTGAAGTCTGTAGATAACGAAGACCTGCGGAAAAAAGCTTGTTATCAACTCCTGTGACGCAAAGTATCATATTGTGCTTAAAGTGGCCAACAATGCGATGCCGTAAAATGTCTTCAAAGTAGCATTGCCCTAAGATTTTACCCAGTGCATGATTTGTTCAATAGAATAAAGTAATTAGTTATAATTTTGAATTCGCCTGACTTTTTACTCAATCGTTTCTGAGTTGTTTGAATAAATGTGAATAAATAAACACAAATCACTTGGCATTCGGTGTAATTTGCCGAAATTTTCATTTGGCACAAAAACTTGCGCAAAAGACGGAATTGCCCTGTTATAAAGCGATAGTATAGGCAGCTAAGGCCCCTTTCTCTGCATTAAAAATTGCACCCAAGCAATGCGAACAATTACGTTCCAGTGAAATAAAAAAACCTTTAAAATAAGCCCTACAAAATATAGGTGCTTATCAATTTCGCATAATTTAAAATTGGACTCATATAAAGACTTCAACCACGGTCACAAAACCAAGGTATAAAGGTTAGAGCAAATTATGTTTGGTAGAGCACACCTTGAAAGCGCAGCAGTGACACCAGAAAATAGCCTATTGTAAATAGACGCACAACGAAGATAAGATCAATTCTTCCCTCTCCTCCGGTTCACTTGTACCTTTGTCAAAGGTTATATTCGTAGTCACCACTGCCAACCTCACTAAATACAGAGTAAACGTGCTTTAGTACAGATTCCTGATTAGCCTTATTTCGCTTTTATGATCGGGTTGCGGAGCAAACAATGTACACCGACATTATCAAGATTTTGTAATCAGGGTTCTGGTATACTTGTAATACAGTGCTAAAAAAGCCACCGATATTCCTGATTTGAGGCTGCTGGGGACTGCTAAAAGACAATGGGCTGTCCTGTGTTCAATTGTTGGCGAGAAACCAATAGTTCCCTCTTCTTTTTTAAGGCGTCGCCGTAGGAGTAGTCCACACCAATCATTTCACGCTTTTAACACCTTTCGTAAGAGTCATTTTTATGAACCCATATTTTTCTGCAGTTTTTCCCGAGCATTATTAGCCAAGATTACGGCGGCGCAGTAAAACAGTGAACTGAAAAAAAAAGTTGGTAAGTGTGGAGGCTACGGAAGTAGAAAATGTGCGAGACACACTAGTTATAAGGCAAATAGCTTAGCAAATTTTTGGGTTATGTTCAAGTACGTTTATTCCTACATATTGTTAAGTCGAATTAAATCTGAGTTTTTTTGTCGCCAACTTTTTATAGACCACTGTGGTCGCCTGCGAAGGAGTCGCGCTTGAAATGTTTCACATACCCACAAAGGTAACTTAATAAGTTTTAATACGCAAGCTGCACAAAATGTTGGTAGAATGCACACTTGGCGGTACATTATTTGCAACCAATTTTTAGCCATGTTTGATAAAGTTAGTATGCTTACTGAATGACCGATACACGTTCTCTTCGCATTTCGTCGAAAATGCGACCTTTTTAATGTCCATTCTAGCTGAGCGAAATTGCAGGGCTTTATTTCTACAAGACGTTTTTCAAAGCGCGTTTTTCAACCTCTAAGATGTTTTATAAAGCTAGTTCTACTTAGAAGCATGCTTTCCGCGAACATCTAGTGTTTCCACCTACTGTCCCAAACCAGTGCCAAGTAGTCTGCAACTGATTACGCTAGGCCGCGTGCACAGATCGTGTACAAAAGTTCACAGAGGTATTGTAGAGGTAGATAAAAGCTCTAGCTACGGCCCGAACATAAGGTCTGAGCACACCATAGGCGACGAACTCTGCAACCAGTGTGGTGGTCGGTCCTAGATGCGAAATGCCATTTATGATGAGCGGCACTGCTGTTCACATGATTTGGTGAAATCATTTTAACAGCCATGGGTGGCTTTTGTCTTTTGAGGTAAATGGACAGGTGACATATGCCTGAACATTGCCTCGTACTTATTAGGTGTCATGAAATGGTGCGTTCCAAGTTATGTACGTGTCCGTTTAAAACTATGTGTATAGTTTATGTTAGCACAAAACTATTGTTTCCGCATGAAGTAGTTATATGTCTTTTCATTGTTATTCTGGAACAAATGACATGTATGTAGGGTTTTCATCTGGCTGATCGGTAATGGCTGTGGCATGCACGTGAAAGAAAGCGGAAAAACTCATATGCTAGCGCCGATTAGCCTAGCCAAAGCCAGCGCATATCCAGACATGAATTCTCGGATCAGCTGTTCGTGGCTAGGATGAGGTAAATGCGCCGAATGTCTAGCGCTTTACGTTTGCATTTATTTATCTCGATCGTAGATGTGGCGACGACGTTTCTCGCTTCCGACGGCGCGTTTTGACGAGCGGCGTGCGGCACCACCCCTCACCACCTGTCTCAATTTGGCGCCGCGGCGTCCTGGAAGCAGACGACGCGCCCCCGTTGCTATAGCGACGGGGCGCATGTGCAGAGAGCTGTGAAAGTGCGATCAAGTGCGAAACAACCCCCTCGCGAGGGGCACAATCAAATGCACAGCATTTGCGGGGGCACACGACGTTAAGTAGTTTGCGTTACGTTAATGTTGTTGCACTTGTGGCAACTGCTGACGAGAGAGCGCTCGTTAGCAGTAATTTGAATGAGTCAACGATATAAGGCGCGTTCGTAGCGTCCCATTCTGTGTTTAGTCTTTGCGGCGCAGTGTGTAGAGCACCATGTACATTGCGTTCGAGGGATCGAATGCAATGTACATTGCAGTGTCGAGGGATCGAAACCTGGCGCCGGATAGTATTTTTTTTTATATAGTGTAGGGGGAAGGGTGCGGACTACGACTACGGACGTCAACGCGGGAGACATCGTGAGTTACTGAAATGCTCTGCATTTAAAAAAATGTCAGTGGCTTACCACTGCTATGCCGCGATATATGTAGCGTGAGCTAATGTTCCGCTGGGTATTCGTAGCTTTCCTGCTTCTCAAGGAAACGCCCCGCCATATGTAAACCCCCACGATACCTCTGCGCATGCACAAAAAATAAAAGGTGTCATCAAGCGTCCCCGGCGCAGCGTCACACTTGTCTATGGCGCAACAGAGGCGCACAGCTGGGAACGTGCCGGCGCCAGTGCGTCTGCTGCTACTGTCACGTCAATCCTCTGGAATGCGCAGACCGACGAGGCACCTCCAGCGGCTGTGGCTCCGGCGCGCCAGCTGTGCACAATGTGACGTAACTTCTCCTGGCTCATGCGCAGCACGGCTCTCCAGGAGTCACGCGAAAATGTTTAACCATGGCCAATATATATCTCGCACTACAAAACTAGTAGGTGTAGGATAGTTCACAGTGCAGCCAGGGAAGAGTGTGTAGAGCGGTGGTTGGCCCCCCTCTTTTCTGGCTTTGGGCTTTCCGTATAAAAAAAGAGTTCATCTCTTTTCATGATCTACACAATACGTTCTGTTTTGTTTCATTATAGTTTAGAATAAGATTTATTGACGTATGAATGTCTCAGTATTGCGAAGCTTCGGAGATATTATCCCACTAAATATGACTCACAAATTGTTCAAGAGAGTCAGGGATGATCCTGCGGACGTCTGTGGCACAGCGCAGAGAGGCACTCTAGAGCTAACAACCGACTGGATTTAGCTCTATTTATAAATATCAGCACACAGTAAAGCCTTGTGTTTTACGCGTGTGGCCTACGTGTTAAAAAATGCTTTATTACCCTTGAAGGAGAACAGTTCACCGCTACATTGTACGGCACATCGAATATGGTAAGAATACAGAAAGATTATGAACGTTTATATAGGCGCCACTGGACGGACTCAATACAAGACGTACTCCCAGCTTCCGCGTACCCGAGCCACTTTTTTTGTGTCGTAAGGCGCACAGGTTAGGAGATTGGCACTAACGACAGTGCAACAACGCATCGCTCCGGGCCGTTGCATCGTTCTTGTCTTTAAACAGTCTCTGCTGCCGTATCGTTTCGTTTTCGTTTTCTACCACTGATCCTGAGGCGTATATCTGCACCCAATTGCCTAAATCTTCGCAACGCCGACTGTTGCTGAGCTGAACAAAAAAGTTCTTGCGCTTGAAGCCAAACTTGATGAGTGTCCTGGCGACTTGATTGATGCTATATTTAACAAGTTCATCGTCACAGCTCAGCCATCTGGAGTGAACATTTCTGATATCAGAACAAGACTACATGGCCTAGAATAGAGCGCTGAGCACATGAATAGCCTCCTTGAACATTTGCGGAACGATAACGCCTCCGCGATTGCGAAGAACAATGTCTTGAAAGCGCAAAGTGCGGCGCAACCTCAAAACATGGCGCAAATCGAGCATTATTCTCGTAAAAACAACGTCGAGATAAATAAAATTCCGGTAACCGAAGAGGACAACTCCGCAGCAGTCATGAAGACCAGATGTTACGCAATTGATTGCAAACTGGCACACTCCGATCTCGACATTGTTCACCGTGTTGCGACCGTGAAGGCTCGTAGAATTATTCTGCTTGCTGGCTTCCGCTCCTGGTCGAAAAGGGCGGAGTTCCTGAGTAAGGCACGGAAGGCTAAATTGTGCCTCAAAGTCGTCTCATTCCGTGCAACCGCTGACAGCCCTGTATTTATCCATAACTACATCACCCCCGTAAACAAGGCACGTTTTTCTCAAGCGCTTTCCATAAAACAGGCGGGCAACGGGAAGTACTTATGGACTAACAACTGTCTCTATTTTTTTATTACAATGGTGCTATTATGCTTGAATTTCTGAACAGCCGTGTTATTACATTCGTTTTAAATCGGTCGGTCGAGGTCTCTGTCACTCCACGAGAACCTTTAGTGTCAGCCTCCCCTTGGTTTTGCCAAGAAATAAAAATCAAACACTAAAAAACCAGGACTACAGAACGACTACCGAAGGTGGACTACCGGTGCTCTGCAACAACTGCAAAGCTGACCTACCCAAAATCTGCTATCTAACTGCATGCAATTTCTAATTCTTCCTCTGTTGAACCGAAATTTATTATCTTATTACTACCTACTTCACAACAGACCAACTCAATAGCTTGCTTTCGCCTGTCTCCCTCTCTGCTATACTTAACATTGCAGCAGCATCTGTAAACATTTTGATGCCATACACAATCTTCTATCGTCTCTTGATATCCCTTTCTCACTTATCAGTATCTCTTACACTTGAATTGGCGACGATGACAAAATTCTGTTTCTCTTCTGTTACTAGCAATCTGACTACTCGCACAGAGCTAGTAGCAATAATGGAGTGGTAGCCATTTACATTAACACAGACAGAATTGCCGACGTGACCTACAGTTATATGTAACTGACTGCGAACGGGTCTTGGTACAACTCAAGCATGATTTTCATCTTTGAATTTCAGCATAAATTTGATTTTAGATTTTTTTATCGATCTCCATTATCGTCGGTCAATTTCTGTGAAGCCCTTCAGAAAGGTTTGCGTACATTAGCGCTTGATGACACAAATGTTGTGAATATGGGCGATTTCAATATACATTTACTCGACCTTCCTTCCCCTAGCTGCTTGAATTTTTCAACCGTTTCTAAAGTTTTGGAGTTGAATGTTTATTCTCCTTTCAACTCGCTGCATTAATGATGAAGGCACCATAACTGATCATGCTCTTTCTAATCTGTCACGTGCACCCATTGCATAGGTTTTTAATGTCCACATTACTGATCATTGCCAGATTTTCCTGCACTACACCAGTATTACTAGTACAACCAGCAAATAGTTCACCAGAGATGTTCTAGACAAGGAATCGTTCATTGATGCTGTAATTCGCACTGATTGGTTCCCAGTGGTACCCTAAATCATCCCCGAATTCCCTTTTCAGAGTTTTCTTCTATTTTGGTAGGCCATAATTCATTGTCATATTCAGAGTCGTAAATGTAAGAAAGTATACGCCAGGGATCACAACACTTGGAATATTGAACAATAATTGCAAGAGCTAAGATCCAAAGGGAACCTTAAAAAAAACGAAACGGAATCATTTTATTTTGAAATTACTCGCCTGTTACAAAATATTCTGTAACTCTCTTAGAATACGACTGAAAAATTCTAAAAGGATGTGTCATGAACGCAAATTGAAGATGATGGTTCAAATGGAAAGAAAAAATTGGAGACGTTAACTCATTCTTGAACTCGAACGAAAGGCAGTCTGGGATAACTACCATTCAGTATAGCAATACGTACGAAAGCCCTCTAGAGATTGCTGAGGTCTTCAGGTTTTTGTTCATAGTGATAACATGCCCGGTGGTGATTTCGATTTATCTTTAACTTGTCGGCCCCAATCCTTCTCTTTATTTCCGACAACAATTTATGAGGTTTTCAATGTTTTTCGCCACCTGAAAACAATTGCTGGTCTTTATGGTATTCAACGCTTTCAGATTCAAATGGTTGCGCACCCTGTTTCTGATATCCTAGCAACCATTACGAACCTAGATTTCAAAACTGTCATTTTTCCTGTCGAACTGAAAAGGGCCAAAATCGTTTCTGTCTTTAAAAAAGTGGACTCTTCGCTATATTTAACTATCGACCCATTTGCATAAAACTAGTTGTTAATAAAGTATTCGAGAAATTACCGGAACTTCGCCTTGCAAATTACCTCAATAAATGTTAGTATTTATCATGTTCGTAATTCCGCTTTTATGCAGCATATTCCCCTTACCTAGCTATGTTATCTTTTACCAATAAACGGAAGATGGTAATTGCGTGACGCTACTACGCGGGCTTTGAACTCTTTAACTTTACTAAAGCCTTCGACACTATCAACAACCACATTCTTTTTATGAAACTTGAAACACTAGCACTAAGTGTTCCCTCACAATTTTTACAAAAACAACTTGCTGAACAGAAGTCAGGGTGTTAGTGTGTCACGTGGTATTTCAAGGCCCAAAGTAACAACTAAGCGTACACCAAGGTTCCACTATCGCCCGACCTATTTTCATAGTTTACGTAAACGATCTGCCCTGTTCTGTTATTACTTCAGAATGCTTACTTTATGCAGACGATACAATGCATCCAATCTTTTACAGAAAAGCTTAGCAATGACCTAGTAGGCTTGGCGTCTTGGTGCTCTCATAATAAATTACCGAATTACCCCACTAAAGCTCGGTTTGTGTTTATTACTCTCACCACCGTGTATTAAATTATATCCCGTCCTTAATCCGGAATCAATTTTTAAGCTAAGCAAAAGACGAGGCTGCTTTTTGGAGGGTTCAGTTGCACCGCCACTTGAAATGGCACTCGCACATTTCTTACCTCAGATGAAAATGGGGTACGGCCTACGTGTTTTGATTAGGTCCCGTGATGTATTTTCTCAGCCCACGTTACGTTTTCTTATACTACACTTATTTTCATTCCCATATTACCGTATTTCATAATTGGGCAATACCTACAGCAGCCACCTTTGCCACCTTCAATATATCCAGAACCACTCAATTTGAATAGTTACCCGCATCCCTTACCGCTGCTCTGCCAGATCACTCCTTCTTGAGAGCAACGTTGCAAATATTGAAAACAGTTTCAAATACACAAGCTGCGTATCCTACTGTTTAAACAAATTCACAACCAGCTTCATGTTTTAATAATGGGCTGTGGCCTCTTAGGTGTTGTGAAATCCCCCCCTACCCTGAGACGGCCGCCGCGAGAGCAGTCTGTCTGGATTTTACCTAACTGCAGAACCGCTTCCGCTCACTGACTAGCCAGAGTCACTGTTAATTATTGATAGTGACGCTGCGTAGTCAGTGAGCGGAAGCGGTTTGGCCGGTTAGATAAAATCAAGACAGACTAATCACTCGCAGTTGTGAAGCGACACCAGCTGTACTGGACGGGAGCAGTCTGTCTTGATTTTACCTAACCGGCCAAACCGCTTCCGCTCACTGACTAGCCAGCGTCACTATCAATAATTAACAGTGACTCTGGCTAGTCAGTGAGCGGAAGCGGTTTGGCCGGTTAGGTGAAATCAAGACAGACTGCTCTCGCGGCGGCCATTATCCGGTAGGAGGGGGGGGGGATTTCACGACACCTACTAGCCCACAGCTTCATAATGTCCCTATACAACCTATTAAATACTAACTTCGCAAGATTTGAACGGAACCACAATTTCATTTTAACTCTACTTCATACCAAATACGGCAAACAAACAGCCTTCTTCACTGGAATCTGGCTGTGGAACACCACACCACCAGAAATCAAAATACACCAATGAATTGGTAGATTCAGAAAGAACTGAAATCGTTTCTCACATCCGTGGCACATTCAGCGTACTTGTGACTAGTTCTTATTTTTTCTCGCTATTTTTTCCATTTTACTGCATCGGCGCTCTGATTCATGCTAACACTTTCACACCATTCTACCTATTTGGCAATTCATCATTAGTTGTACATTGCGGCAAGTAGATGTAATTTCTTTGCGCGTTCGCTTCTTTATTGTTTTGAAGATTGTAACTACGACACAATTATTTTGTAGTGTTTAATTACCCTCTTTTCTTTCGCTCTATATTTTCGCTTTTCTCATTTCTTCGCTACTCTGTTGTCAAATACCTTGTGTTGCATATGATGTATCTTACCATGTTTTGCTACTGCTCTTTGCTATGTCTGTTGGATTGTGTATATTGATTAATATAGGAAATACCGTTTCAGTCCTTGAATATGGAACCTCCTTCTGTTTACAATTTTTTTTTTGAATTTATTTCTTGGCTAATGAAATCTCTTCTGAGTGTGACTCTGACTCAGACGCTTGAAAAAAGTATGTCATTCATGCTCCGCCAACAAGTGGAGCCATGCATATGTAGTCTGGCATATATTTTCACATGACAACGATTTGGGGGTTGCAGGAGATTAATGGGTTCAAAATACTTCACTCTACACAAAGGCGATTTTCTCATTTTTACAGGTACATTTTTGAACAATAAACATTGGCTTTGGATTAAGCGATCAACCACAATGCTTCGTTAGCGTACAATTTGCATTCTACAAGTTTGCAGTCTAGCGTACACTTGAAAAACCTATTTTTCCAGGCATTACACTTAAAGCGTTTAAAACTGATATTTTTCCCATATAAAAGCGACCATCTAACTGCTCATCTGATGTAACTTTGGGGGTATTTTAAGAGGAGCGTAATTCCAGAGAAAATGCACTTACGTCAAGAACAGAATACAAGACGCCAACAATAACTCCATGGATTGATTTTGTCTGATTAGAGAAAAGAAAACGTTCAAACATTAAAACAGACAAGGAGTTTTCAAGGGAAAAAATAATAAACCTGCCCCAAATTTGCCAAGGAAAGGATAACATTTCACGCGTTTCTAAAAACACCCCTGGTAGTGTAATTAAAACAATGTGTAAAGCAATGTACAGTATTTAGACCAGAGTGTTCAGAGCGACAACACCAAAAACACATAATCTCTCCGAAGCTGCGAGGTAAATCAGATCAATTGGCTATAAAAACCTCCGCTTCGTCAGCGACATTTACTCAATATCGTTAAAAGCCCCAGCTCAATTTTTTTCAATTGTGGCTGGTAGTACGCCTAATTTTACTCAAATGCAATGGTGGAAGCAATTGCTTCTCTGGGGAGGGTGTTTTACATCGTATCGCATGGTGCAGTCCTCTCGTAAAAACGGATATTTCACGTAGTTTTACCGATTACCGTAATTACCCGATTCTAACGCGCACTTTTTTTCCGAAAAAAAAAATAGGCCAAAAAATCGCATGCGCGTTAGAATCGGATACAAAACCGAAACTGCCGAAAAAGTGGAAATTTCGTCCCACCCATCGCCATCACCATCTCAAAATGGCGCCGAAGCTTTTAGCAACGATTTTTCGGATGCAGCAAGCCCAGGCGCCTAGGCTTTTCTATCGGCGTTCACACAAATCGTCAAATCATTTCACTAGCGCGCATGATAACACCAATGGCAGCAGCGGCTAGGGGTTCAAAACGAGCGGTCGGCTGAAGCGTGCACCTCTGGAGAAGCTCTCGGGATGGGCGTGTGAGGCGTGGGCCATGATCCCATCGACCATGGTTGAACGTTCGCTCAGAAGTGTGGCATCGCGAACGCGCTTGAAGGCACCGAGGCCGAGATGTTGTGGTCAGCGGAGAGCGACGAGGAGTAAAATGAGTGAGATTACTTCGGGAAATAAATCGCCCGTTTCTCTCGCATTCGTTTGTCTGGGTCACAAAGTCCCGTGCGCGTTACAATCGGAGGTGCACGTTTTTTCGTTTTTTTTTGCCAGGAAAATCGGGTGCGCGTTAGAATCGGGGGCGCGTTAGAATCGGGTAAATACGGTATATGGCCCACATGTAAAGCCTCGCGGACCATCCCCGGAACTATAATTTTGCGTATCGCACACGAATTATAATATTATATCTGACACTTCTACGACGACCTGGAACTAGGAAACTTTAAGAAGAGTTGTGTTTCCATCACAAATTTATTCATATTACTAAATGTTCATTCCCTTTCTCCCACAGTGTCTACATTAAGTAACTGCGGCAACGCCACCATTTGTTTGTGGCTAGGCAACGGATTCGCAAACACACGTGTTCCTCGCATTCGTTATGACCAGATGGGGCGCTGATAAATTCATTATCTTAAACCCTCTGTGTTGTTAAATACAAACCGTTAAGGCATTTTCAACTTGCAAAGAGGTGTAACACGGTGCCGACCGCTCCCTCCTTTCGTAACGGATTACACGCACTTTCCCGCTGTTTTCAAACATAGAAAGCGTCAAACGAAGTTACGCATTATTCAAAGATTCTATGAGTAATTTTATTACACATATATGTACTTTGATTATTCATAATTAAACCCTGAAATAAAATAGCTCGTTCGTAGCCCCTATTCTAATACAATGTTAAGAAAAGTTGCCTAAAACGATGCCCTCCGCTCCCCACCTAATAAATTTACATTGCCTAAAATTCATATATATTTGACAAGATTTTTGGTCTGATGTCTTCTTTACATTACCTTTATTTATTTAGAATTAAACTAAAAAAACATTTTATTAATATTACTTGCCGCCCATCCAGTCCATTACGATCTCTCACTCTAAATTTCATTTAGCAATAGACTTAAACTCCCGTATTTTGCGCTACACAGTGTATAGGTTGTGGAGCCCTGTAGGGCGTGGAGCCCCGCGATCTCGCTTACTCTTTCAACTAAGGGATAGCCTGGCCCATACGATATTGCTGCATAAGGGTATTTGAAAACTTGCGGCGGGACTCCTAAATACCACTGATATTGCCTCCCGTTCACTAACAGTTGTCCTATGTATTGAGGAATCTTGGCACTTCAGCTTGCGTTCAGCTTACGGCAGAGTCTGGCCGTGGAACCTAGACGTTTCTCGCGAAGAGACCGTTCCCTGCGCGGTAAGTACGTTTTGTAAAGTCTTGACCTCATTTAGAATCGAACACTAGGTAGGTCTGCTCTAGACGTTTTTATACGAATGCACACAGCAATATTACTTTGGTGCTCGTAAACCACGATGCTTCTAATCCTACTAAAGAAATGGCATATTATGTGGTTTCGGTTGTCAGTTGCGTTGCACGCAAAAATAAGCAAATAATTTTACAAGGGCGATAGCAATGATTTATAGTCTAGCCACCATGCTGTACATCAGAGAAGTGCTTGGTGCCACGTGGATGCGTGCGGTTGGTGTCCCTGTGAATGTACAGTGCTGTTCCATGGCTGCAGAGTTTTTAACAAGTTCATGAATGGGGCTTGAAGAAGCTAACAATAGCGTAGACTCTCGGTAAACAAACTTCAAGGGACCGAAAAAGCCCGTTCCGTTTAACAAGAGTTCAGTTTGAGTGAGATAAGTGTGTGAAAGTGTAAATTTATGAGCGTACACACTCTTAATACTACTTCATAGGACTCTCAGCACTATAACGTGATGTAGCTGATAGTTTTTCTGAATACGAGAAAACTACAAGAGGTTTAAACACAGCGATAAGAAATTTGATTTTTGCAACAATGAGTAGCTGTGCACATGTGCACCACAGAGTGCATCAATTATTTTCGTTTGAGTCCTTGCAACTACATCTTCATGGATGCTAGAGGCGTCAACGTCTTGAGCGCTTACGAGCCACCGAAGTTTAGCAGACGGGAACGCGGTATTGAAGCGCGAATACACCACGATGGAAAGAACAAGGCGACAGACCCTAAGCCCTAAACGGGCACCGGTGTCTTGAATCGAGACCGAAGGACTGGAGTGGAATGACGGAATTTTGCATTCGTACCATTAACACGGCTGACCACTAACGACATGCGACGAACGAGGCTAAAAACAACATGGAGCAGCAAAATAATGCCCGCCGCGGTGGCTCAGTGGCTATGCCGCTGTGCTGCTGAGCACAAAGACACGCATTCGATTTAAGGCCGAGGCGGCAGCTTTTCTTATGGAAGCAAAAAGCAAAAAGCCTTGTGGTACGAGACTTCGGCGAAAGTTAAAGATCTGTATGAATTCAAACTTAATCCGGAGCCCTCAACTGCGGCGCACCTCATCGCCTGCGTTGCGTTGGTGCGTTAAACCCTACAATCAATAATAAAAAAATACAAACAAAACGAAACAACCGGAACCGTAAAGCGCTGATTACCATGCCAGTGGTTTCTACAAGAAGTTCCATTTCTGCCTTGGTTTACACGGTGACGCAAAATTTTAGTTCCTATAATCGAGAGCTTTTTTAAGTCAAGTCAATACAAAACCAACCAACATACATGCTACTGTTCAGTTTCATGACAATTTCGTTTAGGCGATATTTCTGTTTTTCGAGATTCTACTACATTTCATAAATGCCTCCTAGAATAAATTTTTCTGGATAGCGTGAACGACTCCTCCACACTGCGAGGTACACTGTTGTTGTGAAAGCAGGATGACACAACCTACACATTGCCATCTACGACCACATTACTGTTTATGACGTTTCTGTCAAATCTGAAAAGCAGCACGAGGTTCTTTGCCAACGCCTCTTTGTGCAGCATCAGACTGCGCAGAAGAACCGATATTATCATGGTTTGGTTCTTAGCCTTGCTCGAGGTACTACATGTTTTTGGGTTTTAGAACACAAAATCCGCCCATGAGGAAGGCGAAAAAATATGCTGCACATTTGCATATTTGCAGGCCTTTAGGAGACACAAGATACATAAATATGGAGCTAACGCTAGATGTCATCCTTTTTGGAGCATGCCATTTACGCCTGTTTAGGAGCCTTGGGAGGGCTGTAATGCTGTTTTGTTTAGTTAGCACAATATACGAACAAAACTACACTAGCAAAACTAGCGAACCAAACTAAAATTAGTATCAGCTTGTCTAAAGCTTCCCCAATTATCGCTGATTTCAAACGTTTCATTTTATGCATTTCGGCTCAAGCTATTTTATCCGGTTGTTGTAGCCGTGTGCACTCACATGGCCTTAGAGTAGGAAGTCTAAAGCGTTTGAAAAAGTTTTGTTTTGTTTATGGTTAACGCCTTTTTGGGTACTTCCTCGCGGCTTTTTTACCAATAGATTTTCATAAATTAACATAAAGCCCGCTTATCATGAAAATAACGAACCGAAAAAATAATCATGCGGTGCCCAAAGTGAAACCATTTAAGTTTTTTATGCTTTCATCTTGTGAATAACTGCATATAAAAATGATTACGTCTACGTAATATTTCCGTCTAACAGGTGCAATATGCACTTTATTCCAGGCACAGCAACTGGGTAAAACATCCTCAACAACGCGTTTATTCGAGGGCCATCATTCATAATTTTCAATGCGCATTTGTCCTTAATAATGTTTTGTGGCTTAGCATACAACTCGTGGGCAACTGGTCAGTTGTTGTAGTTAGCCTGTGGGAGTTTGACAACACAAGCGCCTTGCTGTTCAAGCCTGCAGATCCATTTCCACACAATTCAGTGTATATTAACCTGGAGTACACGCAAACTACAAAAGACGTATTCAATTCCAGCAATCACCAATCATACCATGCGTTTCAGGAGTGGACAGTGTACTGTCTCTTCATGTTTACAGAACCTTTCTTTTTTTTAAGTTATGGCAGAATATCGCTGCCGAAGGTTATTGTTTTCTTGATCAAGTAAAAATATCCATGTGTACATTTCGGTGTATGGGTAGCCTGGCTATCTAGTTTCATTGGAAGCACAGCAAGCTATTGCTAACTTGCCAATAAGCTCTTATAACATTGGGAGGTGTTTCCATCTAATGGGCGGTGAGTGGGAATGGACATACTCTAATGAGGTGCAGACCTAATGCCACTTCATTTCAGTCGCCTGAACGCGATTCTCTCCGTCACTTTGCTATTTGCTTTTTGGACGTTTGTACTTTTGCTATGAAATTTGAGAAACGTTTTTAGGTTGAAGATGAAGAAAAATGTTTTGAAGATAACAAAAATAAGTTCTTGAAAACGTCCCTTCATTCTTTCAAAAGAAAATTTCGAAGGCTTGCAGAAGGCTGTGTAGCGGTATATTCTCGGCACCCCAGCTCAAGCGCCACCCGCGACACGGGCCCTTTCCTTTCTCTCTGGCTTGGCGACGTTGCGCCTGTGCAGAATACGTGCATTCACGACGTCGCTGCCAACTTAGTGCAGGGGCCATTCACACGCCCTCTTCAACGGTTGTCTTCGGGGGGGGGGGGGGGAGGAGGCGGAAGGAGGCTGTCTCCTCTCCCTTTTGAAGGACGCGGGAGTTCCCCCTTTTTCCATCGTCGGGAGACGCTCTCGGACTTCGCATCTTTTGAGAATAAACAGTCTTGTCTAGTAAGTTCAAACCACCTCCACGTCTGTTTTCTCGCCTCCTTCAGCAGCTGACATTCTGGGCTGCTACAAATTTGGTGACCCGAACAACGCTTAAACGAACACGCCGCGATGAGCTCCGACGACAACGCTGCTGCCTCCACGGCTGCAGTTTTCGCTACAGAACTGAAGCTACCAGAATTTGGGCCCGAAACCCAAGAGTTTGGTCACTCAAGTGGAGGGCCCCTTTCAGCTCCCGCACATCACCTTGCCGTCGACGAAGTACCATCACGCCGTCGCAGCCCTGCCCTCAGAATTCGCCGACGCTATCGACGACATTTTGGTTTAACCCCCCAAAGAAGGGGAATACGACAATCTCCAGAAGGCGGTGCTGGAACTCCTCGAGGCTAGTAAAGAAAGCAGACTTCAACAGCTCTTATGCCGGGAAGAGCTGGGCGACCAACGACCTTCCCAACTGCTGCACTGGATGCAACGTTTGCTCGGTGTGCACGCGAGTCAGGACGACCAGCTCCTACTTCTTCGTGAACTTTTTCTGCGACGGCTGCCCCAGACCGTGCGCGTAGTTTTTGAGGGTTCGTATGAGACGTCTCTTGATCGACTGGCGCAACGTTCCGATCGCATCACGCAATACTCTGCTCCAAACCTCCCGCCCATAGCTGCTGAAAAAACTCACGAGCAACCAGATAGACTGCCGCGCTTTGAGGAGAACGTGCAACAACTCACCAAGACCATGTAGCCACTTTTGCTGTCTGGAGCTCGTCAATAGGGCGAACAACGACGCAACCTTTCCCTTTAAAGACAGCCAAGCTCTTTCCAGCGAAGCCGGTCACAAGATCGATAGGTACCACCGTCGCTGGTTCCACCGTCGTTTCGGCACGGGGGCTAGCCGTTGCGCTCAGCCTTGCTCGTTTCTCGGAAACGCTCCGGACCGTCGTTAACGGCGGCTTACGACATTAGCCCGCCACCCAGCCTCCAGTTATTCGTAGTCGAACGCGTAAGAAACTCACGCCTGCTAGTCGACACAGGAGCCGAAATCTTTATTGTCCCTTAACCCCAAGGATTGCCGACGTAGCAAGAGCATATCGTCGCTGCAAGCGGTAAACTACACTGCCATCGCTACGTAATGCTTCCGCTCGCTGACAATAGACGTTGGACTCAGGCGCCTGTTTCGATGGGTCTTCGTGGTAGCGGACGTTGATTTCGCCGTACTCGGAGAAACTTTTCTCAGCCACTTCAACCGTGATGTGAGCGTACATGACCGTTGCCGCAAGGATAACAACACATCCCTTAAATTACGTGGTTTGGAGTCAGACATCTGCTCATCTGGCACCTGCGCCTTCCATCCAGTCTCTGCCTACCACCATATCCATTACCTCCTCTCCCCAAGCCTAGCAAAATGGAACAGCCAGCGATATATAATGTAACTCACCACGTCATCACCACTGGGCCGCCAGTCACCGCCCGGCCACGATGGCTGGACAGCAACAGGCTTCAAGGAGCCCGCAGTGAGTTCGAGCTAATGCTGCAGCTGGAAAATATACGCTCTTCGTCTAGCAACAATTCATCGCCGCTGCACATGGTGCCTAAAGACGACGGGGACGACAGGCGCACGTGCGGTGACTACAGAGCCTTCAACGCATCGACAACGCCGGACCAGTGTCCTCTGCCACATATTCACGATTCGAGTGCGCGGTTGCCATGTACAAAAATATAATGCAAGGTAGACTTTGTAGCGGCATACCACCAAACCCCCGTCGAACCGGAGGACATACCAAAAACAGCCATAACAACTTCATTCGGCCGGTTTGAGTTTGTCCGTATGCCCTACGGCTTAAAAAATGAAGCACAGACCTTTCAAAGGTTCATGGATCAGGTCACCCTGGGCTTTCTTCAGTCTTGGTCTGCCTTGATGACATTTTCGTGGCAAGAACCCTTACCGAGCACGAACAGCGCCTCCGCCAGCTCTTTCAGCGTCTGGATTAGCATGGTCTGGTGTTGAAACCTCAAAGGTGCGTGTTTGGTGTCGAGCTGTTAACTTCATCAGCCACCACATCTCTGCTGAAGGCATTACGCATTAGAATCAAAGGTGGAGTCCGTCAAGAAGGTTCCTGCTCGAACATATTTCCGCCAGCTGTGAGAGCTCCTCGGGCTCTCAAACTTCCACGGGCGGTTCATTTGGTCTTGTGCGGGAGTACTCCAGCCATTTACAGATCTGCTGCGCCGCGACGAGCAAAAGGCACCACAATTTTGCCGGTCTGACGAACACCAGAACGCCTTCCAGAAGGCTAAGGACGAGCTGGCCACAGCTTCCCTTCTCATCCATCCACTGCCTGACGCTCGTACAAGCCTAATGGTGGACGCCTCCTCCATATCAGTTGGAGCAGTGCTGCCACAACAGGAGGCTGCACAGTGGAAGCCACTGGGTTTCTTTTCAAAACGCCTGAAGCCAGCAGAAGTACGGTACAGCACTTTTAGAAGGGAGATGCTCGCAATATATTGTTTCATTAGGCATTTCCGCTAATTCCTCGAAGGTCGTGAATTCTACATGTTGAGAGACCACAAGCCCCTCACCTACATATTTAACAATAACAGTTCGCCTTACTCAGAGCTCTCATTCATCTCTGAGTTTTCAGAGACATCCGCCCCGTCCCCGGGGACGAAAACGAAGCAACCGACGGCTTGTCTTGCGTGAATGGTTGCGGCACAAAAGTCATGGACTTCGAGGCGATGGCCGCGGCTCAGCGGCCTACGCTTCTTGGCCTACCCCAAGTCTCCTTGGCCTACGCTCAACATTGAAGGAAATACTCAGCTTCAGCGGAGTGGAAGTGGTGTTCGGCTCAACAGTGCGCCTCCCGGGAGGATTCTTCTACGACCAGACACTTTGCGCCCCAGCAGCCTCCGACACATCGAGAAACTGCGCGCATGGCTTGCGCAACTCAGGCAAACAGCACCTCGCATCGCTCGCAAACGAAAGGTTTTCACTTTTCCGGAGATGGACTCAGCTAAACAAGTGTTCGTCGGAAACGACGCAATGAAGCCGCCCCTCACTCCACCGTGCGACAGCCCTTTCAGAGTTTTTGGACGTAATAACAAGACCATCACAATCGACGAGCGGGGCAACGGAGAAATTGTCGCCATCGACCTCGCCAAGCCTGATCATATTGAGGTTTCTGTTCATAAAGCCTCTCAAGTGCGTTATTAGTAATAAACAGGGACTCTGACCACTCGCCCTTGAGCTGGTACCTGCTGCCTTTCTTTAAAAGCTCCGCAATCCGTTCTCTCCGGCTTGGCGTTAATGCGCCTTTGTGAAAGACGGGAATTGGCGACGTCGCCGCCGGCTTAGTGCAGGGACCAATCCCCCGCCATCTGCATAGGTCGTCGTCTGGGGGGCTTTTCTCTATCTTTTGTAAGACGCGGGAATTCCCCTTGTTTGCCTTGTCGGGGGGCGCTCCCGGCGTTCGCATCTTTTGAGAATAAACAAGCTTGTCTTGAAACTACAAACCAGCTCCACGTCTGTTTTTTCGCCTCCTTCAGCAGTCGACATTCCACGTTGCTAAAGCTCCAATGCTACAACAAAAAGAAGGAGTGGCAGAAACCTTTGAATGATTTTTTTTTGCCGGGTGAACCTAGAAGAAACCGGGAAAAATGCGCACCCTGCGCATATCTGTGATTCTAGGCAGGCCGAAGCTTTAGAAGGGTAATGTCACAAAACTTTGAAAGCGAGATAACATCGGAGAGAGACTGGTGTGAGCACACATACATCTGCTAAATATCAGGTGAAAGAACAGCTTACAATATTTAAAATAAATTTTAAAGTGTGAGAAATGCAACGCAGCCGCAAATAAAGGACCTTCCATAATCGACATACCCCAGATTTCGAGTAATTAAACGGCATCCAAACACGTGACGAGTTTGTGTTGGCCCCTTCCGTTCTGCTGTAGGCTCGCCCCTCCGATCGGACGGTGGCGCTTCTGCTCTAGAGCAACGGAAGATCAACTGAGAAGAAGTTCTTGCTGGGCTATTGGTGGAATATATTTCATGATTTGAAGCGCAACAAAAACAAACGGGCGAAGAACAGAGTAGACGAGACAGGCGCCTGTCTCGTCTACTTTGTTTTCCGTCCGTGTGTTTGTTTTGCGCTTCAAATCATGGCATCAACGACAGATCCTATCGTTGGCGGCAGAGGCGCCGCAATTTTTGTGGCTCATTGGGCAGCCGGCCTGACCTAAGTTCTACAGCTATACCTGGCGCGCGATTTTTGTTGATTTTTAGTATACTGGACGAAAACTCGGCGGAGACAGGAAAAGTGCACTCAGCGAGCCGCATGGTTGCTGGGCAGGCGGCGGGCTACGGCCACCAAGTGGCTCAGCCCGGCGCAGATAGCTAGAGTGTTAGCTTGTTACCACTGCACGAAATGTGACTCAAGTCCAAAACAAGGCAGCACACACAATATAGGAGTTGAGGATCTGCGCTGCTTACGAGATCGGCAACCGAATATCCGTGGCAGTGTCAAGCCTAACAGACCTCTAGACGGACTTGTAGGCGTAGCAGCCGGCTACTCCTAGCGCACGTCTCCCTACCCATTGTCTCTAGAATGGCGCGTCGTTCTCTTGCCCAGCAGCAATTTGCACTCGCAGCGCCTGCATCACGCCCAAGGTCGCTTTTTATTTAGGCAGTTGAGCAGATCAGTACGTAGGGGCAATCGCAAAAATGTCGCCGACGTGGATTCGACAGTGCTATGGCAGTCCTTCTAGGTGATATCCATCCGACGATATCGTGGACAGCTTTGTTTATACAAAATCCCGCGTTTTCTGGCACCTGCTAAAAGTTAAATCGCGGCTGGCAGCATTAAAACATATCTAAAAAATAACCGTCACACGCTGAAGAAAATTAGGTTTCCACGCGGGATAAGATGGTCATCAGCTACTTATCGCAAAAAAACAAGATTCAAAATTTTTGTGTGAGTGCTAATTAAACTTAAATCTTCCCCATCACATTACCATAAGCGACATCATAGCATAACATGTCGCAGACTGAGAGAGAGAGAGAGAAACAATATTTTTGGCCAGACTAACCCCTACCGGTATTCTAATAGCGCCGTTAGCATTTTGGGTGTTCTTGTAACCTCTAGGCGTAGGTGCAATGCACTCGTCGACTTTCACTGACACTGGGCGCGGCGAAAGCACTGGGAACATGTGGCTCACGGCTGTTTGTTTCTTCACGTATAGGCGTTTCTGAATTCTACTGCTGAGGCCTTATCATCGATTCTCACCACCGAGCCGTTTTATCAAGATAACCCTAGACAGCAACATGGCTTCGACGTCACCGTCTTCGAAGAGGCGCTGCTGCATTCCCGGTACGGATGTGTTACGTCAGTCTCAATCAACGCTATAAGAACTGGACCGTTCTTCATCATCGATAGTGGGCGCGGCGAAAGCACTGGGAACATGCAGCTCACGGCCTTTCGTTTCTTCATCGTACAGGCGTTGCTGAATTCTACAGTTGGAGCCTTATCATCGATTTCCACGACCGAGCCGTTTTATCAAGACAACTCAGGACAGCAACATGGCTTCGACGTCACCGTCATCGAAGAGGCGCTGCTGCATTCCCGGTCCGGATGTGTTACGTTAGTCTCAATCAATGCTGTAAGAACTGGACGGTTCTTCAGCATCGACAGTGGGCGCGGCGAAAGCACTGGGAACATGTGGCTCACGGCCTTTCGTTTCTTCATCGTACAGGTAAATATGAATGTTCAATACGTAGTGACAACAGATTTGTTGTTATTCTGCCGTGCCCGAACACCTGCTTTCTTACTGCGTATGAGTGGTACTGTTCAGGTAAAATGATTCTTTGTGGGGACGTGTAAACAAATTCTGGTCCTACTTTTCAACGAATGTTTCAGTCAATCCTGGATGGACAGAAGGAAATCAAGGCAGAGATAGCTGACCTAGAAACTCGTCTGGAAGGTACTGAAAAAAAGATCGACAGTTTTGGTGTGCGGCGAAATGCCCTTGAAGCTAACGTAAACGAAACCTATGGAAAACTACCCACTACCGTTGAAGCTGTTCAAGAGGCCGTTCAAACCCACAACGCGAAGATTATTGACCTTGAAAACTACACCCGGAGATCGAATTTGATAATTTTTGGTGTTGCTGAATCTCAGAAGGAAACTTAATCAGATCTGCCACGTAAGGTTATTGATGATATGTTTGAGATTAGGTTAGGTGTTCATTGCTCCTCTGTCGCTCGTATTCACAGGCTTGGACGCAATATATAAAAACAGGCCGACAATTCTACATTTCCAACACTACAGAAAAAAACAGGCTATCTGGAAAAATGTTTCAAAACCTAAGGGCTCTAAGAGTAGTACTGAAAACTACTACTGTGCGGAAACGCATCGGAGACGTAAATTGCTTTGGCAGTGAGCAAAGGCAGAAAAAGATTTCGGTAAAGAAGTATTTCTTGTTGAAGATAGGCTTCGTATTGGTGCCGACCTTTACATTTGGAACGACTCTTCAAATTCTCAGCAATGGCTGTCAACGGTTATAAAGAGCCTTGATAAGGTGTAGCAATATCAACGTTCCATCTGCGCTAGATATCTTTTAACGCTAGGAGACTTGCTAACGAACCCGAGAAGCTTGAAAATCTTCTTTTATATTACCCACATATATGCGTCATTACTGCGACCTGGCTACATGATCTGATAAGTTATAACGAAATTGTACCGCCTGGATATGAAATTTTTAGGCGGGATAGAGGCTCTCATGATGGCGGCGTGGCGGTTATTGTAAAAAATACCGTGGTCGCCTGTCGCGTGAATCAAATTGGTGATCATGAAAGCCTTATTTTGAAAATATTACTTGACCTTGACACCTTTTTTTTGCTCTCTACCGTACACCCGATGCAGATGTTATGTTTTTGAAGAAATATATATAATCGACGTTTAGGGTTATGTGGGAAATAGGTATTGCTAAGATGTGATTTTAAATTGCTATCAATTGCTTGGGACGATTTAAGGTATGGCTGCTCTCCTTCTGGAGATTGAATTCTTGACATCATGTTTTGCTCAACCTCAAGCAAGCCGTGAATGTCTGTACTGGAGGCGGGTCGATTTTGGATTTGCTGTTTTTAAGTGAAATCTTTTCTGATTGCTATGTTGCAATCGAACCGGGCATCTCTTATCATAAACTGATTTCTTTTACTTGGAATAAGGCATTAGATCTAGCTAATAATACTCAACCTTTCGCACTTACAAAGGAATATACTAAGGCGAATGATGTAGCTATAACTGACTACCTTGAATCCCATATGGGATCCTTGTTATCCAATGTGGAGACCTCCTGGTGATCGTTCGTTAGAACCATAAGTCATTGGTTTGAGAATTCCGTACCATGTCGAAAAACTTACAAGCATCATGCAAACCCGTTGATTAGCTGGGAAATAATCCACATGAAGCGCAAAATATTACTTCGCAAGAAGCATGTACCAATGACACCCTAGCTTAACAACCTGAAAGACAAGCTACAAACGAGCTTGGCACAAGCAAGAAACCATTTTTATAGTAATACGCTGACAGAATTTTTTCAGAGTAGCCCTCAAAAATTTTGGCGGTATTTAAGCGAGTCTAAGACCGGGATTAGCAAAATGAAGCTTAATGGTGTATTAATAACGGACACTCGTACTATTGTGAACATTTAATTGCATACTTTCAGTGCGTTTTTTCTCAAAGCGATGATTATGAAGTTGAGCATTCATTTGTTGACTCAGAGAATGGCCTACTAGTTACGGAAGAAGGCGTATTGCACATGATATTAAAACTTGATCCCAAAACTTTTCCGGCCCTGATGGCATTCTTAATGCTTTACTAGTTCTAATTTTTTTCTCAACTAGTTTTTTTTTTCTTTCTTTCGTTCTTTTTCTTTTTTTAGTTCTTTCTTAACTTTTTATTTTTTTCTTAACTAGTTCATAACTAATTCCTAACTAGTCTTTCTAGCATTTCACTTGCTACGGGAGAAATGCCGGCTGATTGGGTTAGAGCACGTGTTAGACCAATGATAAAAAAAGTGACCCTTTATTGTTTGAGAATTACCGCCTCATTTCTATTACAAGTAGTTGTTGCAAACTTCTTGAGCACGTTATAGCTAATTACGTATATAAATTTCTCAGTGAACACAATGTGCTATCAAAGCATAAGCATGGCTTCAGAAGGAGGCTATCTGCTGTTACCCAGTTAGTTACAACTGTACATTGGTTTTCACGTGTGCTAGATGTTTCTGGGCAAACTGATGCTTATAAATCTTTTATAGTCTTTCATAAAATGCCACACTGGAAGTTGTTAAACAAACTACAGTTCTTAGAATTACCTACATAATTTGTTCAGTGGATTCAGGCTTATCTTAAAGATAGACGTCAGTGTGTAGTGAATATTAATTTTTTATTGGCTGTTCTTCGTGTGTCTACTGGAGTCCCACAGAAGAGTGTGTTAGGGCCCCTTTTTTTTAATATAAATCAATTATTTAGCTTCTGCCATTCCCGAAAATGTATCTCTGCGTTTGACACCCGTGTGTACGAGATTTAGGCGCACGTTAAAGATCCTCAGCTGGTCAAAATTAATCCGGAGCCCTCCACTACGGCGCGCAAACCCCACAATCAATCAATCAAATCAATCTCTACGTTTGTTCGCGGATGACTGTGTCATTTTTAACAAATTTCCCCACCTTGTGATCAAGTGGTTTTACAAGAAGCACTTATCGCTATCGATAACTGCTTTCAGAACGGGGGCACGCATTTAAACACTACAAAAACTGTGGTACGGCGTATCAGCAGGAAACTAAGTCCTAGTCAATTCCACTATACTCTAAGAGGCACCAACATAAATAATGTAGGCAAGTATAAGTACTTGCGGGTCACTCATACAAGCAAGCTAACTTGGTCAACCCACATATCTCACATTACCACTTCCGCATTACGTAAGCTATAGCTTCTAAAAAGAAAACTATCATATGCACACTCGCGCAAAAAAAATTCAAGCCTATAATGCCAGTGTTCGTTCGAAGCTTGAGTACGCTTCCATTATTTGGGATCCGCATACAAAGAAAGACATTATGAATCTCGAATGTAATACAGAAAAGCAGTTAGATATATTTTTGGAAAATATCGCAGGGTTGATTCCCCGACCACCGTAATGCAATTAAACAACATTTCTTCTTTAGAAGCTTGGAGAAAGATCAGCCATCTTTCCTTCCTTTACAATTGTTTGTGTGGTAATATAAAAATTTATCGCCCTGACTGTGTTAAATCTATATCAGCACTACGTGCTCGCCATGGTCATTAACATGCTCTAACCCCAATTTTTGCCCAATCAAATGCTTTTAAATATAGGTTCTTCCCTAGAACTGTGGAGGAATGAAATTGGTTGCCTTGTGACATCTTTCATTCTAATAGGTTTCTTGGTGACCTGGAGCGTCACCTTCTTTCTTAAATTTGTTTCTTTTGTATTGTTGTCTGTTGTTTTTCACAATTATGTTTCAATGTACCCACTCCTGCTTGGTCCAGCACATTGGCCGGCAGTATTGTTGAATAAATAAATGAAAAATTTATTGCTTAGGCTCACGTCTTTGACCGACTATATTCAGCATACCTTCGCTTCTCCCGCAGCATGACACTATTAATTACAATGCACGTGTTCTCCTGGATACTTCTTTCTGGCATGCATGCCCTGTCGAGCTTGGGAATATTTTTGAGAACTGTGTGGTCACATTTTAACGTGTTTCCTTTTCATGCGCGGCCAATGCTTCCTTGCTGCGCAATTGAATGGAACTTGGGTGTCAACGGTGCAGAATGCGATCGTATTTGCGGAGACCACCGCGCATTCTGGTCATTTGGTAAGAATTCCTTGGTGCTCTTCCTCGCCATCGGAACAGCGGGCGAAGATTGGATCGCTGGGACCGTGTCTTCATTGTGCCGAGAGAGTGCTTTGGGTGGCTGGGCACTGGTTGCTTCATTGTGCTGCGAGGGTGCTCCAAACAGCTTTTAAATTTGTTTTCAAGAATACGATTCGTGCTATCAACCTGCAGGAGCTATTAGTTACATTGTTTACTATGAGGCCCGTCAGCGCGAGACTGTCCCTAAAACTAAACCTTTGCGTATTTAAGGTGACAAGGCTCCCCATACCTTTGATTTAGCAACTTTGTTACTGTTAAATAACATTTAACTGCTACTCGCCCTAAAAATTGCGTATCCAGGGCCAAATTGACGTCGGGAGTGGGAAAAATACCTACACATAACAGAAATGAACAAAGAGCAGCAGCATTTTCCAAAGAGGGCATCTCTTGCCTTTTTTGATGCAATAGATGGCAAGAGCATGCCCGCAACCTAACAATGTCTTCCACACGTATTTAACCCGGAAGAGCATCAATATTTACCTTATTCCTAACCTGACAAAATCGCCTTAGCAGCCGTTTTATATCATTATCTCCCATTATAGAACCGGTTGGGTCCATCGTACAAAGTGCAACGATACACCTAACTGGTTGGTTCCAAACACTCATCCGTCATCCCACTTGGCATGTTTAGGCAAAAAGGTAGGCTATCCATAACCAAGTGAAAAATTCTCCGAGACGACATCATCCAGTCGTCGAATAGGTTGTCCACACTAGCGGTCTTCCTCGTTCAGAACAGAGATGGCAGTCTTTTTTTATGCGTAGACCACAGAAAACTAAAGAAACGGAATGAATAAGACGTACAGCTTGTTTGGAGCCGCAAGGATTGTGCACAATTTCAGGATCTCAAAAGGCGTCTGCATGGTGCTGCTATACTCGGCCGCTTCGACAAGAATGCGGCCGCTGAGGCGGATGCAGAGGAAAGCAAAATCGGATTGTGTGCCGTACTAGTTCAATGGCAAGTAGATGGGTGGCAGGTCAGAGCGTACAGGAGCAGCACTCTGACTTATCATAGCTAATTATTGAGTGACTGACAAGAAAAGTCTCGCAGTAGTATGGCTATTCACCGAATTTTATTTCAAAGAGGGTACTGTTCATCGCGCTCTGCACCGCAAAATGTGATTTTTCCTTCTCCGGCGCCATGCTCGCTCGAGTCGCAGGTAGCAGGAGTTAAATTGCTAGATCACTTGCATACGAGTCGTAAACATAGGGACGCGGAGAGCCTCTCCCGTGCCTCGAGCGACAGAACATCGACGGACGCAGATGATTACGGAGGCTTTCCTCGAGTTGTGATGCCCTCTAAGCTTGCTCAATACCAAAAGACAGACCCTGACCCTCGAGCTGTCATCAATTACGCGGAGGGGCACACTTAGGAATCACCAAGATGTTTTGCACTTTGCTGTACATTTTATTGTTTGCGCAACAGCGTTATGTAGAAGAAACGTCCGATGTCTCAGAAGCGCCGTACGTGTTCTTGTCACCAGATACCTGCGTGAAGAATTTCTACATGACTGTCACCATGAACCGCCTTCTGGCCGTACATCTAGGTTTTGGCCCTACCTAGCCAGAGTACGCCTCAGGTATCACTGATCGAAACTTGCCGGCACTGTTAGGTGACGCATTAGATATTCGGAACTGCCAGATGCAAACAACAAAGCCAGCAAAACCCGCTTGGTTACTTTAACCGATTGACCCTCCAAAAGTGCCCTTTCAACAATTAGGTATAGATCTGCTGGGACTTTTCTCCTACCATATTCTGTCAATAAATATTGACACGGTCGTAGGGAATGAGATGGGCTTTATTAAAGATGGGGCGGCCAGTGCGCAGGGAATCCGCAGGCGGGGAGCGGTGAGCACAGAGCGAGTAGCGCGCAGCACCAACGTCTTCCTCCTCTTTACCACTCGCGGCCGGTCAGTTCGTTTTCGTCGTATTCTTTGCAAGTTTCGTTTCTTCCGTTTCCCTCGTAACATTTTCCCCCGGGGCAGACGAAGCTCGCCGAGCGAGTTAAGGGGTGCGAGAGTGACAGCGTTTCAGGCGAGCTACATGCACGACCTGTGTCCTGCTCGAGCGGCGACCATTAGACGTGACTTTGGCGACGACATAGTTGACATCGTTGAAGCGGGAGAGCACCACGAACGGTCCGGAGTAAGTGGAGAGGAATTTTTGGTGCAGTCCTTTCTTGCGCACCGGAGTCCATAACCAAACTTGTTCGCCCGGAATGAAAGCGACGGGAGGATGTCGGTCATCGTAGCGAGCCTTGGTACGAGCTTGAAAGCTCAGAGTACGAATACGGGAGAGCCGGCGCGCCTCTTCAGCACGGCACAAAGTTTGGGCAAGTGAAAGGTGGTGATGTGGTGAGAAGGGCAAGATACTGTCGAGAAATGTACGTGGAGCACGGACATAGAGTAGGAAAAATGGAGCATAGCCAGTAATTTCGTGTTTGGCGGTATTGTAGGCGTGCGTAACGAATGGCAGCACAGTGTCCCAATTCTTCTGGTCGGACGCAACATACATTGATAGCATATTGGTCAGCGTGCGGTTTGTGCGCTCCGTCAGACCATTAGTTTGCGGATGGTATGAGGTGCTATGGCGAGAGACAGAGCCACAAAGTCTCAATAGTTCTTTTAAAACGTCTGCCGTAAACTGTCGCCCGCGGTCACTGATGATAACGCGCGGAGCGCAATGACGAAGGATAACAGAATGCAGAAGGAAGGCTGAGACGTCCTCAGCTGTAGCTGCAACGAGAGAGGCCGTCTCGACGTATCGTGTCAAGTAATCGACGCACACGATAATCCACCGGTGACCTGTCGAAGACTTCGGTAGAGCTCCAAGAAGATCTATTCCGACTTGTTCAAATGGTGACGTAGGTGGAGTCACGGGATGCAGAGGTCCTGGCGAAGGGCTCCCAGGGCGTTTATGACGCTGGCATTGCAGGCAGCCGGCAACGTATTGCTTCGCAAGTCGCCGCATTCCTGGCCAGTAAAAATTCTGTTTGAGCCGATGTAGCGTGCGCACAAAGCCAAGGTGACCAGCTGTGGGGTCGTCGTGCGTAGCATGCAAAATGGCGGCGCGAAGGCTAGCTGGAACAACCAAAAGGAAGCGGGCGCCATCCACCGAATAGTTC
This sequence comes from Haemaphysalis longicornis, assembly GCF_048455015.1. Lineage (NCBI taxonomy): Eukaryota > Metazoa > Arthropoda > Arachnida > Ixodida > Ixodidae > Haemaphysalis > Haemaphysalis longicornis. Next base: position 66,779,172 of record NW_027526233.1, on the reverse strand, counting down.
CTCTTGAACAACAAGCCGTCGCGCACGACAAACGGGCACGATGGCTGTGCTCGCTGCGCTGCATCAAACATGGTTTTTAAAGAACTATCCTTCAGTTGTTCTTCCTTCAAGTTGGAGGCGGTGGGAATTGCAGTCGACAGAGATGCCAGACAGTCATCAAAGTGATCGTCGTCACACGGAGGCGCCGGGACAGGAAGGCGTGACAAGCAGTCTGCGTCAGTGTGTCGGCGTCCGCTCTTGTACGACACAGAGAAATCGTACTCTTGTAAGCGCAATGCCCAGCGAGCGAGCCGACCAGATGGGTCCCGCAGGCCAACGAGCCAGCATAGTGAGTGGTGGTCCGTGATGATGGAGAAGTGACGCCCATACAGGTATGGACGAAACTTTTGAACGGCGAAGATCACAGCGAGACACTCAAGTTCAGTAACGGTGTAGTTACGTTCGGCTGGCATAAGCGATGACGTGCTGCGCGCCGCTATTGAGCTGAACGAGTACAGCACCAACGCCGACTCCACTGGCGTCGGTGTGAAGTTCGGTAGGAGCAGCTGGGTTGAAGTGGCGAAGAACTGGGCTCGAAGTAAGTAAAAACTTTAGTTGCTGAAAGGCGGCTTCAGATTCTGGCGTCCGCACAAAAGGGGTGTCTTTTTGTAGCAGGCAATTCAGGGGGTGAGAAAGTTGGGCGAAATCCTTAATAAAACGTCGAAAATAGGAACAAAGGCCCAAAAAACTTCTGAGGTCTTTTAACGAACGTGGTGTGACGAAGCCTCGAACTGCTGAGATCTTTTGCGGGTCGGGCCGAATACCGTCCTTGTCGACGAGAAACCCGAGCACGATTGCTTGACGTTCTGCGAAATGACACTTCTTTGAATTCAAAACCAACCCTGCTTTTTGAATCCTGTCGAGAACAATTCCAAGGCGTTGGTTATGCTCGCTAAACGTCGTGCCATAGATTATGATGTCGTCCAAATAGCACATACATATCTCCCATTTGAGGCCGCGCAAAATGGTGTCCATAAACCTTTCAAACGTCGCAGGCGCATTGCAAAGCCCAAAAGGCATAACGTTGAATTCGAATAGGCCGTCTGGTGTCACGAAGGCTGTTTTTTCCTTGTCAGATGGGTGCACCGGAATTTGTCAATATCCTGACCTGAGGTCGACAGAGGAGAAATATGAAGCGGAATGAAGGCAGTCGATAGCGTCGTCGATGCGCGGTAGGGGATATACGTCCTTTTTGGTGACAGCATTGAGACGACGATAGTCGACACAAAATCGCCATGAGTTATCTTTTTTCTTGACCAAGATCACGGGTGCGGCCCAAGGGCTTGAGGACTCGCGGATCACCCCTTTGCTTAGCATCTCTTGCGCCTGGTCATTGATTATTTTTCGTTCGGAAGGCGACACTCGATATGGCTTCTGGCGTATAGGGGTCGCATCGCCGGTGTTGATTCGATGCTGTAGCCGGGAGGCAGGAACGGAAACGGAATGATCGCCCTGGGCAAAGTCGAAAGTCGAGGCATAAGGAGCGAGCGTTTTCAGTAGTTCGCACTGTTCGACGGACGAAAGGGAGTTGTTGATCATGCGCTTAAAGGCGGCGGTATAGTCAGGTTTTTCTGTCGTGGTATGGTCGGGGTTGTGATTCACCGCTTGAATGGCGACGTTGACTTGTTCGTCGAAGCTGGCTATCTTGAATCCACAGGGAAGGACTACTGGCTCACTGGATGCATTTACCGTCCACACATGACTACGTCCGTCTGTGGCCTCGACCAGAGCTCGGGGCACCAAAATATTTTTCTTGACCATGTTGTTCGCATCGCCTTCAATTAAAATAGTGCAGCTTTTCGAACGAAAACGAGCAGAATTCACCGGAATAAACGAAGCTGCCATAGCTGGTAACAGGGTGTCTTCAGCAACTGAAAGCACACCTTTGCTGGTCTCGCTGGGATCGTCAATTGGTGTGGGCAGAATTTCACTCCGGAAAGAAATCTCACCAGTACCACAGTCGAGCGTAGCACCGCTGTCGCGTAGGAAATCTATACCCAAAATAACATCATGGGTAGCTTGCGCCAGCACAATAAACTCCGTTCGGAATGCCTCTTCACCAAGCGTAACTGTCGCGGAACAAACGCCGATAGCGCGCAGATGCTCGCCCCCGATACCGCGGAAATGAACGTTGCGATCACACGCAAACATAACTTTGTGTCCAAGACGATTCTTGAAAGAAAGACTCATAACCGAAACTGCGTCACCAGTGTCCACTAACGCTAACGTTTCTACACCATTCACACTAACGATCACTTTGTTTTTTGACATTATCACAGGTGGGGGAATTGGTGAAAGCGACCGTCTCGCGACCTCACCCCCGTGGGTCGCAGAAGCTAGTTTCCCAGCGTCGGCGATCCTCGCCTTCCCCGCGGCGAGGGTGATCGGGCTTGGTGCGTACGTGGAGGAGAGAAGCTGCGGTCGGACGCGGGCGAGTCATGGCGCATGTTGCTTGACTGGCTGGACCGGTAGAAAGTGGAAGTCGGTATAGTCGTGTCGTGAGGCGGGTTGTTGCGCATTGCCGTAGGTGGTCTCGCGAAGTTTCCTTGAGGCTGCCGTAGGCGATAGGGACAAAATCGGGATATATGACCGGGGAGGTCGCAGTTATAACAAACAGGAGGCGGTCGGGGCGCAACATATCCTTGGTAGGGTCGCCTGTGATCATCAGGAGGTTGGCGCGGAGGGTCACTATTGGACGATGCAAACCTCCGAAACGGGGACCGATTAGCCCGGGCTCCAGAGCGTTCATTCCGAAAAGTGGTTGACCGAAACCTCGAACTGTCCTCACACCAGAGCATCGGAGGCTCTTCTGGTGACTCTTGCAATGCACACTGATGGTAGACGGGGCGGACCGGAGCGGGACAATGTTGGCAGGGCGAGTCGCGGCAGACGCTTTGCTGGCCAAGCTCTTCTCTGATAATTCTGCGAACCAGTGACGCGATATCTTCGGAAGGGTTCGAATTGAAGTCCACACTCGCTACGGTGGTGACGTTTGCTAGACGACCGAACTTGGGAGCAATTCGCCGCATCTTCAGTGCCTCAAACGCCCTACAGTGGCGAATCACGTCCTGTGCAGTCAGAACGTCTTCCTTCGTTATTAAAAAGTTGTACGCGTCCTCAGCAATTCCTTTGAGCAGGTGCCCCACCTGGTCCTCATTAAACATGCTACGGTTAACCAAGCGGCACAGCTGGAGCACTTCTTCGATGTAGGTTGTGCAGGTTTCTCCAGATACCTGGGCTCGTTGCGCGAGAGTTCGCTCAGCCTTTTTCTTTTTAGCGCCTGAATCCCCGAAAGACTTCTTAATCTCGGTAACAAAGTTATCCCACGTAGTCAACTTTTCCTCGTTGTTTTCGAAACACACAAGGGCGGTTTTACCGAGAGAGAAGGGCACGTTGACGAGCTGTGACGCCGGGTCCCAGTGGTTGTACTTGCTGACCCTTTCATAATGCTTCAGCCAATCTTCTACGTCCTCATCAGGAGCCCCCCAAAACTTGCGCGGTTTCCTCGGGTAGGGCCAGATGCTCACCCTTGATGGTGCAGCGGCGCCAGTAGCTCGGGTGTTCGGCATGCCGGTCTGTCTGGAGGGTAGCCCAGGAATCCGCCTGCTCCGTCAAGAGTCGTCGGTTGTTTCCAGGGGGTGTCGATACCCCGCACCTCCACCAATTGACACGGTCGTAGGGAATGAGATGGGCTTTATTAAAGATGGGGCGGCCAGTGCGCAGGGAATCCGCAGGCGGGGAGCGGTGAGCACAGAGCGAGTAGCGCGCAGCACCAACGTCTTCCTCCTCTTTACCACTCGCGGCCGGTCAGTTCGTTTTCGTCGTCTTCTTTGCAAGTTTCGTTTCTTCCGTTTCCCTCGTAACAATATATTGTGGTTGAGATAGATTACTTGACGCAATACTGTGAAACCCAGGCCCTTCAACAGAGCCTAGTGACTTGGATTGCAAAAAACTTCATTCACAGTGGTGACTACTGATGGTGGAAGGGCGTCGACAGCGAAGTCTATTATTGACGACCCAAAGCTCAGAAACACTTCCAGCGACTGACAAGCGCCTATCACTTAAAAGCAAATATACTAATGGAATGGATGTACAAGACGATTGCCGACATGCAGTCTGTTTACGTTGATTGGAATTCAGGAACTGGGATTCCACCCTCTCGTACTGTCAGGTATAAAGGTAGAAAAGCAGTATATAGGGGTATTAGAAGACATACACACGGCACAAAGACTGGAGAACAACAACAGCTGCCGATGTAGCCCCTAAGCTTCCTCTTCATCCCACGCCTAATGTTCCGCAGGACTTACCCAAACACGGAGAATGTCCCAGGCGAGCGGCATCAGCCCCTCCACTGAGAATGCATCTTCGCAACGGATCGGCAAGATTCATGGTTCAGAGCGTCGCACGGTAAACACAGCTGTTCAGGATTGAATATAAATGATGTAATACGGCTTCGTTGGTGCTACGTGAATGACGCCGGACCGCAACGAAGTCCTACGCGGTGGTAAGGGCAGTGACAGAACACGTGACCTTCTTCCCCACAATGGTAGCACCGGGCCCGATTGTCAGATGTGCCACACAGTCGCTTTCCATTCGAGATATCTTCGGTCATAACCTCTGGTCGGATTCCACGTGCATCCGAATGGCTGTGTTGCATGTGGCAAAACCTGGGGCTGTGCCGATGTTGGCTCCAAGGTCCAAAAGAGAAGTTCCCTGGCAGGCACATTGAGGATGTTGACTCAAACGAGCTCGTACTGTAACCTGGAACTTTGGTTTGCCCTTGCGATGACACATGGCAATAACAGCGATTGACGGTAGAAAATTACAGCACCCCCACGCGCCTTCTGCAGGTAACGACCTGGATAGTACGTTTTCTGCAAAATGTCCAGCGGCGAGTGCCCTCAGCAAGCGGTGCACTAACAGCAACGTAAATAATAAAAGCTGAATGCTACCGGATGCGGCTGTCCCGCTGAAGTTCTTGAGCACTAAAGTTCGCGCACTCTCAGTCGGTCAAGTCGTTCTTTCGACATCAGCGGTGCTTCTACGTTCACCCTTCATGAATGACTAAGGCCTACGCCGCGTAGGATGCCGATCACACCATTTTTTTTCCAGCATCGATGGCAAGCACCCGATTCTGCAACCGGTGCGGCACAAGTTTACCTACGTCATAGCTTTGGCGTCCCATCACCAAACCCTGCCAGGTGGAGTCGAAGCCACGCTTAGGGAAACAATAGAGGGTTGTGGATTGTAAAGGGACGCCACACCTCAAAAGGGTGCTGGTCTAATGTCTGATATGCAGACGCCGGAGGCTGAGCACCCAAACTGCACCATTTGCTTCTTTGCCAAGCGACTCAATCACGGAAGCACACTCGTTCTCTATGGTCGTCCTGGACTTCTGTGGACCACTCTACGTGCGCAGAAATGATCCTGCGGCAAAAGCCTACATTTTATTATTTCCATCTGCTATCACTCGTGCCACACATTTGGAGCTGACTTTGGATATGACAGCGGCTACCACGCTACTAGCGTTCCGTCCGTTCGTGTCAAGACCCGGCATACCAAACACTGTTTACTGTGACAACGCTGAGTTATTCCGTAGTTGCGTTCGGCAATTTAATCTAGCTGCGTCAGCCCTTCAAGAATATGAGGCTAGGCTGAATGTGGAGGGAAAATTCATTTTTGAGCGAGCCCTTTCATGGGGTGGCTGGCGGGAGCGTCTCATTCCTCCCCAGGCTACGTTACCGCAGGTGAAGGCGGGCGCCATCGTAATAGTGCACGACGACAACGCTGCGTTAATACAGTGCAAACTTGGACGAGGGACAATGCTGCACCATGGGGTCGACCGCATCGCTAGAGCTTGCTCAGTGTGGATAGCAACAGGTCATGTTATAAACCATCCAGTGCAAAAACTTTACACAATACAATCACCCGCCTAACATTTTGGGCCCGCGAGATGTATAAAAAGATGGAAGACAGTAAGCGGGTGTGAGCAGGCACCACGATCCTAATCAGGGTTGTTGTTCTATCCCATGGAATAAAGAAGCACGAGTCACTCTAGTGCACTGTGACTTGGCTCGCAGTAATTTCCCTAACAGTTCTCATTACGCGTAGAGGCGTCAACGGCAGTCCAAATTTTGGACGTATACCTTGAAGGCGATGACGTGACTTGTGGACCCGTGTTGTCTCCAGATGACACTCGCGTGGGTCGACAAGCTGACCTGGTTCGAGGTGAATGGGATGACGCCGCCCGGCCACAAATGTCCCAAAGGAAGGTAGAAAGGTAGTATGTGCTGGGCTTAGAAGACCTACAGACGGAACCGAAGCTGACGAAGAACACGAACTGCCATTGTGGTACTTTAGACGTCTCTTGTTCACACGCACAACGTTCCGAGAGAGACACATACACAACCAAGGAGAATGTCCCAGCCATACGGCAATATTTACCCATCGCCTACAATACTGTAGAGCACAAAACCTAATGATTCAGCCTTTTTGCTTGGTTCACATTCGAGTCATACGGACAACAATGAATTGATGATTTTGCTGTTGCAAAGACGTTCCGCACTGCAGGCGCTAAATGTTGCTTAACGTTCAAAAGCCACGGTCCCGCTAGTACGCAAGCGCGCTTGATATCATCACGCAACCTTTGCATGGGGTTGCAATAAGCGACGGCATGTTGAATACAGATCATCAGAACTGGTCTGATCGTGCAGCCTGGTCATCCGCAGAAGTCACTCTACACATTTATTGCGTCCTAATTCTGACCGCACAATATGTTTCGTCGGGCGGGCGATGTCGAAGGTGGCATAATTTTATAAGCAACTTTGTGCTCTCAAAGAAACCTTATGATACCTGACGTAGTCAAGGTTACAACGAAGGATCTCTACCAGAACCGTTCAATTTCAAAGTAAACTGCTTTACTTGGCGTACGGCCCTAAGTAGTTTGCATCGGGACGATGAATTCCAACGGCAGGAGTATATAGCAGGTGTTCCCTAATTTGAATTCAAGTGCACAGGGATGTTTTGCCTGGGCATGTGCGACAGTAAGAAGGTGAGGCTCAAAGGAGAAGAGAAGGTTGATCTGTCAGCGTGACAGGGTTTGCTGTTAAAGTAAAACAATCAACTTCGGTAGCGTGTACAGGTCCTGGTGGACCAGTAGATAGTGTTTCTGCCATTACTCGTGACACAAATACGCAAAGAAAGAGAGGGTGCAATCACCGCGCAACCAACCACATTTACAAAATGGCGATACGGCATAATATTACACAAGCTTCCGAATTCGCCTACGTGCCACCCCAAATAGCGATACATGGCTTTCTTGTAGACACAGTAGACAACCACTGATTCATAACCAGGTAATGTATGTCAATTCGTTAAAATGTATTGCGAGCAAGAATATGTGGCTTATCTCTTCGTCAGGACGGGTTCCCGTTACGCCATATGAAACGTTTTCATCGCAAGTAGCCATCAACCGCACTGCGAGCTCCCACCGTCCATTATACTAACCAACTGGTACTGATCCAAAATTCTATGAATGCTTTTGTTCTAAACAAGAAATATTTATTGGAGGCCACGTTCGGAATATTGATGGCCACTCATGCCTTGGTGCTGACAAAATGCTCGAAACAACTTGTTGCTCTATCGATAGTCGATGATTGTCACCCATCAGTGCCTTTCATTACAAACTTCAAGACCCTAACTATGCCGGGAGGGATTTTGTTTCTTTTTGTGGCAAATTTTACAATGGGATAGGCTGTTTCAAAAACTTCGCGAATGAGCGCCGTATGGTACAATTAGACACATATTTATACGCCACCAACATAAATGTTGTCGCTCACTTCGTACTTTGAACATTATTTTCAACATCCTTTCATAGTGGCGATTTTTAACAACACCCTTGTGATAGCGCCAAAACAACCAGGACCAGCAAACTATTTTGCTACGCTTCGGCACCGAGGCTTCTTTTTGAAATTTCAATTTACACTCGAAGCCATGTCCCATGCAGCGCGTAATTACTAATAGAAACGACGCGCGTACGCGCCAGTTACCTGCTAGTGTGTCTGCCCCCCAACGATAGCTTATGCAGAACAAACTAGAACACATGTATGTATAAAAGTCAGAAGTACTGCTCCAGGACACCCAAAAGTCGGTTTACCCATTTAAACCTAAAAAGTGTTGTTCAGCTCAATAAAAAATAAAGTTTTGGATAATATTGCGATTGTCGAATGTGTTACTCTTAAACAGGATGAAACGTAAATTATCACAAGCTCGTTGATCAAAATGGCGGGAATGCGAAGGTTTCTTCTACAGCGGGCATACTACCGCACTGTGAAGAATCATTCGCACGTATTACAGAGACGCTTCTGCGGCGAAAAAAAAAGACCATTTTTTCTGTGAGGAAGCTATAAAGAAGGAATGCTGACACACAACTTTCGGTAAAAGCCTCTACGCATTCTCTTGCACAAAAAAAATCGAAGCTGAAAATACCACGGACGCAAGGAACATAGGTGCGGAAGCCTTTCCGCACTGAATATCTGAGCCCGATCATTTTTGAAGTTGTGAAAATGATGGACACAGATCGGTGATAACTGGAAGTTGCTCGCCGTAGTTGCAACAAAGCAATCTTAATATTGTAAAAATTACGAAGCCTGGTTGCAACGCCAAATTATAAAACATGTTGCTATCAGGCTACGAAAAATATTCAAAGTTTTATCAACAATGCGATATGTTTTTGAATAGTACAAAAGGTGCGATGTTTGGAGTCACGGTATTTTCGTTTTTGTTTCACGATATGGGACCCATAAAAACTTTGTGTAAGACAATACCCAAGGTTTTGAATTCGTCTTGGAGTAATATTTCCCTAAAGTGCTCTTGGCAAGGGTTTTCTCGATTCTCTTTGTACGACTACCGCAGCAACACTGCATATGATGGCATTTACACGGCGCAGGCGCTTACTGCGAGGACGTGTCCACGAGAACTACGTTTGCTTAAACGGTCAAAATTTCGCCTTGTATGATTCGTGGTTCTCTTGCATTCAAAGTGGGTGCCGCTGTAACCATAGTGTTTGGTACTACGCCCCTGCATCAGGAAGGGCAGTTTTGCATGGTGACCTCGCTGGGTAGTTGCTTCCTTCCTATATCATTATGCTCACATTCGCCTCAAGATTCAGTATTCTTGGCATAAATCCAGACTCTTTGTAGTTATATCTATTTATACTTCAGCAGACGACATGCTCTCTCGGCATTCCAACATCGCTGATCCTAACTTGTGATTGCTTCCGGTAGCATTCAAAGCATCGCCGTGAATATACTGTAGGATGAGTGTTGAGGTAGCACCATTGTGGATTGACATCCACACATGTTCACGGACACTAGGTGCCCTGGCACTTGGTGCCACAAATTTCTCGAATGGTGATGGACACGGCCGTGTTTCAGTGACTGTTGGCGCCATTGTCAGTTGCCCCATCTGAAGTGGGACGAAGGTTTGGCATTTCGCTGCTATGGTTACAGTGTATTCACCGCAAGTATATAGTGGATAATATAATTATGATTGTAGCGTTTCAATGGCCATAATCCGGCTGAGACGCGGGGAGGTTGCTGAGAAACGGACGAGCCGCGGAGACACCTCCTGATGATGCCTTTAATCGAACATAGTTCATGATGATGATAGTGAGGAACGAGAGAAGGATATCCACTTATTTCACAACATCCACCCCCGCGCGACAATGAGTATGGTTCGTGGCCAAGAAAGTGTCCAGTCCATGGAGAGCTAATTTTATGTCCGAGTGGGCCACAAGAGTTCAACGCAAGTCGGCTTCCACCTCCATCGATGGAAACAATGCCTTGGCTTTTGTGGACCTGTGAACCAAGGTACTGCAGCCCCTTGATGCAGTCTTTTGTTTGTCCCGGTTGCAGGTATTTTTTTCTGTTTCCACAGGTCATTTTTCTTGTAGCAGCCGGGTGCACGTGAGTCATACTCTCGTTGCGGGTCTTTTCAGAGCGCACGGTTCGGTTTCTAGTGTTCGCTGCTGTTGCAGTTCTGCGCTTTGAGCAGTGCTTCACTGTGCGTCTTCTTGCATGAAGGTGAAGATGCTTCCTTCGTATTCTCAATGTCAGCTGGCAACGGTGATTGTTTTCAAACTTTGGAAAATTATGAGCACAACTATTTTTCAGGACCTCTGTCATTGACCAATTGTTTTTTGCAATCTCTTTCTTTCGCATGTGCTGCTTTCCCAGCGCCTTACGTTTGATCATTGGAAAAAAAAGTACTTCGGGCCATAACAACTCTATCATTTTGTCTTCACCAGAGCAATCGGCGTCTCCACTATTGGTCACTGGAAGCACTGTCTCCCCATCACAAGAAGGCTTCTCTTGGGACATCTCTGGTATTAGGACATCCATGTGAAAGTGCTTCATGGTTTCTTTTGTTTTCGATAGCTCAGTCCTGGTAGGAGTCATTGCCTTTCGTTCCAGAAATGTATTGGTAGTGGTCCCTTCTTTGTATTCAGTCTCTTCGGGAGAAAATACAACATACTTGGCTTCCATTCGCGTTATCTCTGGAAAATTCCCTTTCATTTCCTGTCGGCCTTGATCGTTTTGCGCTCCATGAGTGTGATTCGCATTTGATGATTCGTCACTTTCCAAATATCTGGTCCGATTCTCCCGGTGTTTCCTATGTTCTGCTTGAATTCGGTCTTTGATAGACGTCCTTAGGTTTTCTCGAGCTTTTTTTGTTTCAATAATTTTAAGTTCAAGCTTGGATTTCGCCACACAAACTAGATAGTCAAAGTTGAATGCATTTTCAAACTCGGCCTCCATATTATTCCACTTCTCGGTTGATCTCGCGTAGTTCATCATGAAGTACTGTTAACTTGGTAGCAAGCTCATTCAACTCACTCATTGAGGGTCGTGTCATTGGGAGAAGGTCTTCAACGTAGCCGATGAATGCCGTGATGTCTTGACGGAAGATGCGCCGCCTTTCCAGAAGGGCCTCCATGGTACGGTCCAGCGTCAAGTCGCTTGTAATAGCTGGTGACCGGGCTCAGAAGGCAGAAGACGGCGTCGTCTCCGCATCGGTTGTGTCACTGCTCACGGACATCTCGTGCTCTGTCGGGCAGATATCTCTTGCAGCTGGGTTCGTTCAGTCTTCTTCTTCTTCTTGGGCTGCCCCGCTCTTTTCCCAATCGGCTTCTTCCCTGTGCGGCTGCATTCCCGATCTCCAGAGGTGAGGTTGCGGTCGAACAGAAGCGGAGTACGCTCGCTTTAGCTCACCTCTGGAGGTCCCTTCTCCCAGGCTTCATGGCACCAAAATACGCGGAGAAAAGGACGAGCCGCGGAGACCCCTCCCGATGATTCCTTTAATCGAACACAGTTAACGATGATGATAGTGGGGAACGAGAGAAGGATATCCACCTATTTCACAACAGAGGTTTTCCCTTCCAGAAAGAAAAAAACTCGTCACTTGTTCATCGGAGGGCATTTATTCAGATTGGAACGAGGAAGGTTGAAATGGGGACGCCGGCCACACAACTTTCCACAGGTTTGAAAAAACTGAGGCCACCCACGCATTGGAGATGCAAACACCGGGAAAACCGAGGAGCAGCTGGCCTTAAGTACTTTTCACGTGGCTGCTTATGTCTGGCCCTTTCGAAAGGAACACCTGGTTAAAATAAAGCTCTCTCCTTGTGACCTGAGCTTGATCAAACTCCCTACTTCATAGTCCTGAGGTCCAAAATCGAACCTACGAACTTTTGATACAAAGTACGCTCGGAGTCGGCCGAAATCCAAAACGTACCTCCCCGCTAACAACCAAAAAAACGCTTGCCGCCTTGAAAGCGTTGATAGCGCGTTTGGGTAACCCTAGCTACAGAATAGGAGAAACCATTGTTCGTCAGTGATAATCAAGGCCTGTTCCTTCACTCAGTCGAGCATCCCCTTGTTCCTGGGGTACTTTTGTCGCCGCCACATATCATCTGACTTCTTCTCCAAAAATTTTTAACCTTCTTCACTTTTTAACCTTCTTCTTTTAACTGAGAAAACGTTTATGGTAATTTTCGGCATGGCAAGAGCTGACGCTCAAAGCAATCGGCTGGTAAATGTTTTACAAATGGTGCCTTACAAAAGAGGTTCCTCAAGACATCATTGTTAAGGGTGCCAATCTAAACATAATATGCACATTAAGAAACAGCAAATTGTGTACTAGATCGTATGGTCCTCGCGGATCATTGTCAAGGCGAGGTTCTTTTCTGGAAAACTGCATACACCAAGCTTTTTTGATAACCCAGAATAGGATGCTGCAGTGACAGGGACGCAGCATTAATACTGTGGAAAACGTCCAGGGAGGCAAAGAAGGAGGCCGTCATCTCTAGAAAGCAAATGTATTTACACTATTTACAGAGAACCGTCAATAAAGCGTCCATCTTGTAGCCGCGCGTGGTCGTCTTCGTCTTCCTTGTCTACGCGTCTGCTGAGCTCGATGCCAACTTCATCTTCGTCTTCTAGAAAAGTTTCAACATCTTCCCGCCCCAAACAATTGATATGACCGGTCAGTGCCTATGGTCAGTTTGCCGTTGGTGTCCAGTCCATGTCCGATCTTCTATTTTTTTCTTACTTTGGGCCTTCTCTTTCTCCTCAACTTCGCCTTTCTCCTTACTTTTGCCCTATGTTTCTTCGTGATCATGCGGCCAGGCAATGACCCCAAGGCAAATTTTTCTGTATTGTTCTGTTTGCGCGTATTCTTCGGAGATGTTTTCATCGAGGTAGGGTGTTTGCATCTAACATCGGGATTCGAAACATCTATATTCAGGTTGTGTGCAGCGAAAACTGCCATAAAACCAACTCTTGCGTGTTTTCTTGATCTCTGAACCAGTACATTGGCCTGGTTAATCGTCGACTTCATCATGATCTGATCAGAATTCTTCTTTGATCCCTTTCCTGACAATGTGCCGTGTTTTGCAGTAGGTTTGAGGCCAGTGTGAAGTTCTGCAGTCCCCGTGTGTTTATGGGCAGCTATTAAAACCAGATCAGTTTTTCAGGCCGTTCCTTCCTAGAGGTAGAGCTGATGCACTTTGACCGCCTCTGCTGCAGCTGAAAGGACGTCTTGAGGCGTGAGAGTGGTTTCCTTTAGTATCTCCGAAAATATGCTGCGTGAATCGGTGAGTAGGCTGTGCCCACATCTTGGGCCATACGCACCTCCGGCGCAGCCACAGATCTCGGTCACATGATCAGGCTTGCCTCGTAGTGGCGAATCGTGGTTGTCGTTCGTAGAACTCATCTCAACTCTTTCGCTTAGCCCATGTTCATGTAGCGGCCCACATGCCCCCTCATGAAGGTCCTTTCGCAGGATGTCTGCACAATGCCTTGAAGCCTCAGGGGAGCTCTCAAAGACCTCAAGGGCGGAGGCTTCGCTGGTAACACCATGCGAAGTTGGTGCGTCTTCCAAGATGTTATCTTCTGGTGCCGATGTGGTTGTCATAAATTTCGGGAACATTAAATGGCCTGCATTTCGTTCCTGCTCTGGCGCTTCCGGCACCAAGGCGTCTTCCGATCCATGAAAGATGTTCACAGAGGTCTCACAAAGACCCTTCTCATTTGAGTGGCCACTCATAGAGGTGTATGGCTTTCTTCGAGCTGGCGATATAGCCGAGCGTGAAAATTATTGGGGCCGATGGACTATTACTGTTGTACCCATCGATAACGTTATAGTAGCGTGTTCGCGGTAGGTTCCGGTCTCTACCTTTGGTTCATTACTGTGTGTGGTACTAATCGATCCACCTTCGGGTCGGTCTTGCTCTTCTATCACAACGCTCTTGGGTGGTGCGTTCTCCTTTCGTTCCTTAGTCGTATACCCAGCCGGGCGATAATTCTGTGCGATTTTTGCAACGACTCCAGAGCGTCTTCGTTATGGCCGTCAAGTTTGGCTGCACGAGCCAGTGCTTCCAGCATTTCATTGATTCTATGCAGTCGGTCGGCGCTATACTGAAGCCTGGATAATGAAACTGCGGCATCGACGTGTTTGGGTTTTCCTAGGGTGGGTGTTAATTCGCCGATCAGCGTCTGATTGAATTCGAAAAGGCTTTTCTGAACACGTTTCAGCCGGTTGATCTGTTTCAACTCCATGTCTCACCTCGTCGTGTCCCTTGACGTCCCGGGTTTCGGCACCAAGTTGTGGGATCCGTCGACCCCCAAGGACAAACCTCGACCGTCAAGGGGGGAGAGAAGCGACCATGGAGGTCTGTCTTTATTGGAATGTCGAAGGGAAGGGAAGGCGAAGAAGCAATTTGTGCGCTAGTGCGCCCCTAGACATGACGATGATGCCAGAGAACAGGGAGATTGACCTCTGTTCCTTCAAAACAATGGCTGGCCACACCAGGCCTATGGCGGTCGATGACGATGCGGCTGCGACCCATTCAAAGGGATTCTACAAATACAGTACAAAACAACGAAGCGCGCCATCCCAGGAAGCTGGAAAAGAACACGATTTCGAGGCTTTTTAATCAAAGAATGAACTAGCTGCGTGCAGCATCTTCTACAGGTATTCCTCTAGTTAGAGATGGGTATTTGATAGAAGCGAAATAACTGACGTTAGCTCATTGTTTTGCTGCTTAAATTGCTGGACCGAAACATTTGATTTAAGGGTGTAAGATTTTCAACCTTATTTAATTTTTGGCAAGTGCATGAGCTTGCAAGTCTGAATTTTTTGAAACTGGTATGAACTAAATTTTGGTACCAATAGCAAAAAGCAATATTTACTAAGACACTTTCATCTTCAAGAGCCGAACACTGCAAATAGCACAAGCATGACAATACCTCGATTTGCTCCTTGTGAAAACAGTATTGTTAGGCGTTCAGATCCTGCTAATATCTATGAGTAAAGTTTGTTTTAGGCAGTTTTATAAACTTTATTTCCGCAGATGCCTATATTTTTAGGTATGGTTGAAACACCTTTATTTTTGTACGGTTGTCCGCATGTGAAGCGGCAGTAGGTACATCTAGCTCTAGATTCAAAGAATGTGAACTCCACTAAATTTACGAAGAAACGTTACTCTTATATGGGAATTCAATATAATTATCCGTAACCACGCCCCAAGTAAAAACAGTGCCTATGGGATTTTCAGGAACGGTGGCTTTTAAATAACGTAATAAAGATTTTCTTGAATTTGTTTTTAGTTATGAAACAATCTTCGCAATTTTTACTAGAAGCAACCCTTAGAGACAGCAGGTATTGAGTAGGTTTCTTTAAAGGCACATGAAAAAAGTTTTTTTTTTCAATCGCCTGCAGTAATTTACACTTACCCTTCAATCTAAGGGAACCCCAGAAAAAAGAATAGGTATTGAAAGTGGGAGGCATTTTTAAATGTATCAAAACCAGCACCCGCTACCTTGTCAAATTATAGAGCTCCTTGTTTGGAAGAAAAAAATGAAGGTATGAATATTGCAGTAGGTAATTTCCCGCGACAAAGGGATTTGCTTTTGATGCAAAAACTTCTATCCCTGGAAAAGGCTCGGACACTCTCAGTATATTTATCAGGAACTCATGTATTACAAATGACAACACCACATATTTCATACACACGTAAAGAGTACCCCGAAACGTGGTTCTGAGCTGATTACCCGCGGAGCGCTTGCCCCGCGGAGCGCTTGCTCCCATATTGTAACCCTTAACTCGCGAGTAGTCACGTCTTAAGGCGTCGTGCAATTAAAAGCCATGAAGTGACCTCTCGGGCGCCCCAAGATAAAGTAATGACAGGTATTTTATGAACTTGAAATGAGTCCCTGGGATGGCTTATTTTTTGTCCTAATGTGTACTTATTGCTCACAAGCGTGGCACCTGTGGCCAAAATAAAGGTAAACTTTAATATGTACACCGTTTCAGGAAATCGGCCTTCTTTTATTGTATGAAATGAAAGCAATGGATTGTCTTATTTGCGCGCATTGCGTTAGAAAAAGCTATAAACCACTGTATCGCCAGCCGAACGATTTCATTGCCAAACTCACTATGAGAGCTTTTTTTGATGGCTGAGATAGTCTGTATTTCAATATATCTGGATGCAGTTATTCCCGCAAATAAGTAACAGTTCCTCAAAGCCGAGGCAAGACATTGCAATATACTGGGGGAATCTTAAAAGATAGAGTCTGGGTCGAAATGGAGGTTAGTGCATCATTCTATAATTTTGATAATTCCAAACTGCCTGTCGCTAGGTTCTGCGCGAGCTGTGCTCGTCAGACGCACATTTCGCTACTCCGCTGACTAAGCCTTCTGGTCACACCCCAACCTGCACGAGTTCGGTGTTATGCAGGAGAATAATATGCTAGTGACATTGAAAAAATCTCTACATTGAGTTTCTTGTAAAACAAAACTTATTTTTCAATGAATTGCAAATAATTTGACTGTTTATTAGACTACATGGTATGACTTTATGATGAACTCACTCTTATCAGATGTCGCTTTAGCTGAGTGCATACTGTTTCCGAATCATTTCTATAGGTGTGCTCCACAAAAGGTCTGTCTTGGTGTGATCCTCGTCTACTATAAGCACCGCCGTCATTATCACCAACGACATCCTATCATCCTCGTCAGTTGTGCGTTGACTGTCCACACAGAGTTCCAACGCGACCACATACTTGGGCGGTAGCATACCAGCGCCGCTGTCCAAGTTACCACCAGGCTTACAATCACTGAATAAATGTTGGAGGCCAATGCGTAACCGGCTTCACAATATGCTTCCTACAAGTGACTGCAAGGAAGTTCCCCGCCTGTGACTCGGCCAGGGGCACACCCGCAATGCTACGTGGGAATAGCCACTAGCGGAGTTCGATGACTCGCTACCTTCAAGGTTGGTTCTTCTGCTTGAGCCACCATCCTGGCTAAACCAAGTAACAATACGAAGCGGAAGCTCTCCATTCTAAGGTAGACGCTTCCACTCGACCTCCGCTGCATCCTCACCACTCGAGTGCATGCTCGCCACACACGGACGACCTGCTTTGGCCTTCAGCACAAAAGGCACCAGCTAAGCTTGGACACATTACGCCGCAGCACATAGGACCTGCTGTGCCATCCTGCACGGCGTAGTCTCCTGCCACTCTCGTTAGCCCCCTGGCTTCCATTTCGAGCCCAGGAGGTGCTCCTACACCTACGACAGAACGTACAGCCGACGTCTTTGCGGACACCTGCTGGCCACAGGCTGCCTCACCCGCTGCTTCCACTCGTTGCGTTGGCAGCTGTGAGCCACACGTAACGAGCGGTGGCTTCACATACTCCTCGGTTGATGACAGTACCGCTATCTACTCCTACGGTGGCCCTTGCCCTAACACCACAGCATGTCCTGTCTAACACAACGCAGCCCCCAAAGTGCCACATGCGGCATGTACAGTGCGCCAATGATGCTACGCGCATCGAGGCACCAACCATCTGTCGTCATGATACTTCGTTTCCCCTCATGGTAAAGGCGCGGAGGGAGCGTTCAACTTTCGAGAAAATGGTCCTCAGCCGGTATAACCGAATGGAGTCAACTACCTTGCCTTCGAGCTACCCGAACGAGAACCAGAAAATACGTGGTCCAGTAGACTGAAAGTGAAAGGATTGGGAACCGCAAAACTACCTGCGATTAAACTTTGCAAAACTACCTGCGATCAAATCGGGTAATACAACCAGGTAAAAATACCAAAACTACCAAAATCAGGTAAAACTAGCAAAACTACCTGCGATGAAAGTTACAACAAGCAAGACCGCATTCCCCCTCCGAGCCATGCACGTCGTGCACTCATGCCTGTAGCTTCGCTTGCGAGCACCGCGTCTTCTACTCCGAGACGTCAATGCCGCACCCGGAGACAAACATCGTGCGCGCTCAGGCCGTTTTGTCATTCTGCATCGACAAACACTTTTAACGACAGGGCTGGGGCAGCTATTTAACATGCGACAACTTTTCTTCCGCGATCATCAACAACTACGCCTTCGACTACGCAGGGCATTCAGCACCCGTCCGCGTGCTTCATGTTCCTTCGCCCATGGGCGAATCCGTCGCCAAAAGAAACACCACGAAGACCGATGTCACTTCGCCAGATACGAGGGCTTAGTCGAATACGTGCCACGTACGCCACACACGTTGTCTTGCCCCGTGCCGAGAGAGAGAGAGATACCAGCATTGCAGAATCGTCAAACCATCGTACGCCGTCTCCACCTAGTTCTTTGGACCACTTTGTGGCCTTTACAGTCCCCTCGCCATCTGAGGAGATCTCCTGTGTCTCTGGGCCCAACTGCAACTTTGCACATTGCAACAGGCCCATTTCGGCCCGTGACGGCTGTGCTTTTCTACTCAAGCCCATCCAACGGCACCAACTAACCGGATACTCTGACGGGACTGACCACAAAAAACTTAGGGACTTGAACAGAGACTGGTCCTGCCTTCTTATCTTAAAGCTCTCGGCTCTAGGGAGCAGCCCTGAATTAGCGTGAACATTATATACTATCAGCGCCTCTATCACTATTACTATCGGTATTATACCATCATCATGAGCTGTGCGTGCACTAAAACGCCAGCAGTGCCACGGCACGCCGAGATAAAATAAGACTGCATGCCTGGGTGGTCGCATGCCAGCACCCCTGGCCGAGTTTTATCCGTACTTACATAATCTGTATTAGAGAAGGCTATCAAGGCATAATCGAGTTACCCGCTTTTTTTACCGGTCTTTCGCTCTAAAAGTCATGGTTCTAAGGTTGCAGGCGAGCACCACCACAGCAAGTGCATAGTTAAGGTGTGATTGATGATTTATGTATTTACTATCGACATTTTGCCACACCATACATTCATGTGCACAAATAGGCCGAATGTTTGCCGGACCAGGATATTGAGCGGCAAACGGGAGCAGGCCCTTCTTTCGCAATGCGCCCGGCAGGCCCTTCTTACGCATGCGAGATTGCATGCGGTTTCGTCCTCCAAAATTGCGATGTTGCATCGGGTTGTTGAAAATTTTTTTCCTGTAGTATGGGATTGATTGGTTGCCCTAAATGAGCGTATTTAGCGCGTACCAACTGTAGCCGTCGCTTAAGTCAGGAAAATTTACATTGCGTTCCCTATTAGCGCACTACAAGTGCAGGAATGTGAAAATGTCACAAACATCGGGACCTGTTTGCGATTGCGGTCGCGGTTCAAAGGAACAGTGTTGCACCCTGTCGTTACTAGAAATGGCGTAACACTTGCTTTGTTTAATGCCCAATGTATTCAATATAATTTGATATAATAACAATGACTAACAAGGAGAGAAGAAATAATAACAATGCAAACACCGCTGAATTTACACATTCTGACACCTACAAGTGAATATATTTGTGGTTACTGCTTTTTCGATGTTTGACTATTCTTTATTTCATTGCGGGGCGCATACTTCTGCAATAAAAATCGTCCACCAAACACGCTGCGTCGTTTTTGGCGATGTGATACGTGGTGAGTTCTTGGGCACACCAAACCTAAACTCCAATGGGCTGACAATCACATCCATCCCTTTCCAGCCATGCACTGCAAGGCCTCCACCTTCCAATACGGTCTTTTTGGGACAATGGACCAGAACAGCGAGATTAGCAAAGATCAAGGGGGCGAGTTTGCCGCTCATGGTTCTGCAACCTCTCCGGAAACCATCACTCTTCCGGGGAAAGCCCTTTTGAAGTCACGGAAGCGTGGATAGAGATGCAGAGTGCGTCCGGATCTTCTATAGGTGGAATGATAAAAACATTCTAGCATGAGTTGTTTAGTTCAGACGATGCAGCTCGAGCCTTCATTAACCACTTTAAACTCGAGTTACTTAAACTCATTATTGCCTGCCTAGGTTCAGGAACACCTCGAGTGTTTGCTAGAAATGCTCACGCAACATCCTAACAAAGGGCCGATGATATTTGTTGATATGAACAGATTATTTCTCCTTGGCAATCCGGGAATGACTTATTAAAAAAATGTATGTTTTTTATGCCAGAGCTGAACCATGAGCTAGCGCCTTGTTTGCATTTTTGCAATAGACCTAAGACGGTGGTCCTATTAGCATCCGAGTGGCGACAATACAGAAGACATATTTCAACCAGCGGGTAGCACCGCCACACTTAATGCGCCGGTTACGGTAATTGTGGGTTTCGGAGCTGCTACATTCAATACAGCACGCGAAACAAAACGGGCAGTTGTCAGAGTGAAGCTCTACAAACTTGTAATAACGTACCTGCAACCACAATCCTCATGTCTAAGCGACATAGATTCGTACAGAAAATTAAGAAGCACGACTTTGAATTCGCCAGATGTCCCCCGCCGACTGCAAAGTATGGCGTACAAACCCGGTGTTCGCCACAACAGACAACCTGCTCCTAAATGTAAGTTGGGACGTTACAACTGCATCCACTGCAATGCAACTGCAGAAAAGGTGGCCAGGTATGCCGCCGCTGCCATTACAACCAATCCGACGGCGGTGTTTCCCTAATGACGCATCTAGCGTGTAGCCCGCACAATGGCCTAACGAGATCGACGTATGCAGTTCAAACCAGCGAAGGTTCAGCACATTGGAACCATTCGTTGGCACCCTCTCCAAACGTATGCCGAACGCCGCAGCAAATATGAGCCATAACGTAGCAGGTCCCCAAAACCACAAAGAGAACCTTATAGCACCAGTGTCTGGAGGTGATATAGCGTTACGTGAAAAATCTTTGCCATTCCTTCCTAAACAAAGTTCAGAAAAGAACAATAGGTTTCTGAAGTGAGAACTGTCTCAAGCGTGCACCAAACGTACCGCTCAAAGTGCGTTGAACCTTCACTGAATGGGCGTCCAATCGATCGTCGAATCTTGAAAGACCCAAATAACCATCTAAAATTGAAGCCTTGTGACGAGTTCTTCCGCAATAAGTAAACTATAAGCGAAGTATTTAAATGTGGAATGCAGCGTGGTTTACGTTTTGGAGCTATTCTATTGTACTCTTCATAAGCAATGTATGCATAGCTGTATTTACCTGCAGCAGGATAGAAAGCTCGGCGAGTTGGTTTGTCGACATGATGTAAAAACCGCGCTGTTGGACGAAATACCCGAGGAAAGAAAACTGACAGGACGAGCACTGAATATCAATTGAAATTTATTCGAACGGAAAGACATGCATACCTAAAAAACGGCGCATGCGCTAACATCCGTGCCATAGCAAACCGTGATGGAGCTGAAGAAGCAAACAATATTTGCTCCAATATGGTGTAACAACAAGCAAGATAAGCTAATTTTTTATTATGTAGAGTAAGAAAAGCTTGGCGTATGCATTCTTCAGCAAGCCTGTTTATATTGAACGCCTCTATTATTTTGCGGCTTCGCTGCCTAGCATGACGGAACCTTAAGGCTGTATTATCGAATTTATTCTTTTGATCAAAGCCGTTTAATCCGATGACTGCCCTTCGTGTCCTACGCGCTCCTCTCAATCCCAATTTGATAAAACGCCCTTATTGTTCCGTCATTCTAATCCTCCTAAGGGCAAAACAATAGAGACGTTCAATTTAAACGGGCTTGGTGAAGAGTGCATTAGTCATGCGTCTGCAACTTAACATGTCAAAGAAGTGGCTGATCTCGCTTGTTGTTGACACTGTGTACGAGTAACCTTGGTTCCTCATTTATCGATATCACTGCTTGGTATATCGCGAATGTTAGCGCATGCGCCGTTTTATTGTTATTTTATGTGTATAAATGTCTTTCCGTTCAAATAAATTTCATTTTATAATCAGTGCTCGTCCTGTCTCGTTCGTTTCCTCGTGTATTTTGTCCTACCACGCTGTTTTTAAATCATGTATTTACGCCCATATGACCAAACGTTTTGACAATAAAAACCTGGTTTCCAATGTGATCCGTGCATGGTAAATTTTATAGCTTTTCGTTCGCTTATTTAGTTCATAGGAAAATAGACTACTTTTTGGCAGGACGCCATCGGTTCACTTAGGAACGCCTTCGCGTTGAAAATAGAAAACCCGCTATGGAACGACGGACCTGTATACCGAAATTTGCAACACCAACAATAAGACACCCTTCTAACCCTAATGGGACTCTTCAATACCATTATTCAAAAACAAATCCATGTGTGTGCGACGTAACCAATCCCTTCAAATGAACCAAAGATGACACCGACGATGCGTAGTCCCCAAGCGCCACCGCCAACCCACCTTCATGGCGTGGCATGATGAAGTACAAACTGAAGGCGACTACTTGTGACGTGCAGTTACCAAGCGACGGCATCAAATCAGTCACACTGATAAATACGAGAGATGACTATTCAGTAATGACAGGATCATTAACGTCGAACCTAAAGAAAGTTACAAGATGGTACTGTCCGCCCCTGGAATAGGAGAAAGTCATCTAGTCTTGCCAAATGAACGCTGCATGTTCCTTATTTGGCACCGCAGTCACTACTGCGGTGCAAGTTCAATAAAGTGCACACTCGTATCAACGTCGACAGCAGCCATCGCCGCTCAACATTCTCGTCTTTCTTCCATCTAATTTTCAGACCATATATAAGCGAGCGCAGCATTAAAAACAAAGCGAGGTTTTGCTCTCTTCCTTACTTGCATGATCGTTCTACTTAGGCGTGCCTCTGGGTGACTTGTGCCTACGCGCAAGTAGCAACGAGTATTGCCGCCATGCTGGTTGGTCAAATACCACCCAGCGACCGCAGCACACCGTTGACGTCAATGCCCATCTCAAGCTGTCAGACTACGAAAAAGTTAAGATCAATTAAACCGTACTTTGTCAAGGTGGATGATGATAAAGCACCGCAAACCAATGTTAAACAACTCTACCATCGCAATCAATTCCATCTATTTCAAAACTAAAACTATTTGTAAAGTGTAACGTGGTTTGAATTTGATGCCTTTACAATGCGCACTAGCTGAAACAAAAAATACAAATCCTTAATGCCAACTTTTCAAATTCAAACCTGCGAAGTGCAAAGCAATAGCATACTTGAAGCCAAACCAAAGTCCATTGCTAACGCTTTGGTTTAATTATGAGGAAGAACTGGTTCACAAAAAGCGATTTCGGAGCAGTCGGACAGACATCGGCGTCTTAACACGAGGGACCCATGATCGATTCCGACAAAGGGAAACATTTTTGTTAATTTTCCATCAGTGTATTTTTATGGACGAGAGCTTGCGCTGTATCATCATCATGTGCCCATGCAGGAACTTTTTTTAATTTTGGCTGTGGTGCAGTGCATATTGGCGGAATCACATTGCTATAGGTGTTGCTTAGGAAGCTTCGTTCTAAAACAGATCCTGACGATGATGAGGTCAGTTCATTCTTAATCACAGTTTAGGACGGCCAAGAGCAAAATAAATAAAACCACACGCTGAAAAAACAACCTCATGAATCGGGCAACCAAGTAACCTTTTGTTGCTTCAGAGAGAGAGAGAGAGAGAGAGAGAGAGAAATAATTATTAAAGAAGAACGCCGAGAGGTTTGCCTGAGTCTCTAAATTGACATGCTACTCGGGAGGATTAGGAGGAGGTTAGAAAAGGTCCGATGGATTACAAGGCGGAAGAACGAGGAGAAAATAGGAAAAAAAGCCCACATCGGGAAGTTTGTGGGAACCGTTCGATGAACATCACGATCTCCGTAGTATGTCAAATCAGTTCAGTGGCACCGATCTCATCCAGATATTCAAATAACTCCACTAGTGCTCTGCGTTGAGCTGAAGGAGAGGGCAATAGACTGAGTAGTACTTTTAGGGTGATTGTTCCTTGGCGTAGGTGCTCGATCTGCCTTTACGCTACCGAGCACAGGTTCGCGCTTTTCCACTAGGCTACCGGCGGGGCTGTTTCCCCACCACCTTTTCGTGTATTTATGTTAAAGTATATTTTGTTTCCTGCATTTGCTGGTTGAACCTAGCGCCACTCGGACTACTCGGTGTGAAGGGGACCTTCTTTTTAGCCACCGGGCCGTGACTCGAGTGCCTACGATATATCGGGAGTGGTCAACCAGCGTTGAACCCTCTTAAGCGACCTTTGGCACCAAGACTGCCAGAACAAAGGCCCTCGCTATGCATGTAGCGAATCAGAAAAAAGGAAAATAGAGGGGCTCGGTGAAATATGAAACAATAATGGTTGGCAGTCAAGAAAATCACGGAAAGCAAAGGGGGGAGTGCGATAGGTCATTGAAACAGATGAGAAATTTTTTTAGTCTGAGAAAAAGTGGTCAAAAAATGCCCGCCGAGCGGGATTAGAACCAACGACCTCCAGAATTCCGGTCTGGTGCTATGACCACTACGCTATCGGGTTTTTTTTTTTATTGCCAGGTTTGCACTTTACAACATAATACATGCAGGGTTCAACACATGAATGACACTAAACTGAAAAAAAAGAAAAAAACCGCCACCAACCGGACAAGGGCTGGCGTTGTCATTTAAAAGGGTTTTAACGTTGCCAGTGGCTCGACACTTGAAAGCCATTCCGGCACACATTCATGCAATTTTTGTTCTATATACCTTGAAATATATTCCCCGAAATACACCCGCGACGACCGAGCGTCTACATCGCTGTAGACATAAGCCGAGCATGCTCGCCAAATACTCTGGAGGCCCAACAACATTATCATGTCCAATGGCATACCATCATCGTCATCCACTGCCAGGTAACGGATTCCGTGTGGGCTCAGGGGGAGCTCCTTGCGCATAGTCCTCTGAAGAACGTCCCAGAAGAAAACACCTTCCCAACAGTGTAAGAACACGTGATTACTGTTTCTGGCTTTTTACACAGTGTACAGTGCGTACCCCACGGAACAAACAGGCCCCTTTCTTCCATCCATGTCTTTGTGGTTAATGTGTTGGTGTGAAGTTTAAAAAAGAAAGACTTCACCCCTGATGGTACTAACATTTTCTTCACGCGCTTAAGAACGTTTTGCCCAGGGCCTCCAGCGTATAAGACTCGGTACATAGGAACAGGAAGGATAACGCTACATACATCATTATACAATTTCCTCCGTGTAACAGTACTCAAATACTCTTTTGAAAAACGCACGCTCAGAAACCTCACCGCGTCGACTACTTCCTTTAAATAGCCATGGAGACCACCACTCATGCGGCCGCTCGTCACAACAAAATTGGGCAGTACTCGCCCGAGCCGCAACTGACTGACAGTCCTCAAAAAAGGATCGCGTACATCGCGAAAAAATAAAAACCTGTTAACAAGCTGTCGCACGAACAAGTGGGTCAGCCCTAGCCCACCTTCCTGAACTCGCCTGAAAAGATTTGTTCGACTACTTCTCTCCCAACTTGAGGCCCAAACAAACACCGCGAACACGCGGTGAAGTTTCTG
Organism: Haemaphysalis longicornis; assembly: GCF_048455015.1. Taxonomy (NCBI): domain Eukaryota; kingdom Metazoa; phylum Arthropoda; class Arachnida; order Ixodida; family Ixodidae; genus Haemaphysalis; species Haemaphysalis longicornis. Next base: position 66,753,827 of record NW_027526233.1, on the reverse strand, counting down.
CACATTCACTCGCGAACAATGTAGAACTTGCATCACGTACCACAATTTGCTGGCAAGAAAACGTTGCATACGTTTGCCCTTGCGAACATGGATAAACCAGAGCCCCTCCAATTGTCAGCCTTGTCGCGCAGCTCTTGAGCTTGCGCACGCCAATATGGCTCACTGTCTCTATAATACTCCAGTGGAGTGGCGAAGTACTTGACGGGATGAGTAACCCAATTGATGTTGGGAAAAAACTCTGGGGTTGTTGGCCAATCGCCGTGCCAGAACCCGACACACTTTTCCCAGTTCACCAGGCTTCCTGTGACAACGCCGAACCTTTTCACGATTTCGACTACGTGAACGACACTTTCCTTGTTGTGACAAAACACCGCGACATCGTCCGCATAGGCAAGAAGTTTCACTTCACGCGTATGTAAACGGAAACCTCGGATCTGTTAGTTCTTTATAACAGTTAAACACAGCATTTCAATGTATATGCAAAAAAGCAATGGGCTGAGTGGGCAGCCCTGGCGTACCAAATGTTGCACGTTAATGGGCGCTCCCAGTGACTTGTTTATAATTAACCGCGTCGTACACTTGTGGTACGCCAGGGTCACTCCGTCTCTAATGACGGCTCCCACTTTGATGTGGTCCAAAATGGAGAGCAGAATATCGTGTCAGACGCAATAAAATGCCTTTTGAAGGTCTAGTTGAAGAAGTGCAACGGCATCTCCAGTGGCGTCACAACACTCGAATACACACCGCGCGGTGTGTATGTTTGTTGTGATTGTGCGTCCTTTGATGCCGCACGTCTGGTGCGGTCCAACAAGGGTTGTGATAACTGTTTGCAGCCTCTGCGCGAGCACCTTCATAAAAACCTTGTAGTCTACGTTGGTCAACGCTATTGGTCGGTATGAAGTGACAGACTTTAATTTTTCAGTTTCCTCTGTTTTAGGTATCAAAACTGTGTGCGATAATGCATACGATGGTGGAAGGGTTTTCATTCGGAATGCCTCATTAAACATTGCCGTTAAAATTGGTGAAACCTCGGATTTGAAATGCTTATAGAAGGCCGTGCTTAGCCCGTCTGGGCCGGGCGACTTTCCAGGGTTTAAATTATCTGTAGCTGCCTTCACTTCTTCAACAGACATGGGTTGTTCCAAACTGTATTTTGTTTCGTCCTCAAGAATTGCCATGCAGCTGAGATACTCCCTTCGAAAGGGTTCTAGATTACAGGGCCGATACGCGAATAACTGTTGGTAATATTCAAAGAAAAACTGGTGGATGTCCTCTTTTTTGCTTGACGTGCGTCCTTCCCATTCGATTTTATCTATCGTGTTTTGTCGAACACGTGCTTTTTCAATTCCAAGCGCCCGTTTGGTGGGCGTTTCCCCCATCGCTAATCGCTCAGCTCTCGCACGAACAAGCGCTCCGCGATAGCGTTCTTCGTCCATTACCTCAAGTTGATGTTTCAGTTTGCCTATGTCATCTTTAAACACACCTGGTGTTTTCCCTTCCTCTATAGTTAATCTTTGTAGAGTGTGACGTAGCATCCCTTCTTTCAATTTTTCCTCGTATCTTATGCAGCTTGATCTTTCGATGGCTTTAACTTTAATTGCTTCTTTGAATAATTCCCATTGTTCGCCGATTTTATTATCCTCATTTTTAAATTCTTCGATTTTTTCCTTAACTGTGTCGGTGAAGATTTCGTTTTTTAAAAGTTTAGCGTTTAATTTCCCGAGGTCCCAAGAAAAGGTCTTTTTTTTTCTGGGCCCGACGCTACATTTAACAAGGCAGTGATCTGAAAATGATACTGGATGTACACTATATGATTGGCATTTGGGGATTAATTCAAGCGACACAGAAAATCTGTCAAGCCGCGCGTGACTGGTTCCCTGAAAGTGGGTGAAGCGCACGTCTCGACCGTTCTCAAGGCATTTTGCCACATCTACCAGCCCAAACTCGTCGATAAGTTCGGCCAGCAAGTCCGTACTTGCGTCCTTGTAAGGACTGCTGCTTGTCTTGTCTTGCGGGGATAACACACAGTTGAAATCTCCCATCATTATAATTTGCCTCTCGTTAGTGAGGTATTGACGTACAGTGCGAAAGAAATTCTGCCTATCCTCTCTGGCGTTCGGTGCATACAGACAAATCACACGCCATTCAACGTTATTCAACGCGAAATCACACACAACGAAACGACCAAAAACACACGATCGAACACTTTCAACCTCCAGGCCTGAATGCTTTTTTAGAAAAAGCACACAGCCTGCAGAGTTTCCTACAGCATGACTGACACACGCAAAATACCTGGCCGTGAAGCGCTGCACCATGCTCCCGGTCTCATCCTCCCCTTCAACTTTCGTCTCCTGCAATGCCACCACGTCTAAATCCTGCTCAGTAAGTAGGCGGTGCACCTGACTTTGCTTCTTTTTTGCTGAGAGCCCTCGAACGTTAATCGTAGCAAAGGTCAACTGAGCTTCAGTAGGCATTTAAACAAAGACGAGGTGTGGAGGCCGGGAGCATGGTGCTTACCGTTCTCGTCACGCCGTCGCTAGGCGTGTCCGTCCGCTGTCGGGCCTCCCGGAGGCTGTAGTTGTCCCGGCGTTGTATCCGGCTGTTTGTGGTCGGCCTGAACTTTCGGCCGTAGTCGCAGGGACGACCGCCGCGCGACGGCCGCCTTTTGCGGCGGCTCTCCGGTGCCACCTTCTTCCACCCCCTCCTTGTGGCCGGCCTCTTCGTGGGACCGCTTGGCGGTCGCGTTGACGCTGCTAGCAGGAGAGGCGACGTTCGTTTCTATCTCGTATGGCTCAGTTGCATCCGTTGTGACTTCCACAGAGGGGGCGTCAACACCACCTTCCGCCTGTTGGACAGGCAAAGGTGGGAACACCTCTGTCGGTTGCCGGCCGTTGCCTGGGTCCTTGAGACCGTCACCGCTGGGTCCACCTTGGGCAGTCGACGCCTCCACCGTCGTATGCTCTCCCACACCTTTCGCTGCTTCCTCAGCTTCCGCTGTGTCCTTAAGCAACTCGATCGAATCCTCTCTCTCTGTGGACCCGGTCACATTCGCGTACGTCTTGACGCATTGCTCGTCTCGGTGTCCGAACCGCCGGCATCGGGAGCAGCGCGGCACCTGGCAGTCCCTCCGTACGTGGCCGGCGGTGTGACAGCGCAGGCACTGCATGGGACGACCGGGGGCCACAACGAGAGCCAGTTCACCTGCTACACGAATTTGGTGGGGCAAGTCGTCAACCTTCAGTCCAGCCTTCAGCTTGAGGAGCACAGTGCGGGTGGTGGAACCTTTGTCGTGCACACCTTGTACTCGCCAGCGTTCCCGGGTGACTTCGCTAACTTTGCCATATGCCGCAAACGCCGCCCGAATGTCTTCGTCCGCAACACCGTACAACAGCCAGTGAAGTTTCAATTTCACCTCTTGGTCCTGCGGGTCGATGACCAGGCAGCGCCGTCCCTTCACTTGCAGTTCGCCGGTCGCAAGCATTTTTTTCGTCGCTTCGGGGCTGTTAAACGTCACCGCCCAGATGTGGTTTATCTGATATGCCCCCAAGGCAACTACCTCGGAAAGCATACCAGACTTGGCCAGCGTGTCCCTGAAATCTTCTACTGAAAAGGTCGAGCGCGCACGTCACCATGAAGAAAAACTGTGTTTAAAACGATACGCCCGGTAGGCAGAGATGGCAAAATAATCTGCTACTCTTCGTTATCATTCGCGTCGATCCTGTTTCCGCGGCTAGGCTGCGCCGCAATTGCCGCCCCTTGGGAGCACATGACCCTACGTCCTTTCACTACGGTGGCCGGAAGTAGAATGCACTACGCTATCGGTGGGGCTGTTTCCCCACCACCTTCTCAGGTACATATGTTAAGGTATTTTTTGTTTCCTGCACTTGGGGGTGGAAGACAGGAACAAGTGATTACCAGAAAAAGGGAGGTATAAAAACGTGTAAACCGGACACAGTAAAATCAATCAATGATAAAGTTGATGGCTGGGGAATAGGGGCAGATTTGATTATGCATAATAGGAAAGGAGGTTTAAAAACTTCACTTCTTATAAACACTTAAACATGCGTTTCACAGAAACCATGCCATCGTCACCCTGAAACAACGATGGGTGTACCGGAATATGTTGTCTGTAGAGTTCTCTGAAGTGTTTCTGTTGTGTTGTGTCGAGTGCCTTGCATTGAAAGAGTATTTGAACTACGGATAGGGCCTCCCCACACCTGCTACACAAGGGTCTTGGAGATCGCGTGAGCAGGCTAGAATGCGTTGGATGTGTATGGCCTATCCGTAATCTAGCTAAGGTAACTTCAATGTGCCTGTTGTGTGAGTGAGTGGTGTATTGTCCCAAGTGTGGTTTTATTACGTGTAGTTTGTTGTATGTCTGTTTGCTCTAGTCTGCTTGCTAAGTATTTGGGAGTTGCTGTCTTATGTGTGGCTTGAGGTATGTGTAAGGTAGTGCTGTTATGTTCACAGTATTTCGGAGTTTAGCATTGCGGTCATTTCATACGCCAGTTCATTTCCAGCAGCGCCAGAGTGGCCTGGCACCCCACACACAGTCACCACTAGGTTTGATGAATAAGCTATCATAAATGATTTGAAGACAGGATAATGACATGGTTTTTCGATGAATTTCCAGATGAAAATACATGGACGACACTCAGCGAATCTGTGTAAATCATGGATTTAGAATATTATGTTCAACAATGTGAATTAAAACCAGAAAAATTCCATATGCTACCACCGTTAAATGCTCGTATTTACGTTATTGGTTTTACTTGCTTCAAAGTTGGGTCAATGTGCCGCACAGGACGCTGCAGAGAACGTTTTAGATGCATCACTGATAAAGTCTGCAGCCCTGTATTTGTCCTCCAGATACATGAAATGCTGCAAAATCCCAGTTCTTGGTGTCCTGTTCCCATTGTAATGTACGAAACACAAGTAAAACGACACAGGACGAAGATGCCATGGTGCTACAAGATCAGTGTGAGATGATTAGAATGTGTCGAAGAAGGATACCTTATGAATAGTCATCTCGTCCCTCACTCTCTGCGAGAAGAGAACAGAAATTCATGGACAGTTTAAAGAGATTTGAGTTGTGGATATATCATTAAAATCTGTTTTAGAGATGGTTATCTATTGATGACATTTTGAGGCATATACAAGGTCAACACAAGTTCGGCGGTAGGCTAAGCACAATGAGTCGCACTCTGCATAAAGACTGTGAACAGGACTAGTACGCAATGCGCCACAAGACAGGCGAAGCCCCACATGAAGCACTGGGTCGAGCATTTTCAGTGCTGTTTTTGTGGCTGACTCATAAACAACCCTTCCGTAGTCCAAACGGGACCCTACGAACGCGGCATAAACGCTAAGCAGAAGTTGTTTGTCTGCACCGTATGATTAGTGAGACGACGTTTAGAATATTCATCGTTTTTAGGCATTTTTGTTTGAGTCGTTTTATGTTAGGGCTGAAGGTGAGTTTTTCGTCAAACACCACACCCAAAAGCTTGTGTTCCTTTTCAATGGGATTGAATCACCATTGAGTGTAATGCCAGGTTCGGGCAGAATGCCGCGCCTTTTTTTAATAAAGCACAGGTACTTTTTGCAGGAATAAATATGAAACCATTTTCGTCAGCCTAGCGAGAAAGTTTATTTACCCCAAGCTGTACCTCACGTTCACGTATGGAGATGTTACTTGATTTGAAAGTATTTGAACGTCATTGAAATAAACGACGCAAGAAATAGAGGGCGGAAGTGCCTTTCAGAGCGAGTTCATCTTAACGATAAACGATGTGCAGCTCAAATATCTCCCTTGAGGCACGCCATTCTCCTGCACATGAACATTGGATATTGCCGACCCAACTCTGACACGGAGTGTTCGTGTAGACATGCAACTAGAAAGAGTGTTTAGAATGTTGTCTGAATTGCCGAAGTATTTTATGTCTAAGAATGCCGTAGCGCCATGCCCTATCATATGGCTTTTCAATTTCGAAAATTACCGTAATGCAGTATTGCTTGTGTATGTATGCATCCTTAACGTAAACTTTTAAAGAAACAAGTTGATCATTTGTAGATCGCCCCGCCCGGAAGCCAGCCTGGCAGCTCTCGAGAAGACCATTGTAAGCTAGAAAGTACACAAGTCTCCAACTCATAATCTTCTCGAGCAGCTTGCACAGATAGTTTGTTAGGGCGATGGGACGATAAATAGAAGGGGAAGACGGATCCTTTCCCTCCTTCAGAAAAGCAACTACGATGGCCTCCCTCCAAGACTCTGGAAGCCACCCCGAAGAAAGATTTTGTTGTAGAGGTGAAGGAGTGTTTCAGGTGTGTCTGCGTGTAAATGTCGGATCATAGTATATGTAATGTTGTCTGCGCCTGGAGCTGAAGATTTACAAGTACTGAGTGCGATCTTCAGCTCTTGAAGTGAGAAGATGTGTTTTAAGATGAAGCCGACTTATTAATATCTCGAAGGAACTTCTTCTTACAGGTTGTTTTGTGTTTTATAAAAGTGTTTGTGTAGTGTGCAGAGCTGTACACGTGTTGGAAGTGCAGTGCGAGTGCGTTATCCTAGTCTTCCTGTGTGTCCCCTGTTGTACAAACCAGAGGCAGGCTATGTGTATGTTGTCTTTTATTTTACGTATTCTTGTCCATACCTTGTGAGTATCAGTGTATAAATTGATGGAAGTAAGGAAAGCGCGCCAACTCTCCCTTTTTTGCCTCACTACAAACACGCTTTCCAAAGTCCTTTTCCCGCCTAAAACAAATGAGATTATCCGACGAGGTGTACCGTCGAAGGACACGCCACGCTTTGTTCTGGGCCTCTCACGCCCGCCTGCAGTCATCATTAAACCAGGGCCTCTTTGGGTTGCAGGACACACTGGAGGCCTGGGGAATGGACTTTTCGGCACCTTCAAGAATGTGCGCTGTGATGAGGTGGGTGGCTTTCTCCACGTGTAGGTGTATTATAGATGTGTGGTGTAGTTCAGATGTTTGTGTGAATGTGCGCAAGTTTGCTTTTGATTCATTATAACTTTTATGGGAAAATTGACTGCTTGGGCCTGTACCTATATATATAATAATGAAGTGGGGAAATGGTCACTACCATATGGGTACGTGCCCACACACCACTCAAGACAAAGAAAGAGAACTGCAGAGCCAATAGCCAAGTCAAGGTGTGATTATGTATAGTGTCCTAAGGTATGGTAGGTCTGCTGTTTTTTGTTGAAAAGGCATGGTCCGGAGGATGTAAGAAACTTCTTTATCAGGCGACTTTGGACATCCGTTATGGAGGAGCCCCAAAGTGAGTGGTGCGCATTAAGGTCGCCTGTTAGGATGTCTGGTTCGGGTAGCTGGTGAACCAGTGCCTCGAGATCGGAGCTCGGAAATGCAAATCCAGGAGCGATGTAAATCCAACATACCGTTATCAACCTATTGAATATTATCGTACGGATCGCTACAGCCTCAAGGATAGTGTTTAAAGAGAGAGTGGCTTCCTAATGATTTTCATGCCACAATGGCCACACCGCCGGAACAGGAGGTGCAGCCAACCCTGTCCTTCCTGAATATCATATACCTATTTAAGAAATTGAAGAGGGTTTCTTGCGGACACATTACACTTGGCTGACTGGAAAGAAACATCTCATACACATCGGCAAGATTTTTAAGCAGGCCTCTGCACTTCCACTGGATGATGTTTTGGGTGCCCGTTATTTACATTTAAGAATGACTGGAGTGTGTGTGTGTTCATGTGTCGTTTTTCGGGGCTGTCACTCTGGGTTTGGGCTTTTTAGGCCTTTCTGTAGGCTTGGAAGTCGGTGGCCGCTCCTTGCACTGCGTTGAAGACAGGAACGGGTGGACATCCATCTCGTCATCGGATGTCCGAGGGGTGCCCGTCGGACCAGTTCCCCCGGACTTGGCCCCCTTTCGGGAGCCCTTCGTTTCTGCCGCCACCACCGAGGGCGTCCGGAGCACCACAGGTGGCACGGACGGCGCGGTGTCGGCGTGAGCCGGTGTGGGGCCCGCGGTGTCTATCCCCTCGGCACCATCCAACGCAACGGAGGACGCGGAGGCAGAGACGGGAGCAGCACCGCTCCCGACAGAAGTGGTTCGCACAACACCCGTTGCTGCCTCAGCAAGCGGCGTCGTGCAAGGTTGGACTGCGTGAGGCAACCCAGCGGGGGCGGGACCAGGTCAGACTCGCTGACATGGGTAGCTGTGGACACTAGACGCCGCTCCGCCCCAGGGCGAGCTGTGTCGGCGTACCTGCCCAGGGGGAAAGAGGCGAACCTGTTCCGCGCATCTGGGAAGGTGATGTTCTGTGTGGCATTGATGTTAATTATCTTTTTTTCCAGTTGGAATTTTTAACACTTGCGGGAGTACGCTGCATGCGGCCCCCCGTAAATCACACAAGTGAGGGTGTCGGATGGGCAGTTGTCGCTCGGAGGAACGTGCTCAGCGCATTTTGCACACGTTGTTCGGCAACTGCAACAGTTCGTACCGTGCCCGAACCGTTGACACTTAATACAGCGCCGCGGGTTCTGGATGTAGGGGCGTAGTCAGCACCGGATCAAAGCTGCATTTATATCTCGTGGAAGAACTGCGTGGTCAAAGATGAACATGACTTGCTTTGTGGGAATTGTGGTGATGGCGCCTATTCGGCGTATCTTGTGCTTGTGTTATCTGCTGCTTTAGCCCCGACGCGCCCAATGCAGTTTGTACGTGACGTTACTGGTCACATGTGTTTTTGTTATATATGTACGCTGGTGGCATGTAATAAAGGTTGTCATTATCTCGCCCGCATCGTCGGCGGCTCTGTCCCTTTCCTCGTTCTTGCGGCAGCCCAGCTGCACTCGGCCTCCTTCGAGGCCGCAACACGACATGGTGTCAGAAGATGGCGTCTTCTGATATTCAAGGGGCCTTGCACAAATCTTAAAGCGCCGCCACGTCAGAAGACAAAGGATTCAAGCCATTCCACGGCATGTTCACTGTTCCAGCTCCGCCAACGTTTGGCTTCGACCGGACACCCGAATGGCCTTTTTGAATCCAGCTCTTCGATGGCTACCGCTTTGCCTCGGGCTTAAATGAGCGAAGTGAAGAAGCACAAGTCCGGAGTCTGCTTTATACGATGCGAAGGCAAGCAAGTTCAACTTTCGCTTTATCTGAAGAGTAACACAAGCACTACGAAGTGGTCAAAAATAGGTTCGACAACCGCTTTGTGTCCCCACAGAACCTAATTTATGAGAGCGCATGTTTTCACTGACGCATTTAACAATTTGGCCAATCAGTCGACCAATTCATCACTGCGTCGCACACGCTGGCGGACCGGTGCAACTAGCAGGAAAGGAACCATTGGCAATGACATGGGCGGCAGAAAGATTCGAAGAGTACATCAAAGGTGTTGAAATTGTGCGTGAAACCGACCACAAACCACTTGTATCCTTGTTGGAAAAATCTCCTTTAGATGTTTTACCGCCTCGCACTCAGCGTTTTCGTATGAGGCTCATGCGGTTCAGCTATGAGGTTGTACATGCCCAGGTAAGTGTCTTGTTACTGCAGATATATTGTCCAGAGCCCCGATTAGGAGTAAACAAATGATCATGCACTGTCTGTTGGTGACGTCAGCAAGCACGTTTCTGGCTCTTTGTCAAACGCCGTAGAAGCTGACCTTTTTTAAAAAGTCAAGCAGAACAAGCAGCTCATGACGTCTGTCAAACACTCATGAGATTTAGCCGGAAAGAGTAGCCGAAGTTCTCGTCGCTTTCCATGGTTTTGCGTCCATACTGGCAGGAAAGAGCCACGCTGACAGTAGTAGAAGGTATGCTACTTAAAGGTGCACGGCTTGTAATTCCACAGAAATCGCGCGGAGACATATTGATACGCTTGCATGAAAGTCACCAGGGAATCGAAAAATGCAGAACTCGAGCCAGAGAGTTGGTATGGTGGCCTGGGTTGAGTTGTCAGCTGAGAGCTTTGGTGACCTATTGCCGCGTATGCACACAGCACAGACAACAAAGGTGAGAACCAATGATCCGGCAACCACTTCACAACGTCCTTGGAAAAAGCTAGGTGTTTATCTCTGCCATATTCAAGAAAAATGGTATTGGGTAGTCGTCGATTATTTTTCTAGATACCCAGAAATAGCCTTGCTATCTCCGATAACAAGTGTCACTGTCTTCATGCACCTGAAAAGTTTCTTTGCAAGAAATGACATACCAGAGGTTGTTATGTCTGATAACGGAGCGCAATTCGTGTCGCAGGAATACAGGTTGTTCGCTCGCAACTACACATTTCGCAGTGTGATATCGAGTCCCAAATACCTCCAAGCAAATGGGGAAGTAGAGAGGATGGTGCAAACAATAAATGTCTGATTACAAAAGCGAAGGACCAATATCTTTTTCTCCTAGCACACAGGGACACTCCGGGGCCACTGGAAAAAAGCCCGACCGAAATTCTCATGGCCAGGCGGCTACGCACAACGATACCTATCAATTCAAAGAGCCTTCTGCCTCAGAAAGTGAGCCTGAGCAGGTTGAGAAACCATGATACAGCGACTCGACAGCGGCAGCGTACGTATTTCAACCGTCGCCATAGAGCTACTTCGTTGCAAGCGCTCGAACAGGGCGAAGTCTGGGTAACAGACTGCAAAGCGAAATCCCGAGTCATGCGTCTTGCTGAGCGCCCGAGGTCGTATGTGGTTAGAACTTCCACCGGCGTAGTTGTGGAGAGAAACAGGAAATTCCTTGTTCGCTTTGTTTGGCAGCGGAATGATGGCGAGGACGATGGAGGTAGCTATGATTTCCTTAAGACAGACAGTCGGGTAGAATTCGAACAGGGATCAATGCGCGTACTGACACCATGGTACCTGACGATTCATCTAGCCCTTTATTACAGCAAACTGACCCCCTAGAAAACAGAACGCGATCTCGTCGTCTTGTTCGACAGCCAGACCGCTACGGGTTCAGTTTTTGAATGTTATTTGCTTTTGTTGCGCATTGTTTCTTATATTTATAATGTTCCTCTTTCGCTGGCGGTGCGGCTAAGTTTCCTTGCAACTGTCAGTGTATTCGTTAAGAAGAGGAGATGTGGCGATAGCGCCTATTCCGCGTATCGTGTGCCTGTGTTATACTCTGCTTTCACCCCGACGCGCCCCATGCAGTTTGTACGTGACGTCACCGCTCACATGTATGTTTGTTGTATATGTACGCTGGTGGCATGGAATAAAGGTTGTCATTATCTCACCCGAATCGTAAGCGGCTCTGTCCCTTTCCCCGTTCTTGAAGCAGCCCAGCTGCACTCGGCCTAGTTCTAGGCCGCAACATGACAGGAATGTTTTTGTCGTCTCTGCGGATGGAGATGCGTCTCATGGCAGTTACGCCCTGATCCTTCCATCCGGCAAGGAGATCCGCATCCGTTTCGTTCAGTCGATCTGGCTCGGATATCACACCCTGCGAGCTGTTGATGCTCCGATGGGGTGTGACCTGATGTGTAGGTCAGCCAGTCCAGTCTGAGCTAGAAGGTTTGGGAACTGCTGCTTGTCATTTATTTCGATGAGGAGTTCACCAGACCTTTGTTTGTTCCACCTATACGATTTTCCTATTATGGCTTCAAGATATTTTGTAATCAAGAAGACTTACTTAGATGCAAGAGGGTGGGTTGAATTGTGGGATTCCATCACAAGAAATCGAGAAAAAATAATCTGGTTGAGGAAAGGTTATCGATGGCAATTGGGGAAGAGATACTTCGAAGCAGCCCCCTTTCAGAGACCAATCACGTATTAGGGGGGGGGTTAAAATAGCAATTGTTATAGTATAAAAGCAGTGGACGGGGGTACTTTCTTCGTCAGCCTTACCCTAAAAGCTGAAGAGGTCCCGGAGCTCCCTGCCAGGTAAACAGACCATGAGCCCATCGTCCGAAGCTTGACCTGGGCTCCGACGGCCACCGTTTGTGGTTTCTGCCCTTCACCTTACAACTCTTAGCCACAGTAGATAACTGCAAGAGTATGGGGGCTCGGTCCGCGGTATCCCCAGTACGGTCACCAAGATTGCTCAAGGTGCCCCGTGCAGGGTGGTTTTGGGAACTGCAAGATCACCTTGAACTTCTCCTGGTTTGGCTGGACTAAACCTGTGTCCACAAAGAAGCCCTGGAGCTCGATCATGCTGGCAGCCAGATGTACCTTGCGAGGGTTAATTGTGAGGCCTTCCTTTTGCATGCGCTGGGAAAACTATTGCAGGGGAAAGTACTTAGAGTGCTAGCTCATCTTGCGGAGTGCTAGAAGTAATTAAAGACGAACTGGGAAATCCTGTCAAAAGCATGAATAATCAAGCATTGGTTGAAAGAGGAAGGATATATCGGGCTGGAAAATGATAACGGTGATGGTTGCGTTTTTTTATGGCGCAAGCCTGACTACTGGCTAAGAGCACCAAGGAAAACTTTTTCTATGAATACGAGCTGATGGTAAGTATAAAATATTCAAGCAAAATTATACGTGAAATGACATTAAAGACAATGTAGAAGACTGGTGTAAAGGGCCAGAGTGTCAATAATCATGGTAAGTAATGAGTTGTAAAAACTTGACAGCGCCACGAAACTAAAAAGTACGCTTTTGGGTGATTATGGGGTCTTCTCCTAAAATGTACCATGGGTGTAATGGATTTAGTTGTCTCTATAGTTGTGAGAAGTGTTTGTGTTGTGTTGTTTCTAGTGCCTTGCATTGTATGAGAATATCAATCACGTATAGGGCTTCCACGCAGCCGCAGCAATGGGGTCTTGAGATCCAGTGTGAAGGTGCGAGTGCGTGGAATGTGTGTGCCCTATCCCTAATCTAGCCAAGGTGACTCCTGTGTATGTCGGTGGTTTATGATGTCGGTGGTGTATGATCCAAGGTGTGTTTTGATGACATGTAACTTGTCGTCTGTTCACTGCAGTGTGTGTGCCATGTTTGCGAAGTTCTGATCTGTATTCAAGAGAGTAGCAGCAAAAGTCATTCGACCCGCGCCTTCATTCCCAGCTATAGTAGAGTGGCCACGGACCCAGCAAAGGGCAGCTAAAATTTGCGGACATACGCATACATAACACCCTTGACAATGAGTTTGAAAACGTGGTTTTTCGAAGAATTTGTTGATGGCAATCGCCGCACAATACTGAGGGAATCTGTATAGATAATCAATTGTGTGATGTGGCTTTGAAGTATCTTATTAAAAAGACGTACACTATGAGCCTCTTCTGGAACGCTACTGGTATTACTATTCAGAGTTTTAGTGACATTAAGGCCGGGTTCATGCGCAGCGTAGGACACATAGGTGCAGTTTTGGAGGTATCCGTACAAAATTCACAACACAGATACTTGTGATGCAAATACAAGAAGTTCTGCAGAATTGGACCTCTCGGACCTCGGTTTTTTTATATCTGTCACAAAAAAGAGGGCGGAGATGCCATGGTGCTATAAAATCTGTTGTAGAAGTTTGGGTGGTATCTAAAATGGACAAATCAAGCTCTGACGCTTCATCTTTCCCGTTGTAAGAGAAAAGCACAGAAAACGATGGTTCATTTACCAGAAGTCCCGTCATTAATGTATATAAAATCTTATTTGTAAGGATGGCGAGGTATAGATGAAATTTAAAAAACCTAAAGGAGATCGGTGCATGCTCGCTAACGTTGTAGGTTTCATTTATCCCATTCCGCATAGAGGCTTTTGACCGGGCTAGAGTGGAAGGCGCCACAAGCCAGGCGAAGCTCCATATGAAGCACTGGGTCGAGCATTTTGAGGGATGTTTTACTTGCTCACCCAAAAACAACACTTCAAAAGCCCAAGCGTGAACCCTTCAGGCTAGCAAACCACGTACGAGTTGTCTATCAGCGCCATTTGAAGTGTTTGAAAGAACCTTGAGTATAGTCATAGCCTTTAGGCATTTATGTTTAGGTTGTTTTATATGTGGAATGAATGTGAGCTTTTCGTCAAGGACTACACAAATAGCTTGTGTTCATTTCTGACTGAAATTGAGATTTGTGTTTGATGTCTTGATCCCACCTAATGCCACGCCTTTTCGAAAGCAAAACACAAGTACTTTATTCTGGATGAAATATAAAACCGTTGCTATCTACCCATACAGCTAGCTTGTTAACACCAAGCTGTATTAGGCGCCTGCAGATAGACAGGTTACAAGACGTAAAAGATAATTGCACATCGACTACATACATTGAGCAGGAAATCGATGGTGGCACTGCCTTTCTGAGTGAATTCATTTTTATAACAAACCAAGTGCAACTCCAACGTCCGCCTTGCGACACGCCATTTCCTGCGCATGAATCGTTGATAGTGCACTTCCAACTCTAACAGGAAAGGTTCTTTCAGACAAGTAGCTGGCAAGTGTGTTGAGCATGCTACCCGACATGCTTAAGGGTATCCGGTCGCTTATGTTGCCGTACCGCCATGCACTATCGTACACTTTTTCCAGATCAATGAATACCATCATACAGTATTGTTTGTGGACGAAAGCATCTTTGATATACGGCTTCAGTGCAACGACCTGATCGTTGGGAGATCGTCGTTCCGTAAAGCCTGCCTGGCAGCTCATGAGAAGAACATTGTACACTAAGAAGTACACGAGTCTCCTGTTTGTTATCTTCTGGAGAAGCTTGCACATAGAGCTTGTCAAAGAAAAGGGCCAGTAACTGGCAACAGAGGAAGGGCCCTTCAATTCTTTAGTAAAGCCACTATTATATCCTCCCTCCAAGAGCGTGGAGCGTGTCCCTAAAGCCTCTTTTTTTATTGTATAGATGTCAATGTGTTTCAAGGGTGTGTGATTGTAGGTGTTGTATCTTGTTGTATGTGCTTTTGTCTGCGCCTGGAGCTGAAGGCTTACATGTGGACAGGGCTGCCTTCAGCTCATAAATTGAAACAGTAGATTTTTAGGAAGTGTGCGACTTGTTGGTGTCACGCAGGGACTTCTTTTCTGTAGATGTTTTGCGTTTCATGAAAGTGTTTGTGTAGTGGACTAAACAGGACACGTGTTCGAAGTGTTGTGCAGGTGTGTTACCAAGGTCTTCAAGTGTGCCCCCTGTTGTGCTAACCAGTGGCAGTCTGTGTGTCTGTTGTCCTTTGATCTTACGTATATGTGTCCAGACTTTATGTGTGTCCCTCTATGAAATTATGGATGTCAAGGAGGTTTGCCAACTCACTCGTTTTGCCCTAACATCCTAATTTTTGTATTTTTGGGATTGCATTTATCAAATTTATTGCTGATCAAATGGACAGCTTGAGTAATATGTCATTACATTTCATTGCTAATGTATTGGCAGCAGGCCCAGAGATTAATATGCTTCTAGTGTAGGCATAAATTGTAAATTTTACGGTCGCATCAATATTAACGATGTCTCTAATGTACACATTGAACAGAAGCGGGCCGATTACGCTTGACTGGGGCACGCCATGTATTACCAGTGTGTAATCAAATTCGTTATTGTCCAACTTCGCAAATTGTTTTCGGTTACATAGAGAGGTTTACCATGAATTTCCCTTAATAAAACCCTATTCTATGAAATGCGATGATTTATTTGGTCCAATGCCTAACCCACGTCTATAAAGATACCAAGAGTAAAAATATTGTTTTCAATGTTTTCTAATACGTGTTCCTTAGGAGTAAGTGAAGCTGTTTCCGCTCAGTTTTCTTTTAGGAAACCCAATTCTGCATCTGATGATATTGTCCCGAAGCCAAAGATGACGCAGTGGCCTTCGAGAGAAAAAACCAAGTTTATTGGAGCCAATTTGGGCTCCACAAACAACTCAAAAATACACAGGTGGCGAAGCAGCAGTTAACGAAGTCACGTGCGTGGATGAGTGACGACGAATCGAATGACGCGGCATCTGCTCTGCCGGAATTTATCACTCGCTTTGAGGGTTTCTCGAATCGTTGAAGTGTATCCAGAACACTCTAGATCAACGAAGATTACTCTAGGCAGTTTATGTTAGTTGGGAATGCTCTTCCTATCAGAAGAGATAACACATGCAGCACAGAAAGAAAGAACGGAGCACGCGCTTTCCTTTGCACACAGACAACAGCGATAAGACAGACCGGCTCAGCCAGGCGGCAAAAGCAAAACACAAACAAACCCAATGCATGGTTTGCGGCATTAACCCCCCTCTAAGAGTGCATTGACTCGAAGCAGACAGCGAAAATCTGAACAAATATAAAATAAAAGTTCGTAATCGTGCTTAGAAAGGTTTCAAGCGAACCACGTGGATGACTTCGGGCCGCGTGCGTCTTCGTGATGTTCCGGAATCACCATCGGGGATCACCTGGTTGGTAAGGTGGCCAACACGTTGTAGAACCCGGTAGGATCAGAAGTACCATAGTAGAAGCTTCCCACTCAGTTCACGTCATCGGATGGGACTCCAAACTCATACACGATCCCCACGGCGGTACTCGGCGTCACTGCATTGGAGGTTGAAGCGTCTCGTATCCACCAGCTGCTGGTCTGTTGTGGGAACTCGGGCAAGCTGGCGGGCCTCCTCTGGACGCTGCCAGTATCCTTGGACGTCGGCGTTGAGGTCGTAGTCTTCCACGGAGAGAAGCATGGCGTCGAGCATCGTATTCGGCCCTCTTCCGTAGAAGAGCTCCAACGATGTCGTCTGCGTGGTTTCCTGGATAGCCGTGTGGTACGCATACGCGAACTACGGTAAGACTTCGTCCCAAGTCTTATGTTGAACGTCGGCGTACACACTTGTCTTGTTCAGGCGTTCTGTTAGTCCATTGGTTGGGGGGTGCTACCCCGTCGTTCTTCGGTGATCCGTGTTGCTGTAGCGTGAGATTCTTTGCATGAGCTCCGCAGTGAAGGCCGTCCCACGGTACGTAATTAGGAATTGAGGGGCTCCACGTTGCAGCAAAACTTTGTTTATAAATTATTGGCGACTTCTTGTGGAGTACCCCTCTGAAGAGCGGCGGTATTTGCGTAGCGGGTCATGTAGCCTGGCTACTACAATCCACTTGTCCTCTGATCGTGTCTTAGAGAACGAGCCCAGAGTGCCATTGCAATCTGTTGGAAGGCCATCGATGGGAGGGCCATCGGCTGCAAAAATACTGCCGGGTTTCGTCGGTGGCGTGTTTTGTCGGTGGCAGTCACGGCAGCTCTGGACGTAGTGAGTGACGCCGGATGGAAGGCGGGGCCAGTAGTACTTGGTCTTGATTTTTCAATAGTGCGAGCTGTGCAGAGATGTCCAGAAGACGGGTCGTTGTGGCATGCTTCTAAAAATGCGTCACGAAGGTCGGTATGGATGACAAGAAGATATTTCGTTCTTGTTCCAGAGCTGAAATTCTTCTTCCTCAGGACGGTTTTTTTCAGGCTGAATGCTGGTACGTTTCCTTTGAAGGCACTTGGCACGGCGACGTTT
The DNA here is from genome assembly GCF_048455015.1 of Haemaphysalis longicornis. Classification (NCBI taxonomy): domain Eukaryota; kingdom Metazoa; phylum Arthropoda; class Arachnida; order Ixodida; family Ixodidae; genus Haemaphysalis; species Haemaphysalis longicornis. Next base: position 66,736,444 of record NW_027526233.1, on the reverse strand, counting down.
TGTCTTTCGAGGTAGTGCATCATTACGCGTAACGCGGGGTCAGAACGCTGCTGGATAGCTAGGATGCTTTCAGTCATGACTCCTAAGAATGCGCTGTCTTTGTCAGTCTTGCGGTGATTGGTTGACGGTGGCGCGAGACAGGCGGTCGGCGTAGGAGTGTTTCCTCCGCAATTGATGCACTGTTGTAAAGTTGAATTCTTGATGGCGCAAGGTGAACCTTCCAAGACGGCCTAAGGGGTCCTTCAAAATGGCGAGCCAACAGAGCGCATGGTGGTCTGTCACAGCCTTGAATGGTCTTCCATACACGTATGGGCGAAACTTCGAAATCAGAATCAGAATCAAAATCAGAAATGGCCCATATATTCGCGAGGCACTCTCTCTCAGAGGCTGAGTAGTTCCTTTTTTCTTTTTTTGGACAGACAACGGCTGGCATGCGCGATTACGTTTTCGCCAACGCTTTGCTTTTGGACTAGGACAGCACCCAAGCCTATATCACTTGCGTCCGTGTGCATTCCCGTTTCGGCGTTTTCGTTGAAATGCGGGAGCACGGGAGGGCTTTGCAGGCATCGTTGAAACTCGCCGAATGCTTTTTATTGGGCGTCTTCTCAGCTGAAAGAGTGCTATCTTTCGTCAAGCGCGTAAGTGGCTCTGCAATGCGCGCGAAGTTTGTGACGAAGCGCCGGTAGTTTGCACACAGTCCGAAAAATCTGCGCACACAATTTTTATCTTTCGGTCTTGGGAACTTCCCTATGGCTGAAGGTTTCGCCGGGTCAGGCAAGACTCCCGCGGCGTTGACGACTTGGACCAAAAACTGGAGTTCCTCGTACGCAAAGCGTCACTTTTCAGGTTTCAGCGTTAACGCCGACGTATGGATGGCCTCGAGTACAGACTGCCATTTTGCAAGGTGTTCGTCGAAAGCTCAGGAAAATAAAACAACGTCGTCGAGGTACACGAGATAGGTGCGCCACTTCAGCCCAGCTAGCACAGTGTCCATGACTCTCTGAAACGTTGCTGGCTACGTGCATATCCCGAACGGCATCACCTTGAACTCGTATAGGCCGCCCGGGGTTATGAATGCAGTCTTCCCTCGATCTCTCGTCCACTTCAATTTACCAGTAGCCTATCTTCAGATCCATAGAAGAGACGTACTTCGCGTGGCAGAGGTGGTCGAGGGCGTCGTCGATTCGTGGCAGGCGGCACACGTCCTTTTTGGTGTCTTATTAAATCGCCGGTAGTCAACGCATAACCTCAGTATGCCGTCTAACACGAACTTTTCGATGGCTATATAGTGTCGCCGTTGAGCAAATCTTCGACATGAGTCCGGATGGCTTTGCGCTCGCGTAAAGAGACGCGGTGAGGTGGCTGTCGAGTAGGTCGGGCTCCATCCTCGGGTCTTATCCGATGCTTCGCCAGAGGTGTCGGACGTAATTTTGGTTTCGACGAAAACAACTTGCTGTAGCGACGCAGCATAGCCAATAACGTGTTTCTTTCTTCTTGAGGTAGCGCCGAATTCACGTCGCAGGGTTGCGGAAGCCTAAAGGTATCTTCGAGTGCACGCTCAATGTCAGCAACTGCGATCGTGTCACTTGCTTGTTGCGTTCCTTCGAGGAACGCAATTGCAGCTTTTTTGTTTAAATGCTGGTACTACTCGGTGAAATTGGTTACCAAAACAATAGATTTGTGCTGCTTAAACCACGCAATGCCTCTTGCGACATACACACCGCGCCCGAGAAGCAACCTTTGGTCACTCTCCACGATAGCATCGACGTCAGAAGCGGCACCCCACAGTAGACGGTGATCATCATGCTTGCGCGGGATGGGAGGGTGACATGATCGTCGCCGATCCTTACAGCTGCACGGTGTTCCGGATTCAGTTCTGGCGTCATGGAGTGATCGGACAAAAAAGTTGTCGACTAGGTCTGCAGATTTATATTGCGCCGTTGTTTGTCAAAACGTTCGTTTGGAGAATTACACGAGGGGGGACTGAGGCAAGATAACTAACGTGGCAAAATACGTCGTGCCATTTATGGTGACGTGCGATGTGCACGTTCCACTTGGCGTCACGAGGTGGCCTCCTGCTGTGCGCATGTGCGGATTATCCCATTTAGTCATGACGTTCTTCAGCTTAGCAGCAAATGTCCCACTAATTACTAAGTAGTCGGCCCCCGTGTCTGTGAGGGCGACTACATCAAAGCCATCGATGGACAATTGGACATCAAACGCTGCTTTCCTCGAGTGTCGGGAGCGTCGGGGCTTCGCATCTCTCTTTTGGTGTGTTGGCGCCGGGACATTTTGCGTTTTCGTTATGGACGTCTTTTTAGCTTCAGGCCTGGTCATGTCGGGTACGTGTCGCGACGTGTAGTTGTCGCCGTGTTCGGAAGCCCCGTCCGGGTTAGTTCAGGTCGCCAGGCTGAGGGCATGTCGTGAATCATGGTATTCAGCAAGTCGCTGCGTTGTTGGAGGGTTTTTATTTTTCCGCCGCTGTGCAACTTTACCTCCCAAAGTTGTTGGTTTTAGTTTCCCATGCGTGGGCTCGGGGACTTTCAAGGTGGGACGTCAGCATTGCTACGGTGGTTGGAGAACTGGTGCAGGTAGGGCGATGGCGAACGGTTCAAACGGGCTGGGTCACGGCTGCTTTCAGATAGATACTCGTCGATCTCACGTGGTCGTTGGGCACTGAGAGGGTGGGGTGCGTCGACGGAGAAACCACGCAGTCTGAGTTTCTTTTTTGGGCAGCGACGATAGATGTGGTCAGGCTCTCCTCAGTGGTAGCACAGAGAACGATTATCGGGAGTTAGCCATACGTCCGTCTTTCTCGGCGTCGGGTATCCGGCCACAGGGGGTCGGGCGGGCGACAGTGGGCGGTGGTACGGCGGCGCCTCTTAAAGATGAGTTAAGCAGGTTGAGGTCGAAGAACAGCTTCGGCGTAGGCCATAGATTGTGGCTCATGGGGTGCTTCCGATGGCGTAGAAGTCCCCAGTGCATGTTGAACTTCTCGGATAACATCGGTCGGGGAGGTCGAACCCGCGGCGTTATTTTAACTGCCATCGGTTCGGGCATGGTACAAACTCTTGCCGTTTCCGAACGATGTGTGCGAAATGCGCGGCGCGCGTCATCCGAGCGACAATTGTCCATCCGATACCCTGTCTTGTGTGAAATGTGGCGGGCCGCATGCAGCGTACTCCCGCAAGTGTGAAAACTTCCAACTGGAAAAAAGATAATCAACATCAAAATAACTCAGAACATCACCTTCCCGAAGTCCGAAAGAGGTTAGCCTGTTTCCCCCTGGGGAGGTACGCAGACGCAGCTCGCCGGTGGGCGGAGCGGCGTCTGGTGTCCACAGGGACCCAGTTCAGCGAGTCTGACCTGGTCCCGCCCCCGAACCCCGCATGGTTCCCTCACGCAGCCGAACCTTGCACCACGCCGCTTGCTGAGAAGCAGTGGTTGTGGTGCAAACCACTTCTGTTGGGACTGCTGCCGCTCCCACCTCTGCCCCTTGCTTCTCCATTGCGTTGAAGGGTACCGAGGGGATGGACACCATGGGCCCCGCATCGGCTCCCACCGCAACCGCACCGCCCGTGCAACCTCTGGCGCCCCCGACGGTGGCAGCTCACCCGCCGGGGTGGCTCAGTGGCTAAGGCGTTGCGCTGCTGAGCACGAGGTCGCGGGTTCGATTCCCGGCCGCGGCGGCCGCTTTTCTGATGGAGGTGAAAAGCGAAAACGCCCATGTGTACGAGATTTCGGCGCACGATAAAGATCCCCAGGTGGTCAAAATTAATCCGGAGTCCTCCACTACGGCGCGCCTCATCGCCTGCGTTGCGTCGGCGCGTTAAACCCTATAATCAATCAATCAACGGTGGCGGCTCAAACGAAGGGCTCCCGAAAGGGGGCCATGTCCAGGGGGCCGGTTCGACGGGCCCCTGAGGACGAGAGGGACGTCACGCCGTTCTTGCCTGCAACGCACCTCAAGGAGCGGCCTTTGACGGACATGCCAGCAGAAAGGCATAAAACGCCCAATCCAAGAGTAACAGCCCCGAGAGACGACACATAAACACACACAAACGCACACACTCTAGTGATTCTTGAATTTAAATAATGGGAACAGAAAAGATCATCCAATGGAACTGCAGAGGCGTTCTTAAAAATCCTGACGATATGTAAGAGATTTTGCCTTCCAGTCAGCCAAGTATCATGTGTCTCCAGGAAACCCACCTTAATTCTAGAGAAACAAATTTCTTAAATAGGTACATGTTATTCAGAAAGGGCAGGTTTGGCTGCACCCACTATTCAGCAGGTGTGGTCATTACCGCCCGGAAATCATTACCATGCCACACTCTCTCTTTAAACACTGTCCTCGAGGCTGTAGCGATCCCTACAATATTATTTATTAGGTTGATAACGGTAGGCTCCAATTACATCTCTCCTGATTTTGCACTTCTGAGCTCTGATATCGAGGCACTGGTTGAGAAGCTGCCCTAACCATACATACTAACAGGCGACCTTAATGCGCACAACTCACATTGGTGCTCCTCCAGAACGGATGCCCGAGGTCGCCTGATAGAGAAGTTTTTTACATCCTCTGGAGCATGCCTTTTGAACAAAAAACAGCCTACATACCTTAACTTAGGACACAATATATACTCGCATCTTGACTTGGCTATTGGTTCTCCAGTTCTCGTTCCATGTCTTGAGTGGGGTGTGGGCACGGACCCGTATGGTAGTAACCAATCCCCACTTCATTAACTTATATAGGTACAGTCCCGAGCAGTCCATCTTCCCATAAAAGGTTTAATGAATCAAAAGACCTGGAGCACATTCACACAAACATCTCAACTACACCGCACATCCATAAAACACCTAAACGTGAAGCAAGCCGCCCAACGCATCACGGTGCACATCCTCGACGCCGCCGAGAAGTCCACTCCCCAGGCCTCCAGTGTGTCCCGCACCACAAGGAGGCACTGGTAGAACGAAGACTGCAGGCGGGTGAGAGGCCCAGAACAAGGCGTGGGGTGTTCTTAGCCGGTACTTCACATCAAATAACCTCATTTCTTTTTAACGGCCAAAGGCTTTTGGGAAGCGAATGCGTCGTGAAGCGAAAAGGGAGGCTTGGCGCACCTTCTCACTTCTCTCAACTCATACACTGACACACACAAAGGCTGGACACGAATACGCAAACTGAAAGGAAAACACACACACAGCCTGCCCCTGGTTAGTACAAGAGGGGACACACTGGAAGACCAGGCTCACACAGTCGCACAACACTTCAAAGACGTGTCCAGTTCAGCGCAATACACAAACACTTTCATAAACAAAAAGCCCAAACACAAAGTCCCTGGTTGATAACAACACGGCGCACACTTCTTACAATTGTCCTTTTTCAATTTATGACCTGAAGGCTGCTGTGACCGCATGTAAGCCTTCATCCACTGGTGCAGGCAAAATGACATATACCATGATACAACCCCTACACCCAGACACTCTTGAAACACTCCTACATCTGTGCTACATATGGCTTTCGGGGCACATATCTCGCTCTTGGAAGGAGGCCATAGTAGTGGCTTTCCTGAAGGAAGGCAAGGAACCTTCCTGTCCCACTAGCTATCGGCCTATCGCCCTTACAGGATGCCTGTGCAATCTCCTCGAAAAGATGATAAATAGGAGACATGAACAATGGTCTTCTCCAGGACTTTCAGGTAGGCTTCAGGGCGGGGCGATCTCCAAATGACCAAGTTGTCGCCCTTGAATCACACATCAAGGACGCTTTCATTCACAAACAGTTTAGCGAATTGTGTTTTTTGACGTCGGGAAGGCCTATGATACCGCTTGGCGCTACGAGAGTCCCAGTGACCTGAAGTCTTTAGTTGTTTCGCGCCATATGATCAACAGCCTTCCTAGTTATTTTTCCGAAAGAACAATTCGCGTGAGAGTAGGTAGCGCACTCTCAAGAGTTCATGTGCAAGAAAACGGCGATCCGCATGGTATTATTCTAAGCTGCACTCTATTCATAGTTAGATGAACTCCCTTGGGAAGGTATTGCCACCTACAATTTCCTATTCAATGTTTGTAGACGACGTTCAGGAATATTTTAAATCATGCAATATGTCAATCTGTGAGCGTCAAGTCCAGCTCGGTGTTTTTACTTACGGTTTTAAACTTAACCCAGAAAAATGCGCCTGTCTTGTCTTCTCCAAGAAGCGTGGCATCAATCGGTACCCAGACATTATCGTTAATGGCGTATCGATTCCTGTGAAAAAGGAACGCAACTTTTCAGGTGTGGTGTTGGATGAAAATCTTACGTTCATCCCTCACATTAAGCAATTGAAACATAAATGTCTTAAGGCTCTCAATAATCTTGAAATCGTCTCCCACCAGCCCTTAGAACGGACAAGCAACTCCTGTTAAGTATTTTCCCAAGCCTAGGGGGGTCTTATTCGGACTGTCGGAATGTCGTGTGGGGGCAGCCACGAAAAAAGCACTTGCTCGACCCAGTGCTTCACTTGGGGCCTTCGCCTCTCTTGTGGCGCATTCCGTACGAGCCCTGTACAGAGTCTTTATGCAGAGTGTGACAAATGGTGCTTATCACACCAGCGAACCTATGTTGACTTGTTATATGCTTCTAAAATTTCATCAATGAACAACCATCCATTTAGCCAGTTTTTAATGATACATCTACATCACAGCTCTTTTTAAATCGCCCATACATTCCTGTTCCCTCTCGCAGAGAGTGAGGGCCGAGGTCACTATTTATGAGGTCTCTTTTTTAGACACAATCAAGTCATCTCACACTGATCCTGTAGCACCATGGTATATTCGTCCTGTTGCATGTGACTTGTCTTTCCTAAAATACAATAAGAACAGGACACCAAGAAGTGGGATTTTGCAGCCTTTCATGTATGTGCATGACAAATACAGGGCTGCAGAGTTCTTCAGCGATGCATCTAAAACGTTCACTGCCCTCTCTTGTGCTGCGCATGGACCCAATTTTGAAGCATCTTGAACCATGAACGTAAAGACAAGTATATTTACGGCAGAGGCATATGGCATTTTTGTGCTTACAAGTCACATAGTTGAACATCATATTTCTAAATCCATTATCTATACGGATTCGCTGAGCGGCGTGCGTGCATTATCATTGGGAAAGTCATTAAAAAACCGTGTCATTAATGCTGTCCTCAAATCATTTATGTTAGCTTATTCATCAAACCTTGAGGTGACTGTGTGTTGGATGCCAGACCACTGTGGCATGGCCAGAAAAAAAAAAAACTTGCCGATGAAATGGCCGCTAGTGCTGCACTCCGAAAGACAGTAGACTTAACAACAATACCTTACACAGACCTGAAGCCACACATAAGACAACAACTCCGTAAAACTTGCCAAGGAGACTGGAGCGAACAGTCAGAGAACAAATTACACGTAATAAAACCACACTTGGGACAATACACTACTGACTCACACAACAGGCACATTGAAGTTACCTAAGCTAGGTTACGGATAGGTCATACGCATGTAACACACTCGCACCTGCTCACGGGATCTCCTTGTGTAGCAGGTGTCGGGAGGGCCTATCCGTGATACACATCCTCATTCAATGCAAGGCACTCGACATTACATGACGCAAACAATTCAGAAAACTTTACAGACCACATATTCTATTACATCCCTCATACTTTTTATGAGACGACGCCATGTTGTCTGTGCAGCACACCTTCAAGTTTCTTTCAGTAGTTCAATTCTTAAAGATAATCTCATACCACCCATAGTGATACCCCTATTCCTATACACCAGCGGCCTTTTTTTTTACAACTTTTGGTCTTCATCCTGGCTCTTTACACCAGCCGGGCTCATAGTCTTTAATTGATTTTATTCGTGTTCCCTCTAACCTTTTCGTTGTCACCAATTCATCAAACCACTTTCTTGGCGTCCTTTGCCCTAGCTGGCCTTGCGCCATTAACCTTCAAACATCATCATCATCATCAGTTCTTCGCCAACGACGGCGCGGATTCTTTCCCGTGAGTCTTCTGTCGCGAATCCAGGGGCGTTGATGGGTTTCGTCAAAAAAATTTGTGTGGTCGATCGTACTTCCGTGAACGCACGTCCAGGGTCCTCTCGATCGAAACAAACTAAGCGCCGGTTCCTGGGGGGTTGCGAATTTGTCCCGCGAAGAGCTTTACACCCCGCATGAGAAACCGCAGCTTCATCTATTCCGCCATTTCTGGGTCTGCTCGTCCGAACAGCATCTTCTTCTCCTAAACGAACACTACAACACCTTTGTTGGGGTGTTGGATTGACGTCTGTAAGAATAGCTCAGCTCGTTCTTTACGCACCACAGTTGTGAACGTTTTCCAAAATTCTGTTTAGAAGATGCCCCATGATGTTAGCGAGCTCTCGTACTTTTCAAACCAGACTCCAGCCGAGTCTGGAAATTTCGGACGTGCTCCAGCTTCTTAGCCGCTTTTCGGGTCTTCCCCAGGAAATCCTCAGAATGATGGGTGCTCCCGAAGTTGCTGCAGAACGACGGGAGGATTGGCTTGGGTGACCATGGTGTTGGTAGCGACGTCTTTCTTCTTCACTTTCTCCGGTAGTAGAGCCAGTTCGGGTGGGAGGCCTTCCTGTCGGTGGCTGGTACGAGTGGGGCTTGCTTGGCAACTTGCAGAAGGTGTAGGGTGCATATACCCCGCACCTTATTAGGTGTCACGAAGCCAAAGAGGATGCCGTTGTCTTGAAGGCAAAAAAAAAACAAGTTTATTAGAGCGAACTTGTGCTCCCCTAACAACTGAAAATACACAAGGAGCGAAGCCGCAGTCAACACATTGACGTGTGCGGATGAGTGATGGCGAAGCGAATGCCGTGGCATCTGCTTTGCGCGAATTTATCAATCGGCGCGAGGGTTTCTCAAATATTCGAAGCATATCGAGAACGCTGTAGATCAACGAAGAATTGGCTGTGAGCGCGAACACGGGCGGCGCTGCGAAGCGCGCCTCCGTGACGTCGGCTTAGGGATTCTCGAATTTGTCGTCTGCTTCACACAGGCTCGCTCTCCCTGCTGCTTCTTAGCGCTCGGTCGACGTCTGATGCTTGTCCGTACCAGACTTTTCGTGTGCGGAACTTTTTATCATAAAAATAGGCTTAAAATCGCCTACACTATCTCAAGGTATGAGTTAAAGTATCGTTCTCGATACTGCTACGGAAGAAACATTGCCGGCGTCGCCCATTCCTGGCGAAGCCGGTCCTGTGCGGAGCACAGAGTCGGAGCTAGACGTCAGCTTCTGTATTCATCAATGTTTCTAACAAAGGAAACACACTAATAACCGACAACAGCGAAAGTGCAAGACAAAAACAAATTCTATGCGTTATGGGCTGTCGGCTTTGGCTGAAGGCATTACGATTCCAGGTAACCGTATGTAAAGTAAAATAGTTTTTGCGACCTTGCCGAATGCTCGAAAGTATTGCATCACATCACTTTACGTTGTAATGGCATGATAGTATGCCGACATGCCCTATGGGGCGCAAAAGGTAGGTTGAGTTCCGAATAACCTTTCTGTGGGTATAGGCCCGTGCTGGTCTTAACCAGTATGGGGGCTTATTGAGAAAAACGAGTAATATGTACGGTAAAAATACATAGCACTATGTTTGTTCAGACTTGGAGGGATACCTCTGTACATGTCTTACAGCGATATCGTCCCAATATTCAGATATGCGTTATAGTAAAACTGCACTCAAAAGGAGGAGGAGGAGGAGGAGCAAAAAAAATTATTTCACAGTAAAATAGAGCTGCAGATTAAGAATAATTTTCTTCAATTCATCGAACGTCATCCCGAGTAGGCCAGGATTGAAGGGGTTGGAAAACAATAAAAAGCTGCTTGGGCTATGCATTGGTTTCCATTCTTGTTATACTGAAAACCGGCACGTATACTATTTATTGCGTTCGTTAACGAGTATATCAACCCTTTAACACTGTACGATGGTTACGATAGAAATTCGGGTCACAAAAGCCGCCTTCGAGTACTGTGAACTACGTTCTCTGCGCCGTTTCGCGTGGTGTAGCACAAATCTCCCCATTGAATTTGCATCTGAATAAACAACACACACTGGGGATATGCACGTTCTAGCACGCAGCCACAAGGAAATGCTGTATGTCTTACACCCTGCAAAAAATATCCACATGAACTTTGTGAGCCTCCCACACATCCCCAAACCTCCTAATAGGGCGTTCGTGACGCTGCAGAAAAAAATAATGCATTGGGCAGAGAAAAAGCATTCATCCGATACAAGTCAACTACAATGAAAGAAATAGAAGACAGCCGTTTTATTTCCTGCTGTGCGATGCCCGTGTAGGAGCCCGCTGCTTGGTGCGTAGCATTAGACTGTTAAGTCTTCATAAGAGCACCTCAAAAAATACTGTAGGGAAGCCTCCGCACTTCGAATACTTATCGAGAAGTTGTGAGCACTGAACCTGGCAAACAAGCTAGAACTTGGACGAGTTACACACGACCATCTGACCGATGCTCTGAAGAAATTTGGTCTCTCGCTACTCGTGTTTTGCAAACTTGAGCGGGATACAGCTTGAAATTATTTAGAGGTGTCAGAAGCTGGCAAAATACCTGAATTACTGGAAATACGCTTTTTAATGCACTACAGCATCAAAGTGGGCAGTTCTAGCACAGGCACTGCTGCCTCTCACAAGCAGACGACAGCGGCGCGTTCGTATAGCAGCGGCGCGGGCGTAGCAGACGACAGCAGCGCGAGTCCCTAAGCCGACGTCAGAGCCAGGGGGCGCCACTCAAACATCTCACCGCCAATACTTTAGGGTGTTCGCGTTTTAAAGACGATAGTCTTTCTTGGGCTCCTTAAACCCAGATATTTTGGTCTGTCTGTATGTCTGTATGTCTGTCCATCTGTCTGTCTGTGACTCGATTCAGCCACCCGGCCAAAGCAAAACAATGCCTGCCCATTAGTCTTATATAGTCACAGCTAAATCTACCCGTCTATGTCCGGTGTAAGGTTCATACTTGTGAACATTGTTGAAGAAGAACAAGACATTACGCAAATATGAGACAGCAAATCAATACAGAAGGGATATTTGCAGTGTTCCTTTATAAAAAAATCAAACATGCTTGCTTTTGCGAAATTAAATACTTCATCAATTGCAGAAAAAGAATTCACTTAGCCGTCGCCTACTGTCGCCCGCGCCACTATAGCTTCTTGCGCCATTTTAAGAAATCAACCGGCAACAGTTACGCAAGGTTCCACTAGATAGGTTCCACGTTCTGCTTGCAACGCACGTGGAGTAGGGAAACACGGTTCTATAAACGTTGAAGTAGGGCACCTCGATTAACGCGCGTCTCCGCCGTACAGCAGCGTTTGCATCGAGACACCCGGTTTGGAGCAGTGGAACGCGGGAAATTTAAAATGATTTAAGCAAACCTTTGGCGTCTTTACCTTGGGAGGAGCGCGACGCAAGAGGAACAACATGAGAGGTGAGCGTCAAAGCGAAGGGAGGCATTTACTTCGAAATAGCCGATAAAGACTATCGTCTTTTGACGACATTTGCAACGAAAGGAGCAGATACGCGGCCAATTTTTTTTTCGGAACGCTCTCCCTATCAGAAGAGATAACCCCTGCGGCACAGAAAGAAAGAAGGGAACACGCGCCTCCCTTGGCACACAGACAACACCGATAACACAGACTGGCGCAGCAGGGCGGGAAAAGCAAAACGAAAAAAAAACAAACCCAACGCATGGTTCGTGGCAATATACTTTTCACCTAAAGGAATTTGGATATGCGAGTGAACAATATTTTTTCTATACCCTTTCCTATACCTCTTCTATACCACCCGTAGAGACAACCAGGAAATCAATACAAAGCACGTAATTCTCACTTTTGACCATTGCAACATCCCTCAACATGTAAATGCGGTTTTATCTGTTGTGAAGTCCATTCCTATGCTCCTAATCTGGGTCGGCGTTACAAGTGCAAGCGGTATGGGCACGGCACTTTACAGTTTTGCGAGAAACTGACATGTGCCAAGTGTTCTGCTCACGACCACACCACACGCAATTGTAAATCCAGTAGCATAAAATGCCGAAATTGTGAAGCACCCTATGCAGCGTACTCGCTTATCTGTGACAAGTTCAAACTCGAGAAACGCATCATTAATTGAAGGTAACGGAAAAGATCTCGTACCCGGAAGCACGCAAACGGTTTGCGTGCTTCGCTTTTTCAAGGTACGCCGACGCAGCTTGCCGGGGGGCGGAGCGGCGGCTTGTTTCGGCGGCGACCCAGTACAGTGAGTCTGATCTGGTCCCACCCCAACCCCCCACAGGATTGTGGCCGACAGCCTACTTGTCACCACACCGCTTGTTGAGTCCTCAGCGGCTGTGGTGGCAACTGAGTCAGTTGGGCGCGCTGCTGCATCCACTATTCCTTCTAAACCTGCACAAAACTCTAATGAGGGTATAGAGGAGATGGAGAATCCCGCGGCAGCTACTGCTCCTGCCACACCGCCTGTGCCACTTCTGGCAGAGCTGATGCCATCGGTGGCGGCGGATGCAGAAAAGAGCACCAACAAGGATGCCAGGTCCAAGTAACCCAATTCTTTAGGCACTCTGATGAAGTCTGACAAAACATGGACGTTGGACCATACCTGTCTGCAGTGCAGAGGAAGGAATGGGTACCATCGTCCCAACCATCCGATAGGCCAACAAAACCAAGAGTTAAAACCCCCGAAAGACAATACATAAACACTCATTCTCACCCTTTTTCAGTTCGTGTTGCAAATAAAGGGAAGGGAAAATATACAATGAGACCGTAGAGGCTTTATCAAAAATTTAGAAGATGTATGTGAGATACTGCACACCAAGCAAACAAGTATATTGTGCCTTCAGAAAACTCATGTGAGCTGCAATAACACAATCTTCCTGAATAATTACATGGCATTTAAAAACACAGAGATGGATGCACACACTCCTCGGGTGGTGTGGCTTCTGTCGCTCGAAAATGCATTGCATGTAATACCGTCTCCTTAAGCACTGTTCTTGAAGCTGTCACGATTCGTTCAATAGTATTTAATATATTAATAACAGTGGGCTCCGTTTACATACCCCCTGACATCCAGCTCTCGAGCTCGGATTTCGAGGGGCTGGTAGATCAGTTGCCTGAGCCTTACATTTTTAATGGCGAGCTGAATGCACACAATACTCTTTGGGGCTCTCTCCGTACCGATGCCCGAGGTCGCCTCCTCAAAAAATTCTTAACATCGCCGGGAGCATGCATTTTCTGCACGCACTCGTTGCAGCTGCGTGCTCGGTCTCCTCTTCCTCGTCGTCTAACGGCCCTTCTTCACAATGGCGAGTTGAAGAAAGTTGCTGGAGAGCAACAACTATTCTAAGAGTTAAAAAAGCCAGAGTTGAGTTGGGAGAAGCTCACAGCAACGATGGAAAAGTTCTTGAGGACAGTCACAAGAGCACAGTCAGTCCAACCGACACACTTCACCACACAGCACAGGGACGAAGGGTATAAAAAATACACTAAAACAAATGTAAGACTACAACTACGCGTTAAAAACAACTGAGGACCACATACTATTTACAAAAAAAGAGCGGTATGACAGGCGAGGATTCAACTCCACTCGTGTAGTGAGCCCTTTGATTGTCAGTGCCCTTGTTTTCGCCAGCCGTTTCCTGCGGGGGACCTTCTGACTGGCTATCGATGAATCTGGTGTGGACGACAGTTTCATCGCGGAGCAGACGGTGGTGTTTGCGGTCTGATCGGCGCATTAGAGATCAAGACGGAAATAATAGTGTTGAGGAAGTTTTGTCTTCTCCTCTCACCTCTTCGCAGAAGTTCAATCTTCGGGTCGCCTATAACCCTTCTGGGTTTGTGGAGCTGAAGCCAGGCATGGTGTTTCAAAACAGCTACTGAATGACTACTGTGTTTAACACGGGTCCACAACCTGGTCGTTGGACCGTCGATTTGCTAAGTGCCCCGTCACAACAAGCGTGATAGTTTTTTGGAGTTAATATCGAATGCTTCCGAGTTGCGAACACCCTTGTCTTGTGTAAAGAGTGTAGCCATCGCTCGTGCGGGTGCCCAAAGTTTTGTCTATGTTGTAAGTGAATTATTCCGACAAGTGTTGCACGTCCAGACAAATTGTCGCATGTGTCTACGCTGGTTCGGCCAGAAATACTCTTGCAAAACGCGGTCGGACGTCATTCGGACACCTTGGTGCCCCACCTTGATGCTCTAATGGGCTACTCGAAGGATCGGCTCCCGCAGTATCTTTGGAACGACAACTTGTGTATATGCTCTACCGGTGGCAAGCTGGTATTGGCGGCATAAAACGTTGCTGGATTGAAGGAACCAGTACATCTGTCCTTTTGTCAATGAACATATCATCCTTCCCTTGCGGAAGCAACATCAGAGGGTTGGGTCCCGTCGTTGTTCTTCAGCCAACCCTTCTCTTTGGATGTAGGCGCAAATAAATTTTGGCACAGTTAGAGGCGTAAGCTCTCCTTTCGCTGTTTTTCGACAGCTTAACCGAACCGATTGGTGGGCAGCTGGGTGGCTAGTATGGCCTGTGCCACACGTGGGACGTGTTTGCCTTTGAGCTGCCAGTTGGAATCTGGCATGTGAAGTTTCCTCAAACCAGAAATGGTCCCGATTACAAGGTCGTAGATCAGTAGACCTACGCAAGCTGCGGTTACCTCGCCTACAATGTACGGTGTTTGGACGTAGACTTTGGCTTCCGGGAACTTCACTGTTCCGTCCAAGAGTATTATTTGGGTAGTTTTTCCGGTTAACTGGTTTTTCTGCGACGATGTCTCTTCGGACAAGAACGGTATTTCTACCAGTTTCCCGCAAAACGGGGACGGGCTTTTCGAATGGTCTCCCTTCGACAACCAGCTTTCCTTTTCAAAGGCAAGAATGTGGTTTTACGATGCCACAAGAATACTTGAAACTAGAAATATCATCGCACTTGTCGAGGTTGATGTTTTATTTCTTGAGCTTTCCGAAGTTCAGTGAACGCACAAGCAGCAAGTTGCTTTCTTTCACTCACCCTGTTTCTGCAGCGCTCAGTTTAATGCCCGAGGCGACCACAAGTAGCGCACCTTGCCGGTTCTTTTAAGGAGTTACGGCACTGTAGTGCACGATGTCCTGGGCGATTACGCAGAAAGCTTTTCGGTAGCGCTTGCTTCTGTGAGTCCGTGACGACTTTACTTGTAATGCAGACTTCTTCGGACACCTTCCCATGGTTGGAGAGGTCTTGTGGCTCCAGGAAACGAACTGCAGCCTCGGCCTGGTCGTTCAGCGTTTTGCACTATCGCTCTTTCAGGAAGATGACGAGCTTAGGATGGCAGCACTGAAGAATTGTTCTCCAATGATTTCATCACGAAGACCCTCGAACGTTTTTGGCACACTCTCCATCTCGATCAAATGATCAAAATAAACAGTAGGATTTGATGCTAGGTTTTTCCCGGTTTCAACATCCTCAGTCCTCGCCTTTCTGAACTTTTTGTGATAACCTTGGGCTGTGAACCGAAAGCGCTGAAGCAATGCCCTCTTTTCTTTTGCATAATCTAGGGAGTCTTCGGCGGTCATATGGCCTATGAGGGTAAGGGCCTTCCTGCTCAAACGTTTGCTTACATCTAGTCCCCTTTTGTCCATTGGCCACTGCTGTCCGGTTGCCACGCGCTCAAACCTTTGTAGGTACGCGTGCAGGTCATCGCGCTTCTCGTCCAAAAGTGGAAGCAGTTTATGCACGTTGATAGCAGGCATAGTGGCAACAACTTCACCTTCCGCGGCGACATTTGGTTGGCTGTTAGCACCACCTTCTTGGAGTCGGATCTTTAGCAGTAGCAGCTCCTTCTCCCTTTCTGCAGCATCTTTAGCTCTTTCTGCGGCTTCCTTCTCCCTTTCAGTGGTTTCTCGGCTGGCTTCCCTCTATGCGGCTCTAGCGGCGCCTTGCTCAGCCCGTTCGCTGTCTATTCACAATCTAAGCTCTTCTCCCGAGAGTCTCAGCGGAGTCCCCATTGCCAAGAATTTCTCAGGTCCCATGCTTTGCAGCTAACGTTACGGGCACACTCGTGTGTCGTTGACTTATTTCAGCGGATGTTAAGAAGTGCTGGCAGGCCCGGCACTTTTTGTAATGAATGGGCCGAGTATTGGCGTGGAAGTCACGTGTCACACTGACCACTACGTGCGCCAGTAAACGCTGCTTTATGCATGAAGCAAAAAGAAGCACAAGATAGCGCACGGAAGTATGGACGCCAGACTAAAGATGTAGACGTAAGAAAAATAACACACTAACAGGTATATGCCCGAAATAATAAAGAAGGGGAAACGTCCTAACGTCCTAGGGGTTTTGTCAGAGCCCCTCGGGGGTTTGAAGTCGCGACGCGTGGGGGGTCCACAGGGACGTCACGGCGCGGATGGTTCGATGACCGGCTCTAGGCTACGTCGCATCTAGGCACCGGACGTCGGGCAGGCATCGTCGACCTTGCAGAAGAGTCACGGCTCGAAATCGTAGGAGGGGGTTTGAGCGGAGGGTTGCACCTCCAGATGAATCCACACACGCGCTCTCTCGCCCAGCCCGTCACAAGTTCCAGGCACGGCCAGCTCACACGTTGTCGTGATCAGCAGCGGAAGGCTCACCGACATACAAGCCGTTGCAGCCCAGGTTCTCAGCGGAACACGATCACATGGCCGCGCTGTACATCCCAGCCCGTCACAGGCGTCCACTTATTTCCGGCCCGATTCTATTTTCTGCGCGCACTCTTTGCAGCCGCATGCTCCATCTCCTCTTTCTCATCGTCCATCGGCACTTAATCCCCATATTCATGGCCTACTACATGAAACGAATGGTCTAACTGAACACCTAAACCTGACTTTGCCGACATGCTGTCTGCGAAAGTCGATGTAATCATAATACGTGGGATGAAGTCTCCCCAAAGTCACTTTGCGTAGAGCACAAGGAGACCCCAAAAAATTCTGCTTTCACCACCGCCACCTAATACGTGCAACTGCTGCTGCCAAAAGACGGTGACGACCGTGGTACCTACATCCAAGGATACATGGAATTGTCCTATAGATTGCTCAAACTCGAACGATGGACCAGCACTTCTTGAATGACAGACGCTACAAATTTCATCACAATTGGGCAGAGCAACACCCACGGTAATATGTGCCAAATTGAACGCCCGTCGCCGAGAAGATACTAAGACAGCATTTCAGACCACACACAATTCAACAGTTTTCGAATGTATTTGCAATGTCGTCCCCAACGATGACTGTGCCGCTTCCTCACTACCCCCGGTTACAAACATTGTCCACATATTTCGCCTTTAGCTTTTTCTCGCCTTAAGCTATAAAATTCAGTTCATTGACGGCAGGAATATCTTTGCGTTTTGTTTAACGTATTGTAAAACCACAGCGTTCCTTCAAATACCTCATTCAAGAAGCCTGCGTTGTAATAATGCACGTGGCAACCTTTACATTCCAAATCCATATCAGCTTTTTTGCAGGCCTTTTGGTTTTTTAACAGATAATTTCACATAATTCGCCCAAAGGCCAGAAATACTTTTCTCTTCCGCAGCCCGTTCCCCCTCTGTAGAAGTTCATTTAGGTTTCCCACTTGGCAACAACCTCTATTGCTCTATTGTGACAAAAGTTTTATTTCGATGACTGACATCTATTGTATTCGTATAACGTATCCGTGGAGAAGTGGGAGTGTTTGAAGTCACCACGAATTTCTAATAGGCTCATGTTTAGCGAGTGAACCATTGGCTACGCTGAGCACAAAACTTAGAAAATAATTGTCGAATACATTGCAGTTTTCCTCAACTGTACATTAGGGTCGATTTGAATTTTATCGTTAGAGCAGTGAGTGGGTTTTGCAAAGCCACATAACCTTTGCTCACCAGTAATACCATAAATGCATTGACAATTGCCACTACCGCGTTCACTAGCACCTTGATTTTCGCACCGACCAGGAAATATTTTAACAGATCCATTCTAACCTGAAAATAAAGAAGGCGATCGATGTTAAAACACCTCTTGGTGAATCAAAGAATGTTTTATTCCTGATAGTCTGCAAAAAGGCATCATGACAGAATTACTGCGACTTCAAAGAAATCGGCGCTAACATTTCTGATTGTCACTGAAACGTAATCTAAAGGGGTCGTGCAGAGAAAATGCATTTTAATTCATCTTGATTTCATCCTTTTTGCCCACTTATAAGAGCATGAATCCTAAATAATTTTATGATTCATTACTTCCATAATTGAGGACCTGCCTTTGACATGCTTGTCATGAGGCGCACCTTTAGAGACCACACGATATTGCCCCTACAAAGCGCCACTAGCCGTGACGTCATTTGAGGAACCTATCAGAAATAAGCTGTCTTTGGTGGAATATTTGGTAAAGCTATCCAGGCGATATTTTAACAATGACCATTCTTTATTAGTTGCCCCAAATCGCATTCTATCAAAGTGGCAAGTGGTCCAACACCAGTTGTCTGGCAACCTGTTCATCATGGTGCAAGACTAGACTCTACTGGATGAATGTATGGATTGTGTTGGGATTCCATGCCCAAGTGTACGTCGGTTTGCCAAATTCTATTCAGAAAAAAACACTTTCATATAAAACGGCAAAAAGCCACTAAGTCAATAAAACTACTTCCTCGTAAAGACTCCGAAAAAGACTACCGTCTTTTTTTTACACAAAAGTTGTCCCCATGTGATTTTAACTAGCGCCGGCAGGACGGACTTGCGCTTAAGTCGGAAACGTCACTAACTCGGCGAACGACGTGAAGACAGCGTGCGCGTGAACATGAGGAATGAAGGTTGCTTAGTGCCTGTAGCCTGGTACTCAAGTTTGTTTAAATAAACAAAATATACCCAAAGCTTTGCCCATCAGCTAACCCTTGGGTTCATCTACAGTAAGCCTTGGAGGAGCACATCTATCTGTGAAGCAATGTTAGCAGCGATCCTTACTGCAGGAAAGCCATGCAATAGCGTGGTGGTAGGACACCGTGCTGCACCATTGCTTCTAGCTTCTTAGTTTTCCGCCCGATGAGAAAACGAGGGCTTCGTTTTTAAATTCTCAGTACTCCAAAATTATTTGAAAATGTGGGCAAGTAGTAAATTCTCATTTTAAGCTGTCGCGTATGTATGTCGACTGTCACTACAACATATGTCACTAGGAGATGTGTGAGATACACGTCGGCAAGCTTGTGCTTGGCCGGAATGCATAAAACAGTTTAAACTAGTGGGATATTGCAAAAACAAATTACAAATACCCTGTTTAGTTTACACATGGTTACTTATGCCAGCTCCCCTAGCGGCGCGGTTGACTGCGAGTTTCGCCATGGTTGTCACTAGTATCTGAAGACAGACATCTCGTGTTCAATTTTGGACACTCATTCTACACCGACATTCGGTGCAGATAAGAGTGCAGGATAATTGGTTTTCTACATAACACTTCGCGAATTGATGAGCAAAGCGGGCCAGAAATGTTAACTACATTTCGTTTCTTGTTGCCGACATCAGCGATCAAACGGCTACGCATACTTTATCATGGTTCCGCTGTTCCCAATACCCACGCAAACACAATTTTTTTCAACATCTCTACACGACCCTCTTATACAATTACTCATATATTCGTGGTAGCAATAATGACTGTCATAAGTCTGGGGAGGCCACATTTTTGTACCGACATTGCGTTAGGAATATGAAGAAAACACAAGCATTTTTCAGATTCCATATTTACTGCTTTGAGATACTGCATTTTTCCTTTAAATATAACACGCACATTATTACCGGTTTAAAAATAATAAATTTCATACATATAAGACAAATAACACGAACAGCCTTATTTCAACTTGCAACAAATGGGACATGCACAACGATCCTTTAATATGCCTAGGTGTACTTACGTGCTACTAAAGCGCTACATTGGGTGAGTTGGTTACTGACTAAGGGAATCATCGTACTAGCGGAAATTAGGACTGCAACATTAAGAGTAGTCCTTGTTTCTAGTACAATAGGGCCCGCCAACCTGTTTAAATGTGATAATCCTGTCACTTACACTACCCTATTGCCATTGCTTCATGTCGCTCACGAATCTACATCTTCGCCCTTGGCAATCACCTGGTTCCTTCGGATGTGCAGCTGTTTTTTCTTCCTGCAATCCCTTCATGGCGAAGAGCGAGAAGATTCACGAGAATGACCCACTCGGAACTATGGAGGCAAATTCATCACCCAAAGGTCTGTCTGCGTGCGCTGTCTGCTCACCAGTCGGTCCGTCTTGACGACAGCCTTAGACTGCTTCAAAGTTGGATTCGTGAAAGTGAATCCGTGAAGGTTTTTCTGTGGTCCCAAAGCCTCTCGACCCTATGTTCCTGGAAGCGAGCTTCTTCGGGGAAAAAGGTTCTGCCACAGAAGGTGAAGTGCCTTGGGGATGTAACTTTTTGACGAGCGAAGCAGAGCCTGTGTTGAATTGTGGTCCGAAATTCCGTTGTGAACCGAAGATGTATCCTGTTCGATTGGTGTCAATGGTCAGGAAGGTAGCATGTTTTGCCGGTCAGGACAACAAGGAGCGGTACATAAAAAAAGGGGTAGAGTGCCTTCTGGGTGGTAGTGGGAGAGCGCAGCGGTGTAGTCGTCGTTTGAACAACATCGTAGGATTCTTGCGGCACAATAACTTGGCTTTTACGCTGTCCGACAAAGAGGGTGATTTTGTTGTGATAACAAAAGGCTTGCTCAAGAAAAAGCCCGCGAACGCCCTTAAAATAGTGTTGTGTTAAGTCCAGCTAATCCTGTTGAGGTTAAAACAGAATCGCTACCCCATTGTGACTATTTGAATTTACCCAACCTCAGAAAAGACACACAAGTATTCTGTACCTTTTCGTGAGATTGTTACGGAAATAGGATCCTCGCAAGGTGCGCTTTCAATGTTTTGGCAAAAGCAGTTGAATGGCTTAAAGCTTGGGGACCCGTTTCTGTTAAGCAACTCGGCAGAAGTCATCAGTTTTTTCTCGGAGCGCGAAGAGTGGGCGCCGGCCTTGTTGCCTTTTCTATTGACGCGGGAGAACTCGTTTACACCATTCCAAAGGGTTCAATGGTAAGCGCTGTACACGAAAGCATTGACACCTTGTGGTATTGTATCGTTACAGAGTTCTGCGAGCATGCCTAGACTTTTATCTGTCATCTAATGTGTTCGGTTTGAAGATCGACTGGTGGTGCAAAAAGAAGGTGTGTGCATTGGTTCGTGCATCGCCCCAGTCCTGAGCGACTTGTTCTTAGCAAAGTGTGACCGGCAGATTGCTTGCCCCCTTGAGAGCAGCCCAATTGTGAACAACTGCTGGTATGTCGACGAATATCTTGTGGAGTTGAATGAAGTTGCGCCCGGTGATAGAATAGCATTGTTGCTCATTTGCTAGGCTTTTTAACTGTGTGTGCAGGTGGTTTGAAGTTTACGTACGAGTTGCCGGAGATGGGTGTCTTGCCTTTTCAGGATGTGCGTCTGCACATTGGGGGTGATCAGCCTTGTTGGCAGTAAGCTCCCCGTAGTAAAAAGAGTATCTTACCCTATCAGTCAGCACATTCAAAGCGTGTGAAGCAAGGCATTGCAAAGAACATTCTGGGGGCGTTGCTTACCAGGTCTTGCCAGCATAGAATGCATGATATCTTGCTAGCGCAAACGGAAAGACTGAAAGCGGCAGCCTTTCCGCTGGAAATGGTGGCCTCTGCGGCAGAGAGCCCTGTGAATGATTTCAAAAGAGACCACGTGCCCGGTTCTGAATGCCAAAGGCCGACAGTTTCTGTGGTAGCCTTGCCCTACGTACACCTAGTTTTTCAGCGCCTGAAAAAAGTTTGGTGGGAAGTGTGATAGACAGGTGGTGTTTCTGGCACCTGAGAGGTGGTCAAAAATGGTGAGTAGGGTGAATAACCCCGGTACCAATCCCAGCTGTGCCATGCGTCACACAAGCAGGTTTGTGAATTGCGCGATGGGAGTGGTCTGCAGGATCCCCCTGTCGTGCAAAAAGTGCTACATTCGCCAAACAGGCAGGTGCCTGAATGTGAGGCTGAGAGACCACCCGGCGGCAGTCAATGAGCAGATGGGGGCTGGGCCCCTGGCCGATTATTGCCGTAGGTATAACGGGTGCACACTAGATTTTTCAGGGACGAACATCTTGTACAGCTCGTCCTCTCAAACCGACCGAGATATTGTGTAAGCCTTTTTGATAGGAAGAGAGGGGGAAGTATGCGTCACCGCATTGTCCTTGGCACTATCCAGAAAGGAAATCACTTTTTTGGAGAGAAGAAGGTGGTTCAGCGTGGGCGGTGGATGAAGGCTGTTTGCACGTATCGGGTAAATTTCCGCCATCTGATATGGACCGGCGCTGTAATGTAGCCTTTGATATCAGCGATAGTACTTGATTCTGTTTTTACGATATTCCCTTCATATTTCATGTATCCGTTGGTGTTTTCCTGCTTACGTAGCAACCTGAGTTGAAGTTCTAGCGTGTGTTTCGTCTTCTCTTTACGTTTGTCCCTGCCTAAATGTTTGCTAGTTCGATGAATTCCTACTTGCGTGCTTCGTAAGCAAACTTTTCGAAAAAGTTCACTTTATTCCTGCAACTTAGCATTTGGCTCACATCATGCACTGGGAAAGGGTTGTTCACCGGCGGCATCAAAGGAGCGGAATTTTTTTGTTGTCTTCAGTCGTCTTCTGTTTTCGTCTTTCATTTTCGGTCGTGTTTTTTTGAGCATATAATTCTCGCGTCTAACTAGGAGGGGGGTCACTACAGAAAACACGACAATTTTCGTGCCACAAATGAAATTTCAGGTAACTGCAAGTAGGAATAGTTTTAGGTACACTGCGAAGTAGAACCGATTTTGATCTTTTTTATCAAAATGACTAGAAAGGGTAAGGTGCTGTCCACCTCCCCTTTCATGGTGATCCGGGTGGTTGGTTGGATCGAGCTTAGGTGTATCAGGAAGATTTCCGCTGTTCCTACTTCGTTGATACAAAAACAGGCGTTCGCGTAGCAAAGAAGCACATTCGGCTTTTTTGGAAATGTTCCTGAGCGACCCTTAAACCATCTCTATTAGCAAATTTTTTATATTGAAGGGAAAAGCAGCCGCCATCGCTTTTGCACCGGCTTGTAGAAATATCGCTGTCTAAAGCAGACATATTTGCTCTTCAAGCGTAGGAAACGTTGCCATATTTTTCCGACGCTGCGGTTGGTGCTGGATCTGAGGCTTCCGGTTTTTTCGGGGAGGGTTTACCTGCGATGGGCAGGGCAATAGGAATGCCCTAAGAAAACTGATAGGAAGTCAAAAGAGGCGGGTTGTCATCTGTCGTGATGGACACTTTGGAAGTTCGACGAAGTGGCAAGCGTTTTCTAAATAGGTTGATACCATGCTGACAAGAAGGGAAGAACCTAATCGAGGAAGTGATAGAGGGCCTGAAGTGAATAGGCCAGAATAGGCCAGAATAGGCAAGAGGGGCTTATCGAGCGTATTATTTACTTTAGCTTATAATACCTGGCCGTAGATCCATTATCTTACCTGTAATGATAGACGAGGTATTGCCAAGCTTGGCCACATTGTCTACCGATGATTTGCCATGCATGAAATTGGCACCTTCGACTGTTTTGAAGATACACTTTAAGATTTTATTCTGTGCGGCACGATTTCTAAGAACTTCCGAACACTTATAGTGGTATAAAATGCCTCGGGGCAAGTTCAATCGCAAGCGACTTCTCCAGGACCGCAGAAAACATTAACACCCAGCTATGCCCTTAAAACATATATATTTATTTGGATTTGTACGTGAATCTGCTATATATACGATAATTATAATAATTACACAGCACGAATGAATTTTGTGTTCTCATTATCAGAAGTTTTGTGTTTTGTGGGATAAGTGATTGCGAAGACACCATTTAACACCACCAGGGAACCCCGGTCGCTGAAACTTATATTTTCAAATTGCAGTGCTTTTGGTGTACAGCTGCGCCTTTTGCGATTTTGTTTATTGATTTGTACTAACTGGTGCCATTGGGAAAGTGTACCAATTATGACACCTTTAGACACTTTGTTCAATCTTCTGCGAGCGTGAAAACTGTCACTTGTTCACTGAAGGCTTCACAAACGTCTCTACGCCAGTAACAAAGCAGCGGCGTAGTCATATTTTAACAGGCAAAAGGTTGTGGTTTGTGGCCTTGGCTCTGGCATTGCAAAACACTCACAAGCACATACCACTTAGGGATTTGTCCAAAGTTGGCCATAAAAACTCCAGTGCACGCCGTAATCCTAGCAACGCTTGCTCGGACTGAGAAGACAGGTGATAATATATGAGCCTCCTTCGTTCATTCTCGTGTCGTCATGCTCATGCGCTCGGAACTGTAGAAGGGCCCTCGCGAGCGGCAGCGTCTAAGAGACAACCCGCTTCGCACAGGTACCTACATTCTGTAGAAGCGAATATGAATTATTGAAGATTTGGGTTCTAATGCGCACTTCTTCCCGATACGCCTTGCCTATCCGGCCACCACTGCATTAGGTCGATGATAGAGATCTGGTGGAAGGAGACAATGCTGAGAATATCTTTGCATCTACCACTCCCCGCGAAGACGACGACGACCGCTTCGATGGATATGACAACGATTAATAGCACCGCAACTATCAAAATAAACAATGGTAATGAAAGTTGACTGTGTCCGGAAATGCGCACCTACAATAAGTCCACATTCAGGTATTGTGCATTGTTAACTCGTACTCGTCGTTCACTACCTTGCACATCTACAAATAGTAATTTTGTGAATTCTGGGGAAGCACTTGTCGATGGCAGGTACTACGAATTGTAAAACGGTAACAGCTTGGCTTTCTAAATTTTGACGTGCCCTGAGGTTTCCATGTTAGCGCGCGTTTATCCTTCACACAAAAGAGGCTATCTACAAAACCTTAAAATATGCATAACTGAATATCTATTCACAGAGAAAAATAGATGCGACGAGAAGACCTGATGAAAGCAACAGGCTGCGAGCTACAAGTATTTTCATTCGCACCTACCGTGGTAACTGTAGCCGTTATTTTCTTATTTTTGCGCAGATTCCCAGATTGTGTTTTTACAAAGTGTATTTTGTTTAATAAGGTGCATGCAGTGTTGACCGCATTGTTTAAGAAAAAATCACGTTGGAACAAGTTTTGACACCTGAGTAGTAGTGTGTACGAAGCACCAATCAATTTCTCCGTTCCTCAACAAGTACTGGACGGTACTCAACAGAACCTATACAGAAGGGAACAAACCGTTCAAGTCAGCAGAAGACGTGGACCTATATGCCATTTCCAAAGCTGTTATCCACCTCTCCCAACCAGCCCACCTCCCAATATCTGTACCGACAACAAGAAGGTATGTCGACTCAGACTCCGGTAATACGCTAAATGCATTTTTGTTATGCTTTGCGCCGGCTTTGTCGGGTTCTGCAACGTAGTTCCAACGAGTTCCATAGTCAGAATGTGCGATAATATTAAACAAAACTGTCGGCTCTAATCCACGCAGTTAACGTCTTTCGAAAGCAAAGCTGTAAACAATACGCACAGCAGTTGTCCTTGCGATGTCTCCTGAATTCACGCATGTGGCTCTACAAAAATTGAAATCATACATTTTGCAACCGTTACGTTGTATCCGACGGAGGGGCGTTCTGAACGCAGCATTTGCCTGGCATTTTGCCGGTGCACTTCGCATCACAAAACACACAACAGCACTGTACACACAGCCCACAGAGGTTTCGCTAGAAAATATGGATCGAACGCGTAGTGAAACGAGGTAAGACGATCGGTGTGTTCAGCCATCCACCGCTGCGAACTGGGTCTGTCCGTACGTGAAGTGATCAAATTTGTTTGCCCAGTTACTAAAAATGGGTTCAGTCACCATTCCCTCCACGGCCGCACAAGGAAGTTCGGCGGAAATCATCAGCCCTATTACCTGGCAAGTAGTGACGGAGGCCCATCTGTAACGCGGGCTTGAAAACCTCCTCTATGTGGCGTGGCGGTATCCCCCGTGTTACAGTGGCGCATAGTTTAGTCGCCAAGGAACTGGTCACGTTCGCCATGACTGCAAGGTGCCTCGCTCCATGAAATACCATCGTTTCGGCCATGCAGACACCGATTGCATCAGCACTTATGCCAATGTAATGGGGCTGGAGAGTAGAGTAGAGATTTGAGAGCATCTGTTGTATGGGGCTGGGGCTTAGGAAGTAGCCCAAGGCACGGCAAGATTAGACATGTCAGAGGGGACCCCAAGCGTTCCAAGTTCTTCCCAAGGACACACCTCGGCAAAATTGGCGTGATTCACTCAAACTCCCTCATAATTTTTTAATCATCACTCACGGAAACTCAGACTCAATGCTGAGCAGCACGTATGCGTTCACTGAAACTCAAACTCACAGTGAGTGTAAAACTCAAAACAGAAAATGTGCTCGGAACTCAAAATGTACTCAAAATCAAAACATACCCAGCCCTAAAAATGTACCCGAACTCAAAATGTACTCAAAACTCAAAGTGCACTCAGTCCTCAAAATGTACTCAAAACTCAAAATGTACTCCAACTCAAAATGTACTCAAAACTCTGAATGTACTCGAACTCAAAATGCACTAAGTACTCAAAATGTACTCACACTCAAAATGAACTCAAACTTAAAATTTACTGAAACTCAAAATGAACTCAAATCTCGAAATGGACTCACAACTCAAAATAGATGGAACACTAAAATTAAAATCAAAACTCAAATAGACTGACAACTGGATCGTGATAGGAATTTACTCGGGCTCACATGGACTTTGATTTCATTTGAATTGAGAGTTTTAAAATATACGTGCGGTAAAAATATTACGGCTGCACAATTGGTGAGCTCAAACTCTTGCATTCGGTAGGACATGACACCGTACCTCCTGTGAGGCCAGAAACAATTTTTGTTGCGGATTTATTACAGATATACCTGCTGGCCATGATGATTAGCGCTGGTTGCAAGCAATTGTACGTGTATTATTGGATACCCAACTCTTGATGTAGGCTCCGCGTACGTGTTCACGACAGAGGCGGTCCAGACACAATGGTTTTCTGGGGCTCTAGGGCGAAACCAACAAGATTGGATGAGGGGACGTGCCCTCACTGCTCTGTTCATTTACGTCGAACCTAATCAGGGTTATGCTGCGGTGCATTCTTGCTTTGCATCCTGAAAAAAACGCTTGTGTCAAAGGGAACTGTCCCCGCGAATCTGTGAAGCACGAGGCCTTTTTAATGCGTACATTCCCTGCCACGTACTCCCCTCCTCGTCCCCCAGCGAAGAATGTGTAACGCCCTGTATTTTCACAAAAATAGTGATATTACCGAAGTTCAATGTGTAATTGTTATTAAAGCGGAAATGTACATAATTCATAGAAAATTGAAAAAAGTACAAAAAAAAAGAAAATTCGACAAAATATTGAAAAGGGCGAACCGTATAATACGAGAGCCATGGGTAGCCACAGATTGGGTCGAAATTCAAAGTGATGTGCCGCTAGGGCAAGTAGGGTATCAAATCAAAGGTCTCGAGGAGATAAATCACTTGGGACAAACACAAAGTTCTTCGTGGTCAAAATCATAATAAAGGTTGCACTTCCAATGATGACCCGTAGGCGTATGGGGTTTCAATAAATGTTTCTATTAGGGGTATGACGTCAGAAAAATAAGAAATACACCCTCGTAGTAATAATCACAACGTCATGGTAAATCATACAATGATTTAAATTTTATTGGGATGTTGCTAGTGTCTCTCCCGCACCAAATTGAAGATCTCGGTGCGGGGATTCGCTTGTGGCAAAAAATGCTTCCTTTTTATATTCTTGACACCTTCATGTTGAGTCATAGCTACGGTTAACCTTCAAAGTGATATGCGCTTAGGCGTGTGGGGTGTCAAAAAAAGATCCCAATAAGGGAAATCGTGTGATACGAATAAAAATTCCTACTGGTCATAATATGACAGTCATGGTGAGTCATCGATCCGGGGAAAAATCAAAGTGATGCCAACGCGAGGTATGGCATATCAAATTGAAAGACTTGATGAGGGGAATCACTTGGGGCAAATAAGAAATGCTTACTCGTTATGGTCCTCCGATAGTCATAGTAAGTTATAAATTAGGTTATAAGTCAAAGAAATTGCGGCAGAGTATGCCTAATATCAAATTAGAGGTTTCGATGAATAAAATTATGTGGGGCAGATGAAAAGGGCACCCGTCTGATCAGTAGTACTTATAAGTGAACAGCGCAAATTTATCGCAGATGCTAGAACCGCAGCACAAAATGAATTGTGGTGTCAAAGGGAAGGGTTTGAGAAATAAAAAATGAACCGGGCAATGACCGCATCGTAAGACCATTTTTTGCACTCACTTCATAAATAAAAATTTGGAGTTGTGTGTTAAGCTCATCGGGGCTGTACAGTAATTTTTTTCCCGGTCGCGATTCGGGTGTAGCTAAAGCGAACACATGCTACAGTCAAACGCTTGTATAACGAAGCGTGCGGGGCCGTGGTAATTGTTCGTTATACACGTCACTTCGCTATATGCATCGCGCAATAAATTGACACCCTATAAAGCAGATAAGCATATATAAGAAGCCGAAGTTTATTTCATATTACAAGATGAAGGTTACAAAGCAAAATTATACAGACGAGGGTCCCATAGTCGAGACTGCACCAGGATCCTCGGGTAAATAATACATTGACGAATAAAACACAGTGGAAGCCTGTAGAATCATAATATACATGGCATATTATAGAGCTATATGCATTGCAGAGTAGTAATGTAAATTATACAAAAATAATGGCAATATAGCAATACAAAATAGGTAGTATATTAAGGGCGGACTCGAAAGGGAGAAAAAAAATGACAATTAGAATAACAGGAAACGCAATAATATACATGTAAAACTATAGTAATACCCAAAAGAACACTAAGGAATTTTCACGAGATAGAAAACGCTAAACCGCTCGTCTAGGTGAAATTTCGAAACACCCTATGCCACAAGAAACAAAAGCAGGCATAATTACATTTACTCAGTATGAGAAAACACGATTTAGCAAAAAGGAAAAGAAGTGCAGCACTACAAACATAAATTCAGCGAGAAAAAACAATACGCAAAAGTGCAACGAATAATACTCAAAAATACACAAAAAAATTTCACTATGCCTGTTATGTACCATTCAGCACTCCAGAAAAAACTTTTTAAGAAGCCTTTTAAATGATGATAAAGATGATAGAGCTTCAATTTAATCGGGCAGGCTGCTGTAGTTTGCAATAACTGAAAAATGCAAAAGCATTTTACCGTAGTTAGTGGAAGAAAGTAAGCAAATAATTAGAAGTAGCCTTTAATGTTGTGTTGGAGGTTGAGCAGAATTCGCTGCAGCATCATCGTGCGGTAGCGGCCTTTAACGGACCGTGTAATCCATTGCTCCAATGGCTGCAGCACCGACGTGCAATTCGGTGGCAGAAAAATTACTTCCACGTGATTTAGCACCGGGATCTTGTTGTGTGCGGCGCAGTTGTCGATGAGAAGAGCAATCTTGCAATGCTGAAGGCGCATTGTTTTCTCCAGTTGCAAAAGCCAGGTTTGGAAAACGTCCGCCGTCATTTAGGCCTTTTTGCTCGCAACTTATTCTGCTGGAAGGCCACGCACGCCCTTAAAGCATCGTGGCTTTGCCGACCTCCCAATCACTAGCGGCTTCAACGTTTCAGTCCCTGCTCCATTGCAGCAGAGCAGAACAATCAGACGTTGCTTGGACTTGTTTCCCCCTTTGCAGCGATCTGTTTTCTCGCAGAGGGTCTTCTGAGGTAGCAATTAAAAAAAAAGGGCAGTTTCGTCGGCATTAAATGTGTCTTCCGGCCTGTACTCCTGCAGCACTCTCAGCAGTTCAGACTCACGCCAATTGTCGGCGAGATCGTGCGGTGCGTCGGCCTCTTCGCCAGCCACAGTCTTGAAAACAATGCCATGTCGTTGTTTAAAGCTTCTCAGCCAGCCACTCGTCGCTTTGAAGTACGCTTCATCTACGCCGAGGGCGAAAGCAAACTGTTTCGCCTTCTGACACAGCTACGGCAAGCTGACAGGAATCTTCCTTGCACGTATATCGGCACACCACGTGTAGACGGCGGCGTCATCATCCTTAAATGTGGCTACACGGATCCGCTTCCTTGACGGGTCCGTTTTATGGTGTGCCACTTGCTCCTGTATCTTTTATTTGTCCTTAAGCAACGTCGACAAGGTCGATGCGCTGATACCGTACTCCTCGGCTACGTCCTTTTTTTTCCAGCCGCTCTGCATGGCACTGATGATCTTCTCATCGAGGCTGAATTGTCGTCGCTTTTTAGTCCCTGCAACTTCACCTGCACTAATCGTGATTCCAAGACGTTGCAACACGAACACGGCACAATCGAACAACCACGCTACAGACCAGATCAGCAGCAGACTCGCTTCTCTCCGCAGTCAGGCAGTGCGCGCATGCGCACACTTAGCTGACTCTTCTTACGCCGTTTTTCTGCTGCCGCCTCCCCAAGACTAGCCCGAAATCTCTCCTCCAAATCACTGTTTCCCTTTGTCCCTTCCTTTTCGCAACCGCGCTGTCATTCTAAAAAAAATTCTCAAATGTACACGTTTCATCCCAAATTTGCATACCGATCGCCCTTTTCCTTCTTTCTTCTCGCTAAAAAGTGCAAGTGCTCCGGGAACAGCAGAACAGCAAGTCAGGACTTGGGACCACGCCGACGTACCGTGCCTGTTTTGCGCCATTTCTCATTTTATTTATTACACTGTAGACCCTGCTGCGACGACGAAACTCGGTCCACACTGCTTTTCCGTCGGTAGGAAAACAGTGGAGGGAGCGGAAGAAAAGGAAGGCCACCCAGCCTGGAAGTTCCGAGGCGACATGAAAATTTTTTGTCGACGTCTTCCGCGCTCCTATTTTGTCTATTCGGCGTCTGTCGACACAAGAAAGGCCGAAGGTACAACTGGTTCAGCTACAGGCCAACGCCCTAAAAAGAGCGAGTAACTGCAGCCGGGCCACGCCGCCATTCTGTGCAGGCGTTTGCGCCCCCTCATTGATTGTGTTCTTCGCCCCGAGGTCCAAAGGCGCAATTAGGTGAACCGTCCCCTCTCTGGCTGCGTAAAAGGAAACATGTGGGCTTCCCGGGGAGGAGTTTTGTGGGAGGAAACACTAGCCCTCGCTTACGCGCGCTGCTGCGAAAATATTTCGGAAGGAGGGGGAAAGGCGGGGGGGTCGAAATCTCTCCTCCCGCTGGGTACATCCCTCAGCAGCAGTGCAGCGGCATTATCGGCAGTTTTAATTTTTATAGTTCTTTAAAAGATAGCCCGGGGTGACCTTGGTCTGGCCGTTTGCATTAGCGAGTGCCATCGGCGGCAGCAGCGGGCCGCGGCGACGCAGCCCGGTTGCTCGGAATCGGTTCGCTGCTGCGCGTTACCACGTGTGCGGCTAGCAGTATTCGTTATCAAACAACAATTCAGCGATTGGGAACGCATGATTTTCTTCGTTAAAAAGGCAAATTCGCTGTAGTGGTATTCGCTGTAGTGGCGTTCACAATACATAAGAAACACCGGAATCTGGCCAGGCCATATGGCATGCTTCGTTGTACAGGCCATTTCGTAGTAGAAGCGTTCGTTGTAGCGGCGTTTGACTGTACTTGGTATTGAAAAGTTCATTCTTGAAGGAGGGCAATATTGTATGCGCGAAGGTCCGAAGCAGTAAAAATCATTTGTTTCACTTCCACATTATCCCCATCATCAAACACTTCGAGGTACACTTCGTCTTGGTCTGGACTGACAATCATCATCGTTGGTCCCTGGACTAGTGTTCGGAGACAGCTGTGTCGTAGAATAAACTTCCTACTTCACCAAGTACCCAAGGCTCTTACAATTCAAAAACCCTCATCTGGCGCATCAGAGGGATCAATCGTGCTTGTGACACTTGACCAGGCCATCTTTAAAACATGGCTTGGTCGACACCTTGCGGCTCGCAATGTCTGGAAAAAAGCCCGCGTAGCCACCAAAACCACGCTGGTGAACAGCCACAGGGCAAGATGGAAAGAGAAATCGGGAAACGTCTTTAATGTCTGGATGCGTCAACATCCGCAGCAAACCACTGCTCACTGAACCACTCCTCTATAACTGCTATAGACTAGAAGTTTGCCGGGTCGGCCATTTTCTAACGATCGTGGTACCAACTGGCGGGTATTTTTCTTGGGGACTGTGGCGCGATCAGATCACGTCGTAGTTCTACGCTGTTGCTCCATGCCGCGCGTGGATATCAGACGTCCAGGCTTCATCGAAAATCGCCAAGTTTCGTTTATTCCTGACGTCTGCAGCGCCAAGTTCAACAGAGCTCTAAAGAGAACGCTCGAAGCGTCCGAGAGCTCTCAGATTGACCAACAAAATGTGACCCCAACCCGCTAAGGCGGTGGACCACCGTACTAGCGCTTTGTCCTGATGGGGGTTGCTTGTAAAGCTAAATGTTACCGTGCAAGCAGGACGCTTTCCTTTTATCTCAAATTGATGTTATTTTATAATTGGGGGAAGGTTGACTCATTGCCTTTACGGGGCAATGTGCAGGAGCTACTCGTCCGGGCGGGATTGCACTATTGTTTGCTGAAACAATCAGCGTTAGGGCAAAGGGCTCGTGCAACAAACATGTGAAGTGCACCACAAAAAAAAAGAGTCTCTACCTGGCGGAATCTATTCCCTGCACAAATTTCTTGCGCCCCTTGAGTGCCGCCACGAATTGGTCGCTGTTCTGAACCGGAAAGCATTCGAACCAAGAAAATCTGGGAGAATACGTGCGGTTGTACGCTCCTTCTGGAAGAACTGTTTATTCAAACTCATGTTCAATCCGTATTGCACTTTTTTGTTCTCTGAAGGTATGCTCTGTTCATCTCATCGAAGCGGAGCCGACAAAATTCATCCGGACATCTGTGCTTGGGTATGCGAAAACGTTTACCCGACAGCGAAATAAAAGCGTCGCCGTGGCGCAGAACGCCCGTCTGGTCAGGAAATAGCTGTTCACGTTTTGCACGCGCCGTGGAAATGCTAAAGTGTTTCTGAGCAAGCAAACGGCCGGGAACTCTTGGTGTATCTAAAAAGTTGCCCCTGTTTTGAGACGACAATTATTACTTTTATGCACATGTACGTCTAGACCAGCACAGTTAAAAGGGTATTTTATGGCCTTCTTTAACAACCAATTAGGTAGGATGTATGGGAGCCGCAATAAACGTAAACACGTTCGCACACCCATTTGCGATCGAAGGCATTTGGTTATTGCACCGACCTACTTACTTCCTAGCTTAACGTAGGATGGATATCAGCCCAATAGGTCCTAAGCTGTTTCATGGGAATGCAGGCTTGCTGACGGATGTTGAGTGCTGCAATGTGTCGAACCAACAACGTTTTCAAGATGATCGGCCAACAAATATCGAGTACAAGTATATCTATCGGGCACTGAGTAGGAGTTTTTTACTTTTGTGGTATTTATAAACTGCCATGATTTTCGATGGTTTTATCTTTTCCACCTGCCTTCAAGGAGACAATGTTTTGATACCCTACACGCCCTACCGGCATAACTTTGAATTTTCACTTATTCATTGACTAGCCATGACTATATCATGATGATAAGGAGGACGCATTTGTTTATTTGTTCCAGGCGATCCCCCTCATCGCGACCTTTAACTTGATACCCAACAAGCCCTATTGGTGTCAATCTAAATTTTCTGTTTATCCATAACTCACCACAGCAATCTCATCTTCCCACGACAATCTCATAACTACACCAAGAAAGCATTCATATTTGTCCCGCGTAATTCCTCTCAATGAGACATTTATTTGATACTTCACACACTCTAGCAGGATCATTTGGAGTTTTATTCAGGTCTTACTAACCATGACCCTAAATAGTGTAAGCTGGAGGCATGTTTTTGGTCCCGGACGTGATTCCCCTAATTGAACCGGGTAATTGATACCACATTTTCAAGACCTCAACTGTAATGTTAACCCAATCGATGACTCATTATGACTATCCTATGATTAGAACCAGGAAGCCTTTTTTTATTTTCCCACGTGGTTCCCCTTATCAAGATGGCAAATTTGGTACCTCACATGCCCGAGCGCGCTTACTTTGAATTTTCACCCAATATAAGACTCGCCACGACTATCTCATGACTCTCACCAGGGACTATATTTGTATTTGTCCTGCGCGATTCCCCTTATCAAGACCATTATTTGATACCCAACACATCCTAGTGGCATCAACCTAAATGTTAACCCAAAAATTGACTAATCATAAGTATCTCTTGCTATAGCGATACCGCATGTGATTTGCCATGGTTCTCACATGTGATTTCCGTCATCACAACCTTCAATTTTATTCTTTGCACGCCCCTAGTGGCATCGTTTTAAATTTGAACCAAATTTTGTAACTATTATGAATATATTGTATGATAATATTCAGGAAGCATTTCTGCCTTTTTCTCACGTGATCCCCCTCATCGAGACCTTTAATTCGATACAGCATACGTACTAGCGCTGTGAATTTCAATTTTACCCCAATCATGCCTAGCCATGACTAGGTCATATTATTACCATAACGCTTTTTTTTCAACGTGATTCCCCTCACCTAGACCTTCAATGTGATTCCCCAAACGCCGTCATGGCATCATTTTGAATTCTAACACAACCTATGACTTATTATGATTGTCTGATGACTATACACAGAAAGCATTTTTAATTTACTTCGTGTGATTCCGTTATTCGTGACCTTTACCTTAATAACTTAAACGCCTTAGCGACGTCTGTTTGAATATTTACACAATCTATCTGATAACGCGGTCTTTATTCGATCTAAACGGGCATCGCCTAGTCAGTTCAGTTCACAAATCATTTGAAACAGTGCAGGGGGACAGCTGCAGCCCTTTCCACTCGGTGCTCACCTCTTCCTTTTTCACCCCAGCAAATCCAATTGTTAACAGAAAGGCGAATAAGGAGCAGGAAAGAGCCACCGTGTGCTTTTTC
The DNA here is from genome assembly GCF_048455015.1 of Haemaphysalis longicornis. Classification (NCBI taxonomy): domain Eukaryota; kingdom Metazoa; phylum Arthropoda; class Arachnida; order Ixodida; family Ixodidae; genus Haemaphysalis; species Haemaphysalis longicornis. The sequence goes on along the minus strand of NW_027526233.1, from coordinate 66,701,338 downwards.
ACCACCCTCTCCTACCTTCTTAGTGGATTCGTCAAGAGAAAAAGGTGCATAAACCTTTTTTTATGACCTCAGCAGTCAATTATTATTCACACGCCCAGCCGCTAAATCAGACCCCCCCCCCCTTCGCATTCGTCCCCACCAACCGATCATCACATCGCGAAAGCTGTCGTAACCGCAGCTAACCTGAATTGTGAGACCAAAGCGGCATATGAAACTTAAACAGCCATATCTGCCTCCTGGGCTTGTCATAGGTACTCAGAACTCAAACAGTACTCAAACTCAAAATGTACTCAAACTTCGAATGTAATCAGCAGTCAAAATGTATTCAAACTCAAAAGGTTCTCAAAACTCAAAATGTAATCCAGCTCAAATTGTACTCAGTACTCGGATTGTACTCAAAACTTAAAATGTACTCAAACTCAAAATGTACTCAGAACTCAAAATGTACACATACTCAAAATGTACTCAAGACTCAAAATGTACTCAGTACCCCATTGTACTCAAACTCAAAGTGTACTTTGTACTGGAAATGTACTCAGACTCAAAATGTACTCTAAACACAAAATTCACGCAAGCTCAAACTCACCATGCCAAGCAAGCCTCGCGCTCCCTCAAACTAAAACTAACCTGTCACTTTGAGTCCAAATGAGTCTGTGTGATTGGAGTCATGAGTAAGTCTGCCGACCTCTGCCCAAGGCACGGTTCCAAACAACCAGGGGAAGGCGGAAACGTTTGTTTCTGCGATTCCAGCGGGCAGCTCAATCAACCAACAACCCACTGAAGTAGAGCCCGAACGAAGCGTGCATGACGTTGCCGAGGGGTGTGAAAGCAAGCACCGCGAACAACATCAAGCGTGACATCAACAAGACGGACAAAGGAGGGAATGACGGGCCACGGCGACCAGTTGCAAGCCGACGATGAAAAGAAACCCTGGGCGACGCTCTTCCGCATTAAAACCGCGTCCCAACGTTGTGACCAGACACAGACGAGCAAAAACGCAGGCAACGCAGCAACCACCACCAGCAACGCCATCAATGCAGTGGCCACCCCCTGTGTCCAAAGTGGAGGATGGTTGCGCCTTGCGAAACGCGGTCGTCGAAGGGTGAGCACCATGCCCACGGTTTCGAATATGGAAATGGAGGAGAAACAAAATGGTGTCCAACTGTAGCAACAATAAACGTCCGGGTCTCTCAGGAAGGAGAAGTCAAAACCAGGTTTTAATAGATTAGGACATGACGTGCTTGCAGTACATGACACGAACGTGGACCACGACAAGGAGATAGAGGGCATGGTGCGCCGTTTCACGTCCGGTTACTACGCTTGTGCAAGTCACGCTGAGGGGACGTCGGCGGGTTGTGTGTTGCTCGTAAAGAAGTGGTGGGGACTGGAAATACAGGCGGTAACTGAAAATCTTTGACGTGCCTTGTTGATAGGCTGAAGCAACACTGAAACCGAAAGGCGGTTTAAGTTGTTGAGGGATTTTACCTGTGTTCTTTTGAGCCGCAATAACACTACCAAAACCAACTACAAAGATGCTATTACCAGCTTGTTGGCAGATATATTCCCAGGATTCCGCTTGACTGATCTCGGGAATTCCTTGAGGGTACGAGAGACATTGGAGTAACACATTTCCAGGCGTGCAGCTACGGACATCATCTTTATGGGCTTTCTTTTTCCCTAAAATAATTCTGACAATGTCACGGCAATGGTGCAGAGCCGATTCCTTTCCGGGACCACTGTTTGGGTAAATGTAGACTAGGGAGAAAAAACATCGCACACCTTTCTCGTGGGATTTGTGAAAACTGAATGAAAAGCTGTTGCAGGACAAAATGTTCATGAGTTTTGCAGGAGAAAACATTACGGCAATAGCTGAATGTTATTATGGAAAAATTGGGGAGAAGTTGGAAATTTGTAAGCGAGACAAAAAACAGAAGCCATAGAAAGGTCTAGCTGTATAAATATGAGGTACGAAGAAAAGAAAACCGTTTGTGAGCGAACCTATAAATGTTCATTCCACTGAATAGCAAAGATCCAGACATGTTCAAATATGACAAGGCATAGATTAGGCACAAAGTCATTGATCAAGACTACTATTGCGGCGAACTGGTTTGCGCGAGACTGCACCATTGGACGATCAGGGAGGTACCCACACAACAGGCACTAGAAATAGAAAAGACATCAGCCGCACGGGATATGTATAAAAAAGCAAAAACCAACGCTTATAAATCTTCGGAAGAAGAAGAGGTGGATCGCATGTTTTTTATTACTATCAGGAATTGTTCGCTTTAAGGGAAACTGACTTTGATTGATCGATTGTAGGTTTTACACGCCGTGGAGGGCAGTGGAGGGCACCGGAATATTTTACCCACCTGAGGATCTTTAGAGTGCGCCGACAACTCGTACGCACGGGCGGTTTTACTTTTTGCCTTCATCACAAAAGCTTCCGCCACGGCCGGGAATAAATGCCCCGTCCTCGTGCTCAGTAGCACAGCACCTTAACCACTGAGCTACCATTGCAGGTGAAACTAACTTGGCAAATTTCAAGCGAGATTTTGCCGGTGCTTTGCCAGGAAACCAAATAAAGATGGCTGGAAGAACGCATTTCGGCCGAGATAGTTCAGCTTGCCACAGAAAACCTGAATCCGGGCGTGTCACCGGGTCCTAAGGGGCTCACTGCGGTATTATATAAACTATAACAACTAAAATCTTTCATATACCTTTTTTTTGGCGACAGGCACAATGAACCCTGGGAAATAGAAGCCTTCCCTCCATTTTTTGTACCTATCACAAAATATTAATTCCGAAAACAAACGGAAAGGAAAAATATCTGGCGATTAATACACTCCCTAATGCAATATTTGGGCGCCGGAGCAGTGCGCTGAGGCAGCACTCGCGGGTTCCCTCGTGGGCAGCGATGATGGGTCTCTGCGACAACGGCGCGAAGTGTGTCTCGGGAAGCGACCGCGATAAGCGTCTTAGGAACGGAACCCACACCGCCGTCGCGCGCACGCTCTCCTCACGTTTTCGCCAGCATCCCACAGACGAGCATCTCCTGCGGGCTCATCGTGCTGCCCGGTGGTCAGTCCGCCTCCGAAGGATACAGCCTAACTTATTACGCACTGACCATCTCCCACATTTACCGGGAACCCCTACTTGCTCGTTCTGCAGAGATTACCCAAACATATTCCACACAATATTTGCCTGTGATCAACATCTAATGTTTACCCGCATCCCGAATCCAACTCTGGCATCTAAAGACGCAAGTCTGGCTGAACCCAGTGCTGCGACACAGATCCTGCTGACGTCCAGAGCGGAGGAAGCCATCTCCACAGCTTCTCAAGACGGCACCCAGGGCTAAGGGTGCATATGATTATAAAGTTTGCTTCCTTCCTTCCTTCCTTCCTTCCTTCATTCCTTACAGCATAATGCCCCCCCCCTTCTGCACCACATACTTTCGGTGGATACTCAACATTTAGCGATACTCTCTTCATTGCTTTCTTTGACTACGTTTCATAATTCACTCGCCATTGTACAATCGGTTACGACGGCGACGCGGCTCAGCCCAGAGCCGGCCGCCATAAGAAGGCGGCCTAAAATACATGATATTATAGCGTGCCAACCAATATCGCTAACAAACGTTGATTACAAAATTTTATGACGCTTGTCGGAAAAAGTTTACAAAAAGGAATTCAGAAAATTGTCGGTCTCAATCAACATGCTTCTGGCATAAGGGGTCGTAAGCTATTTAAAATATCCACAAGGCGAGGGGAGTGCTTGCACACGAGCATGCAGATTTTCCAGTGGGATCTGGAGAAAGCTTTGACTGCGTCTCTCACAAAATCCTGTTTTATGTTTGAGGGCACATCCACCATGGTTCTGTTTATGGACAGGGAGTGGCGCTGGCGTACCGAAACTGGCGCGACAAAAAAATGAAATCCTTGATGAACGGAAGAATGGATTAAGTCAAGACAGGCGGCTGAATGATAATTTGTTTGTGACAACACAGTGCCATCAAATTGCGAAAGTGCAGAATAAACCAATATGAATTACATTCGTGGACATTAAAGTGTCATATGACAAAGCTAACAGAGAACTTTTGTGAAGAATTCTGTAACTCCAGGAAATTGATGATGGGTTAATTCCATTTCTTTTCGCGATATATAACGATAATAGAGTGCAGGCGACATCGCAAAGGCAGGAATGAGCACAGCAGGTAAACATCCATCAGGGACTGAAACAAGGATGCCCGTTGAGCCCAATACTGTTTATGCTTTATGGAAGTTAGAAAAGCAAGTAGACGAAATCCAATTAGGGTTCACCCTAACGCATATGTTAGAACCCTGAAATGTTATACGCAGAAGAGAGCGTTCTTTCAGCTGATAACCAGAACCAATATGCAACGGCTTATAAACATTAGTGATCAAGGAGCCACGAACACCGGGTTATATTTTGGTGGAAAAAATCAGAATAATCAATTTTTAGTGACACTAGCACGGATGCAGCGTAAATCCAGCATGTAAAAATACCTACAATCAAGGAATTGAAATATTTGGTGTGGGGATAACGAAGTGGATTACTACTTGAGCACTCACGAGGTGCAACTTGAGGGTAAGGGATAGCAAACTGCAGCTTTTATAAACCACAAAGCTGTCGGGGCATAACAAATAGGAAGAATTGAGAACAATGTGGAAATGAGTTATGGTTCTAGGTCTCACATTCGCGAATGAAGTACTCTGTTTAAAATCAGACGGTCTAGCAGGCTTTGAAGTCATCCAGAGTACGGTAGGCCGTTTGGCCTTGGAGGCTCATGAAAAAACAACTAACGAAGCAGCACAGGGAGATGTGGGTGGTTTGAAGTGCGAGAAGCGCAGAGTAAAATAACCAGTTAGAGGACGTTGCGAGCAATGGATAAGCGTATGTGGAAAGCGGAAGATTTAGCTACCCATACGTAAAAAGTGCGGACACGCAGTCGCTAAGACTAGAAGGCTAAAAATAAAACACGGAAAGAACAGTGGAAAATGTAAGTCAGCCAAGATAACCAAAAAAGGGGCAAGGCCGATAGGAGAGCGGAACTATGGAAGGTAAACCTTCGTTAGAGATAGACAGGACTAAGAAATTAGACATTCCAAAGGATGATTTCTACGATAATTTCGAAGGAGGTGCTTTGCCTTTTGAGGATAGAGCAGGTTGCTAGAGAACTAAGAAGTTTGTGGGGAAGTATTACCAAAATGGTGGGGTAGGTGTGGTCTGCGGAAAAGAAACTAACAAAGCGGCTCATAGCGTTAAAATGCGATAATATCCATCCAAATGTAGACGAACAAGCACCAGAATTTGAGTGTAGCACTGAGGGAGTTAACGCCAAGGCTCTCGGGGCGGCGAAAAGAAAATTAGAATGCGGGTTGGTGAAAAGCAGAGCGGAATATTGCCTAAACAAGCTACCGCCTGTAAAAGAAGAATTGGGTAGTTTGTGCCTAATAATTTTTGATGACTCGCCCAACAGCAGCGCTAGTATTGAACGAACAGTGTAAAGCATAGGTTGATGATGATGATTATTTCTATTGGTTTCCCTTTGTATCAGGATGAAGACATGTCATCTTACCAAAAAGGACTAATATACCTATGTGTTACACTCTTGGTTTAATACTAGCGTTGCTTAGGCCAGACACAAAAAGCTTATTCGTCACAAAATACTTTTTTTCCTGTTACAGGTGCTAACGGTCCTAGAGAATATTCCCCTCCCTGCTTTTCGTCCACCAGCATTCTAATCTTCTATTCGTCCCCTCGACAGCTTTGAAGTTACCTTGCTCTGTGATACCCTTAAATCCTAGCGCTTCTGGAAGCCGAATATTTCCTTCATGTAGATTAGGATGGATACAATCACATTCTAACACTATGTGCCGCCTAGTTTCTGCTTCTTTTCCGCAGACCACGCATACCCCAACATTTTGTGAATACTTCCCCACAAAACTCTTAGTTCGGAGGCAACCTGCTCTAGCCTCAAAAAGCAAAGCACTGGCCTGGGAACTATCGTAGAAATTTTCCTTTCTGATGTTCAATTTCTCGGCCCTGTACATCTCTAACAACGTTTGAGCTTCCATTCCTTCCCTCCATTTATTTGTTTCGATCTGCCTTGCCTCTTTTTGTTGTCTTGGCTGTTTTGGACTCTCCACTGTTCTTTCCGTTCTTCTTCGTAAGCCTTCTAGTCTGCCTTAACCACTGCGTGTCCACGCTTTTCAAGTATAGGTACCTAAAACATTAGCTGCCCACCGTCGTTCATCCATTCTTCTCAACCTCATTTCAATGCATATTTTATTCAGTGCTTCTCTAACTTCAGACGACTCCCAGCCTATATCTCCTTGAACTGCTTCGTTAGTTGTTTTTCCATGCGCGCCTAAGGCCAAATGTTTTACCGTTCTCTTATTCACTTCAAGGTCTGACAGAACGTCTGATTTTAAGCAGAGTACAGCATTCGCAAACGTGAGACCCGGAACCATTACTCCTTTCCACATTCCAATTACTACTTCATATTGGTTATACCCCCACTGCGCTCTGTGCTTTATTGTAGCTGCATTTCGCTTTCTCTTAAACTTAAGTTGCTCCTCGCAAGTTCTTATGTAGTTACCCCCTTCGTTTATCCACACTCACAAATATTTATATTCTTTCACTCTGGGTAATTCGCCTTCCTGGATAGGCACTACGTCATTGACAGCATCATTAAAGACCATTATTACTGAGTGTCCTGCACTAAAACGTAATCTAAGATCCGAGGTCGTTGGCTTCCTGGCCGCTAAAATTTATTAGCCATTTCATATCGGTTTGGTTATCAGCTGAAAGCACAATGTCGTCTGCGTATAACATGGATAGAATATGGATTAGGCTAAACCCTACTTGACTTTCTTCCAGTTTCTTTGCTAACCCTGACATGTAAAGAATAAACAGTAAAAAGATAAAGGGCATCCCTGTTTCAGTCCCCGATGGATATTGACCTGCTGGGCGCATTTCTGTCCTTCCCATGTAAGGTGCACTGTAATGTCTTTAAAGATCGCCATAAAGAAATGTAATAACTCGTCATCTAATCCCTGGAGTTTCAGCATCATCCACAGCCGTTCTCTATTTACGTTGTCATATTGCCCTTTATTATCCAAAAATGTAATCCGTAATGGTCTATTCTTTGCTTTCGGAATTTCAATGCATTTTGTTATGACGAACAAAGTGTCTTTTCTTTCTTTTTATTTTATTTTTAGTTTTTTTGGTATGATGACATGTCAATGCCCGGCTACAAAAGAGATACCACTATCCATCATCGTTATAATTATATTATTAATCATCATTCACTAAACAGTTTATAAAGAATAAGAAAGTGGGAGTGGTCATCGAGGTGCAGCGTTCGGATTTCCACGCCTGCCCCCGCAGCCCTGTATTGTATTCCGTATACACTGAAGCTCTATCTCCGAGCACCATTCATAATAGCAAAATTTGCGGATTTATACTGCTGGAGCCTACAGAGGTACAACTGGTTGCCGATGTTGACGACATTGCCGTTGTTTGTTAGAACAATGAAGCGTAATAATTGCCGTGGAAGCAGTGACGCATTTTTGTAAGGGGAATTCACGGCGAGTCTGGGGAATGCGATAAATGCCTGCGGTTTTGGCACGTTGAATTTCTGTCAAGGCCAGCGACCATTGCAAATGAAACGTAGGTCACCACACCAGTGAAGTACTTGAGAACTCCACTGGAGCGGGTTCATGCAAGCACTGAAAGAGAAGTCTGAAAAGGCAAAAGCAACTGGGCTGGCAGTGTTCGGGAGAGCCACGACTGGTAATGTTTGTCTTGTGGGAAAGCTTTGGGTTATGCTACAAGTACTGCATTGTTCACGCTTGGATGTCGAGGAACTGCATTGATCTGCTATTTTTTTGCTAGGATGCACTTGGGAGAGGAGCAGTTGGACGAATGTTTTTTGGTGCATCTGTGACGGCCGTTTAGGGCTATTTCCGGCTGATGGCAGTCTTTTCAACAGTGATTACCCAGTAGTTAAATAGCGAAACGTAAAGGGTTTCGCACAGCTTATATATGAGGTGAAAACTCCATTTGTGCACAGTTTTAAATCTTGAATGTTGCACGACTAAGCCCCAGAACCATGAAAACTATTTCATAGAAATTCAAGGTGAGTAAGATTTGACCTCGAATTACACAAAAACCGTTCAGAATCCTTGTAAGAATTTTAGAGTGGTCATCTGCATGTTGACTTCTTGCTTTATGCCAAATATGATTTTTCTGAAGGGGTTTTGCAAACATTCTGAGAGGTCAGATTTTTGAGCGTGAACGCTGGTTATGCCGGGAGCTCGGAGACCGAGGTTTGTTTTTGCGCGATGTTCAGGACCCTTTTTCGTGCCCTGTAATGTAAGTTCTCCTAATGCGTGCTTTTCCCGAATTTGTGGTTTGTTTAGGTTGCATGCCAAACGGTGGTTATGGATCTTTTAAAGATCCATAAGCACCAGTGTTTTGTCACATCCAGTGTTTTGTCACTGAGATTTTTGGCCGCCCATTTTTTTTATCCAATACCTCACGATGTAACCAGGAAAAAATAGTATATGGATGTATGCGATGTTGTCCTCCCCGTGCCACTGTACAGAGCTCTATACAGTAATGGTACACGACAAGATGGGTTAACTAATTGCACGCAAATGAAATTGTCACCTGGGACAAAGTCTTTTTTCGTTAAATTGCACACGTGCATTTCAGTCACAACCTGCATGAAGAAAATGGGTCCCTGAGTGTCATGGGGAACCGACTGTCCTCTTTGTAAACAACCCGAAACTGTGTAGCATGTCCTTAATAAATGCTGGGCCGCAGCGTTGCCGTGGGTTGCCCAGAAACGAACACCTCGGAAAGACTTTCCATGTAACCCACACAGCATGCGTTTTCTATGGATTGATAGAGAGGACGGCGTGCGTTTGACAGTGTCTTGGTGTTGGGCCTGCACAGCAAGCATTAGGCGTTCATGCAATGATTGCCTTCAATGTTATATAGACGCCGCACCAACGCGACAGCATTTCCGGGAAAGTTCATAAAACGTTTGTTGAAGTTCATAAAGCGAACTCTCGCCTGGAGTGGATGTCGAAAATTCAACTCTCAGCTGCGCTCAGGGAATTTTGACTGACAAACCGGCTTTGGGAGGCATGGTGCAATTGCTGTGATTTTTCTTTGCCATTGTACCTGTTGTCTGTTGTTACTGTCGGAGATTGGCAATAAAAAAAGCGCGTAGCTGAGTCGCTCAGACAAAGGTTTCTCGCTCCACATCCCTTCGGGTCCTGGGTCGATCCCAGGTGGTGCCGTTAGTTGGCCACGTTATGAAGGCCGAAAACGAGATTTTCTCTCGGGCATCATTTTAACTTTCTTGCATCTGGTGCTACTGCAAAAACAGACTTCAAGTCCGGGGTCTGCTGAGTAGCAGGTATTGCTGGTAGCGAGTGCTTAGATATTACGCGAGTAAGTGTAGAACAATACCCCAACCTCCGCAGGCAAGCATGCTCCCCGAATGTTTCAGATGTCACGTAAGAACGTAACGTTGTTTCAAGTAACAAATGTCATTGTAGCAACATTCAGCCAAGCAATACGCAACCACTACTGAATAATGTGAGAGAAGCGACCCCCAAAGCGACTTCCAGAGGAGTCATAACCAAACGTAATAGCATACACTGTGTTATTCATGTAGTGTGCCGTCACCAGCGACCGTTTTTTGTTCCCAGCGTTATCGCCAACGGTAGGATTGTGTACAGTAGAGTAAGCTATAGAATAGAGTAGATAGAGTAAACTCTATTCTTGTCACGTGCTATTCCACGTGCCAGGTGAAGACAACGACGCCCTCGAAAGAGACGCAGCAGTTTTGCCACTTTAAGCTGACTGGCGCAGTGTTCATATGTCTATGAATGGTTGCTAATGGTTTTCTGAGCCCAAATAGTAGCTATCGAACTCCGGCAGTTGGTTCGGTGTTTCAAGCAGTTTTTATCATGTTCTGATTTACCAACATCATTTAGCTATCACACGATTTCAGTTGCATCGAGTATGGAGGCCGCGCTTGGGAAATTTTGTTGAGGGCGTCGTGGATCCGTGACAGCACGTAGACTTCTCTTTAGTTATTTCGTTCCCTCGTAGGTAGTAAATATAAACTTTCCGGTGTCTCTTTTTATTTTTGTCTCAGAAGCGTGACAATGGGCTTTTTGTTGGCTAAAAGATACTGCCGAAAGTATGTTTACTTTTGTTCTGGATGGTGGTAGGTTTGAGTACTCGTGGTGAGGCGACTGCTACATACTAAGTCTCTATGTTTCATTATATATAGATGGTCAGAAAGAACATTTGGCAAAGCGGAAAAGGTGGAAAATAATGTTCGCTGTAGATATAAAGCATCGTTATTACTTTGATTCTTACTCTTGGGTTATCACAGTGATCACGTAACGATGCGTAAGCTTTACTGTTCTTTCTTCTTCACGCTCATAGTGAGTGACAACAATTGCGGCATTTGCTTGTGTTGTAAAGAAAACTGATGAATATCCGCATGTTTAATTCGCTATAACCTTGAATGGAGTGTCCTAATCAAAGACGCAGCTTTTCTCCTAACGTACATAATACATTTTGCGACGGTGTCTCAGTGGTGTAGAATGAACCGCTTGCCATTTTTTTCATGTTGTCATCGGTGTCGAGGACCTCGTCTTGACCAGAAAAAGTTTTTACCAGGCCTTCGCGGGAAAAAAGTGACACAGTTTGTAGTGATTCTGAGATAAGTAGCTTGACATAGTGTTCGATGAAAAGGTGATTGAAACAATTTTTAAATCTACTCTCGCAACTTTCTCGGTTAAAAATTCCATTACAAACAGCATGTCTCAGCCTATCTAGCAGAGGATGACTAAAACAGCGTGGTATTTCGTTCTTGTGGTGGCGATGTGCCATGCATGTCCCTTTGGAAGATTACCTACTTCTGATAGATGGGTGAGCATTCACACTCGTAGTTGCGTTGTAGCAATGACGGCAGTGATCGCCTTATTAAGTAGTTTGCTGCAGCGCCACCATTGTGACAACGCTCTTAACTTCCACTAAATACTGTAGCTGAGATTTGGTTACGTTCAACTTTGTGGGTGTCCATCTGCTATATCCCGAAACGTACCCGTTAAGGAATTTACGAGCCTGACGCCGTCCTCTCCTTGGAGGGTTTTGTCACATTATCGCTGTAGGGTGTCGAGCTATGAGCGTGCTGGAAATCTACCTTGGGTTGCTTATAAAAGAGTTAGGATTTTTCTCGAAGAGCTACTCCATTTCCGCAGCGGCTGTTCTTCGTTCATTTTTCGTCGTGCAGAAAGTTTTCCGCCCACAAAATCAGCATTACTGAGCTAGTCGACGATCTATGGGCATAAGGAGATAGTGAGTGGTTGATGCGTGACAGGCATAATTTGGGCTTCTACACAAACTAGTCAAACTTTATGGGGTGCTCTGTGGACAAATTCCAGAGGGCATTGAATTGAACAACTGGCAGGGCAACTTGCGTGTAAGGTGGTGGGTTTGGGGGGCTTGGTGTTCAATACTGAACGATCATTTCCGCAAATAAAGCAAGAAAGGAGAGGAGAACAATCGACGCAAAAGAGGACGCAAGGGCTGTCCTCTCCACAGTGTTAGCACATGGTACGATGGTTTTGGGTTTCCAAAAACGTTTTTTTTCATTAGGGTCAACTGTTCCACCTGCATTGCCAACCGCCAGGGGGTGGCTCAGCAGCTACCAAGTAAGCTGCTCGTTTTCAGCTCTCTGCAGATGGCTACGTAAGGCGCAGCACGGGCGGTGTCAGAGGGAGGTTGCGAAGTGCCTGAACTAGGAGCTGGCCGGTGGTGCCGACATTTTTTGTAGATTCTCTATTGCGTGGAGATGGCCGCAGTGCACCTGGAGACCGACGTCTACCTCGAGGGATCCTCAAAGTGTACCACAGGGCCATTATCCCAAAACATTTCACTGCTGCTTTCCGAAGGGTAAATACGGCCGAACAGCCGCACAACAGCAGTGGCTGCGCTAAGCGCCGGCTGTCTGCGCTGCCAGGGAGCACATCGTTGCAAACTGAATCAATCACCAACGCTCAATTGGCTTCCGCGCAACTGCGGCAGCTGGAAAAATGTGGATGCTGAAGCCTTGACGAGAGAGCTCCTCGAGAAGGGCAGCTACGTCCTAAAGGTCGTCCCAAAATTGGACAAAGCAGGGTGCGTTGGCCCTAAGTATGCAGACAACTAGCTGGTTGTGATGGGCCTGGCACAGCGACCGCTATTAGCACGCATCAGTTTGGAGTCCGGTAACCCTGTGCTCCGCATGTGGCTCTGCTAGTGCAATGTTGGGTAGCGCCCCTACCCTAATGCCGGAATAACTTAACAAGTTTGCGCACTGTTCGTAACCAAACATGCGAGAGCCCCTGCTATGCACCTGGCCTGACAACATACCACAAATGCTAGGGCACTACACACTAGTCCTATATCCAACCCCTTCGTCTACCGGCATACAGGACGTGCTATTTCGGAAGGGGATAGCCGGAAACACACAAGTATTAAGGCAGCTAGTGCACTACCTGGTTACGCTGACCTCACGCAGGAGTGGTAGGCAGACATGCTACTGAGTGACTTGGCTGGGCTGACTGATGGCTCTACAAGAATAAGTAAGCACGCCCTTGTTTAGTTTTGGTTTTACGCTTATGCTACTTCACTCGGTCTATTACATCCCCTGCTAATACTGGACTGCACAGAGGTTTATTCAGGTTGGCATTCTGCGAAGTTTTACAATATTTGTGAGTCCCTTATTCTTCTTTTCCTAAACTCAAACCACAAACAGCACACGCATATTTTCAGAATTCGAGTCTCACTAAAACACAAAACGTATGCTTTGGATAAGCTAATGAGTACAACTTATCAACAAATGACATCACCAGACATGTTTTGATCAAACTATGCACACCCTCTATAATTTTTCGAAGCAGGCTCTGGTCACAAAGTCTGTAGCAAGGACGATGATGATGATGATGGTTAGTGTTTAATGGCGCAAGGCCAACGAGGGCAAAGAGCGCCAGAGAAGACGTTATTTAATGGAGAAGTGATTACCATACAAAGGTAGGTATAAAAAGAAGAAAAAAAAGTGTAAACCGAACATAGTAAAATCAATTAAAGAAAATGGTGATGGCTGGTGTATAGGGCCAGATTTGATTATGCGTGATAGGAAATGAGGTTTAAAAACTTGACGTCTAACAAATACTCGAACACACGTTTCACAGAAACAATGGCATTGTCACCTAGAAAAAATGATGGATGTAGGGGAATATGTTGTCTGTAGAGTTCTCTGAAGTGTTTGTGTCGTGTTGTGTGAAGTGCCTTGCATGTGATTAGTATGTGCACTACGGATAGGGCCTCTCCGCACCTGCTGCACTGGGGTCTAGAAGATCCCGTCAGCATATGCGAGTGCGTCGCATGGGTGTGCCCTATCCGCAGCCTTGCCAAGGCGACTTCTGTGTGTCTGTTGTGTGAGTCAGTTGTGTACCGTCCCAAGTGTGGCTTTATTACGTGTAGTTTGTTGTCTGTCTGTTCGTCCCAGTGTGTTTGCCATGTTCTGCGCAGGTGTTGTTTTATGTGAGGCTTGAGGTCTGTATATGGTACGCTTGTTATGTCGACAGTGTTCCTGAGTGCAGCAGCACCGGCCCTCTCGTCCGCCAACTCGTTCCCAGCGATCCCAGCGTGTCCTGGGACCCAGCAGAGGAGCAGCCGATGCTTCTCCGCATACACCGACATTATAGTGTTGAATACAAGATTAATTATGTGGTTTTTGGGGGGTTTATGCGATGATAATGCGCGAACAACACTCAAAGAATCTGTGTAGATGATAGAATTGGGAATTTGATTTTCAAGGATATGTCGTACAATCAGTAAAATTCCGTACGCTTCTGCTGAAAAAATTGTTGTGTGCACGCTCATGGTTCTCGCTGCATTGAAATTTGAACCATGAGCAGCGCACGACACCATAGTGGAGGTTTTAGAAGCGTCACTGTAGAATTCAGCACGTGGGTATTTGAACTGCAAAGAAAGAAAGTGCTGAAGTATTGCAGCTCGCGGTACCCGATTTTTGTCAAGCTTTATAAAAGAAAGGTCACAGGACACAGGGCGAACTTGCCAAGGCGGTAAAATGTTTAAAGAGGATGACCTGTACACGTCTAAAAACGAAGCACTCAGATCCGAGGCTCGCTCTCTCGCTCGAAGTGAAAAAGGCGGAGTAACGGACGGGCGATTTACAAACAGCACAGATGTGGATGTATCGTTAAGGACAGGATAAAAAGGGTGGCTATTCTGAGATGAAATTTTAAAAGCATAAAGTAAGTCCATGTACGTTCGCTGGTTCTCAAGGCTCCACTTATTACATTCAACATATAGACTCTCGACAGGGCTAGTGCGAAAAGCACCCGACGCAAGCCGTAGCCCCAAGTGTAGTACTGGATCAAGCATTCGCAATGCTGTTTTACTCGCCGAAGCATATACCACACTGCCATAGTCCAAACGAGACCCAACCAAAGCAGTATAGAGCCGCAGTAGGAGTTCTTTGTCAGAACCATACGAATGGTGGGAGAGAACCTTCAGGATATTCATTGTTTTAAGACATTTTTGTTTTAGTTGTTTCATATGAGGGATAAAGGAAAGTTTTTCATCAAGAATTATACCAAGGAACTTGTGTTCTTTTTTGACCGGAATCGAGACACCATTCAGTTTGATGTCTGGATCTGGCCTGATCCCACGCCTTTTGGAAAACACAACACAAGAGCTCTTGACTGGGTTCAGCTTAAAACCGTTCTGATCTGCCCAGCCTGCTAGTTTGTTGACACCAAGCTGGACTTGGCGCTCGCAGATTGACATATTGCATGATTTAAAAGATATTTGCACATCATCTACATATATTGTACAGGAAATGGTTCGTGGCAACGCCTTTCGAAGCGAGTTCATCTTGACAATGAACAATGTGCAGCTCAAAACGCCGCCTTGAGGCACGCCGTTTTCCTGCAGGAAAACATTTGAAAGGGCAGTGCCAACTCTCACACGAAATGTTCGCTCCGCCAGGTAGCTATGAAGTGTATTAAACATATTTCCCGAGACACCGAAGGCTTTTAGGTCGCAAAGTATCCCGTATCGCCAAGCGGTATCGTAGGCTTTCTCGAGATCAAAAAACACCGTAGCACAAAACTGCTTATGGACAAACGCATCCTTGATATACGACTCAAGGGCGACGAGTTGGTCGATTGTGGATCGCCCCACCCTGAAGCCGGCCTGGCAGCTCTCGAGAAGACCATTGAACTCTAAGAAGTACACAAGTCTCCTGTTGATCATCTTCTCGAGAAGCTTGCCCAGGCAGCTTGTGAGAGCGATGGGTCGATAACTGGCGGGAGAAGAAGGGTCCTTACCCTCCTTCAGGAACGCCACTACAATAGCCTCCCTCCAAGATTTTGGGATGTGCCCCGAAAGCCATATGTTGTTGTATAGGTGTAGGAGTGTTTCAAGAGTGTCCGGGTGTAGGTGTTGTATCATGGTGTATGTAATCTTATCTGCGCCGGGAGCTGAAGGTTTACACGTGCTCAGTGCAGCCCTCAACTCATTGAGTGTAAATTCAGAATTGTAACCAGATTTTGACCTGTTATTGCAATGTAGGGACTTCTTTTCACAGGTATTTTTATGTTTCAGGAAAGTGTTTGTGTAGTGTGCAGAGCTGGAAACGTGTTGGAAGTGTTGTGCAAGAGTGTTAGCCTGGTCTTCGAGTGTGTCCCCTGTTGTACTGACCAGGGGCAGGCTATGTGTATGTTGTCCTTTAAGTTTGCGTATTCTTGTCCATACCTTATGTGCATCTGTGTATGAGTTAATGGATGTAAGGAAGGTGCGCCAACTCTCTCGTTTTGCCTCACGGCGCACACGTTTTCCGAACGCCTTGGCCCGTTTGAAGAAAATGAGGTTACCCGACGTGGGGTACCGACGAAGGATACCCCACGCCTTGTTCTGGGCCTCTCGCGCCCGCCTACAGTCCTCATTCCACCACGGCCTCCGCTGGTTGCGCGGGGCTCCAGAGGCGTGGGGAATGGACCTTTCGGCGGCGTCGAGGATGTGCGCCGTGAGGAGTTGGGTAGCTTCTTCAACGTGTAGGTGTCCTATGGATGAGTGGTGTAGTTTGGATGTCTGTGTAAATGTATTCCAGTTAGCTCGTGCTTCATTGAACCTATTATGGGAAGATGGACTGCTTGGGCCTTTACCTATGTATGTGAGTGAGGTGGGGAAGTGGTCACTGCCATATGGGTCAGTTCCCACTCCCCACTCGACAAGAGGAAAGAGAACTGCGGAGCCAATAGCCAAGTCAAGACATGAGTATGTGTTGTGACCTATGTTATGGTATGTAGGCTGTTTATTGTTGAAAAGGCATGCTCCAGAAGATGTAAGGAATTTTTCTATCAGGCGACCTCGGGCATCCGTTCTGGAAGAGCCCCAAAGAGAGTTGTGAGCATTAAGGTCGCCTGTAAGGATGTATGGTTCGGGCAGCTGGTCAACCAGCGCCTCGAAGTCGGAGCTCGTAAGTGAAACATCAGGAGGAATGTATATGGAGCATACCGTTATCAACCTATTAAATATTATTAAGCGTATTGCTACAGCCTCAAGGATAGTGTTCAAGGTGACAGGGTGGCATGCTAAGGATTTCCGGACGATTATGGCCACACCGCCAGAAGAGTGTGTGCAGCCATCCCTGTCTTTCCTGTATACCCGGTAACTATTCAAGAAATTTGTGTGTTTAGAATTCAAATGTGTTTCCTGAACACACATTACACTTGGCTGATTGGTATGCAGAATCTCATACACGTCGTCAAGATTATTCAGAAGGCCTCTGCAGTTCCATTGAACAATATTTTCTCTTCCCATTATTTAGTGTGAGAGCTACTGGAGTGTGTATGTTTATGTGTCGTCTTTCGGGGCTGTGACTCTTGGATTGGGCTTTTTGGGCGGCCTATCTGAAGGCTTGGACGTCGGAGGCCGCTCCTTGCGCTGCGTTGCAGGCAAGAACGGCACGACGTCCATCTCGTCGTCCGATGTCCTGGGTGTGCCCGTCGAACCGGGCCCCCCGGACTTGGCCCCCCTTCGGGGGCCCTTCGTTTGAGCAGCCACCGCCGGTGGTGTCGGAGGCACCAGAAGTGGCACGGGCGGTGCGGTGGCGGTGGGAGCCGGTGCGGGGCTCGTGGTGTCCATGGCACACTCCAACGCACTGGACGATGGGGAGGCACGGACGGGAGCGGCACCGGTCCCGACGGAAGAGGTTGCCACCACAACCGCTGCTGCCTCAGCAAGCGGCGTGGTGGCGGGTTGGGCGGCCAGAGGCAACCCAGGGGGGGGCGGGGGCGGGACCAAGTCCGACTCGCGGTACTGGGTCCCCGCCGAAACCAGACGCCGCTCCGCCCCCCGGCGAGCCGCGTCGGCGTACCTCCCCAGGGGGAAAGAGGCGAACCTCTTCCGCGCCTCTGGGAAGGTGATGTTTTCTGTCACTTTTAGATGGATTATTTTCTTTTCCACTTGGAATTTCTCACACTTCCTGGAGTAGGCCGCATGAGGGCCCCTGCCGTTTGCACATGTGAGGTTGTCAGAATTGCAATTGTCAGTGGGGTGGTCCTGCGCTGCACATTTCGCACAGGTAGTTTTGCCGCGGCAAGAGGTTGTGCTGTGCCCGAACCGCTGGCACTTAAAGCAGCGGCGCGGGTTCGGTATGTACGGTCGAATAGAGCATCGGATGTAGCCTGCATTTATATATTGCGGAAGTGTCGAACGGTCGAAGGTCAGGATAATGTGTTTGGTTGGGATTATCTTATCGTCTCTGCGCATCGTGATGCGCCGCACAGCTGTGACGCCCTGGTCCTTTAAACCTTCAAGAAGGTCGGAATCTGTTTCTGAAAGGAGATCCGACTCTGAAATCACACCCTGGGAGCTGTTCAGGCTCCGGTGGGGCGTGATCTTGATGTCCAGATCATGGATGCGAGTTTGGGCAAGAAGTGTGCGGGATTGTTTTTCATTGTTGAGTTCGACAAGGATTTCTCCTGTCCTGAGCTTTTTGGCTTCATACTTTTCACCTAATGTGCTTTGCAGAAATTTCGAGACAAGGAATACCGACAGTGAAGCGACGGGTCTCGTTGGGTCAGCTGACTCGATCACAAGAAAACGAGAATAGTTATTCATGTTTGTTGAAAGGACAGTTGTTGACAGAGGTGGGAATGAAACTTCGGTGCGGCCCCTTTTCGGGGGCCGATCACGTCTGGGGGGGGGTTTAGAAAATGCCATATATCATAGTATAGAAGCAGGGAGACGGGGGTACTTTCTTCCACAACCTTACCCTGATAGCTGAGGAGGTCCCGGAGCTCCCTGCCTGGTAAACAGACAGGGAGCCCATCCGCCGGAGCTTGACCTGGGCTCCGACGGCCACCGTTAGAGGTTTCTACCCTTCACCTTAAAAAACACATCACCACGGTTGGATCCAGCTTATGTTTGGGGGCTCGGGGTCCGCGGTATCGCCAGTACCGTCACCAAGATTGCTCTAGGTGCCCCGTGCGGGGTGTAGCAAGGACGATTCTGAATGGGTAAATCTTCTCACACATCCTGTAAAACTTGAACCTGCATCAGTATATTACTTCGTTTTGTGGCTTAACGGCAATTTCTATAAGCATCATCATCGTTATGTACCTCTCTGTATGCAGTCACCTATTGCACATTTCCTTCATATATAACACCCTTTCAAATGTACACACAAAGGGTTGCCCCTTCCTCCACTTAAAGTAGAGTCCTGGGAGTTAGCATATTTTTCGCATGAAGTTGTCTATCCTCAAATTTCCACAGTCATTTTAGAGGTTTGGATGGTTGTAATAAAACATGGATAATCATACATACTAGTACATCTGCTCCTCATAAGACATGGAATGTATCTTTCCTGGACAGGGGAACACCACGGTAACAGCCTCTGTAAATCTTCATGTGCTCAAGGACGCAGCGAGAGTTGTTCACCTAACCGATTCGAGAACTCTAGATGAATTAGTATAGGGCGAAGCATATCTTTCAATGACTGCAAATTTTCCGCTTTCGGCGGTACTCATCTTGTAACTTTTTCATGCGCGGTAACTAGAGCTTAGCAGTATTGAAGCCTCGCTTGCCCCTAGTACTCCGCTAAAACTAATTAAACACATGGGCTTCGGATTCAGGCGACATGAATTTAGATTGGCTTACGATATAAAGCAGGAGCGATTATTCTCTAAAAAGCTGCAGTTTTAATGGAGTGAATTCTTTCGAGTTAACAATGTTAAGAAATCTTGGCAGATATCCCTACAGCTGCTATTTTCTTTTCACAATGTTGCATAAAAATAGAGCTAAGGTTTTAAGCATTATGCTGAGCTTTTTATAGAGATATGTGTGGAGGGCACTCCTAAAAACAAATAATTCTGGCATTTTCCCAATGAAGATGCTAAGGCTGAAGATACAGCGGGTCCTGTAGTCTTCGCTATCTTTATTCTGGTCTTACTACTATCGGCGAATATCACAAAAAACACTGTTAAGACGCGAGAATTTCTCATGTGAACTGAGTCAAATTAAGTTCCACAGTCCACCCGCTGAACTACAGAATGCACACACATGAGAAACAAAACGAGGTCAGAAACAAAGCTGCCCTTCGCCTCAGCCAAACTCCAAAACCTCGCTCGGGCTGCAAACCCTCAACAAATACTCACCCCCTTTGGCATGATGACAGTGATACAGGAAGATGCCGGTTTTATAATTCAGGGGACCCAATTTGATTCCTACCGCGAGAGTCGTTCCCGGGACCCCCTAACCAAATTGGTTTCTTCATGCGGGTGCTCGTGCGCTCGTTTTCTCCTCGCCACTTTCCATCACACCCCTTTCCCTAGAATATTACATCGCATATGGGCATAGTTTTCTGTCTCCTATCCTCACTGGCCGAAGAAAGCTAAACAAATGTACGGTTAAAAATGTGCACACCTGGCGCTATTCGCGCAATTCTGGAGAACCGGAAGAGCTGCCGCACCCTCTGCCTTTATTCATTTTCTGGCTGTAGGACCTTTCATGGATTTCCGGACTGGCCAGCTAAACTTCTAGTGGACATTCATGCCTGGATCGTTTTGTCCGCAGGCTTTCACAACCCTCCATATCACGACACAGGCTAGAAACTGCTACAACAGGCTCCGCAAGATCGGGGCTTGTAGCACGAGGTTGGGGTCTGCGCTCTACCCTTCCGCACAAACGCTCCTGAATTGCCGAGAGGACAGCAGGGGGAGAAAAGAAGGGAGAACAAACGCTAGACAGAAGCTTCTCAATATTCCAGCTGACCAATCTCCGGTTGCTTTTGAAGGCGAATGCGCACGTGCACTCGGTATTTTTTTGGTATTTTTTGCAGCGGCTCGTGTGCACAAACCAATGTGCAAGCCTGGTGAGTACAATTTTTGGATGTGTTGTAGCGGAGCTTGGACAAGGTTGCATGCGAAGGCATTTATAAATAAATACACGTTTGCCCTCACGGGACCTGCAAAAAGACAGGCACGTGTACTAGTCTATGCTTTTTAATATTACCGCTTCAAGGCGGAACGAAAAGGTTTGAGAGTTGCACTGTAAAAATGCAAGAAGAATCGCTTGAAAAGCCTAACAATATAAGGGGGCTTTCCCACCAAAATTAGGTGCCCATAAAAAAACGTTTTTGGCGCGTAAATGACAGCCTAATAGGGTCACGTGTAGACTACATGAGAGTTGTGTATGGTTCGGTGACTAAGACAGCATTAAAAGTGCTCTACAAAGTTCGCCACTGCGGTACGCCCTGTATCAAATGCTTTTGGACTAGCCCAGACCAAGGCGTTTTCTTGGAGTGTGACTAATGATCCCTAGAGCATAAAGGAATATAACCGGATTTCTGGGCGGCCACAATAATTTCGTAATTGTCCAACAACCTTCACATTATTTGTTAACGACACTTTACCACTTTAACCTTTGCTGAATCTTCCATTTATCTCTACGCTTTAACTCCGTCGTTGAAATCACAAGCAGCGGATGGCAGGATAATCCTATATATGACAAGCATGCAACTACTCTCGCCCAATATGTTACCTCTTGAGTGTTGATGTTTGTATCGTTAATTGAATATAAAAAAACGAATGAAAGCAACATTCCAAAAGAACCCTTTTCCCCACAACATTTTATAGTCTCAAACCTTTTACACATAAAATATCATATACTATTGCCTCTAACCTACCTCTTGCCGCCGCATGCGCGGCATGCAGTTCGTATAAAGCCAAGATTTTATCATTACAATGACTACAGACAAGGAATATTTTTCCTCCCACCGCGCACGAACCTGTTCCTACATTACAAAACATACCGGTTAATATAAAAATAGTTAGTACACATGCTGTCTCCTATAGTGGCCTGTCTGCTTTTCATTCGGCAAAAAGAATTAAATCGTCATCCATAATTACCTCAATAAAGCGATAATGCTGACCTCAATCACAAACATAACACCTATTGTGCAGTGCGTTCCTGAAAAAAGTGACGTTTTTGGAAGTCAAACTGCCGACTAGAAGGCCGCATATGCTGCACTGGACTGCGAAAAAATATTTAATAGTTTTCATACATAAAACTTTGAACCTTAGAAACAGCAATTTATAAATTGTGCAAACGCGAAGGAGACAAAAAACCGGCAACAAAAACGATGTACTGAAACTGCACTTAACCCGACACACAACCGACTCACAAAAGGCATTCATTGAATCTACCATAGATAATTGCATAGATAGGTAACACAAAACACACATCTGTTCAGTGGATCTCTCGGCCCACAGTGAAGGAGCTGAGCAGAATACAGCTCTAATTGGGGTCGCAAATTAATGTAACACATTTTACACTACACAATGCCAATACTATCTGAAACCTCGCAGTAAACATATACCACAATTACACCAGTACTTCTTTCAATATAAACACCCAAAACTTCCCTAAAGCTTACTTGAAAATGTCTGAACGATGTCACATATCTGCACGTCGTTTCTTGCCACTGATTTTATTGACCTCGGTCTTTCAATAAGATTTTCACGGTTTCTACGCATTTTAAAGCGTATTCCTCCCGGCCCATGATTGTATTTACCTTTTTATTGCTGTTATATACCTTTTTCGAAGGCTCTTTGCCCGTGTAGACTTTCGTCTACACACACATTTCATTCAATGAATCATTCATTCAGTTTTCTCACCTTTAACTTGCATAGTCGTTTTTTCCACGCACGCCTAAGCAATGAAATCTAGTTGGCTTTTTAGGTACTAGGTGAAAACATATACAGAATTAAAGAAGCACACTCACGAGCTTTAATGTGAAAGTACACCTCGCTGAGAAAAAACATAGCCAAGGTATGCTTAGCTACACAGGAAAAAAAAAAGCAAATTTATTTTCTTAGATGCAACAAAACTTTTTTTTACTAATACTTAATATCGAACATAAAATATTCTCTCGGTTTTGTCAGTATTTGTTTTTGTGTTTTTCTATTGTATAAGCCATATCTAAAATCTGTAAAAATTCTCGCAAACATATTTCATCGTTTTTAACAGCCAAGCTGTTTAGCAAATGTGAGTGTTTAAGAAATTGCCAAGCACTGAACGTAACCATGCGCACGTGACCGTGAGGCCCGCAGGGACCGGCCAACAGTTAAAAAAATCAAGAAAATACAAGTCTTTCCAATCTATTTTTAGTGTTTCCTCTGTCCACTAAAAGTGTCCGGTATATGTGGCAGTGATATGTGCTTCCTCCAGTAATGTATTAACTGGGCAGTCCAAAGCAGCAAAATTTTCAAATGCCTGTAAAAGTAGTATGCAAACGGGGTCCGTCGTGTAATTTTCAAAACTTTTTTATTCATGCATATGTTTTAGGAGACTATCAGAGACACGTTATAAAAACTCTTTGCAATGCCTGAAACCAAAGCTCCACCGTGGTGGCCGAGTAACTGAAGCATTGCGCTACTGAGCACGAGGTCGCAGGCTCTATTCCCGTCAGTGGCGGGCGCTTTTCTGATGAAGGCGAAAAGTAAAAATGCCCATCTGTACGAGATTTCGCCGCACTTTAAGGATCCCCAGGTGCTGAAATTTGATCCGGAGCACTCCACTACGGCGAGCCTCGTCTCGCGTTGCGCCGGGGCGATAATCGTACCATCAATCTGAAACGGAAGCAAATAATAAGCGGGCTTACCTGAAAGACTGCGACTAGTAGTAACACACGAGGGCGGTCGATGCTGCAGAGTATACTCCTTTTATTGCTGAAGTGTTTGGATCAGGATCAATAACTGATTCTTGAAAAAAGAGAAAAGCAAACTCATTTTAGGCTATAGCTGCAATAAACAGTCTACTGTCGGTTTCATGACTCCGTACTCAGAATCAACAGCTAGACGATCCCCGAATAATTACAGGTGGTGCTATTGGTCTCCCAGACATTTTAACGGTCAATCGCCACATTATAATAACCTCTTTGAACTCACAAACACGAAATGGCGTCCCAAAAATAAACCAGTGACAGGTTGTGCTGTGCCCTGGAGCCAAGTGCAAGAGTTACACAAAAAAGCGATTTCAAACGTTGATGTTACCGTCCTCCCTGTGTCATAAGGGCCACTTAAACCGTTCGCGTTAGAGTTGCAGTGTAAAGTGCCGATGCCGTCATCCTTGTTCACCACAATGATTTATTCCATATTTTAATTCGAAAGATTGAATGCGTCAGGATTTTAAACCATGCCTTCGACTCAGTATTTTTTGGCCGCTGACGGCAAGGCACAATTATTATAACAGCGATAATGCGCCAGTGGGTGAAAAAGAAACGTCTTTGTATCCTGACTTGGAACCTTATTCCTAGGTCATTCATAATCATTACTAGGTCGTGATATACGTAGTACGTCATAGCACAGGGATTGTTTAGTGCTTGGAACTTTTTTCCCAAATATATCACGAGGTATCCCGCGTAAGCTTTAAATATTAACCACCGACATCATGCGCAAACTACTGTTCTTTTTTATTTTCTAGGAAAAGAGTCAGCGAAAAGAAAACGTGGACTTTGCTCAAGGCCTCGCTTCGTGTTTCTGACATTTTGATAACCGCATTCGTCATACTCCGAGGGAAGCAAGCTCGAGCGCGCCAGGTGGATGCCTTCGTTTTAAATGGGCCTAGACCAGACGAAAACTCGTTGTTTTATTTGAGCAATGCGGGACAATTGTAATAGGAATATTAGAAAAAAGAATTACGGCGTATAACGCACACTATGCTTCTCTGAAAAACTGTAGCCACCGGCCTTGTAGGCGCAATGCACCCTATTAGAAGGAACCACGGCGCTAATGTAGATGACCCATGCTCACAAGTGTGGAGTCGGGTACTGTTAGTTTTGCCCAGAGGGTAGAATTTATGCCTAGCCTGCAACCTTATTGCTTGATAAGTTGCTTTGTTCTCATAGATGCACCTTTCGGGATTATCCGAACAAAAAATCATGCTCCGTACGAAAAGCTACTCGCTCCAGTGTGACTGTATAACTGTCCGCAGTGAAAGTAGAGAGGATATTCCTAATCAAGTTTTATTCCGTACATGCGAAGTCTTCTTCTGCTGCTAGTGCGATAATGTAAAAATATATTCCGCAGTATATTAAAGTACATGAAACTGTGCGTCATATAAACTGACAAGTATTCGCTATCCACTGTGATGCGGACTTAGGAGATAAAATTTTTCGAACGCATTCAACTAATTGAAACCAAAATTCTGGCACAGATACTATAATATTACTCCTGAAAACATTGGGTTTCAACTCTGCACCCACTTTTTGGGAAACACAACAGAGATCAAGTAAAAAAATTCAGACGCAGAGGTTTTGGAGTACCATTCTATGCTCAAACATAGAGTGTAACGATGATTTTTAAATATGTTCTCTGCGTTTCGGCCTAGGGTATGCGACTGTACAGAGGTCACTTTCAATGGGTTTTGTGTAGAGTGGCATGGGCAATCCAATGAGAATGCTGTTATTTACAAATTCAACAACAGAGAAGCCATTCGTGTACGATTACTATTGCGCGTGTAAAGTAAAATATTCCTATTTGCTTCGAGTACGTATTTTTTCCTATTTTATGTAATAAAGTCCAAAGCTAACGATCACTTTACTCGGGTTTCTAGACACAAAACGTACAAATGTAACACTCACCCTCCCATTCCAAATACTTGAAGATTAGCGTTACAGCACACAATACGAACTCGATTTTGTCCAGTGTGTTTTTGTGTTTTTATACTATTTATGAAGATATGCACTCCTAATTCGCCCTTTCCCCCACATTCATGCCTTTTTTTGACTTGGCGGATGGATGTAAAATTATTTCGGCCTGTAGTGGCCCGAGCCCGAGATTGTTTTTTTTTTTATTTTCGTGGATATCCTCGTTTTTTTGCGCTGAGAAGGTGACTAGTTAAATTCTCCCACAGTCATAAAATAATAGGATGACTGACATCCTACAGAGCGACATAAAAGTTTCTAAAACCTTCTTGTTGCTTCATAATCCCTGCTAAGGGACTATTTTCTAAGCCTAAAGTCTGCTCTCTACAGGTATGCCGAATGCCTGCGAGTGGGACTGTGTTTTAACCAAAAAGTCTGCTCTCAATAGTTAAACCGAATGGCTGTGAGCTTTCGCTGTTTTTTTTGCGCTAGAGCATGGAGGGTTGCACCACGCGTGGCACCTTTTTGTCGATATTTATGTTTTAAAGGTGTTGATACGGATGCTTACGGAAGTACTATCAGTGAACATGACCGTCGACGTAGGCTACAAGATCAGCGCGGTCGTCAGAATGCATAGTTTCACCCTTTTCTAAGGGCCGCGCGTCGTCTGTACATAGTTATATCAGAGGCAAGCACCTTCTGCAGTTACAATCGGGTACGGGAAGGAACACAAATTGATACAAACCAATTACCATTGATTAGTTAGGTCGACCTTTACGAAGGCAGCAAAGCCTTCCTTAGATACTTGTCCCAATCATGGGCGGTTGAGATGAAATGCATCTGCGTATTAAAGCTTCATATCTTTCCCCGACAGAACTCTTCTGCCAAGCTTCTTACACGGCTGATTTTGAAGCGAAGACGTCAAAGTTTATCGCTGTTCTAGTGGCAAATATTAGCCCGCAGTATCTGCCTCAATCAAATTCTTGCTTCGAAATATCTTGTTGCACCAAAAAGGCCAAAATAAAACAGCGTTCAAGGCGTGAGCTTCACAATGTAACCAATTGTGGAAAGGGTTTAAATGTCGTTTTCCCTACCGGTTCAGTGCTTGAAGATTATCAGTTACCTCATACAAGCACTGCGATTAAAACCTGTATTTGGATAACGGGTGGTGGTGTAGTTTCCAAATGACACATAATAAAAAGTGTTCTGAATAAACGAAGACAGGCATAAACACAGAGACCAGTAACGTGTAACAGCGGCTTTTATGGAATCTAAGTAGGATTAAATTTCAAATCGAACTTTGTGACCGTATCATGCAAATCTCTTTGCGATGCACAGACAACGTGAAATACTTAAGAAACTATTGCAATTAAGAGAGCAGTGAAATTTCTTTATCCAACAAAACCACAGATTATGCAACTGACACGCTAGTCTTTCTAGTAGAAGATTTTGCAAGGGTTCGATGATCTCTCTCCTGGCTGGATTTGATGTGTAAACAGACGAGTTGTGTTTTCTATACTTGGCGTGCAACGCAGCCTTTTAAAGTTCCTGGATAACTGAGGGAACTGGAGTCCCTTTGAAATACTTGCCTCTTCCGTACTTGGTATAAAAATACATATTTGTGTTTGTCAGTTATGGTTATGTTTGCAAGGCAAAGGTATCTTCTATGCGAGTATTTTCGTACAATCAAAAATGAAGGGTATGTGTATTAGGTGTGTTGTTATTACCTTTTTTTACCCTCGTGGTTTCTGTTTTCTCTTAGAACACACGCTGACTCGCTGTAAAGCTTGCAATGTCGACCATTTCTCAAGAAACGGGTCTGCTTTACAGTGCGCTTCTTGAAAGAGCCGAGCCTAAGCATGAAGAGGCCAGCTTTCGAAATTAGCCAGATCAGAAAGCATTTCCGAACAGGTTACACGGCTGAAGTAAAATGCAGTCATTCTAGTTTTTCGTTTCAGCCAATTTCAAGTCACCACCGCAACCGGGCGCACAGAATCCCAAAACAATAAATTTCACATAATAGACACGTGCATTCTAAACTATCGATATTGCCATACAAAACATTTTTGTCATAACCCAATGCCAATGGTACATGCATGCGCACTGATGCCGACATGAGGACAGCTCCACAACTGCTGTCGTTGAAACCATATTACTGCTTATTAGGCTAAAACGAATGCTATTAGGGAGAAAGCACATAAGAGCAACTGGTTCAACGGAATGCTGATCATTCCAAAGACCTCATTAAGGTACGCTTTCAGGAAGATAGAGCTGCACCTAAACATTTCGTGCTTCATCAACGTCTTCACAAAGCTTTCATAAAGATTGGAGTTTATTCGGCTAGAAAAACACATTCGCCATGCTTTTATATTCAAAGGCCTTTGCCTGTAAAAATTTTGATCTAGAGAGCATGCTCCCTTTTACCTGCAGAATTCGTGTCTTGGCTCCCCAGTTAAGTAAAATCACAACTACGAGGAAAACCTCCACACACCTATGTGCTGCTTAGAGCACTACTAACCGTGCCTGTTTTGTAGCGAAAGAAGCGAGTGGTTTGCTAGAATAAAAGTGACAAAGAAATATTTGGGATAGGCTAAGGCACCTTAAAAACCTCTATTTGGCATTTTCGCTATAAACATTAAGGTCGTAGTTCCCTTTACCGTATCTAACGGCTTTGCTTGTTCCATCATGCTAAACGCTTGTAAGATTTGGTTAATAAGCCAAAAATGCTTTTTATTCTCTTGCTTTGTATTTCAACTGTTCTGCAAATAGAGTGTATATCATGTGTTGTTCGGCTATATTACTACTGTGCTATAGATCAATAGTTCTGTGTTACGAGCGTCTATATCAATACTTTGAGCGGCCGCTAATGCCAAACTGGTTTCCTACTGCCTAATTACCACCGAACAGTCTTCTTGGTCTCGCTAGCGTATGCTATCACAAACTAATCGTTGAGGTGGTTGGGCTCTTGTAGTGTTTGGGCCGCTGCACCCGGAAAAAATGCGCCCGCTCGCTTTAAACAAGCCTTCTGTGATGATGTGGCCAAAAGGCGAAGAGGTGGAAACGCCCAAGCAGCTAGAACCACGGGCAATTCCAAACTGGGTATGTCCCGGAGAACCCGACCTGGACGTGTGCATTTCGGACGTGTGGATCTTGCGGAAGGTCTGCTGGAACAGGTGTGGGTGTAAGCAGTCCCATCAGTGAAACTGCCAGAGCCAGGCGAACTGACCCGTTCGAAACACGGCACGACAGGCACGGCATCCCGCTCCGCGTACGGTATGGGCGTGGCCCTTCGTTTGAGTTTTCCGGCGCCCGGTGGTACTCGCCACTTTTTTCCGCCGGTGCCGAAGATGCGAGGCTGCGTTTGATTTTGCCGCAGCTTGAAGGACGAGTGGTTCTCGAAGCTTTGTGCCTTTTTACGCTCAATAGAAATGACTTCAACGTTAAAAGGAGAACACGTTTCCCGTCGGAGCCATTTTACAGGTATTTTTCAATCAACGTTTTTACGGTGTAAATGCGTCATATAAGTAGTCAGATAACAGTTTTTCCCTTACATGCCAATTTGTATAAAAAACAGGAAATGAAGCATCAATACGTAACTGTGACTGTAGAATAAAATACGTATCAAATGCGTACACAGAGATCTGTTTATCAAGAAGCCGGAATCAGCTTGCATTTAAAATAATACAAAAACACCAGGAAGTACACCACACATCGCTGATTATTGTCCGAGTTTACGGTGAGAAACACCAATGTACGCACAAATTGGTGCCGGGAGGTGCCTAATTTGAGTAGCATAAATGATTCCGCAGAAACGCTTTTCTAAAGATTGACAGGGCCACATATAGCAAGCTGACGCCGTGAACGCTTTGTTCGTTGTCGCCATAGCTGTTACAAGTTCGCTTCTGACATTGGTTCTCTTTTATAGTGAAAGCAACAGTACTCTTCCTGGGGCAGTCTTCGCGGGTTGTGTAGTTTTGACCTTGAGAGCTAGAGGTCAAACCCGTCCCCAAACGCCCGGATTGGAGCAGCGCCCAATGGCGGGAAGAGATAGGCGAAGAGGAAACGGAGAAGCGCGCGGTACCCCTGCCGCCACCTGACGGAGGAAGGAGAGGGAGCCGCCGTCGGAGCCATTATTCCGCGTGATGAAGAAAGGCGACGTGCGCGCAGAGCCGTGTACGATGGAGTACGACGAACATCCAGCTGTGGTCGCTCTTAGAGTGGCGCTTCGCTTCAAAAAATTACACCATCTTCCCGTTGGGAACCCTCATGAGGATGCAAAGCATCGTGGCGGTTCCGTGTGGTTCCATTGTTATGCCGTTATGTTTAGTGATATGGTTTTTACTAGCGCCCGAGGGAGTTCCGCGTCCGGTTCCACACCGGTGGGAAAGGCACGCAAGTGCTGTTGTGATACCGTGAGTAGGCAGTGGTTCTCGAGGCGCCGAAACTCGTCCATCATGTTCTTGTCGATGTTGTCTTTGTGGTAGAATCGGTAGTCTCCGTCAGCTTTGGTGAGGTAAAGGTTGTTGACTTTGGTGCACCGGCTGAGAGCAATGTACACGCCCTCCTCTTCACAGCTTTCTTTTCTCGTTCTTCTTCTTCTTCGGCGGTTCCCCTACGGGAAGACGACGACGGTGGTTGAACGCGAACCTATCTCGTGATGGATTCTTTGGTTGGCCAATCCCTAGGGGCATCCTGCAACAATCAGCATCAGAGGCACTGCAGACGGGGCTGGTTGAGCTGCAAGGCGCGTGGCGCTTCCCGCCACAGCTTTCCGAAATTCAGTATCCCCCTCTAAAGTTTTCAGTTCGTCGTTTCCGTTGACGTTCAGCTTCGCGTGCCTTCGTTGTATCATTAGCTTCTTAACGTAGTTTGAATGAGTCAAGGACATAAGGCGCGTTCGTAGCACTTGCTCCTGTCCCGGATTTGTAGCGTAGTGGGAAGAGCACCTCGTACCTCCCTTTGCGGCCAGAGAGTCGTGGGATCGAAACCGGGTGCCGCCGACTATTTCTTTTTTTCATAGTGTAGTATCGCGGAGCTGTGGGTGTAAGGAGGAGGGTTGCGCATGTGCAGTGGGCTTGTGAACGGCGCCGCCATCAACGACGCAGGACCACGCGAGCCTAAGAAAAGCTCCGCATTTAAAAAGCCGGGAGGCAAAATAGAGAAACACACTACTGTTGCGTCCGACTTTGCTACATTTAAGTCTTAAGTGTTAGTGTGAGCTTCGTTTATTTTTTTAAATAACATAATTATCTTGTATGTACGTTCACATGGGCAGTCTCGATCATAAGGAGCAAGATGGGGGGACGGAACAATGCCAGCTTTTGCTTATGTAAAGAAACCCCACTTCAGATAACTTCCATACACTACATGTTTCGTAAATTCTGCGTATCTACTGCGACATTTGTTGTGCAAAGGGACCACTTTGCTTAAAAGATCCCCTTACGTCCCATTTGTACTCTTTGTGAGGCGCAGAAATAACAACCGTCTCGCCTTGTTTTGTTCCACATTTTTTTATAAATTTCGAGAACTCATTCCGTGATGGCAAAATTGCCATACTTCTTCTGTTGACTTCTGGGTGTTCGCGAGTCCTTCTCTTAACATTTACTTAGAGCCTCTGCAAGATCATTTCGCAAAAAGCCTTCAGCGCCTTGGATCATCGTTTCCTTGTTCTGTCTTTTTGCGCTGTTTCGAATTTCAGTATGCACCACCAACTAGCCAAAACCACCGTTCCAACGCCTTCGGCGAGCTTTTAGAGCAAAGCTTTGCTCATTTTGTCAAGCCGTTTCGCTGTCGCGGTGAGTGTGACCTTCTTTGCGAGCACCCTTTTCATGGCATGACGTTACTCCCTGCTAAAGGTTCCTCTGATGGCCGAATTGGCTACGTTGCCGCTGCGCCCTGGTGAATAAGTTCGGAACACAGCTCGGTCGCCGTCATTCCACGTGATGTACTGCTCGATGAGCGAACAGGAACGTCACGTTAGCGCTGGATGGGAGTGAGGACCACGTCGTCTTCAATGAGCGATGCACGAGACCAGAGGGATTTGAGCTGCCGACGCATTTGAGCAGAGGGATTTGAGCTGCGATATCACACTCTTAGTATATCGCCAGGCAAGGTGATTTGCAGGACACGAAAATAAATGTCGTCCGGGTACAACGAGCATCAGAGATCGAGAAAGGGTAAACCATTTGGCTCATAAAAGGCCTGAAGGAGGCCGGCAACCATTCAAAACGTCATGGTTTGGTCCACCAATCTAATAATTACAGCTAAGGAACATACCATCCAAGTGAAACCAATACCTATTGAGGCTGAGAAAATCCCGGGCTTTGCATATCCAGGTTTAGCGGAGCTAATTCGCAGGCATTATTGTGGATCCAGCGATTTGCAGGCGAACCACCTGTTTTTAAAGCTTGAGACAACCCGATGCGGACCAATTTTTTTGACTGCCAACACAAAGGTATTTGTGGCCACGAACATTGCCACGAACAATTTGTGGCCACGAACGTTGCCCTTTTCGCAGTTTTGGGGTGAGCATACTCGTAAAAACTCGGTTCGTAATTCCAGCAAGAGTGGCGCTCCAGGCAGTTATTGGTGCTTTCCATAAACTTGTTTAATTCCGTTTCGTAGAGCTAATGCATTAGGAAG
This sequence comes from Haemaphysalis longicornis, assembly GCF_048455015.1. Lineage (NCBI taxonomy): Eukaryota > Metazoa > Arthropoda > Arachnida > Ixodida > Ixodidae > Haemaphysalis > Haemaphysalis longicornis. The sequence goes on along the minus strand of NW_027526233.1, from coordinate 66,669,417 downwards.
GCTCTAGGTAGCACTACTACGAGATTTGGAGGGTATTCTTAAGGCATACCATGAGTGGCGTGAATATTGCCTGTGTTGCAGATGACGAGAGGTCGTCTAAGTACCAAAAATATCTCGACAACACTCATCTTCTGAAGTGACATATATTACCTCCCCGAAAGCAGTCAAGAAAGTTTCTAACAGTTACGGTGCTACACGAAATCCTATGCATGCTTTATAGGTTTACACGTACTGGGCCTCTTTGTGTTTAAGACAGGCGGACAACAAGTTTTCCACATCGCTCGAGAAACGTATCCGCTGAAATCCTTGCTGATATCTAAAGAATATACAACCTTCGTCCGCAATTCCCGCTCACAATTCTAGCAAAATCTTTTCTTGCACTATAGAGGCGTACCTTCGTTAAGAGCTCATTTTTGTAATATTTTATTGCTTCTGTTTTATCATTATTTGTTGTTCAGTTGGGTGGGGTAATGTTCAGCTTACTCGGAATATTTTGTTCTACCACTAGTTATATCTAACACTGGTTTACCAAAAACACAATAATGGCTTTTGGCTCATGAACTATAAACATGGCAAGAGGTACGACGGCGATAAATTTGGTTCACAACCGAGTCACAGCTGCATGGGGTAATGGAGTAAAAATTGTCGTACTTACTAATTGCCGAACCGAGCAAACCTAACTTCGAGGTCAAGTTAGCTTTCTCTGGAAGGACAGTTAAACATAGGCATGTGTAAACATTTCGTTAAAATTTGATGTTTGGAATGGCTGAAAAACGTTAATACTTCACTTTTCACCTTGCAGCTTCTGCTACCAAAATAAAGGTGAGGGTGTGTCAACAATTAAAAATAAAAAGGCACGCACACACAACCGCAGTTACATATACGTTTAGGCTTTGCTGTTTTAGTCGCAAATCCCCTCATCGCCTCGAGATGTCAGCGTGTGATAAGTTTATCATAACCACCTTCTCACGTAGTTACGGGAGTAAAACACGTGGATACTTGTTTACGCCTCGCGCTAGAACGTATCACGTAATAACAAGCACCGGGACACTTGTTTGCGCCTCGCGCTAGAATGCTTCGTAATGGGTGCTAAAACACACCGTTACACTCATTTAAGCTTCCCGCTAGAACGCTTCGTAACGCATACGGAAAAACACCGGGACACTTGTTTACACCTCGTGCTGGATCGCTTCGTAATCCGTATTAAAACAAAACACCCGAACACTCGTTTACCCCTCACGCTGGAACGCTTCGTAACGCGTTTTGCAATGACACCTGGACACTCGTGTAAGCCTCGCAGTAGAACGGTGCTTCCTGATCCAAACACGCAAGACTTTTACAGCAAAACCGTGTACCTGTACATGTCAACAGTTTCATTTTCGTTGACAAAAACACCAAGGCGCCAATATTACACTCATTCAGTGCATGCTTCGCCCTTCCACAAGTTTTGTTTTAGTGTAGATAAACTGGGATTTGATTTGGCAGAGTCATAGGTGTTTTAGGTAATATTTGTGGCCGGGCTAGCTTGAAATGGTGGCGCTAGTGACTTTCCACACAGTGGGACACAAGAAGAGTTCGCTATTTTAAAATACATGGGCCTGATGAATCCTGTCATTTTATAGAAGGCTCAGGCACAAATATGAAATCAAACTTAGTGCCATTCAAATCTGAAACCAAGCGTTATGCGGCGTTTAATCCCGCCTACGTCTTTTTTTAAACAGCATTACTGGAGTACCAATGGGCATCGCCCGTAGGCTGAGCGCCGTCACTAGATTGTCTTTGGTAGTCTTCTTCCACCGCATTCAGCCCCAGACTCGTTACTCGGCACCCATGGTCTTTTCGAACGCGAGCTATTGTTCCTCGCTGCGCATTGAGCGCATGCCACAAAACAATTATCAAGGAAAAACGTGGTGTTAACAGATCCAGGCATATAGAAATACACCATTAAAATGGGAATTACGGAGGCCTGAGTGAGGGCAGGAAGCGATCACAGTTCGGCGAAAGAGGGTTTCTCGAAGTAAGGAGGAGGATAGGGGGTGTTTTTTTATCCGAGAAATACCATGAGTTTTTCTAATTTCTAAAGTGGGATTGGGGAGCCTAATTTGGAGATAGAAAACGCGAAAGCCGTCACACGCGCTTGTGTGAAAATGAATGATCTCAAATATGGATCTCGACTTAGAATAATGCTAGAAACCATCAGCTTGCTCTTGCAGCTCCTTAGAGACCTAACATTATAGCAATTGCAATTTAGATCAAGTCCGACCTTTATCACTGATTATACTAATTTATTTCCATGTGCCTGACAAAGGCACCGAGGCAGCTGCAACATACCTCCATGTGGCTGGTCTCTAACACCCTACCAGGAAAATAGGCCTTGACTGGTCGTCCATCCCACCTCACTGGCGAGCAACGACTACGCCCACCTGCAAGCCACGCCCGTGTTTCCTTGGCTACTGATGACCATTTGGGCATTCTGCCGAAATCCCCATTTATAACGTCACCCAGCACATCCGCACGTTATCAAAATGTATGAAAACCAATCACTCCAAACTACTAAAATCCTACGCAAATAATGCTAATTGAATTCCCATGAACATATTTCCTCACCCCACCTGACATCTTCTCCTCAATTGGAACCAATGTCCTATAGCTAGTAAATTTTGTCTCGTCCAGGCAAATCGCCCCAATAGCTGTAGGGTCTGTTTACAATCCTCCCATCCATACTCTTTCATTTCCTCTTCCCATTCCAGGATCTGAGCGATCTTGATGGCCACCGTAACCTTAACGGCTACTAGCTTCTGGTCCTTAGGGCAAGTTTGCTTGGGTCCCAGGACTGAGCCCAACAGCTTGTAGTAATGGCGAGCAGATGAAAATGGTATCTTATTAAAAACCCTCCAGTGCAAGTAAAAATTTCTGGTGGTTCCGCAGCTACCACGTAACCTCTGATTAGATCGCTTGATTCTTCATTGATACAACCTTGCACACCCCGCTACCCAACATTAGAAGGTGCTGGAAAAAACACAGGAATGCTTGCTATAACGAACAAGACTTGATTGGCGAAGCTTTTGTATGTGAGCATTGCGTGTTCAAAGTTAAGGTACAGTATCACTGAATTTACATTGTTTCTGTGCTAGTATTATCTCGAAAATGCATGCAAGATGTCGTGGTCTTCGCGGCAAGTGGTAGATGCTATGTCATCCTCAGCATTGTAGATAACCACCACTTTTTCGTCATCCACTCAATGCTAGATAGAAGCGAGCAAAACCAAACCATCGATTTTGAGTGGTCCTCTAAACAAAAGAAGGAATTTTGACGGTTCCTTCGACAAAACGAAAGGCGATTTTGTTCGTTTGGATGAAGCTTTTTGTATACTTCGAAAAATAAAGGTTTTCTTGGGAGGTTGCAGTCAATAATAACATGTTTCCTCCCAAAAGCGGTGTGGGGGAGCGCGGTAGCGCGTCAATTATCACGTTGCCACCGCGTAAGGATCACGTGGATCATATCTGTTGTTTTTTATGCCTTTTGTAGTCTGCGCCATCACTTCATTTGGAATAACGTCACTTGTCAGCGCCCCTTCAATAGGAAAAGGTTGTAGGTTCTTTTATATCTGCTTCTTTGAGAACAGTCCCGCAGAACCAGTTGAAACTATCGTCGTCACGATATCTTGTGGATACTAAATAGCTCGATATGCTACTTTGAAGGGACACACGCAGTGGTGATGTAGTATTTGTCGATATGTTGTCTTTCTACTACAATTCCTCCCCATTGTCTCGCAGAACGAGCGGGTCTTTTTTGGGTGCCTTTTTCCTTTCCAAAGTAAGCATCACTTCACAGTTGGTGTCCTGCCAATCTCTGTCAATGCAACCACTTTACTCTATGCGTAGTACACAAAAGCAATACAAGCACCGCCGTTTTCTGACGGTTGGCTACCTTCCGAATTGCCCCACCGACAAGCAACGCTTGGATGAACCCGCATCCCCCTCTTGCTTTGAAACTGGATGGGGAGACCCTATGTAAAGCACGATGGTCTGAGGGGTGGCAGTGGCCTGGCATCCAGTGATGCCTATCTTTAGGTGCGTAACCAATTCGTTTATTCCTTTTCATTTAGTAATATTTTGATTTACACTCATTTACTAGGCTCGGTAACCACACGTAAGGTAGACGCGCGCGGCGTACGTCGGACGCAGGATACCGGCTTTGTATAGTCGAAAAGCAGTTTCATCGTAGCCGACATACTACGGCATAACTTCGACGCCATCGGAAGTTTACAAACGTTTAGACAACGCTTCTGTCCTTGAGGATAGGTCATAAAGCCGCAGATTTGTCTTTGCAGTGAGTATAGCCCACTCCAACCACTGTGCGTGCTACGAAAGCTCGAACAAGCGAAGCCACGCCCGCGCAAGGTGGGCTCATATTACGTTTTTCTGCACGGCGCTAATCGACGAAGGACTCGGACCCTAAATAATATACAAGCCAACCCACCACAGGCACGGAGGAAAACACATTCCATCAAAATCCCTGTCGAGTGCGTGGAGCCCGGACGTGGGGCTGGAATATTGGTATCAGTGAAGCTGGCTTTGAAATCAAAATACCAGTACTAGCGAGAACGGGAAAGGCACTCCTTGTGAATGCCATCAAGATAGGCAAAGGAGAATTCAAGACCACTAAGAGCACTCCTGGTCTTAGCTTTCCGTAGAACCAAAACTTAGCTTGCTTGTACCAAGTCTACTTTGTGACCACAAATGGTTTACAAAGCATAATTTCACTCAACCATCAAAAAGAAATTGACAATGAGCTCCGGATCGTGTAATTGCCAGTCCACCAGTATTCGTTCAATGCCGCGGATGACACAATGTAGCAGCGTTGCCCGTCTGCAGGCTCCAAGAGTTACCTCCATCCCACCAGACCAGCTGAATTCCCGACAACATAGCTGCTGAGTACACGCGCGGCGGAGCACAAGCAACCAAATCAACGGTGTTTTCAGTCGAATGGAGTAAGGAATGAAAGTGGATAGGGCCAAACTCGTCGTCTAGCTTCTGACTCCACAACACGAATCAAAGCTGCCGGGGATGCGCATGGAGTTGCTTTCTGCGCTCCTGCGGAGCACGATGGCGGGAAGATCCTTCGCACGCCAACTTTGATGTACTAAAATTAAAGCATCGAGAACACATTTTGGCCCAGGCCCCTTCGCATGACCGATGATAATTATTATAAGATCCTCATCAAACAGATGCCCATCAGCGAAAAAAGGTAAAAGATTGAGTGAGTGCATTCCGGGAATACTGAGCACTACGCTAGCTCTCTGTCCTTGCAGTGATGGACGAATGCCGTGGCCTCACACGGGACCAACTATGAAGTTAATTGTGTCGTAAAATATTCCTACCGGGATGACTTCTTCCCTGTAAGGATGACTAAGTTTATCGCCACCCCAGAGGCATCCGGGCAGGGGCATCCTTAATCAATGCAAGGACACGTGTTCTCGACCTTTCCACACAGAAGAATCTCAATTTGCTCATCCAGTGGCTGGGGAAAGTATGGTTTGCAAACACTACTGGTCACCGGTCACTGTATGTGCACACTACGACCCAGGCCTAAATGCTGTCTGGAAAAAGCTGAACGACACATACAGCAGCCCCAACGTGATTCAAGACGCCCTGATAAAGCGACGGAAACATTTCCCGAAAATACCCTACACATACAACATGAAGCACCGAGATCTAGTCGATCTTCTCGAACGCGAGGCATTGAATTCTTACTTTTACCTTGATGAGCTATGGTACCTTGACATAGCACGATGTGTCAACGTTGTCGTTGTGAAGCTGTTATGTGGCCGAAGGGAGATGTAATGGTCGCCGAGGTGGAAGTACCAGACGGGAAATACCACCGCTTTACCACCATTTCAGTGTGGTTGGTCACCACGTTCTCCAGCAACATGATGAACCACAGCAACCGTCAGTGTTCCTCGGCTTTGTATCTTCAAGTACAAAAAATAGCACGCCCGGAAATTGGCAGGGTTTGCACAGCAGTTACCAAATCAAGGCAGCTCGGTGCGCAGTGCTATGTCAGGTTTTTGAACGGGAAAACTGTTGTTCACGGAGTGGCTTTTCTTCTTAGATGCGCGAGCGTTCTAACGGTTAGGCGGGGAAAAACAGAGCCAAATGTCTTTCCGCAGCAATACCTCTAATGATTCGTGTGGTTTTCTGAGAGACAGGAGACCGGTTCCACGAGGATTTGAGACCAGTTCCCAGAAGCACTCCTTTTCGAAGACTCGAACTATTTATTGATAGTAGCGGCTGCTTGGGAGTTGGTGGCTGCTTCAGCAGAGAGAATCTAATCCAAGAAGAGAAGCACCCACTCATCATAACGAGCCTATACTTTCTGGCCATGTTACTCATTACTACCATGAGCAAGTGCAGCATTAGTGTCGAACCTTTGTGGCAGGAGCGGTCAGCTTGACTCGTCAAGATATCGCAAGCAAGGATCGCGTCTCGTTCAGGATAGGGTACTGCGCCTCGTGGAAGAAATGACAAGGGCTGTAAAAGGACCAGAAGATCAACGATTTAGGAGTACAACGGCTGCCTATCAATTCCTCATTCCTCTGCATAGGCATCGCTCTTTTGAAACTATGGGCACTTTTCCCTCGACAAAATGGCGGAATGGTCCTCAGAAAACACTGTTACATGATATTGTTCCTAGTTTGTGTCGGTGGTCAATACGAGAACACGTGCTAATCCTTTTAAAAATATACATCCAGGTAATTGGTGAGATGGCCACTTCGGGCTTCATAAATGCGCTCTTATAATTTGGAAACCTTTCTCAGCAAAAACGGTTGCTCATGGATATTCAGTACTTCACGTATGCTTCACGGGGCGGTGTTTGGATTATGATACAGTATTTCTCGTCGGAATCTGGAGTCGATGTTGCTTCAGACAACCCAATATCGTCTGACACCGGAAGTGTGTACTACCGTCATGCAAGAGGATGCCCCTATTTTAAATCAAGACCTTTTGTTGCCCTTTGTTCTGATCAGAAGGGCTCGTCATTAAAGCACCAGCATCAATCCTTATGCAAAAGCTTAAAGGTTCCACTTCGACCATCTCCAGAAGCTGCAACTAATCTCTTGTGACGACAGTTGCAGCAATTACAAAACTTTGCCCTGGAGTACAGAAACAAATAGCACAACAAGATATTACCTGCAACAGCTGACATAATAGCAGTTGGCCATGCCCAGCGTGACATTGTGAAATTTCTTGCTCAAGTACAAGCAATTTGGCTGACCTAATAGGTCTTAGCGCTTGTCAGTCAGAGCAAATTGATCACCGGCAGTCACAGTAGCAAGGTTGAAGTCAAGGCGTCAAAAACACGATAGTTAAGAAGTTCATCCTTCCAAACGGCACATACTTTTCCTGATGACACTATAGTAATATTGCGGCGCCCACGAATATGTGCGCCAGACAGGGAACAAGTTGCCCATCGCTAACAAGGGCGCCAGATTATTAGGAGGGTCGCGAAAAACCTAAACTAGAGAAGCCTTCTCTCCAACTGTTTGCTGTCCTCTGGTCAATTACCCCCGCCGGCAAGCAAAACTTTACTCTTGGTAAGTTGAACCGGAGTGGGGCAGAATAAAATAAAGGTACAATGAGCTGAAGTGTGGCCGTGGCGGCAAATTAGTGATTTTCAATGACAAGGTCTGTATGTGTGTAAACACTTTGTGTATTGTTATTCAGTGTAGTAATAGTTTGGTTGACACTCATAGGTTTGTACTGTAACAAGCGGGATGGCAGGCGTGGATGGCGTACGTCAATTTGCCTGAGTGGCACTGGAGACTGGCAGAATTTACCTTGAACTAAATATAGACTTTTGGAAATAACTAAAGATAAATAGTTGTTTCCTAGTAGTTGCAAGCGTTGAATTATTGAGTATGAATCCTGCGCATGCAGCTTCTTGTGAAGAGAAATTTTAGGATGTGGGGTGAGTGGTTACATTGCCACGTACCGCCTAGGGCCCACTGGTAATTTTGTGGGCATCTCGGTGAGGAAACTTGTGTTAGTCCGGAAAGGCATGGGGAGGCGTCGATAAATTTTTATACTTTATGGTTGAAGGATTTTACGTGCAACTGCGAAATCACTGCATTTTTCTACGGCCAAGCTGTGTTAGATTAGGCTCGTAAATAATTCCTAGCGGTATGTTACCAGTAAAGAGTTGGATATATAAAGAAATTTTATTTAAATGGGCGAACCAAAGGGTTCACGCACGTTTAGTGTTTGTGTGTAGATGTGGTCCAATCATGGTTCTTGTTCGGTGCTTTTTCTGTACATCTTCAAGGACTTCTGAATCGCCATTTTGGCTGGTGTCTGCCAAGAAGGCACGTGTGGATACCTGGTGGCGCGTTTATGCTGGCACCGCTATTTATTTATTCATTTATTTGTACCCTCAAGGCCGAAAGGCATTTCAGAGGGGAGTGGGTTACAAAGTTTTTACACAAAACTAGAAAGCAGCAACAAAAGTAGTAAGAATGTAGGTGCAAACATAGATGGGCCCTAATCATACAATGTTAGCTAGGGCTGCGCGGAACTGATGGTTGTGTACGATTGCGGCGGTCAGTCCGAGGAATAAATGACTGAGAGAAGGCGTTGGTGTTGCATGATATTGTTCCTACTTTGTGTCGGTGGTCAATACGAGAAGAAATATACGAAGGAGGAGTAATTAACTCACTGCATAGGGGCGAATCATGGTAGTCAGTTTTGTAAAAGAGAAAGAGGCGAAAGTGTTTGCAGCGTGAACTTAGAGTGGGTAATTGAAGGAAGTTTTTCATGGACGTGACTTTTGCCGCACGGTAAAATTGCCGAGAATGAAATGTGCTGCGTTGTTCTGCACGAGCTGAAGCGATGTCACCAGATAGTCATGGCTGGGGTCCCGATTGCATGGTGCATATTCGAGTTTGGAACGAACCAATTATTAGTACAAAAGTGTTTCTAAAAAGGTGGGTGCAGAAAAGAACTTGCGGTGAAGGTAGCCAAGCATGCGATTGTCATTAATAATAATGGCATTATTATGCAGCGACCAGGTAAGATAAGTTATGATATGAATTCCCTGGTATCGGTACGACGTTACAGGTTCAAGAATAGTGTTGTTAAAACAATGGGAAGCAGTCGAATGGGCTATTCTTGAAATGCGTAAGAGTTTGCACTTAGTAGTATTAGGATACAATAAACATTGCTCACACGAGTTAGAAATTGCAATAATGTGTGATTGCAGTGCCGTAACGTCGTTATTGTTGTTAATTTCTCGAAAAAAACACAGTCATCTGCAAACAAGGAAATATTAGAGAGAACACAGCTAGGTAGATCTTTAACGTATATCAAAAACAAAAGTGGTAGCAAGACAGAGACCTGTGGAACACCGGAATGAACAGAACTGGGTGAAGATTCATAGTTAATGCCTGTGACTACTGCAAAAGATTAGAAAGGAAATAATAAATATATGCAAACAACTTAGGATCTAGATTTAACTTGCTTAGTTGGGAAAGGAGTAGTTTGTGAGACACTTTGTCAAAAGCCTTCGAGAAGTCGAGGAAAAAACACTCAGCGGATGAGCGGCGATCTAAAATTAAGTGTAGCTTGTGGGTTAATGAAAGAAATTGGGTCTCGCGCGAGAACGTTTGGCGAAAACCTTGTGGCGCTAATGAAAAGAAAGAGTTAAATTCAAGAAATTTAACCAAATAAGAAGAAACTACATGTTCAAGAATTTTGCATGGAGTACTTGTTAGCGATATGGGTAGGAAACTGTTATGCATGTGTTCGTTACCGATGTTATGGAGTGGCACCACCTTCCCGACTTCCCAGTCCGCAGGCAAGATGCTCGTGTCAAGAGTCTGCTGGACTATTTTGCACAAAATTATAGAGGAATACCCAACAGTACTTTTTAAGAAGTTCGTAATTATAAGGTCAACACCGGGGCTCGATGAGGGTTTTAATGACTTGATTATTATACTTACACCACCTGGGTCAGTAGCAAATGGGTCCATGGAAAGAAAATTACAGTTGTGAAGTTCAGGTAGTGAGGGGTTAGAAGAAACAACAAAGTTCTGGCAAAAAACTGCATTGAGTAGGGAAGAACATTCGCTACTGGGTATGATAGAACCATCTGGCCCAGTCAATGTAATGCTATTGGTTTTAGAAGGAGTGATCACACGCCAAAATTTTTTAGGCTCGTTAATAAGCATAGAAGGAAGGGTGTGCGAAAGAAAGTGTTATTTGGCAAGTTTTACTGCTGCATTGTATGCTTTGTTGGCGGCTGTGTATGCATTCCATCGTTAATTACTCGGGGATTTTTTAGCAAGACGATAGCAGCGCTTCATTCGATTAGATAGCCTGTTTAACTGCTTGTTGTACCAAGGCGCCTCCGGGTTAGAATTTATTGTGCGCAGAGGGATGTATTTAGTAGTTAGTTCGGGAACATTATTTTAATAGGTTCTAGTTTTTTTAACGGTACGCGTATCAAAATGCAATAAGAAAATGTCCAGAAAGCAAGCTAGTTTATTGTAAATAGTTTCAAAGTCAGCTCTTGAGTATTGGAGAATTTGCTTAGTTGAGATCGTAGCCTTGCTTAGTGGAACGCTTATAATTATTGAAAGGAGCGAGTGGTCGCTCAGACCGGGTAAGCATGAAATCGGAGAAGCAAAATTGGAGTGCGTAGTTAATATCAAATCCAATATGTTAGCGGCCTCTTGCGTGGATCTAATCGGTTCAGAAACGAGCTGGGAAAATGAAAATAATGAACAAAGATTAAGAAATTCAGTTGTTTGAGATGTAGGTGGTTTGGAAGCGGGGGTTTCCGAAGACCAAGAAATATGTGGGAAAATAAAATCACCCATAAGGAATATTGGAGCATTGGGGTGTCGTGTAGAAACAATATTCATGGCATCGCGTAGTTCAGAGACAAACGTTCGGGGATATGAAGGTGGACGGTAACAAACGCCAATAACACATTTCCAGTTCCCAATGTCAACGCAAGACCACACAGACTCTAACTCAGTATGAATGTGAATTGAGTGAGATGAATAGCACTTTTTGACAGCAAGTAATATGCCACCACCTTCACTCAAGGTGCGATCGCAGCGGTATATGTTAAAACAAGACATGTCGAAGATTTCACTATCATGAATATGTTTGTGCAACCATGTTTCAGTGAGCGCTACAATGTCTGCGATAACGGTGTTAATGACAGAGTTAAGGGATTTATGTTTGCTTGTTACCCTGCGAGTGTTTGCTATAATTATGGAGACACATGACATCGGTGCACCAGCTCCCCTCACGTGTTCCTAGCTGGTCGGGCTGCCGGGCGAAGCAGACGCACTCGCCAACAGTGGTGCTGCGGACGCGGTCTAGGGAAGTGGCGCAGTAGGCGGTGCCCGTTTGATTTCTTTTACGCGGTCAGACAGGGTATCGTACAAGAAGCACCGGCCACCTAATATTGAGGTGCAAAGGGGGACTGTGAACACAGCATGCGTTTCGCGGCTCAGATTGTTTCTGCTGCAAAGTGTAAAATCCACAGCCGCGCCAACAGGAAATGATTTCTACTGCTGGGGTGCTGGATTTTCCTACATCTTCTACTCCCTCCTTATTCTCTTTCTCTGAAATGCATTGTGGGAATGTGTTTCGTTTCTGTTACTCAAGCCAGAAATATCCGCCGTTCCGTTATCCTTTCTCATTTCTTTTTCTCATTATTCATTTCAATCTGGATATGTCACGCCCCTACGCAACATGACGGCTGTACCGACTATAACTGCTGAGTGGTCGAGTGGTTTGGTTGTAGTGTTGCCCACACGGTAGCATGCCCACGCCGCGAGGGTAAAAAGAGTGCCCTGTGTTCCTCCACAAGAAATAAACTCTCATCCCTCTGATGTAGATTTAACCTATTCCGTGTACAGTACGCTCATTGCGTACAAACACGTTATTTAGTTTTGTGCACTCCTCTTACTAAACGCAGCATCTCTGGCCACCTTCCTAGACCTCGTGGAAGTGCAGTAATTTGTTTTCCGTCTGGGTGGTCCACAATGTGCAAATTGTATGTACGTGGGGATCATATCATTTAGCGACATCGTCTTTTATTCAGAGGGACACGTAATCTTGATGCACGGCCCCATGTCGCCATACATACTCATTAGAGGTTATTTTACAGTAGAACGTGAGGGTCCTGTGCTGAAGCACGTGCGAAGACCCTTAGGATGTACTTTTTCCCGAAAATGTGAGCGTATTTGTATTAGGTCCAACAGCAAATTTAGCGTCAAGTACCTGTACCATGGTGCCATCCAGGAAACCCTGGACCTTCGTCATAAGTTTTGGGAAAATGCAAGTGCAGTTCTTCGATCATGTTTTTCTTAGTGAGTATCCCCCACTAATCATATTATAATACGTTTGTTCTAAATAGGAGTGTATAAGAGGCAGAAGAACAGTCCACCGACTTGCGGAAAAGTGAAAGGATAGCACCTTTCTTGAACGCCTGCTAAACCACCATCATTGGGCGCTGGTCAATTTAATGTCGTGCTAAAATTTTCAAAATGATCTAGAAAGCTTGTGATAACAAGCCTTAAAAACCAAATTGGGTTGTGATACAGTTTTATATCTCAGAAAATTCTGGTAATTGGGAGGAGGACGAGGAATGCCTTTATTATCAGAGGTGCATGAATGCCCTGTTGGGGAAGGAAAGAGACATGAAGAAAGGGAGGGAATGATCGAAAAAAAGAACAATGGACAAAAAATTACATTACAGGCGTTTGTTGTACTGCAAATTTAAGACCGGTACATGGATGTCAAGCTGCAGCCATCTGCACCTGTTCCGCAATTATTGCCAGCGCGAGCTACCTTCAATTTCCAGTAGAGAAAGGAACCCTGCCGCTTTGTCGTCATCTTTTTGCGCCATTAAACAGCTTAGAGTCCGGGTGCCGGACCTTTTCACGTTTCTGTTTGGAACCAACGCTCAATGCTGAGCGTGTGCTAGGCATAACTGCCATTTTGTGTTTTGAATACAACGTAATGAAACCGCTCGAACATTTATTGTTGTTCCCGCGCATGGGCGAACAAATATGTTGTATCGTTTTCGCAAAGCTGCTAGCTTGTCTTCTCGCGTGTTCACGGATTGATGTCTCTTCTAATAACAAATTCGCGTGTCCTCATGTTTCTGCTCTTCACGTCCGCCACATTTACGAGAAAACGTCTGTGAAGCTTTTTTCAATGCGTGGTATTTCAAAATGTTCATTGTTAGAACGTGTTCAGGGTGCAATTTGAGCACGGTGTTACCATCCCTAAAAACACTGTGCCGTGTTTAATGCTGAAATCCCGCAAGTTGGGACTCTGCCGTGCAGGTCTCCGCAAAATAAACGGTACACTGGATCGATGGCAGAGCTACGTTGACGCGCCCCAAAGGAAAACTCTCTGGAACCTATACGTGGTGTCAACGTGTTCTGGGCTCTCTCGCCCAGCTTCCGCAACCCTATTCGATAAAATTTACTCGTCGCTGTGAAGGAGGGTTAAATACGTAACAATTTTCTAGGGGCTGCGGTATGAGATTGATGGCTGTGGTTACATCGAGGCTCCACACCATCAATCTGGAGCATATTTGTTGCTGTTAGGCCCGCAGAAGCAGCGCACGTGTGTGTGTCTAATTGCGTGCTGGAGTGCGTGCGTGTGGATGCGTGCTTGTGTTTGCTTGCGTGCATGTGTTTGTGGGCTTGTGTTTGTGGGCTTGTGTTTTTCTCACTTACCAAAAACGGTGAAAAGGACCGGGCCAATAACTGCCTCTCGGGTAGAGGGCACCTTAATTGATACTGAAGAGTACAGACAAAAAACATATTTATGTATGTATGTTTCCGTTTAATGGCGCAAGGGTATCTAAGGCCAAAGAGCGCCAAAACTATGCTACGTGATCTTTCATAGTAAGGTTTGTGCTTAAACTACTTATGATATGCGTAGGAAATATCTTAAAATATTGTATATACGGATGCCGACGGACACTATACTAAAACATGGAGATGTTCATAATTGCAGACGAAGGGGACTATGAACAGAATGGGACTGTAGCTTGAGCCGAAGAGCATGCTGCGTGAGAAGGCCCCTCGTGCGAACCCAGAAAACATCAGTGCCTTGCTTAATGCTCGTAGGCTGTGAGGTCACGCACTGTACGAGATAACCGTTAAAAACTTGGTGTCTGCAATATAACTTTGAAGAGATTTGTTGGCAAACATAGGTTCTTCTCCTAAAACCAGTGAACAGCAGTGAAATGTTGAAGACATATTTTTGGGAAATGCCATTTTCTGGCCTCATTCCAGGATGTGCACTTAGCACATGGAGGACAAAGAGCCGGTCCCGACACTTGTCACAAACTGGTGAGAGTGTGCCATTCAACATATGTGCGTGTAGAGCGTAGGTGCGACGCATAAGTAGTCTGCAAATCGATACTTCAATGAATCTGTTTTGTTTTTCTGTTGTGTATCTTCGTAGATGTGGTTTTACTAAATGGAGTTTGTGGTCTGTGCGTGTGTCCTATGCGTTCTACCTGCATTTATGGATTAGGTTTGCGTGACATTTTCATGAGCGTGAAAAAGAGACTTATAATGTTCTCTCATAAAAATATCAAATATAGAAACAAAGATTTAAGCACCATCTATAAAAATTTGACTTAGTTCTTGATGTCCTTCTATATCTTATTAAACGCGAAAGCGAAAAGTGACCGCAGTTGCTAGTGACCATTTGAAACAGATCCAGTTCCAGCCGCCATTAAAATGCCCTAGAGAGACTTACATAAAATCTTAGTTGGGTTCAAATCGGATATAAAACCGTGTCGTCAAGAGCGGAAGCCAATGCTGTAACGGAAGGTTTAACCGTTCACTGTGCCAGGATTATCCGGATGTGGGCAGCAAACACAAGGGCACGTGAAGGCACCGCAATCACAATGCGACAGTGAAGAAGTCTGCAATATTCGCCGTTTCTCGTTTTGAAATCTCCTTAACACCGAAAAAGACACAATTGGTAAATGCTGCATCCGAAATTCCCACCAGAGCTTCGGATGTCAAAATCAGCTTGCGATTTCACTTAAAGGCATTTATTGAAAAAAGGGTTTCGCTCAATACAGGTTAGTCTCATCACAACAAATTTCCCCATAGAATTAGTGTTGTTTTTGCATTATTCTTGCAGCTGAAAAATGAAACTTAACCTTTTCTTCCTGGTGGGTTTTTGTCTTTGCAACCTCTCACATCTCTAGGTTGAAAAACTGATGTTCCGAGTAGGTGATTGTCCCCTTTCATACTCGGACGCAGTCATGTGCCCAATGATTGCTGGGAGGGATGGTGGGGGGAAAGGGGGCCAGAGGCTGTGCATTACCATCGTCACGGAGTATTTTGAACCGTTTCACGTGGTAGTCCATAAAAAGCAGAGAGGCGTATTCTTGCATTAGTGTATTTAATTTCTTGGCCGTGCAGTCGGGTAAGCTAGAAAAACTTTTTAAAAATCAGCCACAGCAACATGGGAATTTTTAAAGTGACGCATTCTTTTTTTGAAAAAGCGTTTCCTACGGTTTGGAGTAGAACTGCCTATGCTGACCTTAGTCGTGCCCTGCAATGATACAGAGGAAAGCATGCATCTTGATTATTCCATGTAAACTCACCGCAACTACATTCATATTGCCATGAAGCCAAAGATGATGCAGTGGGCTTGAAAGAAGAAATTTCTAACTACAGGAGGGTGCTGGCACCGCCTCACCCCGAGTTGACTAGAGAACAAGCGTCTACGTTCAGACAGCTACAGACAAATTCATTAATGACCCCGGTCATTATGAAACATATCCAACCAGAACTCTACACGGACGACAATTGTATGTTGTGCAGTAACTCCAGGGCAACAGCCGCCCATTTATTATGGGATTGTGAAGTGCGACCACACGAAGCTTCAACCAGGACCGACCTTCCGCCGTGGTTACAAGACGCCATACGCAGTTACGACAAGGACATTCAACTCTCAGCCGTCCAGGAAGTCCTAACGGCTCTCGAACGCCAGCACCGGAGAGAAAGCTGCGGGCCAACGCCCTCCCTTCGGGGACAAGGGTGTCCACCCCCGCAGTGAGTACCGAAAGTGTTGCTTCGTAGAATGCCACCAGGATCGACGAGTGGCTACGTCCGGGCGTAGTGGAGACATCACGCCTGTTGCCGGCGATCATTAAAGTCTCTTTCACTTCACTTCACTTCGCCAATCCACCCTGTGAATGTGGTTGGAAAGCAAAGCTCTAAACGGCACCCATAACGATTACTCAAACGACTTCACCTAAGTTCACTCACGTCGGTCTACAAAAAGTAAAACCGGATAGAAGTGAAATGCGCTTTACCACAGCCTTAGTACTTCAATGAGATATTCTTGGTCAGGTTAAAGCATAACCATTATTCGTTGAGTGTCATTTGTGTAGCACATGAGTGGCGACGCTCTTTTGTAAAATAAAAGGAAGCTAATACCGGTGTCAGACGATCTCACTCCTACGTCTCTGCCGGCTAGGACAGACGCGACGAAATTGGCGGCAGAGACGGGAGAGGAGTGGCGCAGGTTTAGGAGAAATACTTTTACTCATATTTCTGAACTGCCCGGAGCGCGGCCTAGGAGAGCGGTTCCTTCTTCACTGATGCCCATATGCAGTTCACGCAGTCTGTGCTCTGCCCACCACCTTAATCAGGATAGGCAGAGAAGGGCTAGATAACGGCACCTCCCATTGCTTCTGTTGGGCAGTTGACAGAAAGAGGGGTGGGTAGTCAGGGATAAAGTCGCACACCCCGATTATGTAGGCGAGTGTCCCTACCTCTGATTAAATTTTACATTCAGCGTCATAGCGATTCGGGTGCATTAGGTGTAGACGCGTCGGGTGTGGGAAAGAGCCAGATTGTATAAGCCCTGGGGTGGTTTGCTGCTCTATGGGAACGTCAGGGTAAGGTGAAGTTAGGCTCGGTCTCTGAAGGCAGTAAGGCGGGGTTATTTCACTGAGCGATACAAGAGAGTCACTGTCCTCGTGCAGCTCCATGGCACGGGGGGTAAAAGCGTAGGCGTGTTGGTGGGCGTAATCGCTGCCCCCGTGGAAGCGTAGGTGGGGGTAAATGATCTCAAAGGACCCGTTTC
Source organism: Haemaphysalis longicornis (assembly GCF_048455015.1). NCBI lineage: Eukaryota > Metazoa > Arthropoda > Arachnida > Ixodida > Ixodidae > Haemaphysalis > Haemaphysalis longicornis. Next base: position 66,652,264 of record NW_027526233.1, on the reverse strand, counting down.
GGGAGTGGTTTTTTAGCACACACACGGCAGGTTGCGACACTCAACCCGACTGGTAATCCCAGTAGGCTTGTTGGGTATGGTTGAGTACCTTCCCAATCCCTGGTTGAGTGAGAGCCAAAGCGATAGCTGCCTCTTCTGCCTCTTAATGAGCCACACGCTAGGAGGTTGGTTGTGTAGGTAGCCAAGATGATAATGATGCTCTCGATGTTAAGAGCAATCTGTGTAGATCACTGCATAATCCTCACCGGGGGTGGTGTTGAGCGTTGAGCTTGTGCTTATCAGCGACCCTTGTCGTCTGAGTGGTTCTGATTTTTGAGCAAAGGGAGCATCTTTAGTTCTTGTCGCCAAGAGTCCGGGAGTACATCAAGTGGGCGACATTCTGTGCTTCCCGGCCAATCTGGTGAAAGATGCGGTGACCCGCTGCAGCTCTGCTCATTCGCAGCTTATGGTTAGAAAGATGGCCCTCTATCAGCTCTTCCACCACGTACTGAAGCCACGGGCTAAGCAGTCTCTCTGTGGAAGCACTCATGGGAAGACAAATCGCCTGCTCAACCGCCGTTTTAATATACATATGAAGCATCATTGAGTCCTCTTTTCCAAGAAAAAGCAGACGAAAGTGATTCGTGAGACCATAAATGTTTGAATTATTCGAAAGGATTCCTTGAGGCCTCGCTTCTTGGCGGGAACTGGCCTGTTCATGTATATGATTTAATTGATTTTCTGTTTCAGGCGCTTCAAGGATACCTCACTCTTGGTGTTGGCCTAGAGATGTAGGGCCAGGTTGGTCATTGCTTGGAGTGATGACAGGGCCATCAAGAAGTACTTGAATGTGTTCCGTAATGTGTCATTTTGCGTGAAGGCGGACGAAAAGGAGCTGCGATTTTTACGTGAACACTGGAGACCACAGGCTTTAGCACATTGGCGTACCAGAAGTTCGATGCAAAGCGTTGGTGTGAGTTTCCTTTAATTTTTGTAACTCGTAGCACACGCGCAAGGCCCACACCAAGCCGCTAGACATGGTGTGGACGGAGTGCGTAGCGGCAGAACAGGTCGCGTGACGCTATCACCTGGCACTCAGCAATAATGCAGGAAGTAAACCCGTAGATGTGCTTGGTAAGTCCACCTCTTGTCTTCCCCGTTTACGCGTGGGCTCGTAGCTAAATCGGTGAGACAACGGGCTCTCGCTGTGTTACTCTATTAGTTCGAGGTTCAATTCATGTTGGTGCCTGTAAAATCCTTTATTTGTTCGCGGGAGTTTTCTGTTGACACCAATGGTCGCAAAAAAACTCTTGGGTAGTAGAGGTAAAAGGTTCGCTTTAAAAACAAGTCAAATGGGCCGAAGTCGTGCTCCCCTAACCAATCATAATATACACAGGCGGCTCAGCAGCGTCACCAAAGGGATAGTCCGCGAATCGAATGCCTTGGCGTCACCTCTGTGGGTACATATCTTTCGTCTGAGTGTTTCTCAAGCCGTCAAACTACATCGAAAGAACTGGAAATATTCTATGCTAGAAACGTTAGGGTGAAACATCTCGCTATCAAATGAGATGGCCCTTGCGGCCTGAAACATAAAGAATGGAACAAGTACTTCACTACGCAGACAGATAAAATGCCCAAAGCGGCCGGGTGGCGAAAAAACCAAATACATGGTTCGCGCCATTATTCCTCCTTTAAGTGTGCATCAACTCGATGGGAAAATAAAACCACCGTCAAACAAAAAAAAATCTGTTATCTTGAGTAGTAATGGTTTAGGCAAACCACGTTAGCGACTCCATGCAGCGTGCGTCCTCGTGTTGTTCGAGAATAACTATCGGGGATCACCGCCTAGGTCAGTTGGCCAACACGTCGCAGAACGCAGTAGGGTTCACCTACGGAAACCCACTTATGAATTGTTTTGAGAAATGAGGTCACAAATAGAAAAAACGTTTTCACAACTGATGAATCAATGCTGGTATTGAGACCTATGGCAAAACGAAATTTACAAGCGAATTTAGAGTATTACAGTTATTTTCATGGGTAACCGGAGGTCATTCTGACATAACGATGGGACATATTGTTCTTTGTCATCGCGTGACACACACAAAATACAAACAATGATCTCGCACTTTCATTACACATTTTTTTATGTGACGAAACGACCGATTACAGATTAACGCAATGCGATGAAAAAAGGCTAAAAACGCAGTACTTCCCAAATGCCAACTCTGCGCTTGAGCTGAGTAGTTGTTTTAAAGAAAGCAAAAATATGCTGCGATGAAAATATGTAGCAGCTACGAGCAAGGAGTGAAGTAAGACGAAATTCTTTCGAAACAGCAGTTTATACCTAATCAAATATTCTCACTCTCAACTGTCGAAGAACATCTGGTTCAGCAGATAAGTAATGAACCTACGGTGGCTCTGCACTCGCTTCCCGTCTAGACGACGGAAGCGAGCGCGAAAGAGTAGACGGTCTAGTAATTACGACTTGAGCTAACGCACAATAATAGCACTCGCAAATGCAATATTTTGTTAGAACTAAAACGAAAACACTTCGCCACTCCCAAAACCGACATTTATTCTGGTGTTTTACTTAAAAACCGCGGATTTGGGCGCTCCTAGTTCACAACCACTGATTAGAGCTACCGAAATTTCCACGATGGAAGAACTGGAAACAATTCACTCGTAAATTGTAAATCGTGCCACTGTGATGAGAAACTGGAACGTCGAAAATGTGGGTGCTTTGAGAATTCGCGTTGCGGTGACGTTTGAGGAAAGATCTTGATGCCTATAATGGCCATTATTAGCTGACTCACAGAAAGAGAGATTCGCGGTAGAGGTCAGTGCCACCGCAGGCGCTCGCGAAGCTACATACCATTAAGCCCCCGCGGACAAGCGGATCGTTCCCCCGCACCATTGTAGTGCCTGCCCACGGCGACCGCTCTTTCTAGAGGTCGTCACGTACACAAGCGCAATTCTCTGTCTGGAGATCTTTTTTAGATATGTGGCCGCACAGAAAACAAATATTCCGCTGCCAGATGCTTGTCGTTCGTATTCGGACCTCCGTTGGCAAAACAGGAAGGAAGCATCTCGTGGCCAGAGTGTTCCCGTTCGTCTTCCGCCTTCCGCTGGCCGAATGGGAAACAATTACTGCATGGCCAGATGCAATTAGTTTGTCATCAGACGTATGGTGGCCAAGGAGAAAGCGCGCAGTCCGTGTACAGATGCTTGCCGTTCATCTGGGGACCCAGACTGGCCAAACAGAAAACGCGGCCCCCGTGGTCAGACGCTTGCAGTTTGTCTTCCGTCCTCACCTGGCCTAAAAGGAAACAAGTAATCTGTGGCTCGACGCATGCTGTTCGTGGTCGAACGTATGCTGACCAATGAAAAGTTCTCCGTGGCAAGACACTTGCCTTTGGTGCAAAGACCTCTGCTGGCCAAACAGGCAACAAGTATTCCGTGGCCAAATGCAGGCCAAAGAACATAGGTTCTCTGGCAGTGCAAACCTTTCCAATGGCCAAACAGGCCACGCATCGGCCTCAAATAAGCCAAAAGCTGGCCACGTTTTCTGCGCGGCCTGCGCGACCTGCGCGACGACGAAACGCAGTCGATAAGCTGAGCGTAGTGGAGGGCTCTGGATTATTGATGTACAGATGGGCGTTTTCGATTTTCGCCTCCATCAGAAAAGCGGCCGCCGGGGCCGGAAAGGTTCTTGAAGATGAGCAAGCCGGTCGGATTGTGTAGGATATGTGGGGACTATCTGTAACCTAGTTAAGGTAACGTCAATGTGTCTGTTGTGTGTTTCAGGAGCAGACGTCAGCGGACTCATGAGTACACTAACTGCAACCTATTTGAACTCAAACTCGCGTGAATTTGAGTTTGAGTGAGCCCGAGTCTAGTGTGGCATGGTGAGTTATAGCTTGAGTGAGTTTGAGCTTGAGTTTGTTTGAGCCGAGTGAGCCCGATTGAGTTTAAGACAGACTTAGTTTGAGTACCCCTTAGACCAACTCAGTTCTGAGTCTATGTTGACTTTTGAGAGCGTTTCCGTTTTTGAGTACATTTTGAGTTTGAGTACATTTTCATTTCTTAGTCAAGTTTGAGATTTGAGTCCATTTGAGTTTAGAGTTCATTTTGAGTTTGAGAAAATGTTTAGTTTTGGCTACATTTTGAGTTTTGAGTACATGTGGAGTCCATTTTGAGCTTCAGTATATGCTGAGTTCTGGCTATATATGGGTAGCCAAGGAGGCAGGTATGGTTGGCTTTTAGTTTCATGCTTCGCTCTTCGGTTGCAATTCAGGTTACCTGCGAATACGGCAGCATTCGCGATTCCCCTGACCGGTTAGGAAGAGGGGGAGGGGGTGTCTTATTTTGAAAAGTTCCTTGTTGAAGTTTCATGACTCTCAGTATGAACATTCGCAAAAACAAGTTTTACCGCTGGGCGTGTGACTGATAATCGATGGGTGAGTAATAAAAAAGTGTTATCACACCTTTTTTTCTTGATGGATCCTTCCAGAATGTGGGAGATATGGTGGGACAGCAGGCGATGGCGCTTGCTGGTTGTCCTGCTTCTTTTTAACGGTTTGATATGGTAGGGGTCTAAAAGGCAGAAGTGAGAGCCGGGGAGGAGAAGAGACGCCGGCTGAGCCATCCGCTGTTTCAAACGAGTTTTCAGCCGAATTCACTGGGCCGCTCACGTTTAGATAAAACAATGACCACATTATTATACAGACAGGGTGAATATTCTAACTAATGCCGCTAAGGCATGTAAGATATCAAATTAGAGGTCCTGATCAACGGAATCACACGGGGTTAAAAAAAACTTGCGGTATATAATCATCCGGCAGTCATAATAGGACATAATTGTGTTAAATCCACAACAATGCCGCCAGGGCGTGTGGTGAATCATATTCAAGGTCTACATAAGAAGAACTAGTGAGACAAAAATGTGCAATGGTTATATGATGACCTACTCATGGTTAGTAGTATATAGGAATATAGGATTAAATTTCAAATTCATGCCGTTTGGGCGTGTGGCGTATCAAATTACAACTTTCGATGGCGGTAATTACGTGGGACAATTTCAAAAGTACGCCCTGATAATCAACTTTCCATTGTCATCGTGGACAATAAATTGGGTTCAAATTCGAAATGACGCAAGCAGGGTGTTTGGGGCATCATATTGAAGGTTTCGGTGAGGCAAATAATGTGGGACAAAAATGCGGAATGGCTATATCATGAGATAGTCATGGTTAGTCATTGTATGGCATAACGCTCAAATTGATACCAATAGGATGTTTTGGGTATCAAATAATTGGTGTCGGTGAGACGAATCACACTGCACAAATAAAAAATGTTTTCTAATATATTCATAAGATAGTCCTGTCGTGTATTATGTTAGGAAAAAATTTGAAGTTCCACCATTAGGGCGTGTAGGGTATCAAATTTACGCCCTTGATGAGGAGAATCACGTGCGACCAATAAAAATGTCTTCCTGGTTTTATTCATGAGATTGTCATGATGAGCGAAATATTGGGTTAAAATTCAAGGTGAGGATGCTATAGCGTGTGGGGTATTGAATTGAAGTTTTTAATTACGGAAATCACCTGGGATGTATAAATAATGTGTCCTGCTTACAGTCATGAAATTCATGGATAGTAAGATTTGAATAAAATTCGAAATCACCCGTCCAGGGTGTTTTGTGGTATCAAATAAAGGGACACTGAAGTGATTTCTAAACATCGCGGGATTACTAGCGCAAATTGTAGTCCTGAGTCTATAGGCCATGTTTCGACCACTCTGAGTGCGTTTACGCGAATTTATTTAGTACAAAAATCAATTAGAAATTGCTGCCCTGCTCTCTGCTTCCTCGCCCAATTTTCTGTGGCGTTTTTGCGTGACGTCAGCAGGAGACAAGCTGACAATTGGCTGCGCTACTGCACGGTTCGCCGACCTTCCTCGACCGAGGCAGTCAGCCCAACGTTCAGTCTGCCGGCCGACGACGGGTCGTCACAATTCGCTCGATCAGATGAAACTAAGCCAAAACACATATGTGAATAGTAGAATGTGCCTTTCTTTACTTTGTTAGTTTGCACACTGTATCAAGCCCCGAGTCCGGGTCGCTCCACACAAGCGCTGCACAAGTGCACATGCGACGCTTCTCTGACTTTACGCTAGTAGGAAAATCTAATGGCACCTAAAGGCGGGAGAAGAATCAGCGAAGTGAATATGTACTAAGGAAATAAAATGAACTGAAACTTTTACCGTACAGCGCAAAACTAGAGAGCCGGAAGCACGTTTTGCGCTGGGTGAACAAGCACAGTAGTCAGCAGCACGACCACACATCTGCGAACGCTTTTCCACCTGAGAAATGCAATTGCTAGACGTGAGATGTGTAAAGTTAGGCGGACGCTTACTGCAGTAGCGCTATACAACAAATATACACCTAAAGTACTTTAAATGCTAAAGCTAAATAAAAGTGTAAACTGGTTGTACATTGTATACCTTATATATCCCACCGCGGCAAGGCTGACTTGTGGTCGAGTGGTCTGAAGCTCTAGGATCTTTGTTTTGCAAGTCGCTAGTTCAAATCTCCGAGGGTGCATGGTTTTTTTTCTTGTAAGTTGATTTTTTTGTTGGTGGCCGACGTTGTCTAACCTGAGTTCACCATTTTTAGGCCATAACGTTCACTGCTCCACGAGCGAGTTCGCAGAACGCGCGCAGGCTGACACTGATGTACTATATAGCCAGTTCTCGGTGGCGTGCGGTATCCGCAAGCACCAACGGTTTGCGGGTAGTGGGCACAGGCCAGAATCACCAGACCCTTGGCCTGACGCGAACACACTTTGTGCGATACGGGCATGAGTGAGGCAAGCTCCGAATGAGCAGGAAAAGTGCATGGCATTAGAGCCTCTGCGGTGACGCAGAGGGCGTTCATGCACTGCGTAGGCCTCGGCTAGGGATTCCTACGATGCCAAGCCGTCCTGGGTGCTAATCTTAGGCATATTACAGCCGGGAACATGGCAGAAGCGCAGTACGACGATTACTGAGAAATAGAGAATGCCCACCCAACGAATCCGGCGGTTGTCAAGCATGTTGTTTTACAGAACCGAAACCGAAACTTGTTTGAATGCTAACCTTCAGCATCGTCCATTCACGGTGCCCCCTCCTCCAGACGTCGCAGCCTTTAGTTGGTGCGGCTGCCGCAGACCGCGCGTGGTAGTTTTAGTTGTTTCCCGCTTTATAAAATAATGACCGAGTTATCAACCGTATAAACGATGAAAAGTGTAGTAATTTGAGCCAGTCTACGCAGAGCAAGCAAAACCGGGAGCTTGACAAATTTACTTCAGTGTCCCTCTAAAGGTCGCGTTGAGGGGAATAAGGTTGTACAAATGTAAAAATGCTTTCTAGGTATGGCTATGAAGTAGTCATTATGAGGCATGGATGGACTGAAATTCAAAGTGATGCCACTAGGGCTTGTTGAGTATCATTTTAAAGGTCTCGATGACGGAAATTGAGTAAAATTAGTAAGTGAATGCTTCCTCCTTATCATCGCGATATATTCATGGCTTGTCCTTTATTGGGTTGAAATTCAAAGTGATGCTCATAGGTGGTATAGGGTGTCAAAACATTTGTCTCGGTGAAGGAAGGTAGATCGGATGCGACCTTTGGAAATCATTGCACTGAATAATGACCAGTAAAGTAAAAAAAGAGTCCTTCAGTGTCCCATAGATAAAATTCTACTCGGCAATGGTGATTTATTGTTTATTTATTTTTTTATTATTTAGTACCCACAGCGCCTTGCGGCATTACAGTGGGGGGGTGTACAAAAAGGCAGTCACAAGAAGTACTTATCAGCAAGCAAGAAAGCAAGTTATAAGAGAACGCACATATACATTTCAAATAGCTGAAGACATGCCACGAAAAAATACTGCATTATAACAATAAATCAGAAAAAGACACTCAGAAGTACTTTACACAAGCGGGAATCGAAGGCCAAAAAACGACAAAGCAATGAAGAGGGCATATAACATTTTCGATAGCCCTCAGACACACCACGTGAAAAGACGGCATTGGTACGATAATCGATAAAACAGTGCGTTCGACGAGGTTGAGAAAATGCAATTCATGTATTGAAAGAAGCAATTACAGAATAGTGACGGACAGGTGATTTGAGGAAACAGCAAAACCTGCGCTGTAGCAAACACATGACAATGTTAGTTTAGGCCTTCAAGTGACGTAACTGTGGACAGGAACGTGGTACTAGAATGGTGTACAAACACGGAAGAAGGTAATCTGTTCCACTGATGAATGGTTTTAGGAAAAAATTAGTGAAAGAACGCACTAGATTTACAATCTATCTCACGAACTTTATAAATATGGTCTATGCGGGCGGATATGTGATGACGCGGGAAAATATACGATTCGCGCGGTATACCATTCTGTGAAAAATAAACTTCATAAAATAATTTTAAGCGAAATACAGTTCTGCGATGCTCAAGTGATTCCCAATTCAGTAAGTTCAAGCGGGTATTTCTACTAAAACTTGTCTCTTTTGCCAATTTTCCTAACACATACCTGGTTGCGAGGCTTTGAAGTTTTTCTAGTTTAGCTTTATCAAGCAGGGTTGGCGGGTCCCATACCGTGCAAGCATATTCGAGTATAGGCCGTATGTTTGTTTTGTAGAATATTTCTCTGGCAGTTTGCGGAAAGGGGCTTGTGTTGCGGCGCAGAAAACCTAATGTCCTTGAAGCCCTGCGGGTAATATAATCGATGTGTCTGTGTCAGCATAGTGTTGATGTAAAGTAAACTTCTGAGTATTTAACTTCCCTTACGGACTTTAATGAGCAATCTCTTATTTTATAAGTTGGGTAGTGGACTTTTTCTTTTCTGGTAAACTTAATAAAGACAGTTTTTGCCAGGTTTATTGACATGCCCCATTTTTCGCACCAAGTATTATTCTTGATCAGATCATTTTGAATTACGGGGGTGTCACTTTCACAAGAAATATTCCTGTACAGCACACAATCATCAGCGAAGAGCCTCATGGATGATGTAATGTTATCACTGATAATATTTATATAAAGCAGAAACAACAAAGGCCCCAAGACCGATCCCTGGGGCACCCCTGACGACACAGCTGAGGTATGAGAGGCTGCACCATTGATGATTACATATTGTTGTATACCGGTAATGTACGCTGAAAGCCATGACAAAGTCTTAGGGGTGATACCATAGAAGGACAGTTTTTTCAATAACAGTTTATGTGGTACTACATCAAATGCTTTTCTAAAATCTGAGAAAATGCAGTCAACAGATTCACGACCATCAAGTGTTAGTGCGATATCATGCGAGAACTGTATGAGTTGAGTGACGCAAGATAAACCCTTCCGGAATCCATGCTGCGATGGGTTAAACAAAGCGTTATTTTCAATGTGTTTTACTTAGTCGCTATACAAAATATGTTCTAGGACCTTGCAGCACACACTAATTAGAGAGATGGGGCGGTAATTTGATTTTAGCCCGTTTCGATTTTAGCCCGTTTCGATCCGTTGGCTCCCACAGAAGTACGCACGGACGCCAGTGGCCACAGGATAGGGGCAGTATTGGTTCGGAAACATACTGCTCACAACCGGGTGATAGCCTACGCCAGCCGACTTCTGTCCCCTGCCTGCTCAACGTAATTATTAAATCACGGAACGTGAATGCCTCGCACTCGACTGGACAGTCAGCAAGTTTCGCCCATATTTGTACGGCAAATTTTTCGCGGTCATTACCGACCATATACCCTATGTTGGCTTACGTTGCTAAAAGATCCGCCCGGACGACTCGGCCGCTGGGTGTTAAGACTCCAGGAGTATGACTATTCAGTGGTCTACAGGTCTCGTCGCACGCACAGGGACGCCGACTGTTTGTTTCGTCGTCCTGTTGATCCCCCTGATCAAACGTGGAACGATGATGACACCTGCGTATTTGCGCTCTCCTACATGCACGACATAGCCGCCCACCAACGACGCTACCCATTGCTTCCCCAGGTTATAGACCGTCGTAGCTCAGAGCCGTCCGACCCATCTCTGCACGCCTTTACACTGCGTAATAGCGTCCTGTTTCGCCGCAACTTCCGGGTGGATGGCCCTGACGCCGTTCTTGCCGTACCTCAGCATCTCCGTCCCGACATACTCCACCAGCTTCACGACGTTCCGACTGCTGGCTATCTGGGCGTCACTTGGACGTACGGCCAGGTGCGGTGACGGTTTTACTGGCCCGGCCTTTACCGGTCCGTGCGAAGGTACGTCACGGCTTGTGATGTTTTCCAACGCCGCAAGATGCGTCGGTCACTTCCAGCAGGCACTCTTCAACCAATTGATGCTCCTCCTGAACCATTTTGCTGGGTTGGATTGCACCTTCTCGGTCCTTTCCCCTTATCCCGCTCTGGTAACAGGTGGATTGCCGTTGCCGCCGATTACACCACGCGTTACGCCATCACACGTGCCATTCCTACTTTAGCTGTGCCACGGACGTCACCGATTTTCTACTACACGCCGTCATTCTGCAACACGGTGCTCCTCGCCAGATGATCACGGACCGTGGTCGTCGACGACCTTCTTCGGTCCTGCAGCATTAAGCACAACCTAACCACGGCCTATCATCCGCAGACCAATGGGCTCGCTGAACGATTTAACAAGACGCTCACGGATATGCTCGCTATGTACGTGTCCACCTACCACAGTGACTGGGACGTTCCTCTCCCTTACGTTACTTTCGCCTACAATTCGTCACGCCTCGACACTGCCGGCTTCTCTCCCTTCTTCCTCCTTTACAGCCGCGACCCTGCCCTGCCATTGGACACCATGTTGCGTGACTCGACCACGCCACGAACTAAGTCTGCACGTGATCTCATTGTCCAGGCTGATGTCGCCCGCCATATCGCCCGCGTCAAGATTACGGCGTCACAGGCAAGTCAGAAGCGCCGCTACGACGAGACCCACCGTGACGTGTGCTTCCCACCTGACTCCCTGGTCCTCCTTTGAACGTCTTCACGCCATGTTGGGCTATCTGAAAAACTACTGTCCCGCTTCACGGGCCCCTACCGCATCACTCCCTTGGTTACTCCTGTGACGTACAAAATCATTCCAATCACGCCCCCGCCGTCAACTGTGCACCCAGCGTCTCAAATTGTGCATGTGTCCCGCCTGAAGCCCTACTTCGTCCGTGATTAAGTTCAGCTCACACCTTCTACTTTCCGCCAGAAACTTTCCGCCATGTTTTCTTCTACTTAGAAGATACGGCCCGAACGTCGTTTGAGAACCTTGAAGGCTCCCTAACAATCGCTACCGTCGTGCGGAAAGAACTAGCCTCTCTTTTGTTGGAAATGCACACGCAACACCCCATCGAAAGGGTCGTTATATTCGTTCAGGAAATGAAGCAGCTATTTCTCCGCGCGGACCCCGAAATGACGGAAGAAAAGAAGTTACGCTTCTTAATGCGCTGTGTGAAGGAGGAACTGTTTGCTGCACTTGTCCCGAACCCGCCCAAAAGCGTTCCCAAATTCGTGACCGAAGCCACTACAATGGAGAAGGCCCTCGAAATGCGTGCTAAGCAGTACGCCTGCAACTTTGTTGGCGCAGCCAATGTAAACTACATCGACAACATGAGGATTCCGGCTGATAGCCTACGCGAGACCATCAGCGCAGTGGTGAGAGGAGCTGCGGAAACTTCTCCGAAAACTGCCGCAGCCCCAAGTCGCTACCCTTACCGAAGTGATTAGGGAGGAAGTGCAACAAGCGTTGGGAACATCTACGCCACCCTAACCACCCCTCGAGCCACAAGACATGACATACTCCGCGGCTGTTCGTCGACCCTGCCCTGCTCCAACACGTCGACAAAAGGCCCCGCCGTACCGCCGCCCACTGTCGGCCGGCTGCCCCGTGTTGTGCGAAACCAGACGCCGAGGAAGACGGAAGTATGGCGAACTCCCGGTAGTCGTCCTCTGTTCTTCCACTGCGGAGAGGCCGACCACATCTGCCGTCAATGCCTATTCAAGAGACTTTTCTCCGTCGAAGCATCTCACCCTCTCCCTGGCCAACGACCACGTGATATCGAGGACTACCTATCTCAAACCAGCCGTGGCCCAGCCCTTCTCAACCGTTCGCCGTGACCCTATCCATACGAGTCGCCTAACCGCCATAGCAATGCTGACTTCGCACGTGGGAGGTCCCTCAGCCCACGAAGGGGAAACTAAAGGCAGCAACTTCTTGAGGTGAAGTTGCACAATGGCGGAAAAATGAAAATCCTCCAACGACGCAAGGGTGCGCCGAAGACCGTTATTTACAACATGCCCTCATCCCGATGACCCGACGGAACCCTGGCGAGACTACCGAACCCGACGACAGCTACACGGCGCGACGTGTACCCAACATGGCGGAGACAGCCGATGAGAAGACGACGATAACGACGACGCATAGTGCCCGACCGTCAACATGCACAAGCCGAGATGCGACGCCCCGACGCACCCGGAATTCGAGGAAGGCGGCGTCCGACGTCCACTTGTCCATCGACGGCTTTAATCACCCTCATCGACACGGGACCCGACTACTCGGTAATGAGCGGGTCATTCTCGTCCAAGCTAAAAAAAAGCACGCAAAGATGGGACGGTACGCATATACGCGCAGCAGGAGGCCATGTCGTAACGCCAAGTGGAGCGTGGACATCACGCGTCACCAGAAACGGCGCCACATTCCCCGCGGTATTTCGTAATTTTGCTAAGTTCTTCCGTGACGTAATTTTCGCAATGGACTTTCTGACTTACAACGCGCAATAATTGATCGGCAGACCAAGTCATTACCTTTTTTTTCGATCACCCCACGACGCCGCAACCGAACCCCGGTCACCGTGCTGCTGACCGTGCTGCTGTAAGGATTGCCGACGATCACGTCACCCTGCCACCCCGCGCAAACGTGATGATCGCAGTCTACTGTGAGGATGCTGCTCCTGACATCGACGCTATCGTATAGATTGAGCAAAGGCTGCTTCTCAACCGCGGTGTCTCCATCGCAAGAGGCATTGCGTGCTTTAAGAAAAGCCAGTTCCCCGTTTTGGTCACCACTTTCACCGAGGAGTATCAGCATCTAAACAAGGGCGCTGCAGTAGTGTTCTTCGAAGAAACGCAAGAAGAAAGTCAAGCGATCGCCGCCGCCAACTTTGAACGCGCTCGCGCAGATGCTTCCAAGCTGCCGCATCTATTTGACGGGAACCCGGCGCTGCCGCAAGAAAATCGGGACAGATTACTGTATTTGCTGCGTCGCTACAGCGAGTGTATTTCGTGAAACTCAAAATTACGTCAGACACCCCTAGCGAAGCACCGAATTTTAACCGAAGATTTAGCCCGACCTACCGGATAGTCACCGTACCGCGTCTCTTCACACGAGCGGGAATCCATCCGGACTCAAGTCGACAACATGCTCAGCGACGACATTCAACAGCCATCGAAAAGCACCTGGGCTGCGCCAGTTGTACTCTTAAAGAAAAAAGACGGCACATGAATGTTCTGCGTTGACTAACCGCGACTCAACAAAATCACCAAAACGGACGTCTACCCCCTGCCACGAATCGACGACGCCCTCGATCAGTTCTGCCATGCAAAATACTTCTCATCGATGTATCTGAAGACCGGCTACTGGCAAATTGAAGTGGACGAGAAAGACCAAGAGAAGACTGCATTCATAACCCCGGACGGCCTTTACAAGTTCAGGGTGATGTCGTTTGGGCTGTGCACAGCCCCAGTGACGTTTCAGAGTGTCATGGACACTGTGCTAGCTGGCCTTAAGTGGCACACCTGCTCCTATACGTCGACGACGTTGTGGTATTCGCCGGGACTTTCGACGAACACCTTGCACGGTTGGAGTCTGTACTCGAGGCGATCCCTACGTCGGGGCTCACGCTGTATCCTGAAAAGTGCCATTTCGCATACGAAGAATTCAAGTTCTTGGGCCACATCATCAACGCCGCTGGAGTCCTCTCTGAATAGGCAAAAACTTCAGCCATTGCGAACTTCCAAAGGCCAAAAGACAAGAAGGGCGTGCGAAGATTTCTCGGGCGGTGCGCATACTACCCGCGCTTCGTCGCAAACTTCGGACGCATTGCAGAGCCACTCACACGCTTGACAAAAGATAGCACGCCCTTTAGCTGGGAAAACGACCACGAAAAAGCATTCTGCGTGCTGCAAAAACGCCTGCAAAGCCCGCCCGTGCTGACTCACTTCGACGAAAACGCCGAAATGGAAATGCACACGGACGCCGTTGGTATAGGTTTGGGTGTCGTCCTCGTCCAAAAGCAAAGAAGTTGCTAAAAGTTAATCGCCTATGCCAGCCGTGGTCTGTCGATGTAGGAGAAAAAGTACTCTGCCTCCGAGAACGAATGCCTGGCTATCATTAGGGCCATTTCAAATTTTCTCCCATACGTGTATGGTAGACCGTTCAAGGTTGTGACAGACTTCCATGCGCTGTGCTGGCTCGCCAATTTGAAGGACCACTCTGGCCGCCTTGGGCGATGGAGCTTGCGCCTGCAGGACTTCGACGTTACAATCGTCTATAAGTCCGGCAGGAAACACTCCGACGCCGACTGCCTGTTCCGCGCCTTCCTCTATCCACCATTAGAAGAAGGCGATGAAGACAGCGCGATCTTCGGAGTCGTTACAAAGAGCGACCTAACCGCCCAGTAGCGTGCCGAACCGCCTTGTGCGTCATGATCGACTACCTCGAACGACGCAACGTCGCCGTGCCTAAGGCGTTCAAACGAAACTTACGAGCATTCATCCTCAAAAACTCCGTCGTCGCGAAGAACAGTTTCAGCCCCGGAACGAGAACGAATTACTTTCTTGTAATCCTGGCAGATTTCTGCTGCGAAATTTGGAAGTGTGCCATCACGACCCATCCTCCGGACATCTCGGCAGAGCTCGAACAACTGGAAAAATTGAGGCAAAGTATTACTTGTCCCGCCTTTCATCGGACGTCACGCACTACGTCCGGAGCTGCCGTTAGTGCCAGCGTCGAAAAACGCCGCCGCCGAGACCCGGCGGACTTCTGCAGCCGATCGCCGTCCCATCGAGACCTTTCCAGCAAATTATAAAGTACCTTTTGTGCCCGTTCCCTACGTCACAATCCGAGAACACGTGGATTGTCGTAGCGACAGACTACATGACGCGCTACGCAGAGACCACCGCTCTTCCGAGGGGGACTGCCCAATAAGTTGCAAAGTTCTTCATAAGTCAAGTTGTGCTGCGACAAGGAGACCCTGAAGTTCTAATAACGGACCAGGGAACGGCCTTTACTGCCGAGGTGATGCAAAGAATTTTACGCTACAACAATACCGATCACCGAAAAACGACGGCGTACCACCCCCAAACGAACGGACTAACGGAACGTTAGAACAAGACGATTTCGGAAATGCTGTCCATGTACGTCGATGTTGAACATAAGATATGGGACGAAGTGCGTCCATATGTCACGTTTGCGTACAACACGGCCATCCACGAAACTACGTAGATGACACCGTTCGAGCTTGTCTACGGAAGGCGGCCGAATACAATAATACAATGCTTGTTGAAGACGGCGACCTCAACGCCAACGTGCGAGGATACCTTCAGCGTGCAGGGTAGGCCCGCCAGCTCGCTCGAGTTCGTACAACGCCCCAGTGGCTGGTGAATGCCGGCCACTACAACCTCCGACGCCGAGACGCCGAGTGCCACCGAGGGGATCGTGTGTGCGTTTGGACTCCATCCGACGACGCGGACTGAGTAAGAAGCTTCTACGACGGTATTTCTGACCCTACCAGATTCTACGACGTGTTGGCCAACTTACCTACGAAGTGATTACCAATGGTGATTCCGGCACATCACGACGACGCACGCGGCCCGAAGTCGTCCACGTGGTTCGCTTAAAACCTTTCTCCGTACTATGATGGACTTTTATTTTTAAAGCAAATCTTTTTACCTCTACACCCCCAAGGGTTCTTTCGCGACCGTTGGTGTCACCAGAAAACTCCAGCGAACAAATAAAAGAATTTACTGGCGCCGCCGGGAATCGAACCTGGAAATAATAAACTAACAAAGCGAGAGCCCGTTGTCTTACCGATTTAGCTACGAGCCCACGCGTAGACTGGGAAGACAGGTGGTGTAGTCACCAAGCACATCTACGGGTTCACCGCCTGCATTTTCGATGAATGCCACGTAAAAGCGTAACGCGACCACTCACGCCCGTCTAGGGGCCCTGTGCGCACCTTGCTCATGTGCAAAGACTTACAACAATTAAAGAAAGCTCACACCAATGCATGGCACCTCACTTCTAGTACGCCAATGTGCTAAAGCCTGTGGCCTCCAGTGTTCATGTAAACCATCACAGCTCCTTGTCGTCCGCCCTCACTACAAAACAACGAATACATTCAAATACTCTTTGATGGCCGGGCCATCACCCCAAGCCCCAGCATCAAGATCCTGGGCCTACATCTCGAGGCTAACTCCAAGAGTGACGTCTCCTTGCAGAGCGTCAAAAACAGCATTAATCAAATCATACACACGATCAGGTGAGTTGACACCAAGAAGCGAGGCCTAAAGGAATCTGATACCTTTCGATTAATTGAAGCTTTTGTCCTGTGGAGAGCTACTTACGTCAACCCCCTGTCTTCTTCTCGGCAAGGAAGACATAGAGATGCTTTATATAATGATTGGAAAGGCGGTCGAGCAGGTCATTGTCTTCTTATGAGTGCGTCCACACAGAGGGTGCTTAGCACGGGGCTCCACAACACGGTGAAAGAGCTGATAGAAGGCCATCTTTCTAACCAGAAGGTCCTACTCAGAACAGCGGTGGGTAACCGCATGCTTCACCAGAGTGGCTGAGCAGCCCAGAATGTCACTCCGCTTGACATAATTCCAGACTCTTGGCGACTAAAACTAAAGATGCTCCCTTTGCTTAGAAATCTGAACCCCTCACACCACGAGGGTCACCGAAAAGCACGGGCTGAAGCGCTAAACACTACCCTCGGTAGGGATCATGCAGTTATCTAGACAGACGCCTCCAAACATCAAAGGCAGCAATACGCCAGCATCATGGCTACCTCCAGAACCAACCTCCTTGCGTGTGCCTTGCTTAGGACCCAAGAAATGACGGCAGCAGAAGAGGCAGCCATCACCTTGGCTCTCGATCAACCAGGGGTTTGGAGGGTAGTCATCGATTCCCAGCAAGCCTACTGGAATTACTAATGGGGTTGGGTGTCGTGACCTGCACTGCGCGTGTTAAAAAAACACTCCCGAAACGGTTCCATCCAGCTCATCTGGACACCCCCTCACGCTTCAATGGAGGGCAACAAATACGACCACCCAACAATCCTGCGCCTTTACCTCCCGTGCTAAGGAGCTGCACTAGGACAGTCACCCGCTTGTCTCGTTCAGGCAGATTATCCACCATTATCGCCTTCTGAGACAGACCGTACCTTCGACTTACCCCCACTTTTCCAGAGAACAACAAACTACCCTACGGCTCATACAATCCGGGCTCCTTCCCACAGCCTACGCGTCTTCACTTAATGTATCCGATTCGCTACGACGCTGAATGTAAATTCTGCTCAGAAGTAGGAACACTCCGCCCTGAATTAGGGGTGTGCGACTTTAACCCTGAGCACCCTCCTCTCTTTGCGTCAACTACCCAACAAGAGCAATGGGAGATGCTGCTGTCCAGGCCCTCTCTACCTACCCAGCTTCAGCGGGTGGACAGAACACAGGCCACGCGGACTGCACAGTGGCCCCACAGAAGAAGGAATCACTCCCCAGGGCTGCACTCTGGGCCGTTTTGAAATGTGAACAGTAGTATTTGTTCCTCCTCCTCTACCGCAAATCTTCTCGCCTCCGTCCGCGGCGCTTAGACGGAGAAGGCAGATCGTCTAACACCGCGTTGGAGCTCACTTTTATTTTATAAAGCCCGTTTCCACTCTTGTACTACACCAATACAACTCAACCAAACACTGTTCATGCTTCATGCATTGACTTAACCTGAAGAAGGACATCTCTGAAGTAATAATTGGTGTGGTTAAGGGCATTTCACTTTTCTCTGCTGTTGCTTTATGTAGAGCGATGTGAGGGAATTTAATTGACGTGGAATGGGTACTCGTTATGGGTGCCGTTTACAGCTTTGCTTTCCAACCCCATTCACAGGGTGAATTGGCGCAATTTTAAATGCAGAGCATTTGTATAACTCACGATGCTACCCGCGCGTCGGCGTCCGCAGCAGCCAGCCTCCCCGCACACAATAAAAAGAAACAACAGTTACCGGCACCTGGTTTCGATCCCACGACCCTGCGGGCGGAACGCAAGGTACATGGTGCTCCACCCACTGCGCCACAAAACCGAAACAGAATGAAACGCTACGAACACGCCTTATATCCTTGACTCATTCAAACTGCGTCAAGAAGCTGGTGATACAACGCATTCACTACCTGTGGGCGGAACGCCAGGTATGTGGTGCTCTTCCCACTGAGCCACAAAACCTACACAGAATCAAAGGCTACGAACGCGCCTTGTATCCTTGACTCATTCAAACTACGTCGTCAGCGGCGTGCGTTGGCGGCTCAGCGGCGTGCTAGCGGCGTGATAGCTGCGTGGTGTACACGTGATAGCACCAACCCCCCAAACACTAAACGTTAAGGCAATACACCCACCCCCGTGCGACGCATTTACTCGAGTCGCCCTCGCGAGGAGATGGGCCCATTTTTTTTCTTTGTTGAACGGTCGCTTATGTTAGCATCGAATCGATGCATACTTAGAAGGGGGTAGTGCCGCGAACGATGCATTGGGTCTACTTATGTTTTACTTTTACCGCCAGGCAGCGCCGGTCTTTCATATCTGTGTCCCAAGAGAAGCGCATGTTCCATTCTTTCTACCCCATGAGTTATCTCTTCTGATAGGGACAGCGTTCCGAACTGACGTAAAGAGCCTACAATAATTTTCTTTGTTCTGGATGTACATCGACGGTTCGAGACAAACTCGCGCCTAAAGATAAAAGCCTGCCGAGCAGACGCCGCGGAATTCCATTCCACTCTCCGACGCTCGCCGACACACGACAAACTGTTAACTCCTGCGTCGCCACCTGTGTACTTTTTGAGATGTTTGGGGAGCACAAGTTTGCTCCAATAACCGTGCTTTTCCTTCAAGACGACTGCCTCATCTTTGGCTACCCGACAATATAAAACGCTGAAACCAAGTTATTCTTGATTTTGACAAAAGGAAGTCCTCTTCCTTAAATGTCAGTAAACTTTTATTTTTTAAGGAGTTTCATGTGTGTTTCTATTTTTACTTGCCTTATGTATAGATTGCCGCAATCCTTAGTATTCATTGAAATAGCGGACGGTCAACCAGCCCTCTAATGATCGACTGACGGCCAGAGGAAGACAACGCTGTTCGCTCTCGGCAAGCACGCGGTCGCTGTTTTCAGGACATAACAATTTCGTGGCAATAAAGGCAATTCCTTCAACCCTAAACCACCAATGTTTATAGTCCTAGGGGTGACATTATCGTGGAGGTGCTGGGTGCGTTCACCCGATGTCATGCGGCTTTCCGCGACACCGCGAGGCGAGTTCAATTCTAAGCCCAGGACTTCGCGCCTTTTTTGAGAACGAGTCTCGCACGAGCAGGCGGCTGCAAGGCCTTACTCCGGAGTTCGTACTGCAACTAGACGGCCCGAGGACCACTGTATCTTACAAGATGACGTCACAGGCTCAGCAAAGCGGTGCACCTTTCTGCGCCGTTGTGCACTGGGCCGTTATCCCGAGAAACCTCCCCATTACACGGCGATGCCATTGAGGTCGTCGATGATTGGATAGATCGGTATAAACAGGTGGCTCGTCAAAACGAATGGACGTAAGATCATTGCCGGCAAAGCTTCCATTTCGCGTTGGAAAATACAGCCCGGATATGGTATGAAAGCAATAGGGAATCGCTGACCTCGTGGAGGTTTGCAAAGAGAGATTGAGGCGAGCTTTTGGCAACCAATAGCGACGATAAAAGGCTGAAGACCTCCTTCAACAGTGAATCCAGGGTCCTAACGAAAGTCTTATCAGCTTTGTCGAAGACGGCTTTCGGCTGACTACCCGCGCCGACCCACAACCTACTGAAGAAAAGAAGTTACGCGCATTGATGAGGAGCGTGAGAAGTGACATCTTTGGTGGTCTTGTTCACAGACCACCAACAACAGGAATGATCACTCCCGCCGAATGACACATGCCCCGACGATTTCAGCTTTTCCATCGGCCCACTTCTCAAACCATGCATCCGAGAGATACATCTGGGAGCTCATCGGGAAGAGCTCTAGAAGCTGCTGCCGTCTTCGAAGTCACCCGCTCCTATTCCTCTTGTTCAGACTGTCCAGGAGGAGGTGCAACGAGCTCTTGTTCCTGGTGGCCCAGACGAAGTAACCCCCCGTGCCCGGCCGCTACCTATGCAGGCGTTAGCAGCCAAACGCAGTTGCTTATTGCTAGGCTGGACATGAGCACGCCGCGACGAGACAGGTTTGCCTATACAGGCTAACAGCAACCTAGGCAGTAGCAGCGTGGACCCCCAAAGACGGATTTGTGGAGGATGGCTGACAACCGCCCACCCTGCTTACAATGTGGTGAAGCTGGCCACATATACTGCCGGTGCCCCTACCGGGAGCTTAGGCTGCGAGGGTACAGTCCCAACGACCCACACCCGAGGTATGGCCAGCAGCCTCGAGAAATTGAGGACTACCTTCGACACTCGTCTCCACCGTGGGAGAAGTACCTTCGCCGCTCGTCCCCGCCGCGCGAAGAGTACTTTCGACGCCCGTCACCGCCGCGCGTGGACTAGTTTCGACGTTCCTCGCCGCTACCCTCTACTTTTCGAGAACCTATTTCGCCGTCCGATAATCACCCCGCCTCAACTCTTCGACAATATCGCCGTTAGAGTCAGTCTCCCTACGTATTTCTCACCGGAAAAACCCCTGGAGGTGGTGTTGCCGATGCCGCAAATGGTGAAGAGCCTCCACGAACGTCGCGAGTCTCGGAGCATAAAGAACACGATGCGCATGTCGTGTCAAATAACCTTGACATCATTATCGACGGCTGCGACGTGATGGCGCTCTTGGACACAGGGGCAGACTTTTCCGTCTTGAGTGGGAAGTTAGCTATCTCGTAGCCTGAGAAAAGTAACAACGCAGTGGTACGGTCCCGACCTGCGCACCGCCCGAGGTCCCACTGTGGCGCCGATAGGACGTTGCACCGCCCGCGTCGAAATTAATGGTGAAGTGCGCCGGATGAAGTACCTCGTTCTGGAGGACTGCTCAAGGGGCGTTATCCTTGGGATAGACTTTTTGACCGAATATGGCGCCGTCATCGACCTAGAAACAAACAGGCTTACGCTTCGGACACCTGCAACTATTCAAGAGATCCCTCCATTGACGGCAGCACCAGTACGTGTCGTTGACGATCACCTGAAGCTGCCGCCGCGTTCCAGTGTATTCTTGTCTGTACAGGCAGACATGGCAACTAGCGGAGGCTCTGAACGCTGAACGAGGGCAGTGTCCAAATTCTTTTAGAAAAGCGAGACGGCATTGCTCGAGGCATAGCACACCTTTTATGAAGGGCATTCGGATATCCTTTTTACGAACTTCCGGAACCAGCTGCAGCATTTGACGGGAGCAATGACCGTAGCTTAACTAGAAGGATATGCCGAATCTATTGACGATCCTTTGCTGTCCGAACTTGCTACACAAACCAAGCATCACTGCGTCCATCGAATTAGACGTCAATTCGAAGCTTTCGTCCTCAGAGCGGCGCGAGCTATCCCAACTTCTCGACGAGTTTCGGAACTTTCTCTGCAGAAACCGGTGTTGGCAGGACCCGTGTAACCAAGCACAAAATTATTACTCACGATATAATACATCCTATTCGTCAACCATCCTTTCGCGTTTCTCTAAAAGAGAGGGAAGTTATCCAGGAGCAGGTTTGAAACATGCTCGAGGACGACGTTATTCAACGGTGGACAAGCCCCAGGGCTGCGCCATTTGGCTTGTAAAAAAGAAAGACGGAACATTACGGTTTTGTGTGGATTATCAGCGATTGACAAAGTGACTAAGAAGGACCCCTATCCACGCATTGATGGCACGGTTGATCGGCTGCGTCATGCTCGTTACTTCACGTCTATTGACTTAAAGTGTGGCTATTGACAAATCGAGGTTGATGAGCGGGGCAGGTAGAAGACTGCATTTATTACACCAGACGGCCTGTACGAATTCAAAGTTATGCCGTTTGGGCTATGTACAGCACCGGGAACATTTCAGCGCATCATAGACACCGTCCTCGCAGGCCTGAAATGGCAGACCTGTCTTGTTTACCTTGATGACGTCGTCCTTTTTGCTTGCAGTTTCAAGGAACACTTACTTCATTTGAGATCCGTGCTTGAAGCTCTGAAAACCACCGGCTTGACACTAAATCCCCCAAAATGCCGATTTGCTTACAACCACCTCAAATTCCTTGATCATGTCGTCAGCAACGAAGGACTGTGCGCTGACCCAGAGAAGACTGCTGCAGTGAGCACTTTAGCGATACCATCAGACAAAAAGGCGGTCAGAAGGTTCCTGGGCCTTTGGGCCTACTACCGACGTTTTATTCGGAAGTTTTCCCACATTGCGCCCCACTAACCCATCTCACGAATAAAGATGTTCCGTTTGAATGGAAGCCTGAGCAGCAACAGGCTTTCGAAGGACTCAAGAAGCGCTACAGACAACACCTGTTTTGCGGCACTTCAACGAGGAGGCGATGACAGAAATTCACACTGATGCTAGCAACAAGGGGATTGGTGCGGTACTTATTCAAAACCAGGATGGCACTGACCAAGTCATTGCATATGCGAGCCGCGTGCTCTCTAGGGCGGCGAGCCATTACTCCAGTACTGAGCAGGAGTGCCTCGCCGTCATTTCGGCTATCACAAAACTCCGCACTTATCTTTATGGGCACCAGTTCCGCGTGGTCACTGACCACCACTCCCTACGCTGGCTGGCCAACCTCAAGGACCCGTCTGGCCGTCAAGCATGGTGGAGCTTGAGGCTACAAGAATTCGACGTCACTATATCGTACAAGTCTTGGCGCAGGCACATTGACGCCGACTGCCTCTCACGGGCTCCCATGGAGTGTGGACAGGCTGTTAATGACGACGATGACGACGACGCCTTCTTGGGAGCAGTCAGTATTGCGGATATAGTGGCACGCCAATAGAGCATGGTGACATGCGGACATGGTGACAAGCCATAGTGGAAAACATGAAAGTTGTAGGAGTACAGTTTGCAAGTAACTTAACTTGGGACATTCATGTCAATGAAATACACAAAAAAGAGTGCAAAATAACCGGGATACTAAATAGAACCCGCCACATATTGCCTGAAGGCATAAAGCTTTAAATCTATAATTCCTTGTTTCTTCCAAACCTAACTTATGCCCAGCTAGTTTGGGGTACAACAACAATAACTAATTTGAATAAGTTGCTCCTATTACAAAAGAAAGCCATCAGAATCGTGGCAAATGCTTCGTTTGCCTCTCACACGAAAGAACTGTTTGATAACTATAAAATCATTATTATTCATCGCTTATATGATTTTAGACTAACGCAAATATATACAAATGCAGTTAAAAACAATAACCCATTTTATGCTTAATTATCCGAATTCAGAAGAAATCCTATTATGTACCACACGCGCTTCACTGATGCCTGGCACACTCCCACTCCCGAAAACAATTATGGCTTGCAGTCATTGACAGTTAACCTTCCAATCCCTTTAAATAAAACGAATTCGGCAGAAATAAATATATCACGCCTCCCTAAAGGAAACTTACGGTAATTATTTTTTTATTTCTATTTATAATGTGTGGCTGTTGCATTTCAACTTGTATACGTTACTTCCTGTGTTTCTGTGGTGTTGTAATACGCAAACATTTATTGTTCTGTTAAACGTTTGTGTTGTTCACTTGTAATATTTTTCCCTCATGCTTGCTCAATGTAAATATACTTATGACGTGTTTTTGACTGTTTACCGCTATTAGATTTCACGCTTGTTTAAACTATTTCTTTAATTTTAATTGTATAAATCTACACTGATATTATTCTTGAACTGTAACAGATTCTTAAACTGTAACTGAAACCGCATCAACGGCAATTGTGTTGGCGCGACAGACTCGTGCCCCTAGTTGCTGTCCAATGTGGGGACAGTTGTCCTGTCAAGTTGCCTTTCAGTGCAGCTTTTTGCGACTTCTCCCTCGTTTACTCAAGGAAAATAAAGTTTGAATTTGAATTTGAATATGAATTTCAAGACTAGGACTTCCTTTCTTCAGAGTACGCGAAAGAAAGAAAGTCCTCTTCCTAAATTGTCAGTAAGCTTTTATTTTTATTTATTAATGTTTTTCTTGGGTGTCCCTGTCTCTACTTACCGTATATATATGATAAGCCTTTCAGCTGTCGCGGAATACAAACCTGTATCCGATGACGACCATCTTCACCAGAAGAGGATTTGCGGAATATTGCTGAGGATGATTAAGAGCTGAAGAAGACCAAGCACAGGATGGTGCCCACAATGTACGAGCCGGTCACTGTAAATAAGATGCGAAGCTCAGAATGTGCTATATATATATATATATATATATATATATATATATATATATATATATATATATATAGCGAATCAGAATAGGAAATGAGGGGCTCGTTGAAAATAACACAGAATTAAGGGTTGGCAGTCGAGAAAACCTCGGAAAGCAAAGGGGAGGATGTGGTAGATCATTGAAACAGATTAAGAATTTGGAAAGAAAGAAAGAAAGTGAAGAAAAAATGCCCGCCAGGTGGGATCCGAACCCACGACCTCCAGAATACCGGTCTGGTGCGATAACCACTACGCTACCGGCGGGGCGATTTTCCCATTCACTTTCTGGGGTATTTATGTTAGGTATGTTTGTTTCCTGTGCTTGGGGGTGGTAGCCAGCGCCATTCGGACTAATCGGGGTGAAGGGGACCTTCTTTTTAACCCCCGGGTCGTGACTCGAGTGTCTACGACATGTCCAGAGTGGTCGACCAGCTTTGAACCCTCTTAAGCTCCCTTTGGCAACAAGACTGCCAGAACAGAGGCCCTCGCTATGCATGTAGCGAATCAGAATAGGAAATGAGGGGCTCGTTGAAAATAACACAGAAATAAGGGTTGGCAGTCGAGAAAACCTCGGAAAGCAAAGGGGAGGATGTGGTAGATCATTGAAACAGATTAAGAATTTGGAAAGAAAGAAAGAAAGTGAAGAAAAAATGCCCGCCAGGTGGGATCCGAACCCACGACCTCCAGAATACCGGTCTGGTGCGATAACCACTACGCTACCGGCGGGGCGATTTTCCCATTCACTTTCTGGGGTATTTATGTTAGGTATGTTTGTTTCCTGTGCTTGGGGGTGGTAGCCAGCGCCATTCGGACTAATCGGGGTGAAGGGGACCTTCTTTTTAACCCCCGGGTCGTGACTCGAGTGTCTACGACATGTCCAGAGTGGTCGACCAGCTTTGAACCCTCTTAAGCTCCCTTTGGCAACAAGACTGCCAGAACAGAGGCCCTCGCTATGCATGTAGCGAATCAGAATAGGAAATGAGGGGCTCGTTGAAAATAACACAGAATTAAGGGTTGGCAGTCGAGAAAACCTCGGAAAGCAAAGGGGAGGATGTGGTAGATCATTGAAACAGATTAAGAATTTGGAAAGAAAGAAAGAAAGTGAAGAAAAAATGCCCGCCAGGTGGGATCCGAACCCACGACCTCCAGAATACCGGTCTGGTGCGATAACCACTACGCTACCGGCGGGGCGATTTTCCCATTCACTTTCTGGGGTATTTATGTTAGGTATGTTTGTTTCCTGTGCTTGGGGGTGGTAGCCAGCGCCATTCGGACTAATCGGGGTGAAGGGGACCTTCTTTTTAACCCCCGGGTCGTGACTCGAGTGTCTACGACATGTCCAGAGTGGTCGACCAGCTTTGAACCCTCTTAAGCTCCCTTTGGCAACAAGACTGCCAGAACAGAGGCCCTCGCTATGCATGTAGCGAATCAGAATAGGAAATGAGGGGCTCGTTGAAAATAACACAGAATTAAGGGTTGGCAGTCGAGAAAACCTCGGAAAGCAAAGGGGAGGATGTGGTAGATCATTGAAACAGATTAAGAATTTGGAAAGAAAGAAAGAAAGTGAAGAAAAAATGCCCGCCAGGTGGGATCCGAACCCACGACCTCCAGAATACCGGTCTGGTGCGATAACCACTACGCTACCGGCGGGGCGATTTTCCCATTCACTTTCTGGGGTATTTATGTTAGGTATGTTTGTTTCCTGTGCTTGGGGGTGGTAGCCAGCGCCATTCGGACTAATCGGGGTGAAGGGGACCTTCTTTTTAACCCCCGGGTCGTGACTCGAGTGTCTACGACATGTCCAGAGTGGTCGACCAGCTTTGAACCCTCTTAAGCTCCCTTTGGCAACAAGACTGCCAGAACAGAGGCCCTCGCTATGCATGTAGCGAATCAGAATAGGAAATGAGGGGCTCGTTGAAAATAACACAGAATTAAGGGTTGGCAGTCGAGAAAACCTCGGAAAGCAAAGGGGAGGATGTGGTAGATCATTGAAACAGATTAAGAATTTGGAAAGAAAGAAAGAAAGTGAAGAAAAAATGCCCGCCAGGTGGGATCCGAACCCACGACCTCCAGAATACCGGTCTGGTGCGATAACCACTACGCTACCGGCGGGGCGATTTTCCCATTCACTTTCTGGGGTATTTATGTTAGGTATGTTTGTTTCCTGTGCTTGGGGGTGGTAGCCAGCGCCATTCGGACTAATCGGGGTGAAGGGGACCTTCTTTTTAACCCCCGGGTCGTGACTCGAGTGTCTACGACATGTCCAGAGTGGTCGACCAGCTTTGAACCCTCTTAAGCTCCCTTTGGCAACAAGACTGCCAGAACAGAGGCCCTCGCTATGCATGTAGCGAATCAGAATAGGAAATGAGGGGCTCGTTGAAAATAACACAGAATTAAGGGTTGGCAGTCGAGAAAACCTCGGAAAGCAAAGGGGAGGATGTGGTAGATCATTGAAACAGATTAAGAATTTGGAAAGAAAGAAAGAAAGTGAAGAAAAAATGCCCGCCAGGTGGGATCCGAACCCACGACCTCCAGAATACCGGTCTGGTGCGATAACCACTACGCTACCGGCGGGGCGATTTTCCCATTCACTTTCTGGGGTATTTATGTTAGGTATGTTTGTTTCCTGTGCTTGGGGGTGGTAGCCTGCGCCATTCGGACTAATCGGGGTGAAGGGGACCTTCTTTTTAACCCCCGGGTCGTGACTCGAGTGTCTACGACATGTCCAGAGTGGTCGACCAGCTTTGAACCCTCTTAAGCTCCCTTTGGCAACAAGACTGCCAGAACAGAGGCCCTCGCTATGCATGTAGCGAATCAGAATAGGAAATGAGGGGCTCGTTGAAAATAACACAGAATTAAGGGTTGGCAGTCGAGAAAACCTCGGAAAGCAAAGGGGAGGATGTGGTAGATCATTGAAACAGATTAAGAATTTGGAAAGAAAGAAAGAAAGAAAGAAAGAAAGAAAGAAATATATATAAGCATATATATATTGTTACGCGGCGGCAGGACATAGATGAGACGAACAATGTAATGTGGTGGAACGATCTATTTACAGTATTTACAAGCGGCCATGGCCGAGTCCGCTGAGTCTGCACGCGCCCTCTTCTACGTCGTCTTCGATCCGAGCTATGCCACCATGGGGCATTGTCCACTGGTCCCGTGACACTACCCCCCCGGGCAAAGACGACCGTCCCGGTCGAGGCCGTAGGGATACGACTCGAAGGCGGTGCCGTTGATTCCTTTCACCTGCGAGGGTCCGAGTCGGCAGCTCGACCTTGTGTTAGCAGTGCTCGAGTGCCAGCCGCAGTAGTGCCCGTGGTTGCTGATAGGTTGAGCGCAATTGCAGAAGACGGGGGCTGTGGGGTTGGATGTGCCTGTACGACGCTCAGCTTTGTTATTGTGGCCTCTCAACCGGGATTTGGAAGTCGGCACTCTTGCCGACATGCAGCTCATGTCACTTTTGTTCATGCAGGTTTTGGCCGCTCTTGGAACAGAAGTATGCTCCGGCGCAGTAGAAGAGAGCGTAGTTTTTCGGTGCGGACCATGTTCGCTAACACCGCTTGCATTTCGCTCGTCTACGGCCACCAGCATGAGCCTCGTTGCTGCCTTCAACGATTTCAAGCCTGTGAAGCTTGCAGCCGAAAAGATAACAGTTGAAGATCAGCCATCAATCTTCGGGCCGCCAGGACCACGTGACCACACCGGGGACTACTTAAGCGCGCAGCACTTTGGCTTCGTGGGATTTGGAGCCGGCACTCTTGCCGACATGCAGCTCACGTCACTTTTGTTCATGCAGGTTTTGGACGCTCTTAGAACAGAAGTATGCTCCGGCGCAGTGGAAGAGAGCGTAGTTTTTCGGTGCGGACCATGTTCGTTAACACCGCTTGCATTTCGCTCGTCTACGGCCACCAGCATGAGCCTCGTTGCTGCCTTTAACGATTTCAAGCCTGTGAAGCTTCCAGCCGAAAAGATAACAGTTGAAGATCAGCCATCAATCTTCGGGCCGCAAGGACCACGTGACCACACCGGGGACTACTTAAGCGCGCAGCACTTTGGCTTCGTGGGATTTGGAGCCGGCACTCTTACCGACATGCAGCTCACGTCACTTTTGTTCATGCAGGTTGGTCATTTTAGTACTGCTACTTGTTCTGGGCTGTTATGTGCTCTGCCGGCTCCTCCCACGAAGTTTTGTGTTGCCCAGCATTGTTACAAGCATGCCTGTCGTAAATGCTCCCGCAAACGGTTCCGCCTTTTTGCTAACAGGGTTCTTTACCTATTTTTGCTTCTACTGGTTTCTGGGGATGCGGAACTTAATCCAGGCCCTCTTACAAAAGACGAATTGGCCTTACTGAAAAGCCTCCAGGATGGCCAAGCAGAAATAATTAACAAGTTGAAATCTATCGATGCGGGCTGTGCAAAGCATGAAGCAATGATAACGGAAATCAATGAAAAGCTAGGCAAAACTAAACAAGAGATTGAAGGGCTAAACAAATCAGCATCGGAGCAGGCGAATGCGATCACTAGTTTGACACAGCGAGTTAAAGACTTGCAAAGTAGAAATAACAGATTAGAAAATCGCAGCCGACAGCAAAATCATGTGTTTTACGGTGTCGATGACCACAACCGAGCCGAGACTTGGGAACAGTCGGAAAACTTGATCACAACTATTTGTAAAGAAGAACTTGAGATCGATTTGCACTCCATACAGAAGGCCCACCGCGTAGGCCGGTACACAGAAAGTGGGAAAAGACCTATTGTTGTCAATTTCCCCTCGTACAAAGAAAAACGAAGCGTATTAACTAATGCAAAAAAGTTTAAGGGCTCGCCTTACAGCGTCGATCAAGATTATTCTCCCGAAACCCGTGACATACGTAAGCGATTATGGGAATACGCGAAAGCGAAACGGACCGATAAAGACGAAGTAAAGCTTAAGGGTGACCGGATTGTCATCAACGGCCAAGCATTCGTTTGGGATAAGGAAAAAGAAGAAGTTGTACAAGTGCGCAAACGATGACAAGTTCTTGTCAAAAGCGGTGCCCGTCGCGACCTTGTCGCAATTGTAATCAATTGTAGAAGCCTGGTAAATAAAGTCGAAGAATTTGCCGGTTTAAACATGGCGTTTAAACGCCATGTTTGAGGCTTTGCTAGTTAAGGAACCAGTGTTGTGAAAGGCGCCTGAGTGTTCTTTATTGGGCTTCCCGGTACCTGCATGGATTTTTCTCCCGGCTTGAGTACGCGGGGGAGTGTACCCTATTGTTTGGGCGTCGAAATGGTGACGTGAGCGTGACCCAGAGTGTTGGAATGCTGTTAATGTGCGTTTTCATCAATGTATCTGAACATCGGTAGACTGGCGAAAGGTTGCGTAGATAAGTTCCCTATATGCAACAAAGTGGACAAACCAGTCTCTTAGTTTTCCTTTCATTGTATACCAGCTTTAACCGTTTTGTAAACAACATTCGGCGAAATGTCTCCAAGCATCACCTTGTCACCTGCCTTTATTGCTTCAGAGTAAGGGGGCATTTATTACAGAACTCAGTTAGGTGTAAAACCGACGAAGTATCACAGGAGAAGTTCTAGAAATTTGGGAAATTACAGGGGCATGGCTACGGCCTGCGGTTTAAAGGATACAAAATAGGATGCCGTTAAAGTGCCGCAGTGATCTCTGAAAAATGGAGAGCTTCCTATAAAAACCCGGAGAAGGTGAAAGAAGGCGCTAAACGTACGGTTAGGTATTAGGTAAGAAGTTAGGTAAGAAGTGTTAAAGACAGGCATAAAACGGCTTTCCCTAAACCGTTCATATAGCCATGAAAGTAGCTCCATACACCCATAAAATATTCGTAAATAGTGCTACATGCAGACATAGGGAAGAAGTAGCGCGGACGAGGAGGGAAATGCCTGTAGTGCCTTGGCAATGACCACCAACGGCAATGACATGGAAGAAGCAGTGGGCGGGGCTAGTATAGCCCGGGCTCAAGTATGGCTGCGTGTAGATAGTTGATGGCACCACATAAATACATAGCTTCACATCTACATGGTTCGTGTCATCGACCGCCATATTACATTTGTTGGAGTGTGCAGGTTCATACCCATCCTGGCCCCCGCATCGCATCGGCATGGACGTAGCCGTCAAGAATAATGACGCCGCGCTGGCAGAACCACCCCAGCAGCGACCAGGACACGACGATGTCTCCCGCCCCGTGGCCCAAGCCCGAGAGACCCGAATAAAAATAAGCCCAGACGAGCCGTGTCCAGACAAGCCGAAGATATGTTACCTCGCCCTTCCATCCAACGTGGCTCAATGACCTTCGGAACTTTGTTTCAACCGAAGCCATGTTTGTTGCGGAGCCATGCATCATAAATTGCACCATGGTCATCCCTGGCGAAAAGCGGTTCGGCACTGCATTTTTCACCGTCGTACTTATATGCATCCCATTTGCAGCACGTCTCGGCCACGACGGCGACAGTTGTCCTCGATCGGGGGATTGATGTCACTGTATGTGGTGGACAATTCATGCGGCGCCATGGGCCAACACCAAAGGAAATAACAATTAAGCAGCTGTGTGCGAAGAGCAGCCTGGCTGGGCTCATTTTTGGGTGCATACCAAGAGTTCTTGACATCATGTGTATGCATCGATTTATCACTACATGGTTTGTGTCATCTGCCGCCGTCTTTCAGAAGCTAAAAAAACGTAAAACAGGCTATAAAAAGGCTGAATATCCAATGGGGTTGACGACAAGAATGGCACAACAAAGCCATATAAATGGCAATAGCTATTTAGGACAAACACCTAAAGCTAACCGTAAAACCATTTTCCGTAGCCGTACATACATCGTTGTATGGTGCCACCCTGATTGTCGAAGTAATTGGCGCCAAAGTCGACGAAGTAAATTGAAGTTACTAGACTCAAACACGATGTGGCTGGAAGTAACTCTGTGGTAATTGCAAGACATTTGCCCGCAAAGCACGAAAAGCAGACGAGAGTGCCACAGAAATATTTGTAATACCTTTTTTGGTCCCAAGCATTTTGGTGTCATATAAACCATAAAAAATGTTCAACAAAATATCAAACGTTTCCTCTGCTTCATACGGACGTCATTAGAATCATTTGCATCAAATAGTTGCAAACCCTTTAATC
Organism: Haemaphysalis longicornis; assembly: GCF_048455015.1. Classification (NCBI taxonomy): domain Eukaryota; kingdom Metazoa; phylum Arthropoda; class Arachnida; order Ixodida; family Ixodidae; genus Haemaphysalis; species Haemaphysalis longicornis. Next base: position 66,620,466 of record NW_027526233.1, on the reverse strand, counting down.
TGTTTCGAAAATTTATGGCCCTAGGCATCTGTGAGCCACGATCCACCACTACGTAGATTTTATGAACAATTATTGTAAACGATAGGCACATGGGGGACATGTACATATTGTTAGGTTATCTGTGCCGTGTTTGTCCCCGTAATGGGTTGAAATTGCCTTTGTAGGTTCAGAATTTTCTATAACACATGATTGCACTGGTGATGTTGTAGTTTGCCTTGAAGGATCCCCCATCGAGCGTAAAGGGTTCGCGAGCCCGAACCTGCCCGACGAAGTAACGCCGATCCGCATGAGAACAAATCAACGGTTTATTCAGGGAAAACCAAAACAGGAAAAACCAAACAAAGCAGGTTGGTAGGCAATAAAAAGAGAGCACAGCAAGCAAGCGCCAAATGCGCGTAAAGAAAACATCGCGGTGGTTGAAACCTTGCTTGTCCAGAAAGGTACAGCATGGTGCTGTACACTCACGACGACGTCTTCAGTCATTTGTGCCGACGTCGGGTGAAGAGCGTCCGCCGCGGACGCTGGTTGCTCCTCGCTGCCCGGGCGTCATGGTCGTGGTTCGCCGCCGCCCGCGGCCGCAGCTGCTCTCGCGTGTCCCCCGGTGCACACTCTCCAGCTGCTTTTGTGAGCGCCGCTTTTAAGCCAGTCTGTTGGTTGTGCGCATGCTCCGGGTTCTGTTGCACTACACGTGTTCGTTGCGGCTGACTGTTCATCGCACACGCGCGCACGGGCACATGACGCACTGACGCCACTATCGGTGTTCGACCGGCACTCACTGCAGTGTAATCACCCTCCGCGGGCGCACGTCGGGGCTGCGTCCCTACATTCCTCCTCCCCTAAGACCGGACAACTCGCTAGTTGTCCGAGAAGCGCTGGGGGCTGCCGCTGAGGATGCCTTCTCCTGTGGGTTTGAGATGAGTGCCGGTGGAGGTCTTCCCGCCGAGACTTGTTGCTGCAACTTTGAGCGGATAGCGTATCCTGGAAGAACATTAACAAGATTAGATCTCTTCTTCAGAGAGTCACTCATAATATGCCTTAAGGTCGTCAATGCCTACGGGACCCGTATCCCACCCTCCGTGCATGTTGCGAAGGCGATACGTCAGCCGAGATGTGCGCTTTGTTACCTTATAAGAACCTTCCCATCAGTCAGCCAGGGAAGCAGCAAACCCTTTTGCTGCATCGCTCAATGGATGTGCACGGCGCAGTAACAGGTCACCCACGGAAAACTCGACCTGGCGCCGTCCCTTGTCGTACTGCTAGCGCTGTTCGAGGCGTGCCAAGTCCAGGTGTTGCCTGGCTTCCTGGAGGGTCTCGTCCTGGAGATGCTGCGCATACTTAACATAAGTATGGTCACTCGACCTGGTCACTGAACGAGTGTTCGATAGGAAAGCACAGGTCGCGACCAAGAAGCATGACTGCTGGTGTGAACCCGGTGGAGCGATTTACCGTAGTCCGAGTGGCAACGGCCATTTCCGAGAGGTGAGCATCCCAGTCTTTGGGACGTTCAGAGAAGGCCACCTGTATTATCTTCAAGTTTCTGTTGACCCGTTCCGTAGTGTTCGCTTGTGGGTGGTACGGAGTAGTCTTCTTATGTACTACGCCCAGAACCGAACAATGTCCACGAAGTTCTTGCTGGTGAAGTACATCGCATTGTCTGTTATGAGCTGTTCTGGAAAATCAAAGCGGGTGAAAGTATCCAACAACTTCTCCCAGACCAACTTAGAATCAAATCTACGTAATGCGTACAGCTCGACCCACTTGGAGAAATGATCTGTGACGACCAGAAGGTAGCGATTGCCCTTCACTGTTCTTGGGCATGGAACCATCACGTCACACTCCGCGATTTGCCAAGGGAAGCGGCTCTCGACTGACTTCATGAGCCCAGGTGGTTTGCCACCTCTTGGCTTGACAGACTGGCAAACTGGGCATGTCTGGGCGTACTTCATTACCTCTTTTCTCAGTGCGAGGCCATGTGACAACGCGGCATAGCTTTTGGTACGTTTTCAGACCGTCGCTATGACCAGCAAGGGTAGTGTCGTGGTAAAATTCCAGAAAAGACCTTCTTAGGCGCTTTGGTACGAATATCCGGAAGGGATACTCACCACTGTCGGTGTCTGCGCTTGGAATGTACCGCAATAGCAAGCCGTCCTGGCTTTGGACGTAGCAGTTGTAGTCCGGGGCCCTCGCCGCCGTAGTATCGTCGTTCTCTGCGGCCGTAATCGACTCCCGAATGCGCTTGCACTGCTCGTCGGCCTTCTGCGCTTCAAGCATCTCCTCGCAACATACCAGGGTTCCCCAGGCTTCTCCAGGCGTTGTAACCGCGAAGACCTGGGGTTCTGGTTGCTGTTGTGGTGGTAGGGGTGCGCGAGACAAGGCGTCCGCGGCTTTGTTGCTGGTGCCCTTCTTGTATTCCACTTTGTAATGATACTTCTGCAGGTTTAGCGCCCAGCGTGCGAGGCGACCTGCAGGGTTCTGAAGCCGTGACAACCATGACAGTGCTTGGTGGTCAGTATCGTGAAATCTGCGCCGTCCAAGTACATGTTAAACTTTTTCAGGGCGAACACTATGGCAAGACACTGGGGCTTTTCGATTTACAGTCTCGGACTCACCGCGGATAGTCCGCGGGTAGTCCGAGGATTCCCCGAAGCCATAGGGATACATGGGAAAATCGAATGCTGGACTGCTTCTCGGGGAGTCCGTGGGGAGTCCGAGACTGTAAATCGAAGAGCCCCATTCTTTTTCTGTCACAGAATAGTTCTGTTCGGCTGCTGAGAGAGTGCGGCTGGCAAATGCCATAGGGTACAGTTCACCGCTATGCTCCTGTAGCAAAACAGCCCCTATGCCGTACTCACTTGCATCGGTTTGGACAACAAAGGGGCGGTTGAGATCTTGCAACCGCAGGCTTGTGGTGTCGGCGATGGCTGTTGATAGTGCCTGAAACGCCTGCTCCTCCCAAGCCGTCCAAGACCACCTGGCGCCCTTCCTTAGCAGCTGATGGAGGGGCTGTGCCAAGTCCGCACAGTTCGGAATGAAGTGCCTGAAGAAGCCGACTATACCCAGGAAGCGCTGCAGACTTTTGACGTTCTCGGGTTTCGGGAACTGCAAGATCGCATTCAGCTTCTCCTCGTTTGGCCGGACTGAACCTTGGTCCACAATGACGCCCAGGAGCTCAATATTGCTGCCAGCCAGTTGTACCTTGCGGGGGTTTACTGTGATGCCTGTGTTTTGCATCCGCTCCAACACAGCCTGCAAATGAACAACATGATCCTCAAGGTTGTCTGAATACACAACCACATCATCCATGTACGCCATAGCGTAGTTAAACTTCGGGTCCCCCAGCACGATGTCCATCACGTGCTGGAAAGTTGCTGGGGAATTTGACAAACCGAAAGGCAGCCTCACGAATTCAAACAACCCTCTGGTACAAGTGAACGCTGTTTTCTCGATATCCTTTTCCGCTACAGGGATCTGTAGGAAACCTCTGCTACAGTCAAGTGTGGTAAAAAACTTTGCTGAACCTAGCGCATACATAACCGCATCGATAGATGGAAAGGGATACGAATCTCTCGTAGTTATCGCGTTTAGGCGTCTGGAGTCTACGCACATGCGGACACTACCATCTTTGTTATCCACCAGCACAATCGGAAATGCCCAAGGGCTTTTGATGGCCTCACCGCTCCTGTATTTACTATCTCCTGCATAGCTCCGTCCAGCTGTAGTTGCTTGTGGACGCTCAAGGGCGTCGGGTTGAACCGTAGTGGACGCGCATCTCCCGTCTCGATGTGGAGCTCCAAAATGTTCACAGTACCCGGAGCTTCCGTGAACATTGCTGCGAAGGGTTGTAGTACTGCTGCGAGCCATGATTGTTCCTCCGGTGGTCCTGCGAACAACATCAAGATTGTTCGCAAACCATTTTCAACCTCTCCGGCGGTGGCCTCCGCTGTCAGCAACCCTGACAGAGATTCTGGTGGTCTTGCTGCAAAGCTGTTCAGCGGTGTTCCTGGCCCGTAGTGGTAGTTTCCAGCCTTCACGTCAAGCACTAGCCCTGTCCTGGCCATATAATCGCAGCCCAGAATGGCTGGACATGAAAGACCGGGAAGGTACAAAAAACGTTGCCTCTGCTTGCGACCATCTGCCATTACCGTCAGCCTCGCTGCCAATGTTATCGGCACGACCTGATCCGAAGCTGTTCTGATACTGGTGCTTACGTCCCGGAATTTGATCTTCCTCGGGGAGCACCATGCTCCGACAACGTCTCAAAACACAGAAACCGTTGCTCCAGTGTCCAGTAGGGCAGGTATAGTCAGGCCAGCTACCTTGACTGTAATAAAAGGTGCATTGTCCACGCTTGCAGCCTGGCCGCCAAGGGCCAAGGGCCAACAGCTCACCATGCGCTGATTGTTGCTCGCTGGGGGCCCTTCGTGTGCCTTTTGCACCAAGGTCCCGCCTTCCATGTCGTCCATGTAGGGTGCGGCATGCTCGAAGGCAGCTGATGTGGAATTTTGGTTTTGCTCCTGCACCCGCCGTCCGCGCCGAGCTTTCGGAGGCCGTTTTGGCCGCTTGGGTGGCATTTGGTCTTTGCACTGCTGCCTGCCGTGATGCGGCGAGTCTCGCCGCAGTTTCGAGTGGCGTATCTCGATTGGTTGCGCGAGGGGGTGTGCACAGCGTGCCGCTGGGTGGTAGGATGACCAGAATACCAGTGCATTGTCACTTGCGCCGGTCGGCTCCACTGTGTCCGGGCGGGGTGGCGCCTCCGAGCTCGCAGAGCTTGATTACACGGTCTGGTGGAAAGCCGCTTGCCGCCTTTCCTTGTTGCACGACTCGGGTGATTTGGGCACGACTTCCTTGCTGATGTCTGCACAGATGGATTTCCGATGGTTAGGAAATGTCTCCCTACTGTGAGGTACTTGCCTCTGGTCATTCCGCCCGAACAGGCGCTCCCACGACGGCGCCTCACCGCTGGGGTGAGTCGGCGCTTGAAAAGCATCTCCCACGGTGGCGCCGTACCGCTGGGGTGAGTCAGCACTGCAACTGCTTCCCACGGTGGCGCCGCACCGCTGGGGTGAGTCAGCGCTGCAGCCATCCCCACCGTGGCTGCTCCCTGCTGTTTGCCTCTGGCCATTCCCTCGTGGTTGCCGGTTGTCGGACCCCACGCCTGCGCGCAGTGGTGCCTTCCTGGCTCGCTTCGTTGCTCTCTTCCAGTGTGATCTCGGCTGGTCACGCCCGGAGCGGGCCTGCAGTATGCACGCACAGGAAGGCTCTAAGCAAGCCTCTTTAGGCGGTGGTGGTTCGTAGGATTCCGTGGCCATCAACAAAGCTTGTATAGCTGTGGCCTCCTTTGCCAGGTCGTCGAAGTCGGAGAACCGCCGGGATCGCAAATACGGCTGGAACCTCGGGAGGCACTGTCGGACGACCCGGAAAACTTTTTCAGCCTCGGGTGCCGCCGGTTCCGCTCGCTAGTACACTTCCTGCATACAACGCACATATTCGCGAAGGCTTTCACCGTCTCCCTGTGTCCGTGCGCGAAGTTCGTCTTTGATGCGGTACTCATACCCGGGTGGCAGAAACTCAAGCTTAAAGCACTCCTTGAAATCCACCATATGCTCAAACGGCTTCTGGTGACGTCTCCAAACACCGGCTGCCGACCGCAAAGCAACTGGCAAGATCCTGCTGATCAGCACGCTATCTGAAATTGCCATGGCTTGTTGGTAGTCCGACAATTCATAAAGAAAGTCGAAAACAGACTTCTTGTCTGTGTAGCCTGTGTACGTTGGCACGGCTAAGTTTAGCCGCAACGACGCATTGCAGTTACAGTTGCATTGATTATCTTGTGGCACCCGATCCCTGCATAATCCTCAGTGTTAAGCTTGCTAGCCTGCGGGGACAACAGTTGCTTTTCAAACTCGGCCTTCGATGCTATCAGTTGGGCCATCAAGTCAAGAATTGTCTTTGTGTTGTCTGATAGCGGGCCAGTATGTGCAGTACTAATTGGGAGAAGCGCGGAGGCATTTTCGCTTAACCGAGAACAGCATTCTCGTCCGCCGACATAGTTCTCGTCCGCCGACATAGCTCTAAAATACTGTCAACCCGGCCTGAAATACAGCCTTTCTGACCGGCGCAGAAATAAAAAATGCTTCGAAGTGGGCGCGCACGGACGATCACCGGTTACACTTTGTTCATAAGCGCAAATTCTGTGGCAAGTCACTCACAGGATTTGGTGCGCAGCTTTTGGTCGCTCTTTTTTTTTCACGCCAGCTTTGTCGTTGAGCGTTGGCTTGTGGTAGACGATTGGAAGCATCCTCCGCTGGCCAAGTGATGCTCGCAAAGTAGGCACGGCCGGCTTTTGGGGCGCTTAATCCGCCGGTCACCGCTGCGTGGATAAAGTTTAGCGGCCCGAACAAAGCATACACACTTCGGAAGCGTTCTGCAAGCATTCCCACATGCAGGCGGCAGTGTAGCTCGCGGGGCGAGTCAAGGCTCGAAGACGAGAACAAAAAAAAAAGGAAACAAATCACGTTGGGCGCCAGTGAAGGATCCCCCTTCGAGCGTAAAGGGTTCGCGAGCTCGAACCTGCCCGACGAAGTAACACCGATCCGCATGAGAACAAATCACCGGTTTATTCCGGGAAAACCAAAACAGGAAAAAACAAACAAAGCAGGTTGGTAGGCAATAAAAAGAGAGCACAGCAAGCAAGCGCAAAATGCGCGTAAAGAAAACATTGCGGTTGTTGTAACCCTGCTTGTCCAGAAAGGTACAGCATGGTGCTGTACACTCACGACGACGTCTTCAGTCACTTGTGCCGACGTCGGGTGAAGAGCATCCGCCGCGGAAGCTGGTTGCTCCTCGTGGTCCGGGCGTCATGGTCGTGGCTCGCCGCCGCCCGCGGCCGCAGCTTCTCTCGCGTGTCCCTCGGTGCGCACTGTCCTGCTGCTCCTGTGAGCGCCGCTTTTAAGCCACTGTGTTGGTTGTGCGCATGCTCCGGGTTCTGTTGCACTACACGTGTCCGTTGCGGCTCACTGTTCATCGCACACGCGCGCACGGGCACATGACCAACTGACGCGACTATCGGTGTTCGACCGACACTCACTGCAGTGTGATCACCCACCGCGGGCGCAGGTAGGGGCTGCGTCCCTACAGCCTTCAGGATAGAAATCAATTCTACACTCCTGAGCGAAATCGTGACAAGATCTCCACAGCTGAAAACAGGATCTTTTTTCACGGCAAAATACATTTAAAAGGAAAGAAAATACCTAGCAAAAGGAACACCGTGTTCGAGAGCGAGAAAGAGAGAGAAATAACTTTATTGAGCTTTGCACGGGTATAAGGCTGTTGTGGTTGCCCAATTATGCGTGGAAGTGATGTCGGCGGCTCTGGTGACCAGGGAGATTTGGATCCCCTGGTCTAAGCTCCCCAGTGCCTCCTCCCACTGCTCATGGGAGGAAATGTAGGAAAGGGTCTGATGTATCCCATATAATATGGTGAAGGGTCGCGAGGGCTCCGCAGGCTTTGCAGTTTGTTCAATGGTATAGGGAAGGGTGATTGAGGTTGAGCTTGGCTGGGTTCGGAAAGGTGTTTGTTTGGAGTAGTCTCCACGTGTGCTCTTGTGCGGGTGTGCGGAGCACTTTGGCAAAGGGGAGTTTTCTGAGGGAGAGGAGGTAGTGCATGGTTATTCTTGTTACGAGACCATTAAATCTCTGGCGGATCTGGCAATATTTTAGGGGAATCCGCGCGCCTCGGGTCTGATAGTAAGCGCTCGAGCCATACTGCGGGCACCCTCGCTACCCCCCAGCAAGCTTGCGCAACAGCCCATTCGAGTTCTACTGGGGATTGTGGTTGATGATTTTCGTTGCCTGCGGCGATAATAGGTCTGCCGCAAAATTTTGATTGGCCGTCTAGAATCGGAGATTACGGTTCTAGGGTTTGGCATTTGTACGAGCGCTAGCGCTCGAGCCGCCTCTTCCGCAGTTGCTGGGTTGGAAGTGAAAAAAGTTACGAAGTTAAAGAGAATTTGGGGGGCGTTGGTGACAGAATTTCAAATGGAGCACGATGCCTATATTCTGCCGCGTCCGCATCGATTGTTTCCACTTTGGTAGGAAATCATTGCTGGAGAGCCTTCGCCCTCTGCTCTCTGCGTCTGGCGTGGTATACGGGATTTATATATCTGGGGATTGGTTTGGCATTTTGCTCGTTGTCAATTTAACGTAGTAGGGGGAACCTGTCATCCTTAATATTGATCTGGTTAATTTTAAGTTGTTTGAGCATGTGGTTTGCAGTTGGGGTTTAGGACAAACGAGCTTCTACAACCTCTTCGGCGGCGTTGTGTATCCCTAAGCTTTCAAATCTCGCAGTGAAAGTGATTAGAGGAAGCTGAAACGCCGATTAGCATTTCTTCCTAATTAGTATAGTAATTTTTCGCCTTTCGTTTTCAAAGGGCTGCAAGTACAATAGGGCGTCTGTGATTCTGCTAATGACGATGGATTGCATTAGACGGATTCTTTTCAATTCAAGTCGGCGTTTAAGTTGGTTGGAGAATCTACTGATAATGTCTGTCGCTTGGGTGATGTGCTGTTTAAGGTTTTTCAGATTTTCGGCATTTGCTCTCTTCTTTTGAGTGAGCATTCCGAGGACTTTTAGCGTAGAGACTTCTGGTATGGGATCCTAATCTCTATGAACTCTGATGTTCTATTATGCTTTGCAAAGCTTCTTGGTGGTCAGTAGAACCAATTGGGATTTGCTAGGGGAGCATGTTATTCCTGCCTTCTCGGCCCGTGTTACAACCTCTTGCACTGCTTCCTGCAAGGTTCGTGCTATTTGTGCGTCACTTCCACCTTTGACCCACAAGGTATGTCACCGGCATAAAAACTGTATGTAAGGTTCGGAATTTCGTGAAGTCGCTGTGGGATTTCTAGTAAGGCCATATTGAATAGCAAGGGGGACAAAACTGCTCCTTGGGGTGTCCCTGTATCCTGTAGTTCTACTGCGTCCGACGTAACTCCTCCAATCTGCAAGATGGCCGTTCTATCGGTTAGGAAGCTGCGAATGTAATTGTGTGTGTGATGCCCTGTGTTTACTGAAATAAGTCTTCGCCCAATGGCTGAGTGAGATATGTTGTCGAATGGTTCGATTAGATCGAGCGTGGTGTAGAGGTTGGTTCTAGGGGTTCTGATCTCACACTGGTTTAAAATCTCCCACAGCCTTTACAAACAGTTCTTATCTGCGTCTGAATTTTTCTGGACGCAATTTTTTCTTTCATATCTGTGTTCGAGAAAGAGGTGATGTCACTTTCAACAACAACGTCTTTGTTAAAAGCACTGCCTTCAAAGAAAATGCAACGCTAAGAATTACACAGGAGAGTTACGTAGCCTGGTCGTCACAAATACATAGAACAATTCATTGTTCCCGGCTCGGTTTCTGTGTTGTAGTATTTGGGTGATACCGGAAAAAAAGTTTCCCATCCAGTCGTCGCCCGCGTCGACGCAATATGCAAACATCCCCCTCGCGAGGGGCACGATCAAATGCAGAGCATTTCCGCGGGGTGCGCACCTGCAAGTCGTATGGATTACGTATTGGTTGTTGTTGTTGTTGTAATTGTTGTCTTCCAGCGTAGGCATTGTCGATGAAGTCGATGGTGAAACGTGAAACGTGCCGTGAACCCCCTGCCGCGGCTATGACGCAACACAATCCAACACAATCCACTTTAATCCAATCCAAATCCAAACCAATCCAAGCCAAGCCAATCCAAGCCAATCCAATCGAATCCAATCCAATGCCCCTCGCGAGAGAGTGTTATAGCGCCGAAATCGCGCCACCACACGAACGCGTGATGTTGACGTCACGATCACGCCACAGATGTTAGCGACCGGAGAGTGCACAAACGACATATGTAGTTTAAGCGCGAACCGACCGCGGCGAGAGAGCGCGATGCGAGCGCCCCCACCTATTCTTGCGCGCGAACCGAACGCGGCGAGAGCGGGTGTTGCGAGAGCAGAGAAGGCGAGGAGGATGCAGGGGAGAGGGCGCACCTGTGGCCGACGGTTGAATGAGTCAAGGATATAAGGCGCGTTCGTAACCTTCTACTCTGTGTCGGCTTTGTGGCGCAGTGGTTAGAGCGACGTGGACCTTGCGCTCCACCCGCAGAGTCGTGGGATCGAAACCTGGCGCCGGTAAGTATTATTAATTTATATAGTGTAGGGGGAGCGATGCGGACTACGAGCGATGCGGACTACGGACGCCAACGCGGGTGGCATTGTGAGTTACTGAAATGTTCTGCATTTAATATTCAAATAGGCCTGCAAGTGAATCGTACTACTGTTCCCGCTCCAGTTACCTCGGAGGAGCACTTGTAAACTATGACATTGCAAGAAAGGTTCTTTACGCCGTCACCTCTACAAGCTGCTGCTCTAACTTTCACATTCTGTAATGGAGAATCGTATGCATACGAAGTCATAACAGCGTCAGTGAATCGCAAGAATAAGGCCACAGGAAAAGGTTGTGACGCGCAGGGTTTCAGACGGTCTACTACAGGTTCTTATAGATGTCATTCCCTCCCAAACCCGTTCGAGTTTGGGAGGGAATTTTTTTAGTTTGAGTTAGTTGTGAGCGCGCCGACAGTAACCGGCAATGGCACTTCTGTTGGTAGGGGGGTACAACGGACGCTGATAGCGGCTTCGTAAGACGTCGGTTTTTTGTTGGACACAGTGTTTGTGTACTGTTGGGGGTTGGGGGGGGGGACAATCGGGGACGGGCGGTGTTATAAAACGTCCTGCTAACGAGATGTGAGTGATAAAGTGCGCCAACCAAACAGAAGCCTATCGCATAGCTTACGTCTGCCGGGGTGATCGCGGTGATGAAGAAATTCTTAGTGTTTTTTGAACCTTTCAGTGGCCTTTCTGGAAATGCGTGCTGAGCAAAAAGATTGCAAGTTCCGACTTACAGTTTGGGTGTTGAAGACATTGTGTTTTGGCGAGGGCAGATCCGCGTTTCACCCACCCTTTGTCCCCCACGAGCGGGATCATAATAATGAAAAATTACTTTTCCCCTAAAGAGATTTCAGGAAACGTCGCCCTCAGTAAGGAATGGAAAGCTTTGCTTTAAAAAGGTCAGTATTTCTTCGCGGACTACATTTAAAATTGTGTTTAAAAATTCATTTCTGTGACTTTAAACGCATGTATGCAATTTTTTGGTAATGCACAGAAGACTTTTTCTTCCTTGAGAACATGAGGTCGGGCTTTCAATGCATGCAGCTTCGGACACAAACAGCCCGATGAGTTTATTCGGGGTAAGAGTGAGTCTCGGAAAGAGCTTTTTTCTCACGCCGCGCATTAGAAATTTTCTCATCTGTCACCCCTGGTTGAGTACGCCGGAAGAGCACCTTCATTTTATCAACTTATACTTAACCCCTGAAATTCGGTGTTGTGAGTGAGTCTACAGAAAATGCTCGGTGCGTTCTTTACGCACCACAGTAAATAAGCTTTTTCAAAAGTCAGTATTTATACCTTACCAGTTCTTCACAGTGCTCTAACAGCTTTGATGTGAAAAGGCAAAGCGACTTTAAAGTTAGACATAGTTTCATTCGAAGTGTTTCGCCGTCTTCCAAGCGCTGTCCCAACCATTCCGCCCTAGTTTCTGCAATCACACTTCTGAATCTTGAAGAGGTGTCCCGTCGAACTACAATGCCTCACGTGGCCCCTGCAGAATAAGGGTGGCAAACTCACACCGCTAGTTTATGTTGCAGTTGACATTTTCATCGGACTGTTTTGAAGTAGATGGTTCTCTTAGTCAAAACCTTGTAGTCGGCGGATGGAAGGGGTTGCACTCGCGCGGAGGATTGCAGCCGCGTAGGGTGCACTAACCCACTATAGGTCAACCACCAAATGAGGCCGATAATTTCGGAAAAGAAAAACATTATTGAGGCGAACCCACGCTCCGCGAATGAATGACAGCAAGGTGTATAATTTTCAATGTGTATAATTTGTTCATATTGAATTGGTAACCCTGACAGAGTATTTGTTGTCCCCCCCTTATGTAATGTTTCGGACCTTTAATGATACAACACCGAACGAAATCCCGCGGTGTTGGTCAGTACGCATTGATCTCAGGTGTTTTACGCTCTAAAAAGGGGCCGTTGGATAAAAAAAGCAATTCTTGCAAAGTATGAATGAACTGCAATGCCCATTTTTAAAAAAATCAGTTTACGTTTGGGGCTTCAAAGAGAAAGAGTAAACGCGGACATTGCTACTAACGCACTTTCCGGGTAAGGGCGCGGCGGGAGCTAGACACAAAAATAGCAAGAAACTGAATCAGTGTTGTTTACAGGAATATAACCACCTTAACGTTCGCCTATGCAGTTAAGTCGCAAGGTTGTAGTGTTGAGTGTGAATGGCAACAAGATATTCTGTAAAAAACAGGTTGTGTCGAACTGGTGTTTCCAGCAACTCACAAAACCATCTTTTCGCCCATTTACAACTGGCTATTTTGTGTATCGCCTTGGCCTGAACTAGTGTGAGGTGTAAAAACCATCATGAATAGAGCACGATAAAATTGAAGCGGCTCCACTGAGCGTGAAAGCGTTCGGAAGTGCAGAGAAATTATTCCACCACCTGGGCTACTGTGCCAGTATCCACTCAGAGTGCCGCACCTCACGCAGTTCCTCAGCCTGCTTCACTCTTGTCTAGGTGACATGAACACAGATTTTTTTCGACCCTATTTAAATTTCCCGCCTTCGCAGGCCTAGCGCGCTATCTGTTCTCTACTTATCGAGTTCTCTACTTCTTAAAGCAAAGCATTCTACCTCTGCATGCCAACGGTTCTGTCCTGGCGTGCGGGACAACAAACTCTTAACGCGTCGGAGGTGGTTGCGGGGGGACTCACGGGGCGTAGGGTTTCCCTCATGAAGCACACTAGAGATGGCGCCTCGGAAATACCGAGGGTTACCCGCGCGGAGTGCGCACACCCCGGCCCCGGCTTCGGCGCTAGGACTTTGTCGTCTGCTTCAGCGGCGATTATTTTGGGCCTGTTTTGGTATAGATTCGCGTCCATTGCGTGGTGCTTTCGCACGGCCTGATTAACTTGTTCGACATCACATCCAGGGTAGCTCGCAGCCGACGGAAGTATGTCGACGGTCCCCCGCAGCCGACGGAAACCTACCTGAAGGATTTGTTTGCAGGGTGGGAAAACAAAATATTCAAACCCCCTACAGACATCTCGCCTCTGGAGAAACCCTTCTTTTTACGCACCGCTTGGCACAAAAGGGACTCCCTTTTTTTATTAAGAATTACGAATCGAATTGTGTTTTAATAGGTATTACAAAAGGGTAAAGAAACAACAGGTTCTGATAAATATGCATTTTAAAAGTTCTGTCAGCTTTCTCGCAATTTTCAAACTTACTACACTTACTGGTTGAAATGGGTATAAATGCAAATCAATAAGCTCACATGCAGAATTTTTTCGGTGTCAGCGCTTGCGTCGCGCCGTGGTGGTGTTCCAAGGAAGCACATCATAATTGCTAGGTTCCGGTGTCTCAGCATTCGAAAGACTCTCCTCTCCGATTTCTCTCTCCCGACTAACGGCCGGCCTGCAGCGGTGGCGTCCGCCGCTCAAGCCCGGCCGTGGCCGAGGCTGCTGCATTGTTCATGACGCCGCCCCCGTTAATTCCAGGTGACAGCTGGCAGAATCTCCGGTATCACTCTTTGTAGAGCCCCATGTGTCAATTCAATTGACGTCGCAAGGACGATTATTGTGGGTGCCGTTTTAAGCTTTGCTTTCCGACCACCTTCGCGGTGGGGAGTGGAGCCAGTTTTAGATGCGACGCTGAGAGCATCTCTTGTCGGCGGCCCCGTCCTTCCTGCGTGCGTCCGTCGTCGTCGTCGTCGGCGTCCGCACTCTCCCTTGCTCACCCCTCTTCTCTCCGATAGCGAACACTCTTTCGCGAGGGGCATTGAATTCGATTCGATTGGCTTGGCTTAGCTTGAATTGGATTGAATTAAAGTGAATTGTGTTGGATTGTGTTACGTCATAGCCGCGGCAGACACACTGGCGCCGTCGCTTGCCCAGGTGAGAGCGAACACTCTCTCTCAACATCTGTGGGTGTGCGGCCCAGCACGCTCTCACTCCGCCGGTGGGCGGCGCTGCGCGCGGTGCTGCGCATGTACAGTACTCTCTCTCTCCGCGGTCTCCTCTCCTTCGGGCGCGCTGCGCATATAACCGTTGTGCCCCTCTCCGGCGGCTTTTCGGTCGACGGTTGCTCTGGGCTTGCGCTTGAACCCCCCTCAGCGTCGCATCACACCAGGGTTCCCGCTAGGGGAGGTGGGCGTAATTTTTTCCTGCTTGCTTTTATCTCGCACTTGGCGGAGTCATACTGAGCGGTTTGAGAAGGGTCATCTTTGGGGGCCATTTTTTACGCTTTTTATCGTAGAGTCAACCAAGCCGGTATTCCTAACTATTTTACGCTTGGCCTGCCGGTTGTTTACCCAGATTTGATTCCAAATTGATCTACTGTTTTTTTCTAAACAACAGTGAGATGTAGCCCGAGCGCTGGCGGTTCATGAGTTTTGATTGGTTATGACCGTAAAAAACGCCGGTTTTCCTGAAGTTCTCTTTTGTTCCGTTACGCCACTACGGGATAAACACGTTCTCCTTTGCTCTGTTACGTCAATATTCTCCTCACCGCAGCTGTGGCTATACAGCGTGAAAGCGAACGAGGTCTGACGACATGGCGTGACCCCTAAGTTATCTGCACCTAAAAACAGTAAAGCAAGCGACGTTACTGGCATAGAAAAAAAGGAGTGTTGCTACCTTGATTTATGTATTCAAGCGATTTGAATGTACTGCAGACGACATCAGTAAAGGGTTGAAAACTTTGCATGTAAAGGTAAGTGTTTTCAAATTCCCGAATACCATGTTACTGCGCAGCGGCCAAAAATAAACAAATGTTACTGTAGTTTCAGTTGCACTGGCGGAAAATCCCCTAAAATCCGCCATTTCTACATCATATTTTTGTATTGATTATCACCGTTTCCTTAATTGGGTGCGCTGTCAGAAGATATGGGGAGTCGACTCGAGCGAGACAACAACCACCACCTTATCTACAGGGCACAGGTGACTAAGGGGGTGGCCGTCTTAGGTGCGGCTTTCGCCGACCAGAGCAGTAAGAATGAGTCAGAGCCTTGAACGAACAACAACAGATACTTGTATTTGCGCAGGAAAAAGACGGTTCAAGCACGAAGACAAGTAGCGTTAACGAGGGGTAACTCAAAAACGAATACAATTGCGGGAAATAGTTCAAATACCAACGTTACAACAGGGAGCTTTGACTAGGAATATTACAAGGTAAAAGAAGTAACTAAAAGAAATACACTTCGATGCATATGAGAGACCGAGTCCCACAATATTCACCGACTGGGCCAGACGATGTAACGCTGTCGGAGACGATTCGGCTACCTGGAAAGCGTGGCTTTGTCGTAGGCCTGGCCATCCGAGACGATCACGAAGATTCGAACACCGGGAATACGTTGAAGTCCTCCAGGGCACGGGTCGCTGATGGTGTGGTGCACAAACTGGCAGGTGCCGTTGTCACATCACGACGTCCAAACGTAGCGAATTTGCTTTGGCGCGGAGAGAGGGGACACAACACACAACGCGCCAGCCACGGTCGGGAGCCCAACTTCCCTCTTTCTACCTTCTGCAATCATCGGCGCGCCTCAGCACTGGGAAAGCTACGCTCATTCTCTCGAAAGAACTCGAAGCTTCGGTGGAAGCTGAGCGGTGGAGATTTTATTTTGGTAGTTTCTTGCTGGCGAGCCGGCGAGTGGTCACGTTACCACCGCTTCGTTCTAGAGAGTTCCAGTGTTTTCTCGGGACGAGTAGAACCTAACTGAATAAATCGGAAAACTGTAAGAAGAATTAGACCCTGTAGAATATTAAGAAAAAACTATACGATGCTTTTAGACATCATACGGTCGAATTTGTGAAAATAATATAATCAATTGTAATGAATGAGGAATCACCATAGCGTCATAGCAGGTATTGCGACGCCATTTTGTTGCACAATGCCTGGACAACTCTGTGATATTCAGCCCTCGGCAGAACTACCACGGTACTGATCCAATCCCAATTATCCAAATGGCGAATTCTTTATGCTTAAAAATACAACATTATCTGCCTGAGGAAAAATGTCCAACACCCGTCCTTCAAGCGAGGACGACGGGTGAAACGGGCAGTATTCTTGCGTGCAATAATCAAAAAGCGTAACTCCAATGCCAGAGCTGTTGCAATGACGTAAAAGCGTTGCCGACCGAAGTGCGAGGCGTGTCAGAGTTTAAGCGGAAACTTAGACAGGTGCAAACGATGTCTTCCCAAGAAAATGGAGCCCCGACTGCCCCATGGTCATTTCCACGGAATCGTCTTCGTTAGTTAAAGGGCATTGGAAATATTTTTGACATGAGGACCCGCCAAAGATGTAGTTAAACTACCTACGCCCACCGGAACGAACCCGATGGCAATGCTGAGCAACTCGAAGGCGATGATGGCACAATACAATCGACGTCTTTTTAGTAACGAAACTGACGCAGGTTCGATTCAGACCTCGCGAAGGGTTTTATTTTTATCACGTCATCCGCACTCATAATCATAGACAGAAAAATTTGGCTTTCCTGCCATGCACTTTTGGTGGACCCCAGACGGTATGAGTGAGAGGCTGGATACTCTTCTACAAAATTTATCTCTAATTTTCAAATTCACGGATATCCTATTATTAGGCAGTGGCACAAACGTGTGAGGTGGAAAGACGACGACAACCACAGCGTGACCGAAACACGCCTACGGAGTACTCATGGCGCGAATGTGGCCTGCGGGGATGGCCCTTAGTGCGGTTGCCCTGAAAAAGAAGAATCGGCAAGACTCACGAGGGAATGGCGTGGGTCAATGGGAAGTGGCGACAAGCAAGGAGCTTGCGAGGACAGGTTGGAACGGGGTAGAACGCCGGAGGTCGGTTCCGCTGCGGTGAAGACTCGCCGCTTGCGACACTTTCGGGACCCGAGCAAGACAACGGTACACCTGGCGTAGTGGCATCCTCGGGCCGAGGTGTGACTCCTAAATCGTGGATACGCGCAGCGTTTCCGTACTCCGCTTTTAGACGACCCGCTGCTTGCTGACCGTCGACGACCTGCAGTAGCCGGTTTTCTCCTGCCCTCCGCTAAAGGGCGCCAAATCGAGAGAGGGTGCCGGGCAGACGTCATCAGCTACGACAACAGGGCGAGTTCATTGACGACATTCCGGTGTGCACGACTCGGTCATCATTGCCCCGCGCTTCTCGGTTGGCTTCGTTACCAGCACTCACGACGCCCTGCGGACAACGCCGCATCGCCGTAACCATTTGGTGGGGTGTTCTTTGTACTTTGGGTAAATTTGGTATGCTGTAAATTTGTGTAGGTGCAAGGTAATTTTGAGGTTTGGTTGGCTTTTAGTTGTAATGATTTGAATTTTTATGTGTGCCGTCTTTCTCTAAGAATACATATTTGTTTCGTTTCCAAGCGCCCTCGTCTAGTTATTGCCACTGTGGCTAGTCTCACTCGCCACTGCGTGTCTGAAAAATAAAACATGCGATAAGGGGTTTTCTTTCCTTCCAACATAGAGAGTTAAAGAAATAGCTGAGTGGGACAAGCAGTGTTTAAAATATCCAGATGTTATCTAGTTCATATTACACTTATCAGTGTGAAATACGGCACTGTATCATTGGCTCACGGGTGGCACTTTTGCTCACTAATAAGCAGGAATGGCTTCAAAGTGGTAGACTGGCCTCGATCCGAATATTTTCAGCCATTGAATTTTGTTCTTTTAATCACGTCTTACGTTTTAAAAACTGATTCCATCATTTCATTTTACATAGAAGGTTCACCATTATACGCAAGTTTTTGGGAAGACGTGCGCGTTTCTTTCCTGGGACAACGAGAGAGCGGTCTCCGACCATTCAAGTGGCGCCAAAATATCTGGACCACTTCGATGTCGGCTCTTCGGTTTCACATTATGCAGGTACACAAGTGATCCTGCATTTCTTTTGATTCACTTGATTCTGCAAGTGATTCTGTCCTTTTGCGCGGCAACGTTGCCCCTGGGATGTCCCTGAGTCGTTTGCTGAGCATATTTTTCAAGTAACACTGGCTCAATTAAAACGACACGTATAAAAGGACTATCCATGAAACGCTAGCCCAGCCACTGCAGTGTGCGGGGCAACGTCACACGTCATATGCTTATTTAGGGTTTGATAGAACGATTTAGGGTATGATAGAACGAGGAAATGTAAGTTTTATTTACATTACTTTCATAGGAAATTTTACAAAACTTTTGAGTGGGATTATGACATCAATGTACACCAAAACAGCCCCTGCAATGATTTCGCTTAGAGTGAGTGTTAAGGCAAAAAAATGGTATATTACAAGTTTAGTACGTTGTGTCTATCGTTATTTGCAAGTCTCTCATTACTCGCTCTTTTTTCTCACATTGCTTTGACATAGATTGGAGGATCCAAACAAACATTGAACCAAATTAGCCCAGAAATCCTAGGTATGAACTATGGTAAACGTGCACCTATAAATTTCTTCAGCAATGTCGACCAGCCCACGGAAGCAATGTTCGGCAAAATTGCATCGTATGAGCAAGTAAAATCCATAAAAATGACGTGCGAAGCCCTCAATGATGCCCTACAAAAGGTGATTTTTACACTGTTTGGTAAAGGAGCAAAATGTGGTTAAACACTAGCGCTGTTTTGAAATATTTAGGCATGTAACGAACAAACGTATATATACACATATAAGAAGATTTATACAACGTAAACGTGTACAAAAAAGAGATCCATGTTTGGAAAGTATAGGAGCCCCGTACACACAGACATATATATATATATTAAATTAGAGTCACCACGAAAAACATAACAATATTTATTACGACGTTTCGGCTGGGAACAAGCCTTTTTCAAGTGAAGTACACAGGTCGAATATAGAATATATGTAGGCTCGCAGGGAGCGCTGTGAGCACGTGGACACATTATTTCAAAAGTGTACAAGAAGGAAGTACAGCAAGAAACAAGTAGAAAGAAACGTACTGCACGACTGGGCGCGCAGGTAATCCATCTCAATATACAACGCGGCGAAAAGCAAAAGCGAGGCACTTAGGAAGCGGGTTTCCTTCAGCCACCGCCCACTCACGCACAGCAATATTAAGAAAAGTAAACAAATAAGGAAGGGGTACTGGGCATTTCACTCCAAAGGAGCGGAAACAACCTGCCGCATAAGGCGGAAGCGTAGAATCGACAATTAGTCATCCAGACACTGGGGAACGCAAAATGGCAGAAGGCGACGTTGAAGTTCAAGAATGCAGGAGGGAGGATTACCGAGGGGGCTGCGTCCTCAAAGGAAAGTGCCGCCGCTTCCCCAGGAGACCAGATAATACCAACAAATGGCTTATCCGCGGCCGGCGTCCCGGGTCCAAGGCGGACAATGACGACTCCTCGAAGGGCACCGACGCCGACAGAGGTGTGCGTGAGCCACCAAAGAAGAGCGCAGGTTGTTTGAGGATTTTGAGAAATGAAACACAAGGCAGGAAATAAACAAAGAAGCAGCACACCGAAAAAAGCAGTTGAACGAGCCCCCGGACGCGGCCCCCTCGCTAATCCTCCCGCCTGCATTCTTGAACTTCGACGTCTCCTTCAGCCATTTTGCGTTCCCCAGTGTCTGGATGACATATTGTCGATTCTACGCTTCCGCCTTATGCGGCAGGTTGTTTCCGCTCATTTGGAGTGAAATGCCTAGTACCCCTTCCTTATTTGTATACTTTACTTAATATTGCTCTGCGTGGGTGGGCGGTGGCTGAAGGAAACACGCTTCCTAATTGCCTCGCTTTTGCTTTTCGCCGCGTTGTATATTGAGATGGATTACCTGCGCGCCCAGTCGTGCAGTACGTTTCTTTCCACTTGTTTCTTGCTGTAATTTCTTCTTGTACACTTTTGGAATAATCTGTCCACGTGCTCACAGCGCTCCCTGCGAGCCTACATATACCCTGTATTCGACCTATGTACTTCACTTGAAAAAGGCTGGTTCCCAGCCGAAACGTCGAAATAAATATTGTTATGTATTTCAAGGTGACGCTAATATACTATTCAGCTGCCAAGCCCTGCGCTGTTTTATATATATATATATATATATATATATATATCAAATGAGGGGCTCATTGAAAATAACACATACATAAAAGTTCGCAGTGAAGAAAACCTCGGAAAGCAAAGGGCAGGATGTGGTAGGTCGTTTAAACAGCTAAAGAATTTGGAAAGAAAGGAAAAAAGTGGTAATAAATGCCCACAAGTGGTACAAAATGCCCGCCAGGTGGGATACGAACCCACGACCTCAAGAATACCGGTATGGTGCGATAACCACTACGCTACTGGCGGGGCAATTTTCACCTCCACTTTCTGGGGTATTTATGTTTAGATATTTTTGTTTCCTTGCTTGGGGGTGTTAGCCATGTGTATATATATATATATATATATATATATATATATATATATTGATATATATATATATTATTGCAGAATGTACTAGACCTCGCTAAATCGCTTTTATAGATTACGGGAAAGCGTTTGACTCCACACCGCAGCCGTTTTAGAAGTAGTCAAAGAACAAGGAATAGAGGAAACCTACATAAGACTATCAAAAGACATACCTAAGGGATGCACGGCAGGATAACCATCCACAAGAAAAGCGATAAATTTACTATCCGAAAGGGAGTAAGAGAAGAAGATACCATATCTGCACAGCTACTGACCGCGTGTGTGGCGAATACATGTTGAAAAACCGTCCTGGAAAACATGGGAATAGGATAAACGTGGAATTCTTGAGGCATTTTTTGTTCGCGGGTGACTTAGTCTTGCTGAGTGAGACAGCTGAACACACGGAATAATACTTGACGAACCACGTCCGTGGGGCTACAAATAGATGATTTATATCTAAAGCAATAATGGACAACCATGCGAAGAACGTCTCCTTGAGCTCGGGAACCGAAACTATTAAAGAAGTAAAAGGATATAACCACGTCGAAAACATGGTTACTGCTGGCGCCAACCACGCAAGAGAAATCCTGCGCAGAAAAGGTATAGTTTGGGGAGAATACGAAAAGCACTGCGAATTAAAGAGAGGTAAGCTATCTCTACAACTCAGAAGAAAAATCCACAACCAGTGCATAGTTCGGTGATTACATATAGAGTTGAAATCTGGTGCCTTAGTAAACACCTAGAAAGAAAACCTAGGTGGGCTCAATCGGCCATGGAACAAATTATGCTAGGAATTCGTTCCAGGGAATTAATATGTGTTTCTAACACCTTGCTCTATAAAGAATATCATCTAGGGGCTAGAAACGAGCTCCCTGAATCAGAACAAACAAGATTTGGCGATATCGTAGTTCAAATAAAGAAAAGGAAATTGAGTTCGGCCAACCATGTAGTAAGATGAACGGATATATGGTGGAGAATGCGGTAACAGCGTGGATACAAAGAGATATATATAGAAGAATGGGAAGGCCAGTAACGCGATGGAAGGAGTAAATACTGAACTACGGTGTAAACTTTGGACCCGAGTAGACCAGGACAGGAGTGGTTGGAGGTCAATTGGAGAAGCCTTCGTCCTGCGGTGTTCCTGAGGATAATGACGAAGGCAAGTCTCTTTCCTGAAATGTTGGCAAAAATCGTGGTGTCTACCTTGTTCGAATTTTTTTTTCTGGGGTTCTCTAACATGGGTTCCAAGTGTTATTCCTATATATATATATATATATATCTAAATATATATATATATATATATATATATATATATATATATATATATATATATATATACAGAAAGAAATGCCAGCAGTCTACAACGCCAAAGAAGGCATAGGGGAGTGGTTAAACTATTTTTTACCGTTAGTGAGGTTACATTATTATTAATTTTTATTAATTACGTTTAATTAATTTATTAATTCATTTTATTAATTTATTATTTTAATTAATTAATTTATTTATTAATTCAACCCCCGGGGCGTGACCGCCCCGGGGGTTGAAAAAAGAAGGTCCCCTTCTCCCCGTGCAGTCTGAGTGGCGCTGGCTACCACCCTCAAGCGTCAGTTACAGCTGTAGTAAATATAAGTACCTCAGAAAGTGAAGCAGAACACAGTCGCCCAGATAGCCGAATTGGTAAGGCATTCGAGATCTAATCGAAAGGCGTGGGTTCGGTCCCCACTCTGGGCGCGTGTTTTTCTTTCTTTCTTTCTCACGTAATTAATAAAAATTAATAATAATGTAACCTCACTAACGGTAAAAAATAGTTTAACCACTCCCCTATGCCTTCTTTGACGTTGTAGACTGCCGGCATTTCTTTCTGTATTTCCTAACGAGCCCCTCATTTCGAAACCCTATATATATATATATATATATATATATATAGTATAAGTAAAGAGTCGGATACACAGCAAGAACAATAACAAACAATGTTTACTTACGTAGCGGCAATGGTACTTGCCTTCATCAGAGTAAAGTTACATGATTATGGTGTCGCAAACATTGAACACATTTCTTATATAGGTTTGCATAAAACTGTAAGAAGGAATGGAAAATGTTTCGCAAATGGAGAGTGTGCATACAGTCAGGATACGCCTACGTTACAACATCAACCAACAAAAAAAAAAAAAAAAAAAAGGGGGGGGGCGTGGGAGCAAGAGAGAGAAAAAGGGGTCGTGTTAACAATGCAGCGTTCAAGGTTGCACCATGACGGGTCAACGTATGCCACGCGGGCTGCAAGTTCAGACAATGGGGGAAAATGGTCAACCGCGGTTTGTAAAGAAAGGGAAGAGTATACAGCAAGGTATTCAGTGGCTGGGGAGACTGGTTCTAGGGAAAGCGAAGATGGGTGTGGCCCCCTCGGATGAAGAGAATAGATAGGGGGCACAAAAGAGCATTTCACAGAAGCTAGCAATCGAACAGGAAATAGGTAGGGTCACAAAAGGTTAAACATGAATAGATCACAAAGAGTTAAACATTCTTAAGTGGTGGTGGGAACGAGGCCTCCTTCTCCCGGACAAATGGCATTGTTGAGCCACATTAAGCTAACAAAGCTGCTGTATCAGGAGAGTTTCTGCGAATTCTGATGGCAAACTCGAGGGTAGGAATAATGAACATAGTTATAAAAATTATGAAGCCGCTAAGTTTATTCGAGGGATAAGCACGTTAGTTTTCCGTAACTTTCATTAATTCCAAGTGTGGCTGACCCAAACTTATAAATGAGATAAGATTCCCGAACCTCGCGGTCGTGGTGCGTTTTGAAGGCGGATTCTAAAATCGTTGCTTTAAGATGATCAAATGCATGCCCGGGACTGTTGACATGTCTTGACAGGGGCAAATAAGGGCAGCTTTTTGCATGAGAGCGGTGATTATTGAACCGTATTCGGAAGGGCGTTTCAGTTTGACCGATATATTGTTGCCTACAAACAGTGCACTCTAGAAGATATACGACATTAGCGGAGTCACAGTTAAAGTTACCTTTTATATTTACGTAGTAGTCTGAAGCCGTGCTGGTGGCGCGCTGTGAAGTGGTCATGTGTGGGCATACTTTACATCGGGGTTTATTGCAGGGCATGCAGCCAGTAGTTGCCGGTCGGTTGATACGAGAGTTAGTAAGAAAGTCCCCTAAATTCTTATTACGCCGGTAGACAACGCGTGGTGGTTCGGGGAATATGCTTTTTAAGCGGTCACTTTGCATTAGGATATTGTGAT
Organism: Haemaphysalis longicornis; assembly: GCF_048455015.1. Classification (NCBI taxonomy): domain Eukaryota; kingdom Metazoa; phylum Arthropoda; class Arachnida; order Ixodida; family Ixodidae; genus Haemaphysalis; species Haemaphysalis longicornis. The sequence goes on along the minus strand of NW_027526233.1, from coordinate 66,596,678 downwards.
GTTTTTTTAGCACGGTTGACACTCTTGGTTGACAACCGTGCTAAAAAAACATCACAATATCCTAATGCAAAGTGATCGCTTAAAAAGCATATTCCCCGAACCACCACGCGTTGTCTACCGGCGTAATAAGAATTTAGGGGACTTTCTTACTAACTCTCGTATCAACCGACCGGCAACTACTGGCTGCATGCCCTGCAATAAACCCCGATGTAAAGTATGCCCACACATGACCACTTCACAGCGCGCCACCAGCACGGCTTCAGACTACTACGTAAATATAAAAGGTAACTTTAACTGTGACTCCGCTAATGTCGTATATCTTCTATAGTGCACTGTTTGTAGGCAACAATATATCGGTCAAACTGAAACGCCCTTCCGAATACGGTTCAATAATCACCGCTCTCATGCAAAAAGCTGCCCTTATTTGCCCCTGTCAAGACATGTCAACAGTCCCGGGCATGCATTTGATCATCTTAAAGCAACGATTTTAGAATCCGCCTTCAAAACGCACCACGACCGCGAGGTTCGGGAATCTTATCTCATTTATAAGTTTGGGTCAGCCACACTTGGAATTAATGAAAGTTACGGAAAACTAACGTGCTTATCCCTCGAATAAACTTAGCGGCTTCATAATTTTTATAACTATGTTCATTATTCCTACCCTCGAGTTTGCCATCAGAATTCGCAGAAACTCTCCTGATACAGCAGCTTTGTTAGCTTAATGTGGCTCAACAATGCCATTTGTCCGGGAGAAGGAGGCCTCGTTCCCACCACCACTTAAGAATGTTTAACTCTTTGTGATCTATTCATGTTTAACCTTTTGTGACCCTACCTATTTCCTGTTCGATTGCTAGCTTCTGTGAAATGCTCTTTTGTGCCCCCTATCTATTCTCTTCATCCGAGGGGGCCACACCCATCTTCGCTTTCCCTAGAACCAGTCTCCCCAGCCACTGAATACCTTGCTGTATACTCTTCCCTTTCTTTACAAACCGCGGTTGACCATTTTCCCCCATTGTCTGAACTTGCAGCCCGCGTGGCATACGTTGACCCGTCATGGTGCAACCTTGAACGCTGCATTGTTAACACGACCCCTTTTTCTCTCTCTTGCTCCCCCCCCCCCTTTTTTTTTTTTTTTTTTTTTTTCTTGGTTGATGTTGTAACGTAGGCGTATCCTGACTGTATGCACACTCTCCATTTGCGAAACATTTTCCATTCCTTCTTACAGTTTTATGCAAACCTATATAAGAAATGTGTTCAATGTTTGCGACACCATAATCATGTAACTTTACTCTGATGAAGGCAAGTCCCATTGCCGCTACGTAAGTAAACATTGTTTGTTATTGTTCTTGCTGTGTATCCGACTCTTTACTTATACTATTTCTGCGCGCTTTGTGAGTTTATCTTTCTCTAGATTTATATATATATATATATATATATATATAGACATATATATAGAGTAATACCTCGTTACTCGAACTCGCATATCTCGAAAAATCGGCTAAATCAAAATTTTCCGCGGCACCAAACCATTTCGTATGCGTCCTATGCATTTGCTGCTGTTTATTTCGAGTATTTTTTGGCCAAACTGTGGATACCGCGAAATCTTGAGGGAAGGTGCAACGAAAATTTGGCTGCAGCGCGCCGTTTCACAAGATTGGCATGATTCTGCAGCGCCTAAGTCTCTCGATTTTTTTGGCCGTTTACCCGCGCCTACCGCAAAGCCGATTTTTTCCCCGAATAAGAAGTGTGAGCCTAGAAGCATATCAACTTTGTCACGCAACCTTGTGGCACGTCATGCGACGGTAGAAACATACGCAGAGGTACAGTGTACTAGAAGATAGAGGTGTGTCGTGCGGGGAAAAACGCAATGGAGAGCGCGCGCGTCCCTTTTGCGATAAAAAAATTTCTATTGCGCGCAGGTGAAATATTGTTTAGTGCAGCGGCGGGGAAGATGTGCTCATGCGAAGGGTCAAGCAGCTAGGCGCGAATGCGACCGCAAAGCAGACCAGCTTTACAAAGTTCTTTTCTGTTACGTAAAATTAAAGCGTCACAAAACTCAGCCGGTGAGCATCTCTTTTGTGTTTTTTTATGAAAACTTTATGAAAAGCTACATGGGAAGCCGCTGTTGAAGAGCTAGTACTTGGTAGCGCCTTTCGTGCAAAGAATTCGATAATTCGTGGCTACTTCGCGCAACTTCGCTTATCCCGAAAATTCGTTTATCTCGAAATATTTTCTGGTTTTTAGTACTTTGAGTTAACAAGGCATTACAGTATATATATATATATATATATATATATATATATATATATATATATATAAGGTTAGTAGAGACAGAGACAAACGAGAAAGACTTAGAAAATAAAAATAAGTTCACTGACGTTTCAGGGAGAGGACTCCCTTTCTGAAGAAAGGGAGTCCTCTCCCTGAAACGTCAGTAAACCTATTTTTATTTTCTAAGTCTTTCTCGTTTGTCTCTGTCTCTACTAACCTTATTTTTTTCGCGCTCTGTGTGAGTTTTTATCTTTTCAGTCTATATATATATATATATATATATATATATATATATATATATATATATATATATATATATATATAGGTTGACGAGACAGAACGAACAGTTCTGCAGACAGCGCTTGTTTGAGCCAAGGGCACAAGAACTAAACGTTTTGTAAGAATCCCCTTTGATGGAGACAGCCGGCGCAGCTTTATTACACAATCTCTAGTATAAAGTCTCCAGGCTGAATCGATCAGATACCAACTGTTGACCATTTCGGGGTTCGGATATTCTTCGTTTCAAAGAAAACAATATCGAAAGGTGATAGTCGCGCTGTACAGTCAGAACGACAACCGACCATTGGAGATGGAGGCACTGGAAGATCCGAAATATGTAACGACCTCTCTGATCTAACAGAGCAGCATGCTTTCCAACACACGAAAGGTAATCAATTTTCCTTTGCTGACGTTGCCGTCTTCGATGTTCAGCCTGAACAAGGCATTACATACAAATTGGCGCAGACTTTTACTGGACGCTGTTCACTGAAGATATCAAGCGTCTCAAGGAATCGCTGACTGCTGTGAACACTGCTGTCAAATGCACTTTACACGGGAACAGCGTGAGCTTTACCAGCAGCGGCAGACTGGAAGTGGTTAAGACCTTCCACGTGTCTACTGAAGAAATCGCAGATCAGCTTAAGCCATTTTGGGAAATTGAACACCTCGGATGGAAAGATGAACCACAATTTACAGACGAAGAACACGACGTTTTCGAGAAAGACGCGTCGAGGAACTGGCTTGAAAACGAGATGAAGCAGTACGAGGACGTCTGGCGGCAGGGGACGAAGGAGCAGGGCAGCGTTGTCACTCGGCTGCAGGAGGAAAACTCCAAGCTGAGCAGCTCGCTCAAGGCGAAAGAGATTCCCCGTTCCCAGCATGGCCCACCATACAGCCTGATGCTGGACGATGACATCGTTGTGCTTGAGCAACTTCGGGATGCCTTGTACAAGCAGTCAGCCAAGCTGAGCGAGTGCAAGAGGGAGATGGCCACCAGTGCTGCTGACATTGAGTCGCTGCAGCAGCAGCTAGAAGCCAGCCAGAAGGCAAGCCAGGAGCAGGGGCGGCGGAACCGGTGTCTGTAGCAGAAGATGCGGCAGCTGTGCGACGAGTCGGGTTGTCGTGTCGTGTGGGTGTTGTGTCCGTCCAGGTGTTGATTTCATTGATCACCCTCGTTGTGGATGCTCGAAGATGCACCCGGCCGTTTGTGTTTCAACCGATCCATGGCGTTGCTGTGAACGGGTTCGCTGGTCTGCATCTGGAACCGCCGGTCTGCGCTGGCCGTGGTTCCCTTCAGTATGATCGAAGTTCGATGGGCTCTTCAACGGTAGGATTTCACATCCTGGTCACGGTACCATTTTTGTTGAAGCGACGGAAGCGGGGGACCGTGGGACGTGGGTGAATCTTTTTAATGGTGGATGGAACTGCGCAATGATGGTGATATTGGGGGGCAGCTGCTGATAGCCACCTCTTCTTTCTCTAATATTTGCAACATCCTCCTGGGCGCTCGATTAGCACAGGAAGATGCTTCCATTAAACAGTGTTCAGCGGTAGATCCGCGTTACTGCCTTGGTTGCACCCAAGAAGCGGAAATTCCAGTTGGTTAATTACGCAGTCCATGATACCAAAGATATCCTGCCCGTTGCAGCCCCACCGTGCTAGTCCCTACTTTTGCTTCCATCGATGCTTGGTGCGTCGGTGATACCTGCGGTTTGTGGAGTCCGGCTGTCAGGAGTCAAGGTGCGAAGACGGCTGGGACGACGACGAAGAAGGGATAAGAAGCGAGAAATTTCTGGAAGCTGGTGGAGAAAGAGGAGAGGAAAAAAGGAGAAGGAAGACGACGAGCGGGTGGACGAGGAGATCGTGGTTCGAGGCGACCGAAGGAGGCGGGACCCGAGGTCTGGGAACCCGCAAGGCACCAGCGGCACTGCCCCGTTGGCCTCCTCAAGCATTTGACGCGGGTGCTCCTGGGCAACGGCGGCTCCGCTCCGCTGGCTTCAGCACCGGCTTGCACGGGCACGCACGCACCAGTGGCTTCGCCCCACTGGCCCCGTCACCATCTTCACGGCGCTGCGCTCAGGGAGCCACCTTAGCGACGACTGATGCCCCGCTACCCCAACGATCCAGTGCAACGCAACGACAGAATGTGCGGTAGGGAGATGGCGTTTAGGAAACTATAGGGACCAATAGATATGCGAGAGGACACTATTCTAGTTCACGAACTGAAAGCCATTTGGGTTCTTTTTTGCATGTACTGTATTTCTAGCACTTTTATTGTATATTTCTCTTACATTCTTCTTCCTTAAAGTCTTATCTTAACTTGATCCCTTTGGGTCCGGAGTCCATTCTTTTACCGACGTGACGCGTGACAAAAACATTGGCGAGCCTGCCAGGATACCTTTCCCCATTGTCACCTGTTTACCGCGGTGGAAGAGATGGATCTCGAAAAGTTAATGACATTGGCGAGTAGCTTGGGGTTGACTAAAGAAGAGATGTTGGACCTGTACGAGAGGGAAAATCAGAGACGCCGAGAGGAAAGAGCAGCAGTGAGGGACGCGAATCGAGAAGAGGAAGAGAGAGCGAAGCGCATGGCGGATGTAGAAAAAGAAAAGCTAGCCCAAGAGAAAGAGTTGGTCGAGTTAAAGCTACGTTTAGCAAATGCCAGTGCATCAAACCAAAGTGGTGAACAATCCCCAGTATCTCCAGTACCACAGATGTCCAAGAGTCCGGAAATTTGCCCAAGAAAACTCATGGCTCCTTTCGATGACAAAAGAGATGACCTCGATGCTTATCTCCATCGCTTCGAACGAGTAGCACTAGGGCAAGGTTGGGAGAAGAGTCAGTGGGCGACAGCATTGAGTCTCTGTCTGGTCGGCGAAGCACTTAGTGTCTTCGGAAGAATGCCGGCATCAGAGTCTATGGACTACGACACTGTAAAGACAGCACTGCTGCAAAGATTTAGACTGACAGCCGATGGTTTCCGCGAGAAATTTCGCAGCGCAAAGCCAGAGGATGCGGAGACAGGAAAGCAGTTTGCTTCGCGTCTCCTGAGTTATTTTGACCGGTGGTTAGAGATGTCCAACACAGAAAAGACGTATGAAAAACTTCGTGAGCGAATGGTGACAGAACAGTTTCTTGCGTGTTGCAATTCCAAGTTGGCAGTATTTTTGAAGGAGCGCAGTCTGAAGACCATTGAGGAGATGACTACTGCCGCGGATCAATACTGCGAAGCCCAGAGGCTTAAGAACTTGGGCAAACTGAAGGAAGAGGGCATGGCGGCGAGCATAGAATCACCGGAAAGTATGACACAAAGGTTCGCTCCGAGGGCTCCATCGCGTTGTTTTCTATGCGATCGCGTAGGGCATCGTGCCGTTGATTGCCGAACTGTTGCTAACTCGAGGCAAGCACCTTCAACTTGCCAGGTGTGTAAGAGAAGAGGGCATGCAACAGAAGAATGCCGTTTTCAAAAGCAGGAGACGTCAGCTTGTGCAATAAAAGCGAACGAGTTCGGCCCAGCCCCGCCAAAGACAATCACAAGCACCAAAGAAAAAGAGACAACACTTAGAGAAGGAGAGGATCGGGCGACACAAGGATGGCAAATGCCTGTTGTAGATGGCGAGCTGCGGGGAGAGCGAATCTCAGTTCTCCGGGACACCGGAACGAACACGGTATTGGTGAGGAGGAGCCTTGTCACGGAAAACGAGTTTACTGGGAAGGAGGCACAAGTGATTCTTGTAGATGGAACGGTAAGGTGCTGGCCGGAAGCAATCATTCAAATTTCGACCCCTTACTACACGGGAGAGTTAATAGCGAAATGTGTAGATGAACTACCGTTTGACGTGATTTTAGGTAACGTGAGAGGCATTAGGGAAGTGAATGACCCTGACACGAAATGGACGAGCAAGTTAGCGGATATGAATGGAGAACGAAGACGCCCAGATGAAGAACGGAAAAAGGATAAAGAAACAACAAAAGCCATCATTTCAACCCCGGTAATGTCTATGACAGCGCGCGCAATGGCCGCAATTGAGAAAAAAGAATCGCTACATGAACTCGCTGATTCAAGTGCACCAGCGTTGGACAGGTCACATGAGACAATCACCCGACAACAAAAGAAGGATCCATCTTGGAGAAATTGGTGTCAACAAGCTTATTGCGAAGATCGCCGGCGACATTTCCAAAGTACCAGACGACGAGGTTGGAGAGCAGACAACAGTAAGAGCTGCAGGGCATACGGCAACCCCTCTCAACGAGGCAGAAACTTTTGTCCAGATGAAGTCGCACAAGGAGGTCATCGATACCGGAGCAAGGATGAAACCTGCAGTGGACCACGAAAATCTTATAACCAAGTAGAACAACGAAGGGGATCGCGAGTAATGGTTGTACAGAGCGCAGCAAACGGTCGGCTCAAAGTTCGTGGCGCAACTCAAGGACGTTACCAAGCTTGCTGGGGAAGTGGAGATGCAGGTCAACGGGCTGAAGAACTGCGAGGACAGAAAGAGTTTCGAGGAACAGGGTGTTTCAACCCAAAACAGTACCTTGTCGAAAGACATTATGCCGGACAAGCTTATGGACGCAAATACAATGGCTTTTCGAGACAGGGCGGTCTAGATCGTAGAGATAGAGTTTGCCAATGATGTAAGAATAGAAGGAATCCCTAGCTGAGCAGAATACTGTGAATTGGTAGATTAGTGATGTAGTAGTGTATTTTGCTGAATGTCCAAAATGAGAAAGATATGTTAAATTAGCAAGTGAGCAGTGCACTAGATAGACGACAATGTAATGCTACAGCAGATTTTATGAGTGGAGTGCCGTGATTAACCAATCAGTAGTCTGTATGTTAGGCATTGCTGGCATAATGCCTGAGAGAAAATGTTTTTGTGAATTTACACTAACGCGCACGGAAAGTGACACTTTCGTGAACTTTTCAGTGATTATACCTTAGTGTGATAGCTGTGGCCCTTAGGACTGAACTGAACTGTGCTGTGAGAAAGTGATTGACTACGATTTGTGATATGAGTGTGGGTCATCGACGTCAAAGTGGAAGCAGTTTTTCATGAAAAACTCTTGAAGACGGGGGCAAATGTCAGGAGTCAAGGTGCGAAGACGGCGGGGACGACGACGAAGAAGGGATAAGAAGCGAGAAATTTCTGGAAGCTGGTGGAGAAAGATGAGAGGAAAAAAGGAGAAGGAAGACGACGAGCGGGTGGACGAGGAGATCGTGGTTCGAGGCGACCGAAGGAGGCGGGACCCGAGGTCTGGGAACCCGCAAGGCACCAGCGGCACTGCCCCGTTGGCCTCCTCAAGCATTTGACGCGGGTGCTCCTGGGCAACGGCGGCTCCGCTCCGCTGGCTTCAGCACCGGCTTGCACGGGCACGCACGCACCAGTGGCTTCGCCCCACTGGCCCCGTCACCATCTTCACGGCGCTGCGCTCAGGGAGCCCCCTTAGCGACGACTGATGCCCCGCTACCCCAACGATCCAGTGCAACGCAACGACAGAATGTGCGGTAGGGAGATGGCGTTTAGGAAACTATAGGGACCAATACATATGCGAGAGGACACTATTCTAGTTCACGAACTGAAAGCCATTTGGGTTCTTTTTTGCATGTACTGTATTTCTAGCACTTTTATTGTATATTTCTCTTACATTCTTCTTCCTTAAAGTCTTATCTTAACTTGATCCCTTTGGGTCCGGAGTCCATTCTTTTACCGACGTGACGCGTGACACCGGCCATGGTAAGGGGCTTGTCTCGACCGTCGTCTGCCTGGATGACTTGCCAGTGCTCGTGCAGGCGTCTCGTGATATGTGCGTCGGATCTCTTTTCTTTGCTTGGAGGATATCTGGTATCGGTTGGCTCTTGTTATGCGGGCAGCGATCCTTTTACACGGGGCTTTTTCTTTCTTCCTCGTTGTCCTGATCAGTCGGCAATTTTTCATGTAGTTTCATGGAGCCGTGTTTGTGGTACTTGTACCTGCTCGTTGCGCGTTGGACAACACATTCCCCGTTTAAGGTGTGCTGGTGTGATGACATCTATCAGGTGTCTCCATCGCTGAGGCTAGGTTTCCTTTAGGGTGTCGATATTTATGACATGCTACTTTGTTAACTTGTGGTTTTTGTGTGCCTTCATTAAGTAATTCCTGGTGCGCTGATCTCCCCGCCTCGGAAAAACTGCACGAAGAAGACGACTGGTCAGCTGCCCCCACTGCGTTGGCATTACTCTTAGGACTAGTTCGGAAAACTCCATCATTTGGAGCGAAATTGTCTGAGAAATCGACAGACGCGGCTAACCCTACTTTGACAGTTGATGCGATAATTTTTTGTAAGAGAGCAGCTGGTTTGGTGACTGTTGGTGTCTGATGAGCTGCTTTCAAAGGCAACGTCAAATCACTGCTTCTTTTAAGAAGGTCACCGTTCTGCAAAGCCGATTCGTTTATGTTTACGGTACCGTCCTCTTCCTCCGGGGTGTTTTTTACAGTGTCATCGAAAGAGTGGTTTCGCAATTCCGGAAACAATTGGTCCATTCGACATTTGGTCAGCAGGACAGAATCTTCTAATTCATATTATAGTTCACATTCTTTCTCTAAATCCCCCAGGTCGACAAGTTCTTCAGTCCTGCTATCCAGCTTCTTTAAAATCATGTGTTTTTCGACTAGGCTTTTCTTGAGCAAAATAAACTTACCAATTGATGGGGCTTCGGCATTCATCTCTGTCCTCATGTGCTTCATCACTGCAATTGTGTCGGTGATGAGCGTTCGTCGTTCGTACAGAGACTCCATGCCCGCGCTCGGCATCGTTAGCGTCAGTGGGTCGTCAAGAACGGTCATGGCCGGCGGAATCGAAGCAGTTGCCCGTTGGTCTCCGCGAGGCTTTCGGCAAGAATCGGTAAGGTGGAAGGTCGAAGCCGTTGTCGTTGACTTTCACTGGGTTCCACAAGGCGTCCGTCAAGAATCGGTAAAATGGTTGAGGGCGTGGGATTCGGTACACATTTGGCTCGTCCTCAACTTTTTTTGGGGACGCTTGCGGTTAATGGTCAGGAGCAGCAGTCCAGTGTTACCGCGGCCGTGTCACGTACGTCATCATTAATGGCGGTCCGCTCACTCCGTTCTCCAACTGTGTTGATCTTTACATCCTGGTCCCGGCACCAATTTTGTTGAAAACCGAGGAGCGGGCGACGTATAGAGAGGACCACTTTAGTGTGCCAGCGGGCAGAATCATTCCAAAAAGCCTAATGATGATGACGCGCGCCACCTCATTCCTCCCATACCCGCAGTTCATGCCAGGTTCGTCGTGCTCTTCTTGTCCCCGTAGCTTTACATATGTAACATAGGTAGAAGGATGTACGGACGGACGGACGGACGGATAGATAGATGAGTGGGTGCGCTTTTGTTGTATTTCATATTTAAAGGTTGACCTGCTGGCCTGGGCAATATTACTGGTCTCCATGTGGGGGCAAAGTTTACAGCATTGCTTGCTGCATAAGCGGCAGCCTAGAGTTCGTTCAGATGCTTCTGTTTGTGCCCTGAATAAAATGTTCCACAAGATTCTGGCCCGTCTGTACACAGCACTTGGTGGCTGCCTAGAAACAGCCGGCAAGAGGTCACTCTGCCTTATGGTAATGAAATGTCGCCTCAAGATGTTCACTTGGGATGTTTTGAAATAGTACTTAGGAACTATGTTTGGCTCATCGTAGGTTTCTTTTGTTGTTTCAGAAAGGATGTATCATATTTGTAAATTGCGTGCTGGGTTAATCACGTCGTCAATAATTTCTTGGGATATTTCTGACCAACCAGGTAGCTCTAGTGCTCATAAGCATGTTTTTCGAAATCGTCTCGTCCTGAGCATATCCTGCAGTACCGGTGTGCTTGTGAGTAAGGTAGACTTCTTTTACAATGGTGGAGAGTGCTGCTGTAGAATTTAAGATATTGTTGGCCCTCAGTCAAATATATTTTGCAATGACGCCAGCATTAATATTAAGCACTTCTTTAAATGGGTATGCGTCGCACGCGTGTCCCGCCAAAGACGATATATAGGTGTGGACTTGGTAGAAGTGAAGATATAGTTTGCACTCAGTCAATATATATTTTTAATGAGGACAGCATTAGCAATAAGCACTTCTTTAATTGGGTATGGGTCGCATGCGAGTCACGCCAAAGACGTTGTATATGTGTCGTCCTGCGACAGTTCACACCAAGTGCGAATTTAATGCGATCTGTGACAGTGCACTCCAAGTGGGTACGTCACATGGACCTCGGCTAGGCAGGCCCATCGAGTGCGGCATGTGCCGAACCACCTTTTACACTCGAGAGCTCTGTTGGACGCGCTTGGAGAGAAATGACTTGGTACTACCTTTAGAAACACCCTGCCAATCAACCCCACTATGTTTTGGTTTAAAAAGAGAGAGAGAAATTAATTTTTAGCGTAACCAAGGGTAGTATCTCTGGCGGAGAGCTTCTGGGAGTCTTGGTGCCTCCGACCAGGCTCCCACTGATGGCCTTCCCGATTTATTCCACGAGACCACGTCGCTCTTCCTCGGTCGTCCGGGTGGCCAACCATTCTACAGTGTAGTGTTGTCAATCTTTGCATAAATGCGGCACTCCTATATTAAGTGTTGTTGATTGGCGATAAACACCTAGGAGTGGCTTATGGTAGGGTGTGTATATGTATTTCGTCTTTGCATGAAGTTTAATCAAGCAGGTCTGTGTAGTATACCGGCTTGCGCTTCTCCTAATCTGGTCTGTTGATGTCTTTCTAGCTGCGCGTGCGGCTCTGGTCACTGATGTCAGCCTGTCCTGTAGTCTTTTAGTTGAAGCTGTCGTGACCTTGATTCCGCTTCACTTGGAGTTTCGCCGCCGTACCTGGGAGCCAGGTAGTGCGCTTCTCATTCGAGTTCTTTTGCTCCCTCATTAACCAGTACGCCAGCGTGACTCAGAATTCAATATATCTTCACCGTGCCTTGAATATATCTAACGAGATCTGCTGTGATTTGGGGGGGGGTGTCCTGCTGCTATAAAGGGGGGCTTTCTTATATTGTGTGTATGTACTTAGGGGGTGGGTTGGTTGACTAGAAGAGGTATCGCTTTTCTTTTGCGTATATTTCTGCTTCATCTGCATTCGGGAAGTGCATGTTGCCCTCAGTGTAGGCTCGGTAGTGTGTGGTCAAATATGCTACTGCCCACGTGTTGTTGTCTCCTACCAGGTATGTGTGCGCGTGCATTCGTTCAAGCTCCCGCTTCGGTTTCTTATTAAAGTGATTTGCTCTCATGGATCTTCTTTCTCTGTATCGCACTGGATTCATTTTCTTCGGTATGGGGCTACCTTGATGTCTTGCCAGCCTCGTGTATGTATTTTGCAAATAGGTGAAGTCGTTTGGCTGACCGTGTCTCCTAGACACTCCACGAGTTGTCTACAGGCTGTTGTTTCTCTACGTTTTGCCAATTAGTTGTGTTTGTGATCAGCGACTGTTTCGTCCAAACTCACTGTTGTCCCCATTAGTCCAGGACTGTGTTGCTTACACAGATTGGGAGACCTAACAATATCTTGACGGGCTTGCGCCTTAGGGCGTCTATATTTGAATTTTATCATCATCACCAGCCTGTCTACGAGCACAGCAGGGCAAAGGGCTATGCCGTTATTCTTCAATTATCCCGGTCCCTGCTCTGTGCCAGCAATTTATCGCCGCAAATCTCTTGATCCTATCTGCCCCATATAACTTACTGCCACCCACTGCCAGGCTTGCCTTTTCTAGGGATCCACTCTCTTACTCTTAATGGCTGTTGGTTATCTTGCCTTTGCATTACATGGGCCTGCCCACGTCCTGTAGTTCTAATTTCTAGTAATATTTCCTTACCACGCAGTTGATACCAGACCCTCTCCACTCTCTTCTTGTCTCTGAATGTTACACCAGTCATCTTCTGTTCAATTGCTGGCTGAAGCGTTCTCATTTTAAGTTACCGTGTTTGCGAGCCTCCAAGTTTCTGCGTCGTATAGGTGTACCGCTAAGATGTAGCTGTAGCTAGATGTAGCTAAGGTACACAATCTTTTTGAGAGAAAATGGTAGGCTACCGTTCATTATCTTAGAATGCCTCTCAAATGCACTTCACCCCAATTATATTCTTATCATTATTTGTGACTCATATTTGGGATTCGAGGTCACAACTTGGCCTTAGTAGATATATTCCTGCACATCGCCACCTATTTCAAACCGCTGTGCTGCCCCGTGGTTATTGATCATTAATTCAGTTTTCTGCATATTTATTTCCAGTACCACGGTTCACCTCGGTTTTTCTCGTGCGGTATGCATGCTTTGCACTTCGTCACCGAGTTACGTAGCAAGGCAATATCATCAGCGAATCCGCGGTTACTGAGGTACTCTCCATTAAGCATTACTCTCACCTCTTCCCTATCCACTGTTCAGAATACTGTTTGAAAACATGGTGTGAATAACATTGGAGAGATTGTGTCTCCTCGTCTTATGCCCTTCCTAATAGATGTTTTACTGCTGTCCTGATGGAGGATGATAGTGGGTGTGGACCCATTGTAAATATCCTCAAGTATTCCTATATATTACTCCTATACACCCTGGTTCCGTAAAGTCTCAATGACTGCTACGAATTCGACCTAGTCAAATGCTTTCTCATATTCTATGAAGCCAATAAATTGAGTTTCAGTATACTCCGCGCACTTCTCTATCACCTGATTGATCGTGCGAATATGGCTCGTTGTTGAATCGCCTTTACAAAACCGTGCTTGTTCTTTAGGTTGACTGAAACCTAAGGTGGCAGAAATTCTGTTAGCGATTACCCTGGCAAGTGCCTCATAGATGACTGACAGTAAGTTGTTCGGCCTCTAATTTTTCAAGTCCTTCATGTCACCTGTCCTATTGCATTAGGACAATGTTCGCGTTCTTCTAAGGTTTCGGTACAGGCGCGGTTATTAGGTATTGCATGCACAGGTTTGGCGGTATCACTAGTACAATTTGCCCGCCATCCTTCAATAGGTGTGCTGTTATGTGGTCTTAACCAGGTGTTTTGCCCGTTTCTGTTTCTTTGAAAGCCATCTTAGCTACTTCTGTCATTAATGGTTTGATGGGTATCTCCTCTGAACTACTTTATCGCTCAGCATTATACTGGATGTCCCGGCTAATGTACAGATCTCTATCGAACTCCTGGGCTTCTATGATTATTTTATCCCTGTTTGTGCTAACATTTCCTTGCTTGTCTTAAAGTCCATACAACCTATTTTCCCCACGCCTAGACACCTCTTCACTGCTTTCAGACTTCCTCCATTCTTTACAGAATATTCGGTCCTCTCCATATTATGGTTCCGTAAGCTAGCTGCCTTAGGCTCACTGACTAACTTTGAAAGCTCTGCTAGTTCTATTCTATAAGCTCAGGCGTTGATTGCCATGGTTTGCCGTTTAATATTAACATCTTTCGTCTCCGGGAAAAGTTTACCAGTATCCGGTCTAGCCATAATTTTCCCGACTTTCGCGGCACACTACGCGATAATGCCTGTAAGACTGTCGCTGGCTTCCTGTGTCGTAAACACTGCGTTCTCGGTAAGAACTGAATATCGGTTCTAGAGCGCCATCCTGAATTCCTCAACTTTAATTCTGACTGTTAGCTAACGGATCGGCTTCTTTCATACTAGCTTGTTGCGTCTCCTCCTTAAATCTAGCCTAACTCGAGATCTTACCATATGGTGGTTAAGGTAAAATGTAAGGTGTAGACCTTACATCTTCAGAGCATTTCCACATCCTGCACGACGCCAGGATTAAGCTTGATGTGAAGTCTATTTCATTTTTGTTCTCTCCATTCGGGCTCCTCCACGTCCACTTCCGTTTTTTAAAGTTGCGTCTTGCTAACGTTGGTGTACTGGGCTGCGTATCTTATTCGCAATAAGATGTGGGCCTCGTGCAGTCTGAGCAGGTCATCGTCCTCAAGCATCCCCCTCTTGTTGGAGGTCCGCTTCATAAGTCGAAGAGCCCGCTCTCCTTGCTCTACTGTCTGGTTGGTTCTGGCGTGCCCCACTCCATCTTTTTGGGAGTAGTGTCCCAGTTCTTTGATTGTGGACGTAGTTGCAATATGGCTGTCGTGGAGGGTGAAATTTTTGAGAGGGTGTTTCCACCGTATGTTGGCTACGGTTAGCAGTTCTGTTTTTTTTTTTTTTCGGGGAATTATCGTTGTATTGTTGTTGCGGCTTGCTTTCCTCGATTGAGTTCTTTTTTGTTGCATCTGGAGGTGCCTGTGTGATCCAGTTGTGCTCCATGAGGTGACGTCATCTCCATATATGATGTGTTTTATGTCCTCTACTTACGATAGTGCCATATGAATCTCCAGTGTAGCTGGAGGGAAGAGAGTTGTAGATAGTACAACTCTTTCACGAATTCCCTTGTGTGGGTGATGTATTGGTTCTGTTTCATGATCCCCTACTGCTATCGTAAGCATTCTCTCCTAATGGAATTCTTTGACACAGTTATACCTATTCGTTGCGAATTTTGTCACTGCGACTTCGAGTATGGAATCGTGGTCAATGTAGTCGGAGCCTTCTTCAGATCCATCGCCATGCAGGCTTTCAGTTGTGCCTTACTGGGTTCTGCAGTAACTTCCTTATGCAAGGCAGGGCGCGCAAGCTGCGTTGATAAATGTTGACTAAGACCACAATATTAAAGGGAAGTAAGTTAATCTCTTAAAAGTGGTTTTGGAGTGGCAGGAGGAAAACCCGTTCTATGAGTTTTCCTACGTTTGATAGTGTGCATAATTGGTTGCAGGTTGCTGATTGATATTGACTTTCCTGGCTTAGGGGTGAATACCATCTTGCCTTTATTCCACGTGATATTGAGAGAGTTCCTGCCTCTCTGCACGTCGTTCATGTTTTTAAGAGGAGTTGGCGATATTCCCCTACCCCTAGGTTCCTCATACATGGCGTGGTCACCTCGTCCGGCCCCGGTGCGCTGTTGCCTTTGGTAGGTTTATTTTATTGTTTGTGGTAGCTGTTAAGGATCTTCAAATTCTTGTGTTAGTCGGCAACTTATCTGTGTTGTCATAGTACTAGAAGTAGTTAGGTTGAATATTGCTATTAGTTGGTTCGGTGCATTCTTCATTCCTATTGTGCGTTAGACCTTGTCGCAGGTTTGCTGCCATTTTTATTGGCATGCTCTTGTAGTGCACTCCAGGATAGGTCGGTTGAACTCTGCTATTCGCTTTCGGAGTTTTGTGTTTTTCTTGCGCTGTTTCCATTGTTTTTTTTGTGTTTGCGTAATTCCCAGCAGTGGCCGATGGGCTTGTCTACTTCATTCTTTGTTTTCTTACTGCGTGGTTGCCTTGGGATATCGGTGCACTATCTTTTGCAGCTGCTCGGTCTTTTCTTGAATGGCATGCTGTTTGTTAATAATGCTATCTTCGCGAACCTTGCCTCATTATGTAATGCGCTTAGCCCGTTTAGGAACGATTCATTTTTACCCTCATGATGGCATGGTCACTTACTAGATGTTCTTGCGTTTTGCAATATCGCTGTCTACAGCACTTGATGACAGAGTTAGGCCTAGTATTGTGTCCTTTCCTACTGAGTGACCAGTGCGTGTAGGCTTCGTAGTTCATTAGGTAGATTGTATTGATGATCTTGCATTTTCCTTAAATGGCGTTGCCCAGCATGTTTAAAGAGCACTCCATGCTTTATCTGGTGCATTAAATTCCCCTGCTTGTACGTGATTGCTCTTGTCGTTTGAAGACAGCATTATCGTTTTATATTGGTTAGGTAATCCGGTGGGGTTCTGTAGAGCTTAGTAATGTGTAGTCGGTTGCGACTTTTCCTATCTTGATGTTTAGGTGAGTAAGATTGGTGTCTTCTTGAGAAGCTAAGAGATCCATAAGAGCTAACGTTGTTATCTTGGGAATGCCTGATGCGTGGTGTGGCCAAAAAGCTTTGGATTGTTGTCTTGCTCTTGCAGCGGAACAATGCCTGGGTGAAGCTTCTTTTTTGCGAGCCATGAGCCTCGAGTATTGAGCCGTGATTAGAAGAATATTCTCACTGTCTAATAAATTCCTGCATGATCAGGTCGAGTTGGCGCTGCACGGTTTGTACTTGATTTTGTAGCTGGTGGCAATCGCAAAAAATTCTGTGGCCACTCTGGCTTCCATCGCGTGGGTTATTACTGCTACGCGTTGGTTCACGCATTTCATTTCCTAACGCATCTTCATCATAGGCGACTGCTGGGTACAGGTTAGCGCTTCTAACGTGATACTATTGGTTGTGTCATCAGTTTTGCTGCCTTGGTTTTCGGGTTCGCTTCTGTCATTCCCCTGGTTGCTCCTATCCATAGATACGCTGTTTAGGAACTGTGCATTCGGAGATGGCGGGTGCGCTGTACCTATGTGTTGTTGTGGCACTTGTTTATTGTAGATCGGGTATTTGGCTATAGTTAGGTGTGCTGCAAGTGCCTCTCCTGATATTCGCCTACCTTCCTTGTGTGAAAGTGGCTGGCTCACCTTTTCGGGTGGTTACTATTTGTCGGGGTAAGGTCCCTCGTAGTGCTGTTACTGCCTGTTAGGGCTGGGCTCCTTGTTTGGTTGTCGTTGTCCGGGAGGCCGTGGACCTTGATGGGATTGGTGAGGACTTGCTTGTATCGCGGTGTCTGGCTTTGGGCATCTCAGAAAGCTGCTGTTGGCTTCTAGATTACGACCATTCAGCGGCGTGCTTATGTATGTTGCACGTCTTGAGGTTTGCCTGCTGCCGTACGACTGCGTTGGCTTCGAGGTTCTTTGAGCAGCTGGCATCGTTCGAACGATGCGGCTCATGAGAGTTCATAAATTTGGTGGTGCAAGTGTCGGCTTCGTCCTTGTTGGCGTATTCACACCTGAGGCAGAGGGAGTCATTGTGCAGGTGCTCACATCAGCTTCCTGACGTAGGCCGAGGCATGAGGCATTGCAAGCATAATTGTGCCTTTGGACGGTGCGGCTTGCATCTGTAGAATGCACCACCGAGGGTCACTGAGAGGGGTAGTTATGTTTCCCCAAAAGTTATAATCGCCGGCGTATAGACTCCCAATACTTTTATCGCGACAATGATGAATACGGTTGGGGCATCAGGTAGTTGCATGAGAGTGGCGGGATCGGTGTTGCGCTCAACTTGGTGAATGAATCCTTTGGACGTTTCCCGAGATGCGGGTGTGTACACACTGACGCTGTGAGTTGCCCGGTCAGAAGTGATTTGCGAGATCATCAGAAGCTTCTTAATTGTTGATATGTTATTGGTGGTCATCACGACGACAGTTTTGAAGTGTTCTGCAGTAACAATCACTCATGGCTGCTTCGCTTTGGTGAGATTACTTGTGAAGACTCCCCTTTCATACAGGGCGACTGGAATAATCTGGCTAAGTGGCAGACTGCCTGGAGCTTGGGGAAAGAGGTTGCGGCGTTTACCTGTTTTGGTTTGTTGTATTCGATGGTACCAGTCCCCTTCAGTGGTGTAGTACTACATCGCTAGGCCCAGTCCAAGGCGTGTGGCACCGGCTGGGTCGACGTTCTTGGGTATGCTTAGCTCGGTCTTTCACGTTGTCGGCCGACATTTTCCCTAAAAACCACAAAAAAGGGACGCAATTCACCAAACGTGGTAGACAGTCGTCGGGATTTACGTAGTTGGTAGGATGGTTTATTGGGATTCCAAGGCGTTCATCCAGAATTCAGTAGGAATTTCTTGTAGAGCAGAACGCATGCACCCAGCAGGTGTTGCTGCACATGGCACCCCCCCCCCCCCCCTTGGTGGTAGCCTTCCACTTTACAAGGTCCCCAAATTGGAATTATGCAGCAAGCGAATACTTACGCCCGCGCGCAGCAAATTCAACCAGGAAATCGTGTCGCTGCAGTCATCTCCCATTTTGTTCTCTGGTGCAGCTACCCAACGGAAACTTCCCAGCTTCACCAGAAAGGATGCTGACGGTGCAGAGGACGGGCTGTTTTCATACGAAAGGGTGAAGGTTCAGAATAATTGGTATGACGATGTGAAGCTGAACAACGTCAATTTCTATCTGGACGGAGTCACAGAGTTTTATTTCCGCAACCTTGGACCGAAGCGGCCGGATACCTCAAAGCCTTCACTCGATCCGCTGTGCCGAAACTTAGCGCTGGACAGTGCCTACACGCACAACTAGAAAAAGAAAACGCGACGTACACGAGATACTTAGAGGACCTCGTGAACCTGTGCAGGTGATGAATCTAGCGAAGCCCATGTGCGCGGAAATCAGGACATTATAGAGCGCGTTAAATCTATGAATTTTAGATGCTACTTTGAATGAACTAGCAACTCATCAATTCGTGCGTTGAGCTACGACGAGCTGTGAAAGCGGAAACTTTACACGCCAGGTTCCGTCGCCCACTTACAAATTCGCTCGAGGAGCGTTATCGTCCTTAATCTTACCTCCCGACCGCCCGTGCTTTTTGCGCCACATCGACCATTTTGTGCGCAAAGAGGTTCGCAGCGGCAGTCCCTGCTCCTTTAGCGATCTTGAGCCTAGGCATTCATTGTCCACGAATGTGCACCACCTAAACGAGAACATATTGCCGAGACGCTTCATTCAACCGGTCAACCGGTGGCTGTGGCAGCGCCCTTGATTTCAGGCATAGAAGCAACTTCTGCGTCGTATTCTACGATTCGCTTCGCACGACCAGTATTGGCACCCCTGGAACCACAACTCGCGGCACCCCTTGCGCCAGCGGTGGCCTCACCTCCTGCTGGTCCTGGAACAGTAAGGTTATGATATGGTGGAGTCGTCAATAAGGTTACTCGTCATCAGGTTAGTCAGTGAGGACGCAGTTCGTCGGCAGGTAAAATAAATGCTCACGTACGACGCCATATAACCGTCAACGAGCCCGTGGGCGTCACTTCTAGTGCTCGTATAAAAGAAAGGTGGTGCGGGTCGTTGTTGTGTAGATTACAGGAAACTCCACAACCAAAAAAAGACGTGCATCATCTTTTATGTATGGACAAGGCCTTCAACCGCCCCCACCATGCAATGTTGTTCTCATAAATTGTCTTACGCAGCGGATACTGCCAAATCGAGGTCGACGAAAAAGACCGTCAAAATACCCGTTCATCACTCTAGAAGGGCTGCAGGAATTTAAAGTGCTAGCATTCGGATTGTGTGCCGGTCCTGGCATGTTCCAAAGAATGAAGAACGCGGTTTCATCCTGCCTAAAATGACAGGCGTGTCTGGTCCGTCTAGATGGCGTGGTAATATTTTTTAAACTTTTGAAGAACAATCAGCGCGACTTTGTTCAGTTCTGGAAGCCATCCACTCTGCGCAAGATTACCTGAAACCAGGAAGGTGCCACTTCAGGTCAAAGAACTGATATTTCAAGGCCATGTTGTGAGTGGAAAAGGCTTACGCACCGTTCAGGAGAAAACAGCTGCCGTACACAACGTTAAAATTCCAAATCATGAAGAAGCTGTCTGCCCTTTATTGGGCCTCTGAGCATGCTACTGACGCTTTGTGCCGAAGCTCTAAGAAATAGCGGATCTTTTAACCAGTTTTACGAGAAATGACGATCCATTATTTGTGGCCCGTATGATTACTAAACGTTTCAGGAGCTGAAAAAGTGGGTGCAGATACAGAACACGCCGGTCCTTGGCCACTTTGGTGAAGACGCAATACAGAAATACACACAAATACAAGCAATTTCGGGCGGGAGGCGGTGCTTGTACAGTGGCTAGATGGTGTCGAGCGTGTAATAGCATACGCCAACCGAATCTGCTCACATGCTAAAGTGAACTACTCTACAACCAAAAAAGAATGCTGGGTAGTCGTTTGGGCGTTCACCAGATCCCGGCCATATCTCTAAGGGCGGCCATTTAATGTGGCAACGTATCATGGCTCCCTGTGTTGGCTGGCGAATCATAAAGATCCCTCAGTGCGCCTAGCCCGCTAAAGCATCCCATTACAGGAGTTCGACATCATCATAGCCTACAAATCTTCGCACAAACCCAGTTGGTTCGAAACGATCTCCCTATCAAAAGACCTGTCACGTGCGGCACACAAATAAAGAATGTAAAACGCACTTCACTTGTCGCACATTTAGCACACACCCCAGCAGCCGGGCGGTAAAAGCAACACATAAATAAGCAAACCCTATTCATGGTTCGTGGCAACACCCCCCTCCTCTAAAAGTGAATCGATCCCATGCTAAAATAAAAGAACAGTCGGAATAAACAAAACAATATATTTCATCTTGCCTGGTAAGGTTTTAGGGAAACCAGGTGGACAATTTAGGGCCGCGTGCGTCGTCGTGATGTTCTGGAATCACCGTCAAGGATAACATCTTAGGTAACTTGGGAAACACGTTGTAGAATCCGGTAGGTTAACCAATACCATCGCAGAAGCTTCTCAGTGAGTCCAAGTCATTGGATGGGAGTCCAAAGCCACACACGATCCCCTTGGTGGTGCTCGGCGTCTCAGCATTATGGGTTGTAGTGTCTTGTACCCACCAGCCGCTGGTCCCTTGCACGAACTCAAGTGAGCAGGGGGCCTCTCCACACGCTCAAGGCATCCTTGAATGTCGGCGTTGAGGTCGTCGTCTTCTACATGCGGAAGCATAACGTCAAACATCGTAGCCTGCCGTCTTCCGTATGCAAGCTCGAAAGGTGTTATCTGTATAGTTCCGTGGATACCCGTGGTGTACGCAAACGTGACGCACGGAAGGACTTCAACCCAAGTCTTAGGTTAAACGTGGACGCACATAAATAGCATATCCGCGATCGTCTTGTTCAGACGTTCTTTATTCCGTTCGTTTGGAGGTGGTACGCCGTCGTTCTTCCGTGATCCGTGTTGTTGTAGCATAAGATTCCTTGCATAGGCTCCGACGCGAAGGACGTTCCGCCGCCCGTGATTAGGACTTCAGAACTTGGTGTTAGGACAGCAGAACTTGGTGCTAGGAAGAACTTCGCAACTTCTTGTGCACTCCCCCTTTGAAGAGCGGCGGTCTGTGCGTAGCGCGTCGTGTAGTCTGTCGCTACGATAATCCTCCTGTTTTCGGTTCTTGATGTTGGGAACGGCCCAGAACGACCATAAATATCAGTCGGAACGGTCTCGCTGGGACGACGATTGGCTGCAGAAGTACGGCAGGTCTCGTAGGCAGCGTTTTTGTCGCTGGCCGTCACGGCACCTCCGGGCGTAGTCTGTGACGTGGGATGTACGTCGGGGCCGGTAGTACTGTGCCTTCATTTTTACAATAGTGCAAACTTTGCCGAGATGTCCAGAAGACGGGTCGTCGTGGCACGCTTCCCCTTGGCGTTACGAGATGGCCTCCTGCTGTTTATATGTGCGGACCGTCCCATCTGGTCGTAAGGTTCTTCAGCTAAGACGCGAATGATCTGCCCATTACTGAGTTGTCGGCTCCGGTGTCTCTAATGGCATCTACATGAAAGTCATTGGAAAACTGGACGTACGTCGTACGCCGCCTTCCTCGAGTTCCGGTTCAATCGGGGCGTCGTATCTCGGCTTGTATCTTGGCTCATCTTGACGGTTGGGAACTATGCGTCGACATTACAGTGTCTTTTCAGCGGGAGGCTTTGTCGGGTAGGGTACGCGTCGCACCATGTCATTTTCGTCATATTCACAAATCACATCCGGGTTCGATCAGGTCGTCCGCCTGCAGTCATGTCGTGTATCATGGTCTTCGGCGAGTCGTCGCGTCGTTGGAGGGTTTTCATTTTGCCGTCGTCGTGCAACTTTACCTGCACACGCTGGCGAATTTAGTTTCCCCCACGCGGTATGTGGACCTCCAACGCGTGAGGTTGGCGTCGGTTCGACGGTGGCGACCGGTATGTGCAGGGTGATGGCGAGCAGTTTAAGCGCGCTGGACATCGGTTGGTGTTGGACAGGTATTCCTCTATCTCAGCAGTGCGCTTGCCGGGTCAGGGGCATAGTGCGTCGACAGAGAAAAATCGTAACCCGAACCTCTTGTAGGGGCAGTGACAGCACATGTGGTTGGCCTCTCTGCAGTGGTAGCACAGGGGATCATCCCGGGCGTTCGCCACTTGTCAGTCTTTTTCGGGGCGGGGGGTTGCAGCGAAGGTTGTCGGGCAGGGGAGAGAGGGCATCGGTACGGAGCCTCGTGACGTCGGGGCGAGGGCTACGGAAAGCAGGCGAGTAGGACATGGCTTTCAGCTCGCGGGCTGCTTCTGGCGTCGTTGAAGTTCCTAGCCTTTGATGCACTTGTTCCCTAATCACACTGGTAAGGGAAGCGATTTGGGTCTGCGGCGCCACCTGTAGACGTTTCTCCAGCTCCTCTCGCTACTACG
Organism: Haemaphysalis longicornis; assembly: GCF_048455015.1. NCBI lineage: Eukaryota > Metazoa > Arthropoda > Arachnida > Ixodida > Ixodidae > Haemaphysalis > Haemaphysalis longicornis. The sequence goes on along the minus strand of NW_027526233.1, from coordinate 66,573,833 downwards.
CGGATAGTCTCCCGTGGGCTATCTGCCATATTCCGCATGTTGTCGGCTTATTTGGCATTGGCCGCGCCAACAAAGTTGTGGTCATACTGTTCAGCATGCATATTGAGGGCCTTAGAATGCATTTCGGATTGTGGACAAGTCAAGCAAACTGTTCCCCCTTTACACCTCGAATTAAGGAGCGTAACTTGTTTCTTCCGCCATTTCGGGGTCCGCGCGGCAAAATAGCTCCTTCATCTTCTCAACGAAGATAAGGACCCCTTCGTTGGAGTGGGGCGTGCGCGTTTCCAACAAAACGGCGGCTTGTTCCTTCTGCACGACGGATGCGAATGTTTTAGAGAACTCGCTTTTAAAGATAACCCAGTCGGTTATGGAGCTTTCATGGTTCTTGAACTACGTTCGAGCTGTCTTTTCTAAATTGAAGTAAATATGGCGGACTGTTTCTTCACCACGCCACCTGTGAAAGATGCGGACGGGCTCAAATGTCTCTAACCAGTTCTCAGGACCTTCTCTGGGGAATCCGCGGAACAATGGTGGGTGCCGGTGCTGTTGCAGAACGGTGGCAGGAGGGGCTTGTTGCACCATGTGGTCGGTTACAGCGGTATTTCTCTTGGTTCGTTCTGGTAGCAGACCAAACTGGGATAGTAAACCTTGCAGTGGGCGGCTGGCTCCGCTGGGGCTGGGTTGGCGGCTTCCAGACGGCAACAGAGCATAAAGCGTCGTTATTCTGCACCTTCACAAGATATCACGAAAACAATGATGACGCAGTTGTGACGCAGGGGAAGAATGTGAAAGTGCGAATGCACGAGTTGAATTTGCGCGGTTTGGTAATGTTCGCGAAAGAGAGATCACACACACACACACACAACTACAAAGAAAGAAAGATGCATTTATTCACAGACACCTATTTGTGTTGTCGTTGTACTTGATTGCTAAAGCGAATCTCAGATTTGAAATTTCGTGTCAGTACTGCTTAAGCGGGTGCATTAGCCCTTCTCACGCCCGATTCCTGGCCAATCCCCCACGTGGGTATGTGCCATGTCAGCGGCCAGGCAGCGCGCGCCCATCTTCCCCCGTTGCCAAGGAAGACGAGGAGATTCCTGGCCAATCCCCCACGTGGGTTTGTGCCATGTCAGCGGCCAGGCAGCGCGCGCCCATCTCCCCCCGTTGCCAAGGAAGACGAGGAGCGCGCGCACCCGCTGCTGTTGCTTGCGGACGGCGGCGGAATGCGGACAGCGGCGGACGTTCAGGCTCGCTTAAGAAGTGCATTCTCACTTAAAAATACACAGGCGGCGACGCAGCACTCAAAACAGTGGCGTGCATAAGCGAGTGTCGGCGAATCCTATGCCATGGCGTCTGCTTCGCGGACATTTATTTTTAAGCGCCAATGTATCTCGAACCGTCGAATTTCATCCAGAACACTGCAGATCAAAGAAGATTATACTAGGCTGTTGACCTTGGCTCGAAAAGCTCTCCCGAAAAAAATACATAATACCTGCCGCATGGAAATCAAGTATGGAACACTTGCTTCACTTGGCACACAGATAACACAGCTCGTAGCTGCTGTTCGGTAAAAGCAGAACATAAATAAACAAACGGCTTCCACCAATTTACCGGCCCATTCTTACCCCAACTTTTGACAGAAATAATATTGCAAGCAGTAAACTCGGTATTAACTCACGGTGCCTGGGCCTTCGTCAGTATTACGTAACAGCCTCCAAGCTAGACCGTGCTCTTAGTTCTCCATTGTAGTTCCGGAACTCCCATAGGTTATCAATATGTCCACAGTCTGTCCTGGCCGCCAATCACCACTGTCGACCAACTGGTGAAAGCTCGGCATCCAGAACCTGCAGTACACACCCAGCTTACACAGTGGCCACGCGAAGGACGAGGGGCGCATTTCCCCATTTTCAACGATGCTGACACCAATACCAGCCAAACGGAGGACATTATTATGCAGAAACCTTAAAAAGATTGTAAATTGAGTGTTCATTGAATGGACATGGTTGGAAACGCCACCACTCGCAGAGGCAACTGAGGCCACAGGGCATGTAAAAGTTGTCATATCGGCTCTGTAGGAGTTATTTAGAATAACAGATAAACAAGAGGAAGCCAATAGCATCAGTAGTTAGATTACGAACAAACAACGTTTATATAACGCGTCCCATGCTCTCGCGATTAAGCTTGAGGAGCAGCAAACTTCACATGACTGTTCATATACAGTTGTCAATGTCAAGAATTCTCTAGCATATGGTGGTAGCCCCTTTAGTCAGGCCACTAGTAACACCCGCACCACCCAATGAATTGTCTACCCCGTGTTAGGAGCGGTTTGCTCAAATCAAACCTCGTTAGTTTCTTGTAGCACCAAGGCTGCCAGAACAGAGGTGCTAGTTATGCACCCGGCTTATATTAGTAAAATATGAATAGGTTGTTCATAGAAGCTGAACAGCCTTACGGACAGTGAGATGCTGCCCTAAAGCACAGCAATAAACCAGTGTCAGCAGCTTTATCATTTTTAGCTTGCCTCTAAAATGAAAAGGAAGACTTTTAGTAAAATTCCTGGGTAGTAAAATTGCGAGCATTTCCTGTTTTTGGAAGCAGGGTATTTGGAACCAACTTTCTGTTGGTTGTCAAACCCAGCTTCCAAAACATAAAATTCTCCGTCATGTCATTACGAAATCAACTCCCCAATCCTCTGTTTTTGGTAACCATATCTGTGTATATCTTTGGAGCGGTGGTCTCTAATAGCGGGCAATTCCCAGAGAATTGTAAAGGGTACACGCTTTTTTTTTCTCAATATTTGAAGATCGGGCCCGATGCTAACTAATTAAAGAGTAATTGCGAATAAACTGCACTTTTTATTTTCTTGCCAGTGTTGCTGCTTACATAGGCGGTGGATAACACCACTGAGATATATAAGATTTTTTCTAGACCTTTTCGCGCGGTCTTGACATGGGGATGGAGGCTATGGCGTTAAAGGGAAATTTCCTTTACGCTGAACTTTTTGACCCGAAGACGCATGCCACACCTAAACACAGGAAATAACCACATTCACACATTCTACCAAAATATGAAGAGGAGGCCCCTTTATCTGGTGCAAGACTTACCTGAAAAACGGAAAGGTTATTAGGTTGGTAAGACAAATCTTACATGAAGCACAAAGTTTCAATTTTTTCTTATTCTGAAAAGAATTCGGTCCACTATTTTAACTTCTGCCGTAACCCCTGCATTGTGCATGTTTAATAGGAGTTGGGTTTCGCCTTTCGGCCCTCCTGGCTTCTATGTTCTAACAGAAGCGCATTTTTTTCTTCTATATTTATATGACGCAGGCGTAGTCTTTTTTTGATGGGGAGAGGCTTTTATTAATGCCACTAGCCTAGAGTAGTAATATTCGATCTACAGTGTTCTCCATGTGATTGGACGGCCCGAGAAGCCACCCTGCCGAAAGATAAATAATCGGACGACAGATGCCACAGTACGTGACGTTGTTTACTGCTAATTCAGCGCTGCGTAATCTTTTGGGTTCTTAGAGCAGCACGTGTTCGCTGCAATGAAGTTCTGGTACCCGAGGAACCATACGTTATTTTTGGCTACGTTACATCTGGTCACATCTGGATACAAACTCTTTATGCTTCCTGCGACCTCTGGAAGCCACCAAGCCAGACCAATAAGACTGAGCCGCCGTAAGCAATGTTTACCGCGTGTCTTTGTCTCATCCTTGTTGAATTGCGCTGTAAGTTTTACAAATGTTTAATGGGAAACTTTGGTCAACTGCCAAAACAACCCAAGAGAACGAACGCTGCAACCACCACACTCGTGTAAAAAGCAACGGCGCTAATAGTCCTCCAAGGGCCCGGAAACCGTCCTTGTTCAGGGGAGCTCCCGCTAAAGACAAACCAGAAAAGTTGAAAAAGCAGGAGCCCGCCTAGACTTTCAATAACTGGGACGACGAAGAAACTATCCCGCATCGTTTCTTTTAGTTGTATGAAGGAGCTGGAACTTTGTTCAAAAACTAGAAGTGCTCTTTGAATAACTCAACTCAATTCACAGTCGAATTGCTGTATACCTTCACTACTGTGGTAATAAATGTACGAGCTGCGCTGTTGTTTAAAACTCGAAAGCAACGCCCCAACGAAGGAGTGATGATCTTCGTCCAGGAGATGAGACATTTTCGTCGCGTGGACTCTGAAATGACTGGGCAAAATAAACAGGCGAGGTGTACAGGGATAGTTCTTCGCTTACGTTGTACTTACCACATGTGGTGTGCTATCCGAAATCAAGTGTGAGACTGCCGTGATGAAAAGATCATGGAAACTTGTACGATGCAGTACCACCGCCTAATAAATACGCAGACGTTGGGCATGACCACTGCCGGGGTGATTAGTTACGAAACAGTACGCGAGAGCATCCGTGCAGGGGTCAGGGAGAAGGTTCGGAAACTTCCCAACGGCGCCACAGCGTCAAGTCACTTCCGTGACTGGCGTAATCACAGGAGAGATTAAACTGACAAAGATGACTTCATACCCGCATAAAGTGCACCAATAAACTCAAGCAATGACTAACCCCCTAGACACCGTGTAATCCAAAACTAGACAACGAGGAAGACAGACGTATGTCGAACCGCTGATAATCGTCTTTGAGCTACAATTCCGGGGAAGCAAGGCCACATCTGTTGTCGCTGCCAATGAAAAATACTTCAACCACGCACTCCCCGGTTGCGCTACCTACACAACGCTTCGACGATAACCTATCAGACACACTAGCCGACGCCCGCCGAGCTTCAAGCGTTCGTTGTCGCCCCACCTATACGTATCACCCAGCTGCAGACAAAAGTCCGACTACGCACGTGAAAGGTCCCCCAGCCCGAGAAGGGGAAGAAGAAAGCAGCAGCCTCTAGCGGTAGAGTCACTACGGCGAAAATTGAAAAACCCTTCAACGAGGCAACAACATTCCGAATGCCATCGTTTTCGACGTGACCACAACTGGACGCTTGGACGCACTCAGACGTGTCTCCTGAACACCACGACCACCAAACCGCCTTGCACATACGCGACATATCCGAGCCTACCTTTGAGAAAACGACGACAACAAAAACCCGACTGTCCCGACTATCAAAACTGTCACCAAACAAATATTGCCCGAATGTAACCCCACAACTACCGATATACGATGCACCCGCAACTCCACGACGGCGGCATCGGAAGCCCAGTGTCCATGGCGGCTTTGTTGTTGTCACCCTCATGCACACGGGTGCCGAGTACTTATTAATTAGCGGGTGATCCGCGTCTAAGCCTAAAAACTCAAGACCAAATGGGGCAGTGCCAACCTACGCACAGCAGGAGCCTACCTCGAAACGCGAACAACGTTCACATAGGGCGTCAGCATAAACGTCACCACGTACCCACGCAATACGTACCTCGGTCAGTGGGCTGCTTCCTACAAGCTTACGCACTCAGGTCACTAGTCGCGCGAAAATAAATAAGGGTACTTTTCGTACGGCAGTTGTGGTATGGGGAATCACGACTAGCATTTTACACAGAAAACTATGTAGGTAAGCACACAACAAAGTAGACTAGAATTCAGTCTCAGAAGACTGTAGAGTGGGTTAGTGTTCAAAGCATCTTGAAAAAAATCGAGCCGCGCTTACCAACGGGTGGGATTACTCTATGCAGACCTTCAGTAAGGCCCCACGCCCATCGTTGATTTTCAGGATTTTTTTCCTTCTGCGAATATGATCGCGCTGTTAGGTTACCTAAAAAATCGGCCGCTGTTCTGGCTCCGTGTATTACTTCCGGCCACAGCCCTGAAAATGGGTTAATTGCCTTTGGTCCGATCAAATGACAATGGTGGCCAATGCAAGGCGCGCAAACAGTATATCTGGCTACAATATGAAAAGGTTTAAAGAGTGCGCTATATTATCAAAAAGACGGTTTCTCTTACACTCTAGGCGCTCGCGTTACATACGTGATCAAGAATTTTACAAACAATCCCCCGCGGTGGCCCCGTGGCTGAGCTACTGTCGGGCTGAGCACGAGCGCGCGTGTTCATTCGCGTCCGCGGCAGCCGCTTTTGTGAAAGAAACGCAAAGATAAACCACCGGTATGTCGGCAATTTCGGTGAACTTTAGAGGTACCCACGTGGTCAAAATATTCCGGAGCCCTCCACTACGGCCCTCCTCCTCCGCTGTGTCGTGTAGGCGCGTTAAACCCCAACATTGCCTGGTGTCTTTTCCCTTGTTTGTAACCGCTGCATGAACCGCTTGTTTATGATGTGAATAAATAAATCAGGTCGCCGCTCCTTATGTGTAATGCTGCTTTTCTACAAAACTACAAACGAAAATGCTTTTCGGTGACTGCCATTGTTGTATAGATATATTTGAAATCATCTAGCTGGCCTATATTTTATAAAAGGCGTCCATGAACGTGGCAGCAAATCTATATGTGATAAAAGTATCATTGTGTCTCCTACGTATGTTTCACAGGAGCTAAAAGACACAGCAGGAACAGATCTTCTATAGTGGATAACCTTTAAGGAACTGGAAACCCGGATGCCGTCGGTGAGATTTTTTTAATAATGGTGACGAATTCTTGTATGCTTGGTTTTTCAAGTAGTGATAGCGGATACTTATCCCCAAGATACTAAATTATCAGCGTTTGGTACCCAAGACTTTTGTTTTTTCTTAGGGTGACGAAAACCTTCTTTTTATCTGACACGACACAGGGCAACACACATGTGGAGTCAGAAAAGAAATTTGTTTTAGCACACACGCCATTGTGTTACTCTTGATGACCAAGAAGAATTTATGAAACTAATTCAATTGAAACATTTGAAAGCAGTTTCAACATGAAGTCAGGCGCGCATCGAATGTAGCATTTATATAGTGCTCTCAACGGAACGTGAACTGGCTATCTTTAACTTAAGTGCACTCAAGTCTTACTTCAAGATTTTGATTTATATGCTCATTCAGTTGAAACTCCGTTAGATATTACTTCAGGGACTACACAGCTGATGTTGATATAACCAAAACAATAAAAAATATGGCATGCTCATTGTTTACTGATTGACAAGAATGGAAAGGTACTCCCAAGACGTTCCGCTTGACCGTATACAGTGTGACTTTTTATCAAAGGGACATTTAAATATTCTCAGGGGCATGTATCAATACAGCTTTTTTTCTTTTGGGTATCGCCATGGGAATCATCAAAGTCGCAATGAAAGTATGCATTTAACATTTCACCGTAAGGCAGAGAGATTCATTTCTGAAATGTCCCCTCTTCAGAAATATGCGTTCTTCTCTTTGATCAAAAATTCAAATCTAATAATCTCTAACCATGTCAATATTTACACACACGTGCCCTGCTTCGTTTGGGTTTTTAAAAAGGGGTAACAATCAACCACCAAAAATGTAGCGTGTAGTGGGCTAGCCCATCTTCTGAACGAAATTGCTTCTCAGGCGCAGCTAATTTTGCTGCTCCTTATGGTCACGTAGATATTGGTCAAGCCTTGATCCCCTGCATGCAACGTGTGTGATTGCCGTTCAGTGCAAACTCCTTAGTGACAGATACGTGCCGTGCTTCTTGGCCAGCCAGTTGCTCGAAGACGACGACGTGAATGTGGTGATCCTACGACGTGTCTGCCAGCGTGGTTGCTTGCTAGGACGTAGTTTTGCCCTAGGGGTTTGGTGCTTCAGGTGATCGGCCAACCGTCAGGCTGTATTCGTTTCTTTGGTCGTTTGTCGCTCCCCTTATTGCCTTCCAGGTGCACTTAGCTGCGCAGGGATGTCTCGTGATTCGCTGGGCAGGGGGAGTTCCCCCTGGGCGGCCTCCATTCGACCTCAGGACTTGCCGGTGGAGACTCTAAAGCGCAGTGGAGTGACTTGCATCCCGGTAGCTCTGGTCCCAGTGAGCGGTGGAGCCATCCGGTTAAAGAACCCCCGGATCGTGCAGGCGGCGCTTCGGGCTGCTACCGAGAGGTTTGAATACACATCCGAGGTTCGGCCGTTTGGAAAGGGCGGCGTCCTCTGTAAATCATCAGATGAGACCTGTAAGTGCCAGGTGAGTGCATTTGTTCCCCCCCACCTGGCATGCGTGAAGGGCATTATTCGCGGTGTCGATGTCCAGACGACTCCGCACGAGATTCTCGAAGAGTTCGCGGTGGCAGGAGTGACATCAGTGTACCGTTGCAGCCGCGTTGTGGTGATCAACAGGGTCCCAACAGAGTCCGTGATCGCCACATTTGTGGGCTCCTCATGCCCCACTGAGCTTAAAGTTTGGCCTCTGGTTTACCGACTCGAGCGCCTCTCTTCTGGGCCTCTTCAGTGTCTCAGTTGGTGGCGTTTTGGCCACACTGCAAAGGCGTGCAAATCGTCTACCCGCTGTCGTTCCTGCGGTGACAGCCATTCTGCCGACTCGTGCTCCTCTGATAGCATCCAATACTGTTTGTGCGGTGCTGGTCATCCAGCAGATTACTCCAATTGTCCTGTGAGGGCGCAAGAAGCCAAGTGCTTGACATAATAGAAAAGCGCCGCTGCTCACGTAAGGAAGCTTTGGGCATTATTAAAGAAAGGGCGCAAGGCTACGCTGGGGTAGCCGCCAAGCAGACTACATCGCTGACCGAGCCCGCTGTGCTGAACGCCATCGTTACGGCAGTTGAAAAAGCGGTGTCCAAGGCACAACACCCTTCGCTAGCTGACCTAGCTTTTGCTTCGCTTATAGCAGCGGCTGTAGACAAAGTTGTGTCCTCAGTTGTGACTCAGTTAACAGCTAGCATCACGGAATGTGTGTCACGGACGGTAGTGGCGCAGATGGCGCCATTCCTGCCGCTGGCTCCAGCCGCGTTCAACTCTACTCCAAATACCATTCCACAGGTGTCCTCTATTGCGAGCAGTTTGTTACCCCCAGCAGAGTGTTCTACCCCCTGTTCCAATAACGATATACCGGTTGTCACACCTCCAGGCGATGAACCCGAGCAGCTTCCTTTTTCAGATGCAGGCTCCTCGCCTTATTCCAAAACTGGCTCGGAGTGCTTACCTCCGGCTTCCCCCACTTCAGACTCGGACGTGGAATGTCAAAGTTGGCCTCTGGGTTCAATCTCTCATTCCAGTAAACGATCGGGCTCTCCAGGTACCGGATCCCTAGGCACTCAACCGAAACCAAAGAGCAAGAAAAATAAACCGCGAACAGTGATCAAAGAAAGCATATTAGACGCTGCAGTTGCAGCGGCGGGTCTCTCCGAGTTATAGGGTTCCTTAAAGTCTTGCAATGAAACTGCAGATCTGTTACAGCCGGACTCGCGGACTTGCTTTGTCTAAGCTCCCTGTTCAATCCAGATGTAATTTTGCTTCAGGAAACCTGGCTCAATAGCAATCAAAGCTTTAGCTTATGTTTTACCACACATTCAGACTAGACAGACTTTCACGAGGGGGTGGCCTCTTGATTTTAGTTTCTACAAAATTCGCTCATAAGGCCAAAGTATCCTTCCAGCTTCGAAAATCAGATTGTGAAGTTTTCGTATTGGAGATCAGACTTCCTGGTTGTCTTACTTTCTTTTTGGCGAACGTTTACTTTCCACTTGGGGTTATTGATTCAGAACCCCTAGATCTCGCTCTTGCTGCGGCTGTACCTCCCGTTGTTGTTGCTTTAATTCCCACCATATTTCTTGGTGTTACCGAACGGATTCCTGCGGCCTCCGCTTGCTAGATTGGATGACGGACAACAATTTGGCATGTATAAATTCTGGTTCTCCTACCTACATACAGGGACTAACTCGATAGGTTTTAGATTTAACTATTTGTTCTAGGGGTGTTAAAGTTTCTTCATGGTCTACTGTTGACCGCGGGACTAGCAGTGACCACATTCGAATATTGTTTGATATTGAGTGCCCTGTTCGCTCTCTCGTCCGGCGAAGTTGCACTTTTGTAGATTTTAATAAATTTCAGATCTCTCTTAAGGAAGCCATATCTTCTCTGTCCGCAGAAGACACAACTGAACGGGTGACGGATCTTTGTGCTGCCCTAACCACTTCGGCACAGTCCTCGTTATTTGAAGTATGGTCTAAGGGAGCTGTGTCACCTAGCCCCTGGTGGAATGAAGAATGTACACGCTGCTTTAGACGCAGGAAGGCAGCCTGGAAGAAGCTTTGCATTAACCATTGCCCGCTGAACTAGAGCAATTATAAGTATCATTCCGCGATGTTAAAACGAGCAGTTTCGAATGCCAAACAGGCCTACGACTGTCACCGCTGCTCAATTCTTTCTGAACCCACTAATAAGCTGGTCTTTTTCGATTTCTTCGGTCAAGGAAAGCGGTTTCCCAATGTGAAAATGCAGACTCAATAGTATTATCTTCCAGTGAAATCTCCGAGTCTCTAGAGGTGATTGCTAGGGGTCTGCAAATTCGTTTTTCGTCTTCTCTAGCTACGTCGTCTCCTCCATTTATAGTGGTAGAGGACTTCGCAGAAATTACGCATGCGGAGCTTTTTGATGCCATGTCGAAAATGCCAGCGGCGGCCCCTGGTCTGGATCATATTACTACTGAAATGTTAAAACTACTATACGATCAGGCACCGGATGACTTGCTGAGTATGATTAATTATTCTCTCAGGAATGCATGGATTCCCGATGGGTGGCGGTTAGCTAAAACACTTCCTATACCGAAGAATGTTGGTCAGGGCCTCGCTGTTGATAATATCAGGCCTATCTCTCTGCCTTCTAACGTAGTAAAACTAATTGAGCGGATTTTGCTTCACCGAATTATGGAATTTTTGTCTAAGTATAATATCCTCAGCCCAAGTCAAATTGGATTTCGCCGAGGTTGTTCTATTTGGTGTGCCCACATCGACCTTGAAAGTCGTATAAAACTTGCTTGTCGATATAAACAGGTTGCGGCTCTAGTGACCTTGGTTTGGATATAGCAAAAGCATACGACAGCGTGGAGTACCCGGTGTTATTGTCTCGCTTAGAGAAATTAAATTTCCCCAGATACATTATAGCATGGCTGTGGGAATGCCTACAGGACCGGCAGTTCTGGTGTGTTAGGGGTAACATTTGTTCGTCTCGGCACTGCCAGAAAAGAGGTGTACCACAGGGAGCTGTCCTTTCGCCGGTTCTTTTTAAAATCCTGTTAAGCTCGGTTCCTTTGGTTTCGGGTGTCCAGACTTATGTTTATGCCGACGATATCCTTTTTTTGCGTCTTTTTCTGACATACACGAACTGCATGCATTAATTCAGTTGTATCTGAATACTTTAGATTCCTGGCTAGACAACATCTCTCTCACTATAAATGCCAGGAAATGCTCTGTGCTAGCTTTTCAGTCCACTTTTTCCTTTAACCCTTTCGGCCCTGGTGTCCTATATTTAGGACATTAACCAAAAGTCTTCTAGCAATTTGAGAACAAAACGAAAACAGATAGTTTTCGGGGAAATAGTTCTTTAAGGATGCATCTTCCGATTGATATAACTTTTGTTCGTTTTTTGCTATAGCTGAACACATGAAAGAGGAAGGCATTGCAGTGAAGACCAAATTGACGTCAGGGTGACTCCAAGGACTGAAGTAATAGTTAGATTACATGGCTGTAAATCGAAAAATATTTGCACTACCAGCTTCAATTTTTGTATGTGGGTTAAGTTCTTTCCAAAATTTAGGAAAACGAGCAAAAATATTTTTTCTACTCGACTTTAAAATTTTAATTGCCTAATGACCTAATTAATTGTCATGCCTGTAGATCGCTAATTACATGCATCACAAGCTCAATTTTTTGTTTGTAAACTAATAGGGTACAAATATTAAAGAAAACACATAGAAAAAATCTTTTCAGTAGAAAGAAAAAATTCAGGGCTGAAAGGGTTAATATAACTCTCTGTTACCGTCAGCACTTCATACCCCAGGTTGCTTCTTTAAAATACCTTGGGGTGGTATACACCAGCCAGCTTGACCGGAGTCCACATACAGAGCGTAAAGCTACTAAAAGAGCACGTGCTGTGGGCATGTTGAGGCGCCTCAGCCATAGAAAGAGGGGAATGCGCCGTGAATCTCTTCTGACGATATACCGTATGCACGTGCGGCCTATTTTAGAGTTCGGGTGTGTTCTATTCTCGGCTGCTGCTACGTATAAGATCCATCTCCTAGTTCTTCTGGAACGCCAGGCTCTTCGCGGCTGTTTAGGGCTACCTAAAAACGCATCTAATGCGTTACTTTATTTGGAAGCCCGAGTTCCCCCTCTGATACACCGATTTCGAATACTCACTGCGGATACTTTTGAGAGCCTAAGGCGTGGGGGTGAACAGGGCACAATTTGTCTTTGTAGCTGAGCCAGCTGTGTTTTTGGCGGCCCAGTGGCCCAGGTCCTATCGACCGCAAGTTACTCTAGCGCAAAGCTTGGTGTCTCCATTAGGGGTTGCGCTCAATAACATACTTCCATCTCTTGATAGGGGTCATACGATAACGGTCAACTTCCGAAACATCTTTCCCCAAAATGGTAAAATGCTACCTGCCCGATTGCTCAAAAGTATCCTGCAAGATCATTTGGTCTCAATTCAGCAAGGTACTATCATATATACAGATGCTTCTCAATGAGATGAAAAATCCGGAATAGGTATAGTTTCCCCTTCCCTAAATTGGTACTTTTCGGTTCGTCTGGTGGAATATATCCCTATATTCTATGCGGAATTCTTGGCAATTGTCTTGGCACTACGAAAGCTTGACATATCGGTGTCGTCTCCACTTATAAAAACAGATTCCCTATGCGTAGGCTTAGCCCTTTCTTCTCCTAAAGACTCACCTCTTCTACGGACATTTCGATCCTTTCTGCCACATAATATTTCTGAAGTTGACCTTCTTTGGGTCCCTGGGCATGCGGGAATCACCTTCAATGAGACCGCAGATTCACTGGCAAGGGTAGCACTCTCCGGGCCTGTTGTCGATGTCATTGAGACAACGCCTTTATTAGCCGCCGTAAGATTCCGTAGATTGTTGAAGCTGCAAGGGCAGCACGAATCAGTCTTATTGTCATAGCAAGATTTCTCTCATCTAAAATTCTCCTGGAATCCGAATTGGTGCCCCTCACGCGACCTGGAGGCGATTGTAACGAGCCTTCGATGTCGTGTGCCCCAGTTGAACAGATACCTCCACAGGTCTCGTCTGGCGCAGTCTGCCATGTGCAGTTACTGTAATGAAGAAGAGTCTATCGACCATTTCCTTTTGTCATGTCGACGATTTTCCAAGCCTCAGACGTCAGCTCCTTGAAGTGGCGCTTCATCGCCTGGGGTTGACATTATCAGTGCCGGCTGTCTTATCATTTGGGGCTTCAGATACGGGATATTGCCGCCGGGATGTTTGTTCTGCTCTTCTGCGCTTCATAGAAAATTCCAAAAGATTTACAACCCAATTGGCATCTTACTCTGGCACCTCACCTGAGCCCTCCAAAAGCATCCATTTCTGAATATTGTTTTTAATTTTTCTCCTCCTCCTCTACCTTTCTTCTTCTTCTTCTCCTTGTTCTTATTATTGTTCTTTATTTAGTTATTTATTTATTTATTTTCTTTTTTTTGTTTCAATATTGACCAAATTCCAAACTCAATTCCTCCAACACAAGAAAAGAAAAAGCTTCCAAATTTTTCTAATTTTCTTTGAATTATCCACCTAGGCAGCAATCTCATTCGAATTAACGACTGATGTTTGGCCGATCGCCTGATTGGGTATGTGCCAATATTATCAAGGAACAGCAACAACAACGCTCGCGTTCCAGACTGATCCACCCATCTTCGTTCAGACTCGCCGTCCGCATACCCATGCTGCGTGTACTCTTCAGTGTAGCGCTACGCCTAATAAATAGCTTTATATTGCCACCCTGCAGCCTACACCTGCTTCTACTCAGATTCAACACTGGAAACGTCAAGTGTATATTGTTCAAGCCACGATGGCCTGCTTGCAATGTGTGTGATCGCCATGTAGTGTACAGTCCCAGTAAGGGATACGTGCTGTTCTCCTTGTTCGGACTTGAAAACGACTTTGACATCGAAATCCTGAAGCCGAAGGCTCAAACGACCTAATCGTCCAGACGAGTCTTTTAAGCTCATCAAGAAGCAGTTTGAGTGATTGTCACTGACCACTGTAAATGCGTGCCATATAGGTATGGTCGAAATATAGTACTGCGCAAACGACGGGAAGGCAGTCCTTTTCGGCTGAACAACGTTCGGCTGAATAACGCTATCACCCTTTCGGCCTCGTCTTGCCATTGTGGAAGAACCGCTCCGACTCCAACGTGACTGATGTCGGCATGTATCCTGGTGGTGGCGTTTTCGTCGAAATGGGCCAAGACCGGAGGTGTTTGCAACCATTACCGCAGCTCGCTGAACGCCGTCTGTTGCTCGTCATTCCAAAGGAACGCGACATCATCCCGTGTAAGGTTGGTCATTGGAGATGCAATGTGGTCGAAGTTCTGTATAAATGGTCGGAAAAAGGAGCATAGCCACAAAAAGTGCCTTATGGCTTTCTTGTTGGTTGGCAGGGCGAACTGGGATACTGCTTCAGGCTTAGCAGGATCAGGTCGAACTCTCGCACAGCTAACCACATTGCCGAGGAACAGGAGTTCCTCGTACCCAAACTGACGCTTTTCAGGCGTTAGTGTAAGCCCAGCGGATCGTATTGCCTCGAGGACGGACGTGGAACGTTCTAGGTGTTCTTCAAACGTGTTGGAAAACACGATCACGTCGTCCAGATACACCAAGCAAGTTCGTCACTTCAGGCCCGACAGCACGGTATCCACCAGTCAGTGAAAAGTAGGTGGAGCGGAAGACAACACCAACGGCAACACTTTAAACTCATACAGTCCATCAGGCTTCACAAAAGCGGTTCTGTCGTGGTCCCGTTCATCGACCTCAATCAGCAAATACCCGCTTTTTAGGTCTATAGACGAAAAAAATAAAGCCGTTCCACTGAATGTGAAAGGTGTCAAAAGTGCAGAGCAGTGAGGCGCCATAATGGGCTTTACCATCGCTATGCGGTTACTGCTACCACCCCGTGAAATTCAAATTTACCTTCTTCGCAGTGGTCGCGCGCCCCCTTGCCTGAAACTGCACGAGCAGGAGTTCTGTTCTTTTTGTGCTTTGCTCCCCGCACGTGCTAGCATTGCATTGCCACATTTTTCGTTTACTATCTTAAAACCCAACCCAACGGATCTCCTTACCTAAATGAACTCGGGCACTGCGGGTAATTACGGATATTTTTGCTCAAATGTACCTATAGTTTGTTTGCGCTAAACAACCGGAAGATGGTTGACCAGCGCCAGTGTTTCACGAGTTTCGAACGCGTATATGACTATATAAACCGCTTGACTTTCGAAGCCTCTGGGGTAAGCCGCGAACAACAGGGTTACTCTGTGACGCCGCCTTGACCGAGCGAGCGTGCTAGGATGAAAAAGCGAGCGCCTAAAGTGCTTTGTACTTGATAGCGGGCGTGTCGTACTCTGTCAAGGGGTTGTCGATTCGAGGCCACGGGTAAACATCTTTTATGGTAACTTTGTTGAGTTTGCGGTAATCAACACAAAACCGTGATGTCCCATTTTTCTTTTTCACTACAATGACGGGGCACGCCCAGGGACTATTCGATGGTACGATGAAGTCGTCTTCCGGCATTTTGTGTACTTTCTGCGGTAATGTAACGCGCTCCTTGGGGGCCGCACGGTACTGGTTCTGACGGATGGCCCTCGTCGTTTCTTCGGTGGTTATTCGGTGTTTCGTCAAATGCGTCTGACGGACCCATCGCGTGGACAGAAAACATTCCCCACAAGTTCCCGTAGGTCGACGAATGTTTGGCGTGTTTGAGATGACAGGTTGGGGCTGACGTCTATTGCGAGTTGAGCGCTCGCTGTTGCGGTGGTATCAGTTTGGAACACAAAATAGCCCTCTGTGTCGTAGACACCTTAAAAAAACTAGGGTTCCCTTTCAGGATGTGCTTGCGTTCATTGCCGAAATTGGTGAGAAGGAGATTTCCGCCGCCACAGGACAGGTGCACAAGGCATCTCGTGATGACAAAGCCATGGTTGAAGAACACCGATGTATGCAGCTCAGCAACGCCATAGGCGGTGCAAGGATCGCCGCACGTTAATCCGAAAAACGCGCAGGATCGCGGTGGAACATTTACGTCGTCATCGGCGATACGCAGCGGCAGACGTCGGTGCTCGAAAGGCTCTATGAAGGTGGGTTCGTCGATAGGCTCGCTCTGCCCTCGCCGATGTATTGAAGCGCCGTATTGAAGCAAGAAATCCGTACCCAAGATTACGTCTTCGTAGCACTGAGGTAGCACGAAGAAAGTGCCAACAATGTTAGTTCCTCCTACACGAATCCTAGAAGTACTTTTCCCGACTCGTGTTACAACGGGGACTCCGGCGGACCGAAACGAAGGCAAGTCTCGCGAAGTTTTTAGCTTGCGCAAGGGCTCGGCAAATTGCTTGCTCACGACCGAATAATCTACTCCGGTGTCCAGCAAAGCGGTCACCTCATGCCAGTCGATAGTACCTCTGAGCTCAGCACTAGCGCCTTGGGGTGGTTTCTTCTATGTGTTTCTAATGTTTCGGGTACTTTTGTGTGTCAACAGATGATGACCAAAGAGAAAAAATCCCCAATGGTGGCGAAAAAAAACTTTTCTTGTATTGGTCTTCACAAGCAAGAGTTATGGTTTGCCCAGTCGAAGTTGGACCGATGGGTGTTTTGACGGGATGTACGCACATCTCTGTTACAGCACGGCGAATAATGTATATGTCATGTTCTCTAAGTTACTTTTCATAAAGATGTAAAAGTTGGAGAACGTTACTTAGCGCAAGACTATTTGTAACTATCAGCAGGGTGTTTTTCTGCTTTTGTCTTGGTTATTGCGTCAGCGCTAATGGGCTACAATTTATAAGCGACGACAATGCCGCGGGATTGGCGGCTCTGCACGCCTGTTTCTGTTTGCCACGGCCTTACTGAACAAATGTCGTCTTCATATAAGAAGGCGGCACGCCATAAAAATCTTCCTAGCTCGCTTAAACGTAACTACATATTATTCTCAGTGTCGTAAAACGTACGGTTTGACCATGCCACAAAAGCTCTGCTCTTACGACTCCCGCATTTTCTGCAAATTACTCCGTCGCTCCATAGCACGCTTTCGTTGCGTAGTGCAGTCCGTTGCTTAGAGATGTACAGCTGGGTGATATGTTTTGATATCAGTTTGATTCAACAATCCCCTGTCAATATTGCGCTAAAAACGCGCCAATTACAAAAATTATGCGCCCGAATAGACGTCAAAAAAGCGATACGTGAAGACAGCAGGTTTCCTAAACAGAACGAGTATATTTTAAAATGTATCGTTAGGGTATATCGAAGCAAAATTGTTTTGTAAGACTTCTCTTGTACTGAACAATATTGCTTGTACAGAACAATCAACAAGGCAGAAATATAGCACAGTAAAATGATCAGGAATCCATCCCATGCCCCACACGGTTATCTGCGAACTCCTCGCCAACAATTTCTTTTTCGTTTTTTGTCATTACCTTCTGCGAGACATGACTCCTTAGTTGGATATGTTGAGAGAGAGCAAATGACATATTGTCGGCACTTAGCTGGTCTGCTAAATGGGTGTGAGCACATACGCTGTCTACGCTGCTTAGCTTATGTTATCAAATACAAAGAAAATGAATAAAAACCTATTATTCGCAAAAAATGTAGCCTTTGGCAAAAAAGAATATTTCTAATAGCAAAAACACAAAAACAGGTACATTTGAGAAAGAAAGCTCACGTTTTCTTTCTTCAAACCGCTCTGACTAAATAATTAAGTGCATTGGCAGCCCTGAACAGCTACCAGCTACCAGTAATGGTAAAGCAAGCTTCGTTTACTTGAGTGAATATATTACACATCTCCTGGTTGGCCATTCTTTTATTACATGCAGAATAGTGTTGCTAAAAACAGTGTTCTGCTACGGATGCATTCTCCTAACTTCAGTGCAATAGTGGAAATACGCAATTTGGAAGACAAAATAGCACATTAGAAAAAATCGTTCCTTTCCAGTTCCCATTCCTGAAGATGATTAACAGGCTTCTTGATACCGCAAAAGTGAAGCTAAAATATGATGACAAAGTTGTGATTTGGCGACCACTGGAGTATAAAAAAGCATTACAGTTCCTTCTAGAGATTGACCCGTGAGTATTTGCTTCTGAACAAAGTGTAGTGGAGCATAGGCATCACACAAATCTGGAGTTAGGAGATACATGAATCAAGAAATCTATACGAAATTAAATGTTTCGTAAACATAGAAAACATCTAAAGTACAGTAAACTAGTGTGCATGTTTTCCACAGTTTGCCAACCGAAGGTATTCTCGAAGGTGGGGACTACGTCACGCGGCAGGTTATTCTTTGCTGTATTTATTGTTACGTCGCATGTCAATGCGTGGGTTCTACCGGGCCACCTTAAGGTGCATTCAAATGCATCAGCGAAATCTGCTCGGGACCCATACAAAACTCACCCGAAAGATATATTAAAATCATTCGGTTGGGCAAAGTACCATGTTTGCATGGCCAGCATTGGAAACATACTATAGTTAGAACCCCCTAAAGGGCCTGTTGCACGGGTGTGTTCAGCAGCATTAAATACAAATCCCTGTCAAACAGAGATCTGTAAGAGTTGCTTCACCCTCGAAAGTAAATTATGATAATCATATTTGATGTTACTAAAGACAACACAACGGGGTAATAAATTAGGATTGGAAATACCGGGTATAAATAAGATTGGAAACATAAGGGGGGAAATACAGGGTATAAAAACGCTGCCACAAATTACCACTGAGAGAGAGTAATGGTTATATTTTAAAGAAGGTTGATGGGGAGGTGATCGCGACGATCGCGTTTGAAAGGCCGTTCCTTCCTTCAATGCACACAAAAAGAAGGAATTGGAGAAAGTAGCAAATCTAGGGCACTAAAGAGGAAACTTGGTGTTTGGGGTTGGGGCTTTGCGAAATGCGCGTGGGTGGGATAATGTATGGGGGATGGTTGAGGGGCGAATTAGGCAGGTTGTGAAACAGAGAAACGGTGCCAATGCGGCTTGGAAATAAAAGTGGTGGTTGTCCTGATTGGGATTTCAAAGATGAACGGTTAACCTAATAAAAATAAAACGAATGTATGAATCGGGATAGCAAGTTTGAATTGAGTCGAAGTCATTTATTAGATACGTTTGAGGTGGGCTCCATATAGCTGAAACATAATCAAATGTTGCAGTGATGAGGTATGTGTATGCTAGCAGTATGTGTGTGTTGTGGTGCGCGACACAGATTATGCTTCACGAATCCTAATATTTGGTTTCCGGATGCCACAACCTTGGTAGCATGCAAATTCCTCGTTAGACCGACGAACAGCGTGACACGTAAATATTTGAAACACTGCACTCTTTCTGCTGTCGGGTTAGCGATTTGGTCTGATTTAGGAAATGGTTTTTGCGTACAAGGGAAGGGAGGAAACAATTTTGTGATTGCAGGGTTTTTACTCTACGATGCTACACAGGCCATAAGGCGCGCCGTAGTGGAGGGCTCCAGATCAAATGTCACAACCTTGGAAGCAATACAGTGCACCGAAATCTCAAACACAGAAGCGTTCTTGCTTTTTCCCTCCATGGGAAGAGCAGCCCGCGGCCGGGTATCGAACCAGTTTCAATGGACTCCGCAGCTCAACGACATAGCCACTCAGTCACTGCGCGGGTAATTTGACAAACTTACATTACTTGGAGCTAAGTGTGTAAAGGCATTTGTTATACCATCCTAGACGGTTATTGCGATGGTGCTTCAGGTTAAGTTATTCGGAAGTATCAGTATATGTGCGAGAAATCAGGTTATAAACTGCAAAACTCGGGTTTTTCAAGACACAGTTAGGGGTAGGTCATTTACATAGATTAGACATAATAGAGGCTGAGGACCCAGCTTTGCGGTGCTCCTGACATTACTTCGAGATGTTCACAAGCCGTCATTTACGTGTACAAAATGAGAACGATTTCCCAAAACTGATTTATTTATTTTAAGACGTTAGATGTTCAGATTTAGCCAATTGTACTTCTGCTTTACTTGGCTGTTTAAACTGCATCAAACGGTTTTGCGTAGCCAAGAAAAATGGCAATAGTCCAAGTTTGTGTCAACATTCATATCTATGTCGCGAGGAAAGAGTGTAAACGTGTTCAAAAAAAAGTCCGTGTGGAGTCTATGCTGGCAGGGGTGAAAAAAGTTTTTATTCGAGGATTTTGATACCATGAGAATATATAATGTGCTCTATAATTTTTCATGTTGTGCTCTGTAATTCAATGGAACTGTAAATAAATAAGGCATTACTGTCACCTGCTTTGTAGCCTAGGACAAATTAACTGCGCAAAAGCTGTTTCAACCACAGTAATGTTTACCTACATTAAGGTGTGACAATATATACCTAGTCATTACAATGGGGTTTCTACGGGAGTTGTGCTAATTTTCAATTTTAATCTCGCGCGCCAATTTAATAATGACCGAATAAGTTTTATAACACAGCATTTTTTCCTTTTGCAAGACGAATTCCAAATAGATTTCAGATGCGACGATTTAGCAATATCTACGACAATTTTTTTGAAACTGCCATAGGTGACTCTAGCACATTCCCGTCTCTCACTTATGATAGCTGGTAATTCGGTATAAAAAACATGCATATTCTATCGCAGTTTATTTGATGTGATACGATTGGACGCTCTGAAGGGCACTTACAAAGATAAAAAGGGGACAGAATGATGTACACAAAGCTGCAGTGGCAAATAGTTATTGTACGGTGAGAATAGCCGTTAAAGTAAATTGGGTTGCAGGCAAAGCGTAGTAGCCAGGAAATCAAAATATTTTTTCTTCAAAGAATAAAATGGGTATTCCAAAGGCACAACACGCACAGTAAAACGAATTCATTCCATTCTAACATTTAAAAATATTGCCTAGGTTCGTTTGCGTTAGGCTGGACAAACAGCAGTACACGCATGGCGGGAACGCCAGCTTTTCTGGTTACTAATAGTGGTTGTGAGTATTTCTGTTCCGCCGTGGCCAGATTCAGTCGTAGACTTTTCGGCTTCCTGTCGTAAGTTTACGAAGGTTAAGCACAGGAGAAAACTTGGATTTCTCGGCGAAGACGTAGTCATGGGCAAGCTTGCTAGGGTGATATTTCTGCAGTCTCCGCTACAAGTGTTTCATAAGGAGCTTGTTGCAAGTCCACACTCATCGTTGGAGTTAGAGTCCCCTAGCTTCCAAGTAGCAAGTGAGCGTGCAACGTTGTAGAGTGGAAAGATTCTTGCGTTTGCGGCAGGCTACACTGAGTAGGAGTAACCGTACTGGTAGAGATCAATGTGACTGAAAGTTCCGTTCATCCAGATAGTGTGTGGCCACTCTGTTAAGGTTTCGGCTAAAACTTTCCAAATGTTTTGGAAACCAAATAAACGAAGTCCCCAGAACTAGTGGGACGTTGGTCTAAGGCGGCGTCCGGTCAGTGAAGCAGCAGTGCCTTTTTTCAGAAGCATTGCATTGCCTTGTAATTTTAAACTCCAAATTTGAATGCTCTATTTTTGCTGGGCTTTGGCTATTCTTTCCCCCGCTAACTCTGTAAAACAAGAAGAATAAATAGGCACAAAATTAACTCAAAGAACATTCTTGTGGTGCCATTTAACAGTATGAATAGAAGAGCAACATTTAAACTACAGCGCCTCTGTGGTGAACAAGAGCGGTGATATACAACATCCACTCTTCCTTATTCAATGCCAGCGTCCAAATTTTTGTGGGACTTTTAAGTGTCATCGGAAAGGCAAGCTCCCCAACTAGGAATTTACCTAGAACCTATTGAGAGAGTCAGATGCCATCTCGAATATACAATACCAGGCCTGATTATTCGTGCAATGTGCTTTAAATTTCTCTGATCTTTAGCGCGGCGCAATGAATAAACAGTATAGCCAAATGTCCAAGCTTTGGCGCCAAGCAGAAATATTACCTTGCTGCTTTAATGCTTTCGAAGCATCCTCATGGTTGTTTTCAAGTTCTCTAATGCAATTTGCAGGAAATTACTTTCTTTTTATTGTGCTCTCCAACGAAACACTATTTACTCATGAATAGTTCTGTAATTTACATGTGAAATGTATTGCAAATCTACTATCAAGATATATCAAAGTACCAACAGCAGAGGTCATGGCTCCCTCAGATCGCGTAGCATATCCTAGAGATGGGCGACCTATATTCAGTAGGAACAAGTTACAAATACCAATGAAATCTTGAAATCAAAAGCCTTCTTTATTGCTTGAACATTAGGATTTCATCTATGGTCTCAGCTGGCGCGTGTTTATGCTGCTATTTTCACAGTCACCATAAAGAAGAAAAAGGCTCAAACGATGGTATCACACTCACGGCAGTGAATGAGCTCGAGCCACAAAGTGTAGCTCTGCAAGGGCCGGAACAGCAAGTGGGGGAGGTGATATATAGTCAGGTTCCACTGCCATTTTTAGGAAACAAGCCCTTCCCACATTTCTTATGTATTACGAATCTTTTCAGAATAGAATATGGCGGCAGGATTCAAGAAGTGCATTGATATTGATGCCTAAAATTATTATAATAAGAAACACCGATTTATAAATATAACATATTTCAAGGGGCGAGGTGCATTCACGGACAGCACTGACGCATTCCAGATACAAAAAATAAAAATCAATCAACGCAGAAACTCGCAAACAGGCGGGGCGCAATCCAAAGGTCTACAAGCGGCATGCTGGAAACCCCTGAATTAAACAATGGCAGCATGAAACAGCGCAAAAAATGGCGGTGAGCCAAATCGCAACGCTCATAGGTCGAACGATACGCTCTCTATATCTGGGTCGAACACAAGCTGCCGTAGCTTATTCGCAGTACACATCCGTGATTTGTAGCCAGAATGTGCAGCATGTACAGTATGCATCACGCTTGCCTAGGGCAAGGAGCGCATGGCTGTGAAGCGTGTTGCCGACATCTTCTGGTGGCTTCTATCTTGGAGATATATTGCCAGAACGCGTGCGCTGACCTCCGAAAGGCTTGGGCCAGTCGTCGTTCACATATGCAACACTAATTTGGCGACGCTACCCACCACTATCCCCGCTTACCTACCACAGTGCCAAAGGTGAGCGTTGACAGCCAATGCAGACGCGTCATTCGGCGCGCCGTGCCCAGTCACCGAAGGTGGTTGAGTAGTTGGACAAAACTACCTGCACTCACGTTCTGAATGGGATGTCTACCAAACAAAAAAAATATGAATCAAGAATATCCAGGAGCGCTTTCAATCGAACCGTTTGTGCGATTACCTAACTGCTCAGCTGACAATGCCTCGCGTCAAATTGCGTGCTATCTCCTGTGTTCCCGCTTTCGGTTTGAACTGCAGAACAGAAGCTCTCCTTCCGGGTGGTGGTGTCTGCAAACTTGCGTGGCCCCTTGGTTTACGACCACCGACCCGAACCTGCCCGAGATCCGCGCAATAGAAAAGGCAAGCTATCTCCAAAACACCAGCTTTCAGCAGATGGCGCCAGTATGCTTCCATGCCGCACGCTCGCTTGCACAGACAGGCTTGACAGGCAGTATAGTGAAACCTTGCAACATTGATATTATTCGAATTTAGTACCGCCATATTACTTGCTCGAAAACCCTTCGTCTTTATATACAAGTATTTCTGTGTTTCCTTCACCTGTTATTTCGAGGCTCAATTACCAATGATCGTGTTGTAACACGATTCTTTGTCTCACCAAATGTAGACTTGAAACGTATGTTACTACATTCCTATACCAAGGCGCAAGGCTACTCATAGTAAGGGAAAGTCACACAGCCTGATGTACCTGCTACTGTAACAGCGAAAGCATGGTTACCCAAAGTACCGTGGTAGGATAGACCGCTAACGCAATCGGGACACCGCATTTTTGCCACATTCTAAACACAGAATATTGCAGTCATAAGTCAGGTTTCCTTTCGTCTTCTATGTTCTGCTTAGCCGGGAACAATACTCTCGGCTTCCTAGTGATACACAAGGCCATTTTTATTGTTTTGCGAAGTTGAGGCTGGCCTAAGAGAAAAGTTGGATGGCTGTATTATTGGCGCTTGTGAAATCTGACAAGGACGCCGTCTCCACTCATAAAGTGTCTTTATCGACACACAACAAACTGGAACATAAAAAATGCCGTGAGAATATCGCTAGCAATTGCAAAACCACTTAACGTTAGAAGAATTTTACGTCACAACACTGGCACGTGTTCCTCTTTGAAACTGTATTTTGTCCTAATAATGCCCGTTGTATTTTCCGCTCAACACTCCGCTCCGCTCTGTTGACAACGTTCCATTGACAACACTCCGCTGCGTAGACAAAGTTGAACATTGCTATCAAATTTTAGAGTTTCGAAATGGTGTGCTTATATCAACATCTTCGTCCTAACTTCATAAACCTTTTTTTCGGGCTGCTAAATAAGAAACGAGGCAAACACCCGGAGAAAAATGTTAGGATTTCACTATCCCAAGGAAGGCTATTTCCTTAAAAGAGGCTGAGAAAACCGTGTTAGCAAGAAGAGCAAATGCGGAAAACGTCCTGGTGATATTCGAGCGGCGGAAGTATTGGGCTATCGCAATTTTTTTATTGCAATGGCGCCACGCGGTAGCCAGGCATCGAATACAATGGAGTGGTCGATCGCACATTCTACCGCGCATGCCACGGTAGCCAGACTTGCACTAGAATGCACGTCTGTATTTATCATGTTGGTAATGCTTGTTTGTCAAGCACCGATCATGCAGCTCAGCCACAAGGCGCTAATACTACAAGTGAAGCAGACATGTCTGTTAAAGCGCAAAATACGGAGCATGTGGTTATCCCTATACAGCCACCAGGGCGTAGTGGCTTCGCTTTCGGAGATGCAAATTTAGCGACCATCGCAGCTTGCAGTTCTCCTACTACCCTACCCTGGGGGGGATTAGTATGCTCACAATTTAGCAACGCCGAAAACCTCCGCCTTAAAAATTGTATCAAAAACAGCATGCACTTACACCTACGCTCGGGTCTAGGCATGCATACTTAAACATCGTGAGAGCGTACCATTAATATGAGATATCCTACCACTGTAGCAGCACCGGCAGCTGCCTGGTCTTCATTCCGAACGCATTTGTCTTTCTTGGCAGATACGTCGTAAGTGATGGTTTTAACGCGGAAGACTTTGACGCGCCTTCAATTCAGATGAACATTTTATAAGCAAGAAAAGCAGCTTGCTCGGCAAAGAAACACGTAGGCGTTCACGACGTACGCAGTGACACGACACAACCACTATTTGCAATTCAAGGCTTTCTGCCATCGGCGGACGGAATTTCGATGTATGAGAATTTGACACCAAATCAAATGCACAAGTGAAAACGTTTTGTTTGTGTTGAGAAGCGGCACCCTGCTGCAACATGAGTTTTACCTACATGTAATTATAGCGCAATGCATGACAAAATGCTCTTTCATTTCAGATTTCTTTACCCTGTAGGACACTGAAAGGGATTTCTAAAAAATTCAGGGATGCGCTTACTATTAACAGATTGTAAACAGTAATCAAACTACAATTGGGTGTAAAAACACTGAAACGGGATATTCTATTGCGTTAGAGCGAAGTTTGTGAAACAACTATACGTCAGCGCAAATATTACAAACATCAGCCCAGCTCTCAGTGTAGTGCTTCTTTCCATTTTTATCGTGACCGGGAGGAACCAAATCAGTGCTGATAAAAAGAATATCTAAAGGTGTATGGTGGTCTCACATTCTCAGCGTAGCAGACTGGTTGTTTTACCGACGTAAGGAGGACGGAGGCTTGAGTGCGCGATCTCTATTTCCTCTTGGCTGTTGGCTTACTGTTATTTCTTTGAACCCACCTAAAACGGAAGCAAAGTTGTGGACCATCTCGCAAGACTTGAAGCGAAAAGACCCCTTTACGGGTACATGCATATATATTTGGAACTGATCGTAGGTAAAATATACAGCCGTCCTTCATTTTGGTGGCACACGCTGCGATTTATGAAACACATAAGAGATGGATCGCTGAATAATGCCGCCGGACCCCTTATGTTACTGCATGCAAGTGATTTTATCCAAACAGTCGACTAACAACCACTGTAACCTTGTCGGTCGTTTACTTTGTTTGCAAACCAGAATAACCTAAGTGGTCCAACAAAGCACCTACAGTCTTGTGCGTTTGTGCTGGCTGAGCATGTCGCCCCGATAAACAGCAACTAGGCCGCGGTTGGTTTTCACGCATCATATTGGCCACCCCCACGCGGCCATGAAGGTTCAACTTCCTTCTGGCGGTCCACACTCTTGGGCCAATAAAATGCAAGTAGAACGTATTCTTCGTCCCACAAAAATGCTATCCTCCCACGAAGAAGTTCGTGTTGAAAGGTTTGTTCGGGGATGCCTTTGAAACGCTTGCACAGCTGCTGTATTTTATGAGCGGAGGGTTCTCTAATCTAGATAGCCAACCCACACGAATCGTGATGAAACCACAAGATGAATTAAAGGAGCTCATTGAGGTACTTAAACAAGCGTTCATTGCACAAGAAACAAGCACGCACTTGTTTGGCGAGAGACTTCGTCATTCTTACGTGATGCCCTGGATGGCGAGAGGACTTAAAAGAAAGATGTCTCATTTTTTCGCGGCGTATGTTCAAGCCTTAATTTCCTGTTGTCAAATAGGAACCAAAAATTTTTCCCCGCTTCGTATAATCGGTTTCCTTCAACTGTTGCCGGAGACAGATTGAATACAAAGCGAGGTAATACTGTGCGTACGTCGAGACGTAATCTACGCCAGACTTACGATTTCTGCGCAAGCCCCAAACAAATACACTCACCTGTGGGACATAAACGCAGAGCCGTCGGGTTGTTTTCGTCATCGGCACGAGCATTCTCCTCCTCCGCGCTAATATTGACGGCGCGCACTCCTTTTTTGTGAATACCTTTTCTTGTACAAACCCCATAGACAAACCCCATAGTGGCAGTGCCATAAATAACATCACAGGAAATTATTTGGCGCCCATTGTAGACCAGAAAAACTTCGTTGTAAAAAATGGCTCCACACCCTTTTTGAGTCGGCTCGAAAACAGCAGACGCTTGGACATAGGATTGGTGTTGAGGAGTGTATCACCATCCAGCAGTTGCTGCTTTGATGTCGAACAGAATGGAAGTTCCCACTAACAACCGTGCAGCTTCAATGGTTCGCAGCCTCTGAGGCCCATAGGGGCGCAGTACTGCCTGGTCGTATGTCCCGCTGAGCGTTGGAGAACACGTGCAAATACTACGTGGACATCAGGCATAGAAGACAGATTATTTTCTGCTATGTGCGATGGAATAAAGTATGTCAGTATACTTCCCAACCATTCAACGTTCATTGATTATTTGTACGAAAGACTACGTGACACATGTCGCAGGGCAGGGTAGATGAGTTCACAAGCTTGAGCAGTCTATCAAAATGTCGCCGTACCCAGCCGATGTTACGGTATCAATAACAAAAGTGGAAAGAGGGCGATCGGAGTGGCGTTAGGCGTCATTAGATTGGCGCAGTCATTGTTCAAGGTTTCTGAAAATGGTGCAGAATTTTTAGTGTCACATGTAAGAATATTGTCCACTTCAAAATTGGGCTCTGAATGTGGGCTAAATAAAACTGGAAGTAGCTTAGGCAATGAGCAAATTCTGGTACATTCATCCAACGTCGTGTTCATCAGAGCAAAAAGGGACTCACCACATACAACCGACAATTATCTAGAAGTCCATTCCAGGAGGCTAGAGCTTCATGCCTCTCTAATATCCTCCAGCTGTTCATCCGAACCAAGGTGTGATAGTGTCCTGTTTTTGTATGGCGAAGCCTTTCAGCAAAGACTGAAATGTGTTCTGGTGAAAGTGTATTGCAGAATAAAACTTTGGTTGTGTTTAAACCACTGGAGAAGGGCTGGAGAACTTGCCCAACTGAAGCCTCTCTTTCCTCCCCTTATAAAGACCAATCGCACAGCCAAGTTGTACCTAGAAGGTGAGGGAGAGAAAGGGGCTTAACAAGGTTATATTGTGTTCCAGGTCTTCATTGTCGTTGTGGAGAAAAGGTGCTCGTGCTTAAAATTGGTGAAGCTGGGCGTTTTTTGGCAAAACAATGCCGTGTTTTGAATATTCAGTGTGTTTTCGTGGTAAAGAACCCGCTGATGAAAAGACCAAACAAGGTTCAGTATTATCAGTATTCCTGAGCCTCATCAGTATTGCTCAGTATTCCCGACGGGAGGCGGGATCTCTACTCGTCACTTTTCTCCTTATAGACACAACCAAGTACTGGGTTACTCTGACCACCAACAAAGAACACCCCATCGATTTGACTCTGATTCCAATATCTAGATAATTTCGGAGATTCAGCCGAGCCACGCGTCGCTGTTTCATCGACGGTTGCACGGCATAGGTTTTATGCATCTCTAACAGGACCTTGTCGCTTGTCGGGGCTTCAAGTGACTCTTACTGACAAATGTTTCTCATACGTAACAGTATTTTACATGTGCTGGGCAACTGTCTTTGATACCATATTCAACATGGGAAGTTACCCATGACGTTGGCCCGGTTTCACAATGGGACAGTATCTGATGACATCTTGTGTGGTTCCTGGCTGTACAACCGTTTACAAACAAGGCGTTCAAGTCAGTGCTAGCATTTCTCAAAATGAAGGTGTAGCAGCTAAATTCTAGCCTAAGCCAGTTGGGGTAAACAATCAAACATTTGCTGTTAATGATATAACAATGTGTAGGCATATAAACCCTCATTTCTAACTCAATTATCACATGTGTAACCCTCTATGTAATCTTGTCCCCCTTCTCACAGCCACCCGGATAGTTGCTGTCCACAGTCGATATCATCTGGTCGACACGGCGGTGTTTTCTATCGATTAATTAAAATTACTCTCTCTCTCTGACCCCCGTTGTCCCTAACTAAAGCACCGGCCTGCTGAGCCCACGAAGAGTAAACGCCTGAACAAAGAATTGGGTCCCTGATCGCGGTGGTGGCCGAGAGGCGGAAGTATTACTTAAAATTTTACTCTTGCATTCAACACTCAAAGCGTAAAGGTGTAACTGAAAGCGTCTGCTTCAACAAAAGCTGTCACTGTATGCACCCGTCAGCAGCAATACAGAGGCGCCATGCAAGGCAAATGATCACCCACAGCAACAATCTTTAGGACTTGTTTTATGTAAAGCTTTGTTTTGTTTGCGAAGCAATGAAGTCAAGTTAGGCAATCGCTAATTCTTTATGTAGGCCAAGCGCTAAAAATGTGATGGAAAGCAATTGATGTGATCCGCCGCCACCGTAAAAAATTCGTTTGAAACACCCGCGAAATTCACATACCCATCGCTTTGTCATATATCCGGCAAAATTACCTTTCATTTCTTGAGTTACCTGCGTTAAAAGGTAGATGCAGTAAATTGTTTTCTTGGCATTGTCATGGGGCAGATGCCATAAATTCCTATCTTTATCTTTTCTGCGTCTGTTTTTTTTTTTTATCCGGCACCGCAGGTCAAAAGCATCCGAACCAAACCATAGTAGCCTCGCGGTTTGCACAAGAAGGATTCTAAACCTGAAGAGAAGATAATTTCACAGCAGGAACAAGAGATTACAATTCTAGCGCATCTATACCAATTTAAAATTTCTAATGTCATAAACTGTTGAGCAATTAGTGGAACAAGCTGCATCTAAAACGGATAGATTTTGAAGAATTTCACACGTTTTGCATTAAATGGTTAAAATATTAAACACTCCAATAAAAGTTTGTACCTTGAAGAGCATCTGTTTGGTCTTTGTTACGTGACACTATCATACTGCAGCACACCTGGAAGACCATGTTTCCAGTAACAAAATGTAGACTTCCTGTTCTCAACAATTCTGAATGACATGCGTCCTGAATCAACGCGAGATAGTCTAAAATTTCCCAAGAAACCTGTCTATATTCAAGAATAATAATAATTTTTGACATTCAAGTCATATAATGTGGAATCACCTTCTAAAGTTGCAATGTAAAGCTCTACCTGCAATCTGTTGTCCGATCATGACTAGGAGTGTAGACACTAAGGAAAGTTTTTCTTGGGCTTTAACAATTGTGTCATAACCTCAATTTCTAATAAATGTAATGTTTCGTACATACAAGCCCATTTTTTGAAACGCACACACCGTGTTTGAAACTATAATATCAACTTTGCCTTAATTCACGATTTTTTTGTGTATCGCAGCTATGACGTTTACAACTGTTTGGGACTATCAAGGGCAAATACCCTGCTAAGTTTAACTTCTCAACAGAGGTGGCAGGCAGTCGCTAACCAAACAAAAGAAATGCCAAAAGACGTCCAAATTGCTGTGCAAAAATATAACCGTGGTTGCGGGAAACTGGTCAAAGAAGTGGCCCCTTTCGCCATTACCAGAATTTATGTGCAAACATCGGATGGAATAAGGGAACGAAAAGTACTTGTGAGTATCGTTTTTAGTTTTTCGGACGCCGATATCTGCAATTTTTGGTCATAGGCGAAAAAAATTTTACTTTTCGCATGGCGACACAGAGAAAGTTGGGGCCAGCCACCTGGCCACTCGTAATGGTAATAAACATAAGCGGGTAAAAATTAAGTGACTAAAGTTTTCCCAGTAAATAGCGTAGCCTTTATGACAAGCGAGAATGGGCCATCACTATATATATAGCCGCGAATTATGAATTCTGTTTGTTTGCCCATTTGTTTCGTTTCCACCACCCAGAGCGCCAGGCTTTGTTATCGGGTTTTAAGGGAAATACGCATACGAATTAGATTGTTTTGTATGCCGCCTGGAATATGTTGTTTTATTGAGGGAGCCTTTTGCCCTGACGTGGCGAGACTAGAGCTTACTGCTTTTATCTCCAGTGTTGTCGGTGTAATGCAATGTTCCTATGCATAATAAAGCTCAGGGGTAAGTGCTCGCTGCGCACACGCTGGACTTTCGAACTGCTGACAGTCGCCTATGTACGTCACCTTGTTGCCCACTTCAATGACGTTGTATTATCTTTTGTGTTCTTAGTGGGGTGCGATAGCGCCCTAATACGTATTTGTTCTGGTGAGGTGTAGGGTATGCATCCTTGATGATCTCTGCCTCCTCTTGAAGCCTCAAAGACAGTCCAAGTATAGGCGGCAGACGAAGACGACTGGAATCTGCCCTAAAGTCAAGACCACTGCAGCCTCAACAAAGCTGGAATAAAAATTACACCACCTTCCCGTGGAGAATCCTGATGAGGATGCGAAGCATCGTGGCGGTTCCGTGTGGTTCCATTGTGTTGCCGTTATGTTGAGTGATCTGCTTTTTAGTAGCGCCAGAGAGAATTCAGCATCCGGGTCCACACCAGTGGCAAAGGCACGCAAGTGCTGTTGTGTTACGGTGAGTAGGCGGTGGTTCTCGGGGCGCCGAAACTCGTTCATCATGTTCTTGCCGATGTTGTCTCTGTGGTAGAATCGGTAGTTTCCGTCAGCTTTGGTGAGGTAAAGGTTGTTGACATTCGTGCACCAGCTGAGAGCAATGTACACGCCCTCCTCTTCGCAGCTTTGTCTTCTCGTTCTTCTTCTTCTTCTTCTTCTTCGGCGGTTCCCCTACGCGAAGATGACGATGGTGGTTGAACGCGAACCTATCTCGTGATGGCTTCTTTGGTTGGCCAATCCCTCGGGGCATCCTGCCACAATCAGCATCAGAGGCGCTGCGGACGGGCCTGGTTGACCTGCAAATTGCGTGGCGCTTCGCGCCACAAAATTCAGCATCCCCCTCTAAAGTTTTCAGTTCGTCGTTTCCGTTGATGTTCAGCTTCGCGTGCCTTCGTTGTATCAGTAGCTTCTCAACGTAGTTTGAATGAGTCAAGGACATAAGGCGCGTTCGTAGCACTTGCTCCTGTCCCGGATTTGTAGCGTAGTGGGAAGACCATCGCGTAGCTCTCGTTGCGGCAAGAGAGTCGTGGGTGTAAGAAGGAGAGTTGCGCATGCGCAGTGAGCGTGTGGACGGCGCCGCCGTCAACGACGGAGGACCAGGCGAGCCTAAGAAGTGCTCCGCATTTAAAAACCTTCCCCAATCGTAGTGCGGCAGTGCCGGGACCCGCCATCACGC
Source organism: Haemaphysalis longicornis (assembly GCF_048455015.1). Classification (NCBI taxonomy): domain Eukaryota; kingdom Metazoa; phylum Arthropoda; class Arachnida; order Ixodida; family Ixodidae; genus Haemaphysalis; species Haemaphysalis longicornis. Next base: position 66,541,682 of record NW_027526233.1, on the reverse strand, counting down.
AGATAGTCCGCGCTGAAGACACAAGACTGGTTGGAAAAGCTTGGGCGCGTCCGGATCTTCAACAGGTAGGACGACGAAGACATTTCCTGGGATGTTTTCTTTTAACTAAAGGACGCAAGACGAACTTGGTTCCGAAAAACAAGAGCTTTTTTCCAACTGAACTCAATTCAAATGCTAACTCTTAGTTACATTCACTATCCGCGAGAGGGAAGAACGAGCGGCGCGTTTTGTTTCAAATGCCAACGCAGCGTCTCAACGAGGGGGCATGATCATCGTCTAGGACGTGAAGACATTGTTTGGCCGTGGAGATCCGGAATTGACAGGAGCAAAAAAATGCCTCCAATCCACGCAGTGAAGTTGGTTTTAAGCGCTGGAGACATGTACGATTGGTACACGTGATTCGCATGCGACTGATCGTTACGACTGTCGCCACGACTAATCGTACCTGTGAATTTGAGACACAGGACCCGATGCGCGCATACGATGCGTCGTCGATGTCGCTCTGCCCACTGTTTTTGCTGCATGGTCAACTACGACGATCGGTGAGCTGAATTTGTAGATTCCGCGCGTTTGTTCGCATGAAATGGATAAATCAGGCAATCGTGAAGCGTCTTCTGCCCTCGGAAACAGTCCTCGCACACGCCCGCCGCGCCTGCCAGCTCGGCACACTCCACGGCTCGAACCGGCGCAGACCACGGTAGCCACGGTAGGAACCGCTTGTCGCTGCTCTTCTGAATCAATGCGATCGTTAAAATGAATTTCCACATGCGAGAAAGTAGGGGTTATGTGGCGAAAAATTGTGCTAGGGATTGTTGTTAGGGCTTATTTTAAGCGGGGATCAAATATCTGCCGCGATGCAAGCCTACGCTGACCGGTCACCGCGACGCCCGGCATGCCGACCGGCCGAGAGATGGCAATACTTGAGTGGAAGCATCAAAACAGGCTACGCAGATGTCTTGGTCACCGATTGCTGAAACGGCAGTTATAGACTAAATAAAGTTCCACATGCCAGAAAGGGGATGATAGTGTGGTGAAAAGGGGAGTTACAAATTGTCATTCGCAGCTGCACAGACAGCGGCAATCCAATATCCGCCAGGATGCTAAGCCTAAAGTTCTCATCACCCGAGCCGGCCTGAGCGCCCGAGGAACGCAAGCGGCTCGGCTAGCTCTCATTAGGTGTGGCCTCACGACGATCTCATGGCGGCACGACTGCACCTGGCTTGCCAGTCGCACGTCGTGAGCCTCCTCCGATCAGCGATGGAGGCCAAAACGGGTCCTAACGATGAATCGTAACGATCAGTCGCATGCGAATCATGTGCACTAGTCGTACATGTGTCCAGTAATTTACTCAGAAGCTTTAAACGGCACCCACAACGATTACGTCACTTGAATTCAGACATGCCGCTCTATAAGGAGTGAAAACAGACACGACGGAAGGCAGCCCCAATGGCTGAACTAAAACAGAGAGGAGCGTATGCCGAAGTTTGCAGAAGAATTGTACCCCCAAGGCTATGGCATCATCTCTAACCGCCTCTCCCTCACTCTTATTTTACGCCTCACCGCCAAAGAGCGGCCTACCCACCATCCGCTTCCCCAGATGCCGTTCCGTTCGCCCATAATACGATGTGCGCTTTGCACTCCACGCGAGTGCTTTCAAAGAGTAGAGGTGATAGAGCGTCGGCTGTGGCCTTTGAGTGGAACGTCGGTCTCCACGTGTCCTGGTGTGGGTGTAGCTTAATCGCTATGACGACAGGCTAGTGCTCCGTTACTCTGGCGATGCCAGGTATTTCTTTTATTTGTTCGCGCGAGTTTTCTCTTGACGCCGATGGTCGTGACAGAACCCTCGGCTGGTAATATTGATTCGCAGTAAAATTTACATGTTTTGATTCAAGCGATAAACCATGAGCTCTTCGCTTGCCTACTTTCTAACTCCTGCGGACTCCCTCTCCCCAAAGACGGTGGCCGATTTTCAATCTGAGGCGGCCGCAATCGCGAATACGCTTGACAGACAGATAGGGTAGTACAACCCTACGGTAAATAGGTTCGCAATTGAGTTCACTGATGGTGCCATTTGCTTTGACACGCTACCCGAGACGATACGCGGAGGAGCAAGGACGAAACAGAGGGAACGTTTCTCTACCACGCATCAAACTAAAATAATTTCGCTAGGCCACGTGATAACAGAAATTTATAAACGCGCATGGTGACACACATGCCGTGACAACCACTCCGTGAGCCCCAAGGTATGGCGTAAGCAGAAGCTGTTCATCGACCCCACCCAGACGCAACCTTTCACCAGGAGTCCCCGCTGTACCTCCACTGGACACAGTTACCATCTCTGCGTCTGCAAACAACTAGGCCTAACAGTATTATCCGTCGACACACAAAGCACTCTTCCCGTCCGACGACAAAGTGAGATCGAAGCATATCTGTCCCCCACCAGCCATCAATTCTCCCGCGAACGGATGGTTAGGTAGTCGTTACCAGCTCAGAGTGATGGACGTGGGACAGCCGTCGACATTTTTATCACATAAATGTCGGCATAAATGTAGCCTTTCGGGGCCGTCGAAACGGAACTCGACCCGAGCGTCGATGTCGCCCGGAAGTGCACGGTCGCCACCGCTGGGGCAACGAATGCAACGGTTCGTGGTGCGGCTAGGATGCCGCGGCCGATGCGAAGTCCGCCCGCTACCACCCAGGCTTGGTAGGCATCCTCGGTGGCTTGGCGGCGTCCCCCTGGCTCGTTCCCTCAAGCTCACGTGTTGCTTTCGCCTCCTTGTTTCTTGCCTCCCCCTGATCCTTCTTCGCGCGGCTTTTGAACACTTTAGGCTTGATCACGTCGCACTCTCATTGGCTACTTGCCTTTTCATTCCCGTACATAGTCATCACGCCACTGGTCTCATGCGCGGCGTTCCCTGACTGGCTGACCAGTGCGCTGCCACATTTGACCATGAATGCCTCGGGGGTTAGGCGGTGTCGTTCACAAATTGGGGCGCTCCTTTTTGTTTTTGTTCTTTTTTTTCTTTTTCGGGGATTTAAATGCGTCTCCTCTCAAGGGGTGTCCCTGACACAAGACACCAACCATCGCCCGACACGTTTAAACCGCGTTCACTGTCGCCTTATCCGTGTATATACTGAGCCCTGTCCAAGCAATGCTGACATCGCAAGTGGGATGCCTCCGTCCGGGAAGAAGAAAATGAAAACAAAAGATTCGGGAGGTGAAGTAGCATTAAGGCGAAAAACAAAAAAACCTCAAAATGACGGAAGAATGCCCCGACGACGATGCGACCACAGCCCTATCCTCCGAAGTAACACGCAAGTAATCCCCCACAAGACGACGGCCACACCGAACGAAGCATAGCTGACATTTCCATGCCCGCCTTAAAGCGAAAGACGATCACTCCCAACGACCAGCAGTAAAAGTGTACCAGCCATGATACTGCGTTTCGGTGGCCCGAAACGCGAAGTCGAAAACGTTGTATGTTCAGCTATTTATCCAGGTCCTTGAAGTAGTCAAATTACAGGAAATGAAGGTGACTACTTAGTAATCAGCAGATGGTTGGCACTGAAACTACAAAATGTCACAAAAAGCTCAGCCGGTCCCCACATACACACAGAAGGAGGACATCTTCACGCCAAGTAGAACCTGCACGTCCCACATCATAATGAAGTAAACAATGTACTATTACACTTTTATCATGTTACCTAACCTCTCCCAGAAGGTATTCCTAGGAATGCGCTTCTTGGGGGACAATGGAGCTAATATAGATTTGCAGAGCAAGAAAATTGGCCGCATATCTTCTATCATTGCAAATGTGGTCAAAAGACGAGAGTCTTTGTAGACATTTGCGAAGGAAATGCCCCTTTTGCTTTCCCGCTCACCTCTCATGCTGGTCCTCTACCGTCGCGCTCATCCCCAGGTAAACACACTAAAAGTTCGCTCAAGGTGATTTCAATTTACCGCGTTCCACTGCTACAGGCCGGTTCCTCGATGCCAGCGTTGCAGTAAAGCGGATACGCGCATGAATCGAGGTAGCCGACCTAAATGTTTATAGAACCGCGTGGCCATGCTCCACATGCGTTCCAAGAAGACCGTAGAATTTAGCTAGTGAAACCTTTCATTGCTGTTGCCGCCTGATTTTTTATGTGCCGCCAAAAGTGGCGCGGGCAAAAGCGGGCGGTGGTTCTCTTAAGTAGGTGTAGAATATCATTTGCTATCAAAAATCCAAGCATCCATAATTTTTTTTAAAAAAAGGACACTAAATATCCCTTGTGTACCAATTTCAGGCTTATATTTGCGTAATGTCTTGTTTTTTTTCAACAAAGTTGACAAGTACGAACATATAAACCAGGCTAAGACGTTTTAATTTGGTTGGGAGTATATAAGACTATTGCGCAATGTCCATTTTACTTTTTCCCGGTGGCTGAATAAAGTCACATAGACAGAGAGATAGACCAAAATTTCTGGGTTTAAGCAGCCCAAGAAAGACTACCGTCTTTATAAGTCGGTAATACTTGCCGCCGTTAGCGCTACGACACTGAAATGATCCCCCAATAACAAACTTCTCTAAGGATGCCGACGACCGCGTTAGCCTACCTCACGGTGCAAGCCTCATAGATGCTCGCTCTCAAAATGCTGCTCCTCCATTCGACGCTTTCGTCGCGAACAACCATAGCTTCCAAACGGAACTTGGTGTCTCCGTTGCACGGGTATTGTGCGATTGAGGAGAGGAAAGTCCCACGTTGGCAACCAGAATTTCGCCGACGATATAAGCAACTTAACAAGAGTGCTAATACAGCATTATTCGATGATATTCAAGAAGAAAGAGGCGGGATCGCCACCTTTCAGGACGAATCGGACGACGTCATCATATCTGGTCATATCTTCGACTTGAAGCCAGCAATACCGCAAGAAAAACCATCAAAACCTCATGGCGTCGCTGCCCCCCTACTGCGACAGTTATTTGTCGGCCTGGCAGATACGACGTACTCCAGTGGCCAAAAAAGAATTACCATAAAATATAGAGCGCAACCTACGCAGAAGGGACAGTAGCGGGTTTCTTTAGACGAGCGCAAAGCTATACAGATGGAACTCTAAGACATGCTCGAATACGGCATAAAAAAACCATGGAAAAGGCCCCGAGCTGCCTAAGTCAGGCTCCTGTAAAAAACAGCACTGAGGATTAGTATACAAAACTGCGAGGTTTCTGCAGAATGCGAACTGCATATTTCTGGCTTGTTGCCAATGTCGGCTTTGTCCCAGGAAGTGATCGCATAACCAGCCAAAGCAAAGTGGCGCGTGCTGCTCTGCTGTTATCTCGCAGCGCATAGCCGCCACTGGTGGCCATGTGTCTACAGGCCTTCGGTAAACGTCCAGTGCAAATGTCACGTGGTTCGGATGAGCGACGCACTGAGAATCTCGAGCATATTGTTACAAATCGTGTTTGAACCCCCCTGCAAGTGTAACGTGGGTCGTGGTTGGTATGAGCCAAACACGCAACAGCCGGAAGCATCTCGTTGCAAATCTGATTAAACATGTGGCGCCAACATTACGTGGCTCCGAGGAGTAGCTAACGGAGCAGCGTGTGGGAAAGGTTCAAGAGGAGAGTGATGTAGATGATGCCTGGGCGTGCATGCCGCCATTCTCTTACACTGTCACTAGAAAGTAACTGTTCAAAATCGGAAAAAACGGCGCCTCGCTTCTAAAATTCGCCACTTCTAAATTCCGCAACTAGGTCTCTGGCAGGCCATTCAGGGTGGTAACTCGGCATCATACCCTGTGTTTGCTAGCATACTTGAAGTACCCCTCTTGCCGCCTAAGAAAATATAGCCTGAGCAGGAATTCGACATGGTCATCGTTTAAAAATCTTGTACGAAGCATTCAGATGCAGACTACCCGGCAGGTTGTCCTGTCAACCAGCTGCCACACTACTCCGAAGGAGACGCTGTGTTTCACCACATTGTTACTGAAAGTAACTCAGCTGCCCCGCAGCGTGCCGAAATCGAGTTACAAGTCATGATCGACTTTTAGAAAGATGTTACATAGTCGTTCCAATTGCTTCAAAGTACAACTCCTCTACTATCGGCCAGAAAAATGTGGTGTTGGTAAAGAAAAACTTTGACTGTAGAACGAGAACCTAGACTCTTCTTGTAACTTCCTGCCTTCACGAGAAAATCTTGAAAGGCCTCCACGAGCAGCCAGCATCAGGGTACCTCAGCACAAAATTCCACTGGCCCCACCTTCGTCTCACGCCCCACACTACGTTCAGAGCTGGCATGACCAGCAGTGGCGAAACACATCACCGACGAGACACGCTGGGCTTCTGCAAACCATCACTGTACCATCGCGGCCATTCGTGCAGATAGGAACAGATTTTCTAAGTCGATTCCCTGCGTTACAAGCCACAAGCCGGTGGATTTGTATAGCGACAGACTAAATGATATGCTGTGCAGATCTGACCGCCGTTCTTCTGAGAAGACTGTTAAAGGCTTGAAAAATTCTTCATACGCCAAGTAGTGCTGTATTATGCAGCCGAAGAAGTCTCATCGCGGACCGCAGAACAGCATTCACATCTCAGCTAATCTACTGTGTTCTGCAATGCAGCAATACCTATCACCAAAACACCACGCCGTACCACTGCCTACGAACAGATAACGAAACGCTTTAACATGACGATGCCCGATATTTGGTTTATGTACGCCGACATTGGAAAGAAACCAATGGACGAAATACTTCCTTAGGTCGAACTCGCGTATCTAGAAAACTTCGCTGTCCCCGAAACGCCGCATATTCAGGAAGCTATCCAGGAAACTGCACAGAATATTCCATTCGAGCGTGTCTATGGTCGACCGCCGACGATGATGCTCCAAGCCATGTAGCTGTACGTAGTTGACTACGACCTTAACGCTGACGTCCAACGACACCCACTGCGTGCGGAGGAGGTCCGTCAGCTTGCTCGCATCCGTACTTTGCGCCAGCATCTGGTGGTGCCGACGCTACAGCCTTTTACACCGAGATGGCGATTATCGCATAAGAGATCTTGTGTGGGTTTGGACTACAATGCCACAATTCTGACTCAGTGAGATGCTTCTGCGACACTATTTCGGACACTACTGAGTTCAATGACGCGTTGATCAGCTTATATGCTGGGTGATCCCCGACGGTGATTCTGGCACATCCCGTCAACGCACGCAGCGCGAAGCCATTCACGTGGTTCGCCTAAAGCCTTACTATGCAAGATGGCGTACGTATTTTTTAGCGGTGTGCTGTTTTGTTGTATCATCGTGTTGAAGCAGTTTTAGAGGGGACGTGATGACACGGACAAAGAATTGCGTTTGTTTACCTACGTGTTTCGTCTTTACCGTACGGCGGCACCCGGCTCGGTGATCCTGTTACAAGCGGCATAGGTGTACGGTTTCCTATCGTTTGTACGCCGCGTGGGCTATCATATTTGATAGAGAGAGTGTTCTTACGTGACGCTATCGAACTACTATATTCTTTCATCTCCGGTGTTCCCGATGTAATTCTGCGGTTTGACAAGCCATTACGCTGAAAGACAAACGTTCGCAGTGCAGACGCCGCAGAATTCCATCCGCATTAACTACCCTGTGTACGCCACGTTGCTGACAGCTTTTCCACCGCTGTGAGATCATTTCAGTTCCTAGATGAGCACAACTTGGCTCCAATGAAGTTTTATTCCCCTAAGAAACCGGCGACGCTCTTGGCTAGGTGGCAGTGTCATTAATTATACATTTGCATGACTATGTTGCAAATACGCTGTCTCGAAATAGACAATAGTAAATTGGTTCACTGCCTCTTACCGTTTCGGTATTCAGAATGTCTACTGCCAGCCTCGTTTGCCTTCTACAGGCTAATAAAACAGCCACGTCGAAATAAAAAGTTATAAGTTCAAGTAAATACCCTGCGGTTTATGGAGAAAAGAGAGCACAGTTTCATAATTTTTTCGTGGTGTGTATTTATGAAACACACTTCGTGCTTAATTGACGATCATTAAAGTGGGCGTCGTTTACAACGTTTTCCACGAGTACTACTGTGCCTTTTATTATCACCCTACATTGTTCCCAAATCCAGTTTTTAAGTCACCATTTGTAGGCCCCGCTGAATCGCAGTACGCAGAGAATGAGAAGGGCAAGTCAAGCCGGAAGAGTACCGTAAATGTGCTACAATTCTCAAACAAGTGGTCTTGTTGATCGCCGTGCATTCTCTGCAGTCAAATCCCTCCCTTGCGTTCCTTATCAGGGCGTTACTTTAAACACACAGCAATCTTTTCCGCTCATTCTGTGATCGAAACGTTCTGCACTATCACAGCGTAATGTTTTCCAGTAGGACGCTTCGATATTGGCGCCGGTATATTTCGGTTGAATCGCTGTGTAAGGCTTCACACATGGCAAAACGTGATACAACGTGGAGCCCGTTGCACTCTATTGTAAAAATTATGATAATAAATTATTGAAGCTGCGAGAGGGGATCCCACATTCTAACGTAAGTGTCGCACTGGTTGCTGTGTGAAGCCGTAAAAATTATAGCATCTCGTTCTTTGCAAAACAGAATAGTCTTCGCATAACATTTGTGCGGTGTTTGTACATTTATTTACACTACTTTAATTCAGAGTGTGTGTGTCAGCCACTGTATGGCCAAATTGATGACGAGTAGCAAAACAAAATTGAGTGAACTGCTTACCTTCTGCCACCATTACGTGGCTAAATGAACAGCCAATTTAATAAAAGTGATCCCGAACCAATATTCACGTGCATTTCATTCAGACCTGCACTGGATGGTGCTGAAAAAAATGGTTTTGCAACTGGGTCCCTGAGCCAATATTTGTTTCTAATCAATTTTGAAGACAATAAATTCTCTCGCACAAGTTTTTGTAATATATTCTTCTCTGCGGTTTTTTTCACTCTCTTGGGATGTGTTACTTGGCCTATAAACTGTCGGTACGTTTCGGAACAGTGTCCCTAGTACAATCGCTGCCCTTGGACACCGTTCCGTCACCTATCTAGGTTCCCCCACGCTCACGTGTGGCGCCCATGCAATATTGCAATGCTTATGTTCGCCCTTGTTGGCTTAGCATGCTTAAACCCAACCCATCATCATCATGAATAGTGCAATGCTTGAACGCATCCGAGAGGATGCCTAGTTGGCGCAGTTCCATAACAAAGCGGCTGCTATTGAATACCCATATCTAATCGCACGTGAAACAGTTTTCTTCCCACTTGTAGTCCTACGGTAACGGCCTTTTCAGTATAACTTTTCACTCCAGCTGCCATGATAGCGAGTGTCCCTCTTCGGGGTTAAAAAGATATAAAGGAGTTTTGCCTTAAGAGAGTCATGATGAGCATTTTAAGTACCCTATCCTCCTGTGTGGAGGCTAGGCCCTCGAGGTTTTGTCCCCTAGAAATGCCGCATTACTGGTGATACATCGTACCATGTTCCGGGATACTTACGAGATCTGAGCACGCACCCGTGTATGCGTATATTGCCAAAGTTATGCATAATTTGTTTTGGTTTAAAGGTTACATAAAATATGTTTGGAGTCGTCCAGAAGAAGAAGACCCCTCATGCAAAGGAAGGCGCTGCTATGTAGCGTTTATTTATAATAAAAACTCATGCCTAAAAGTAGAGGTCATCTGTGGCGTAGTTGCTAGAGAGCTATAGCAAAGCACGGACGTTGCATCAGCCACGGAAGACCAAAGCTACTGCGGCGCATACTTGCCACAGGTTATGGAGGTATCGCCAGCGCCGTGATTTTAACGTGGAGGGATTTGCTGAGTGCTGTTCTGCAAGTTTTTTATTTAAACGGAAAAGCGACCTCCTGAGTCTCACCACTCAGGGCACCTTGGAAGAGGCCACACAAAAACTCAAAGCACTCTGCGCTATCCGTCAGTAAAACTCTGCATTTTTCAGACAAAGCGGCCTTTTTCAGACACCGGGTAGAAACGGCACCCAAAATTCGCCATTATTTAACACCGTGGTTGGTGTGTTTATGTAGCAAAATGGAATCGAGTTTTATCGGAGGAGTGTGTTTACGCGTTAAACAGGAGAAAAATAATACCGCTTTTTCCTTGTGATTTCGCTAATGCTCTGACCAACTTTACTTATTTTATTGTGGTCTACGTTCCTCCGCAGGGAAGATCCTTGCTTAACAAGATTGGGCAAATGTATAATCAGCATCTTCAGTTTCTGCCTTGGCTGGACCGGAAAACTAGACGTAGAGCTTTGAATAAGGTGAGCATCGTGATGTGCAGACGACTATGAATTTCGGAACATGGTGGTGAGAAAAGAAACACTCCTTTACACGCGAAACCGGCACGAAGACTTACCGTGGGTAGATAGCAGTTGTATTCAGTATATGAATATTCCTACGCACTCACTACAAACTGGTGTAATGCAAAGCTTTTAACATGCAGCCAATATTTCTATTGTGTCTCGCTCCTTTCAATACGCCCATGTGAATTACCAGTGTTTATTGATGCGAGAGTGCAGCTACGTCATCTATTATTACAAACTTTAACTTTCCCCGTGGTTCCAGCTACTCTACAATCTGTTTTTTTTTTTTTTCAAACAATGCAAAGGTTCGTCGAATCAGTTTTCTGCGTACACGGAATCACCGACTCTTTCTTTCGCATTCACATATGAGGCTTCGCGTTTCAAGTGTGCACCACCCGCAATATTTTGCCTCTTTTCCTTTATAAGAACATATGTGATCACCAGAAATTGTGTAGGACAGGTGCAAGAAAAAAGCTGGGAGGCGCAGATATGTTGTGTGCCACCAAATATTACCAATAAAATTACAACCAATGTAGTGTTTATTATATTTTTTTATTATTTCAGCTGCGAAAAATGCGTCCTTATGTTGGATTCTCAGAAGCTTTTTTAGATGACACGCTGGTGGAGGACATGTACGAGAATGTAAGCAAATTTTCAACTTCAACTGGTGACTGATTTATGACTAATCATGGCGCTGGAGTAAATTGCATCCCCTTTATGTCGTTCAGTTTTTTAATGTTTATGTGTGCATGGTGCTGTTGTTTGGTAATCCACTATAGGGGCGATAAGACCCCCCTCAAAAGTTCTGCAGCGAGTTCGGTTACACTACCTATGACGACAACATTAGTAACGTTATTTTTAATAACATATAGCGGATAGAGAATATTGCATCAGCTTGTGAAGTCCCCTCGTAGTAGCATAAGCTTTCGGGGACCTTGTCACAAAGCTTGTGACTAGCGCATACCCCGCTGTCTCGCTCAAAATTACAACCTCTCGGTAACTTTAGGAAAATGATATTTGGCTTAAAGCTAGAAGTCAACGTGAAGGTTTAAACGCTAAAAGAACATTTTAGGTTTCGGAATATTTTTTGTGTAATTCGCTGTCAAATCTAACTCCCCATGCATTTCTACGGAATAGTTCCCATGGCTCAGGAACACAGTAGCGCAATGTGCGCGACTTGAAACTGTGCACAAATCAAGTATTCACCCCAAATATTAGCTGTGCAAAAGAACTTTTCATTTCAGTAAAACATTGCAGAGTAATCACTGTTGAAAGGACTGCCGTGAGCGGGAAAGCTGCACATGGTCTTCTTTAAAAAGCCAGTGAAATTTATGGACGAAACAGGCACAGGCTATTATCATCGTCATCATAACCAGCAGCAGCCTACCCAGGTTTACTACAGGTCCAAACTCACGTCCGCTGCATGGCTAACGCCTCTCCGATTGACCTCCAACTGCTCCTCCAAGCAGCACGGAAAGTCTGTCTTAAGACCGGCCCGTCTACGGCCGCTTTCTGACATGCCCGGCCAGCATCAGGGTTCTGGAGCTACCGGTCATACGTTGAACAGCCAACAGTAAGCCACCAGCCAAACGGGCATTTCTTTGGCCGCCCGTGTTCTGACCCACAACGGAAGGTACCCGGCTGCCAGATATTATTAATAATATTTATTTTTCCCAGGTACTGTTGGCCGATCCGGCCTTTACAGGGACGGGGTAGAAATTTGACATAACAACCGTGATGTCAAGCATAAAGGAAAAATGTATAATAGGTACAAAAAAGAATACATCACTGCACTACGTTCTACTACGTACATGCTATATCATACATATCACGAAATGCACTCCACAACAATACATCTTTTCGCGTACATGGTACAAGTATAAGCAGACACATTCAAATTTAAAATTCAACAGACGCGCAAAAAACAATCAAGTTTCACGAAATTTTACTTAGGAAATATTTTGTAACATTGTTTTCAAAAGGTTCTGCAGTTTGAGAATCACGTATAGCATCCGGTATAAGTTTCAGTCTTTTGTTGTTTCGGGGAAACAAAGAATATGTATGTGTGTTCACACGACATTGAGTAAACAGATATTATCTGGGATGGTCACTTCCTAGGCTAAGGACTATGACGGGGAATAAGGTACTGCTCTGCATCAAGGTTAAATGTATTTGGAAAGAGCAAAAACATCAAGTTAATCTGGCTATGCGACGGCGGTCTAGGAGGGGTTTTAAATATAGTTTTGCACTATCTGCGTTAGATAATCATTACGACAATATTTTGAAAGAATAAATCTATCCGCCCTTCTTCGCAGCCACTCGATTTTTTAATTAGTTCTTTGTGATGAGGGTCTCTAATGATGCTTGTGTATTCCGGTGTAGGTTATACAATTGTTAAGTACGGTGTTAATTGTACTGGGTCTGGAGCGAGCTTTAATTTACGACGTAAGAACCATAACTTCTGTTCAGCGGTAGAGCGATATTTGTGTTATGTTGGGTCTCCAGATATTGTGACTCATAAATATTAATTTTTTTTAACAGCAGCTAGCGCAGTGGAACTAAGTTGGCACTCAAAGTCTCGGATATGGTTTTCATTTGTTAGTTACTGGCACATCAGGCATTTTTTTATTTATTTGCGTTTTACATGTTTCACACCGTTTTACAATGAACGCCAATGCATCGCTGAGAATTTCTTGAACATTATGGCTGCCTATTTCCCGATAAAGCCAACAATCATCGGTGAACAGTCGAACAGTGATGTTTTCATTATTATGAGAATAAATATGGCTTATGTAAACTAGAAATAACACCAGGCAGAGGTAGGTCTCTTAAGGACTCCGGCAGTTACGAGCAAGCGATCGGACGTGTAGCCATATATCTCCACGTACTGCGCCCTACACGTCAGATATTAACTGATCCATTCCACTACATTGTTTTTATACAAAACTACTACAATTACATAATTATTTTGTAAGGAGTAACCCTTTCGCGAAATCAAGGCCTATTGCATAAACCTGTTTTTTGTTATCTATTGCTTTAAAAAGTCCTGGATGGTCTCAAGAAGCTGGGTTGTGATTGATAGCTTTTGTCGGACGCCATTTTGTTTAGGATGTATGTTTTTTGTATTTTCTGGCGACTGATATATTGCTTTGCATATAACATGTTCGAGGAGTTTGCAGCAGATGCACTTGGAGCAAATTGGCCAGTAACTTTCAATATTCTGCTTGTCTCCGCTTCTGTGCACCGGGATAACAATAGCTACAAGCCAGTCGCCTGGGGCCCATTTCTGTTTCAAGAAGACATAAAGAATATTTCCAAGTGTCAAGCCACCCATTCAGTGTATGTACGAAAGAAATCATTTGGAATTCCATCCGGATCCATAGAATAATGTTGTTTAATGTTAAGCCGGAGCGATAGTATTCCTTCATAGCTAATTCCGACTTCTGGCATGTCAGACGTATATGTGAATCATGTTGCTGTATTTGAAGCAGTACATTTAGAATCATTTGAAAAGACAGACTGGAAGTACCTATTATGGCGAGACGCAATTTTCGAACAGTCGGTTATGATTTCGTCGTTAACAACAATGCTGTAATGGTTTTTACCGGGTCTTCACAAGCGACGCCCAAACGTTTGCGGGGAAGGAACCATGAAGTTTGTAATTGTTTCCTCGTAATGTTTGTTTTTGTGTCTAAGCTTTGTTCGCAACTACGAAAATAGGTTAAATTATTTTAACAATTGTTTACTTTCCTTTGCCTTCCTATTTTTTGCTTCAGACGAAGCATCTCTCGGGTTATCGAGGGATTACGCCTTCATGCATGAATGAATTTACACAGTGCAGGATAATGATTTTGAATCTTGTTCACAAAGCATTGATTTCATCGTCAGTGCTCATACTGTCCAGGTGAAACGACAAGTACTCAATGATGCTCGTGTCGTTAGCTTGAGCAACATTTGGGACAAGCGGAATGCATTATTTAGCATTTCATGCAGGAACATCACTTTTGATTTGTCACTTTTGATTTTATTTGGCTTATGTTCAGGAAAAGAAGGGCTGACGTACGGCATCCGTTTTCCTTTCGGAAAGCGGTGCACACCCCAAGCACGGCAAGTGACAGGCCACAGAGTATTCTTATTCTTGTGGCAGTTAATGTTCGGAAGAACAGCGGCTGGAGTGCGGCCCCCGTGCATTCCCTTTTCATAGGTTGTACCATGCGTCCGGCGTAAGAATATTCCTGTTCTTCGGGGACCATTGTTGTAATAGACACTGGCCGACGTACAATTCCAGGATTTACGTTTTTCATTGGGTGAGCGGTCTTCAGCAGAATTTCGGCAAGGAACAGGCCGCAGAATATGTGGCAACTGGCGTTCCAGAGGATATCAGCTGATGTAAGGACCCAGGTTATCCATGATGTTACGGTAAGCGGTCTTCCGCCCAAGAACGGCCGGCGTCTGGGCACCGAGAACCCATGCACTTCTGGCAATTTTGGCTTGGAAGGAGACCGACCGATGTTATTGCGGATTTTCTTTGGTAAGAAAAAAGCCGTTAGGGAGCCCAGCGATGAAGACGCGTCTTTTATCTGCTCGGTGTTCCTACACTTTAAATTAACCAACTTAGTTGGTCATACAATAATGAGTTCTACCAGGTGAACCGAAAGTCAGACTTACTGGAAATCCTCAACGGACATTTTAGGCACCTGGAAGTCCATAATTGCCCCAAGAAGACAGTGTCACGCCGAGGGGCTAGCTGAGCCTCGCCAGGCACACCGCTACCAAGCCTGGCCACCTTCATCGTCGACGCAGCAGTTCGAGGCTATTTGCCTCGGACATCAATCACGAAGAAATGTCCAACCGAGATGGCCGCAGTTCGGCGAAAATAACTGGCCCATAAGGAAGGGCGAGCAAGAGGCCACCACACAGGAACTCAACCGGCGTTATGTCAAGCACACGGCACCAAAGAAAGGAAAGTGCGTGCAAAACTGTGTTTCCGCCAATTCTTTTGACAATCATACTGCGGAAAATATTGTTGCTTTATTTTGGACGTGCTAAGCACGGAAGAGGCTAAACTCGCGAATTGGCAGCATCAATTTCGTGCCCTGCACTATGCTTCTTAATCTGAGTGTAAGACGGTTTAAAAACAAACCAGCGTTATTTTATGATGTTGATGTTTGGATTATATTGGCGCAATGCCAACTAAGGGCAAAGAGCGCCAAACAATAGTGTATACGTGACAGCTACATGAAAGTAAAAGAAAAGTACAACATTTCAGTAAAAATAAACAAAGTCAAACACAAGGTAATGAAGATGACTGGTGTAAAGTGCCAGGTTGTCAAGATGCATAATAAGAGAGGTGTAAAAATGTAACGTCGGTAAGAAACTCAAAAAATACGCCTGCTTCAACCAACATTGGCTCGTCTCCTAAGACGTATGACGGGTGTGGTGGAATGTCATGTGTGGAGTTTTGGGAAGTGTTTGCGTCGAGTTATGTCAGGTGCCTTACATTGTATGAGGTTGTGGATCACGGATAGGGCCTCTCCACACCTGCTGCAAAGAGGTCTAGGAGATCCAGTGAGCAGGTGCGAGTGTGTTGCATGTGTGTGCCCTATTCGTAATCTAGCCAAGGCGACTTCAGTGTATCTATTACGTGTGTCGGTGGTGTATGGTCCTAAGTGTGGTTTTATTACGTGTAACTTGTCTGTTTGTTCGCTGCAGGGTGTTTGCCATGTTTTGCGAAGTTGTTGTCTGATGTGTGGTTTCACGTCGGTGTAGGGTAATGTGGTTATGTCTACTGTATTCAAAAGTGTAGCAGCAGCAGCCATTCGATCCGCTGCTTCATTCCCGGCTATACCACAGTGGCCAGGGACCCAGCAAAGGACCAGTTCAAATTTGTGCACATACACCGACATAATACCTTTGATGCTAGAATATTTACAACGTGATTTTTTTAAGACTTTGTTGGCGACAATGCCCGCACAACACTGAGGGAATCTGTATAGATAATGGATTGCGGGATGTGGCTTTGAAGTATATGATTAACAACAACAAGTACACCATAAGCCTCTCCAGTAAAGATACCTCTATTACTGTTAAGAGTTCTCGTGACACTAAGGCCGCGTCCATGCGCCACGCAGGACACCGAGGTGTAGGTTTTAGAGGCATCCGTATTAAATTGAGAACACTGATACTTCTGCTGCAAATACAAGAAGTGCTGCAGAATTGCACATGTGGAGCTCGGTTTTTATCTATATGTGTGAAAGATGTGTCGCATGGTACAGGGTGGAGATGCAATGGTGTTATAAAATCTGGTACAAAAGTTTTTATGGTGTCTAAAAAGGAGAAAGCAAGCTCTGATGCTTCCTCTCTAACTGCGTAAGAGAAGGGCGCAGCGAATGATGGTCGATTTAGAAGGAGTTCAGTCATGGAGGTATCATAAAAAAATTGATTAAAAAGGATGCTGAGGCACGGATGAAAATTTATAAGCATAAAGGAGGTCTGTGTAGGCTCGCTGACATGGTAGGTTTCGCTTATTACACTCCAAATAGAGGCTTTCGACCGGGCTAGTGCGGAAGGCGCCACATTCATGCGGAGCCCAAATTGAGTCACTGGCTCCGGCAATTCGAGAGATGTTTCACTTGTTGACCCATAAACAACAAATCCATAGTCCAATCGTGAACCTATCTGGCTAGTAAAAACAGGTAGAAGTCGTTTGTCACCACGAAAAGAAATGTGCAAGAGAACCTTCAGGACAGTCATTCTATTAAGCATTGATCTTTTAGTTGTTTTATGGGTGGGATGAATGTGAGCTTTTTGTCAAAGATTATGCCTAAAAACTTCTGTTCCTTTTTGACAGGAATTGAGACACCATTGAGTTGAATGCCTAGATCTGGCTGGATGCCCCGCCTCTTGGAAAACAAAAGCCCAGTGCAATTTCCTGGATTTTATTTAAAACCGTTGCTATCTGCCCAGCTGGCTAGCTTGTTGACACCAAGCTGGACTTGGCGCTCGCAGATAAACAGGTTACAAGTATCAAAGGATAATTGTACTTCGTATACATAGAATGAGCAGGAAATTGGTGGTGGCAATGCTTTTCTGAGTGAATTCATTTTTACAATAAACAAAGTGAAACTCAAAACTCCGCCTTGTGGCACGCCATTTTCCTTCACGTGAACACCAGAGAGTGCACTTCCAACTCTTACACGAAATGTTGTTTCATTCATGTAGCTAGCAAGCATGAAAAGCCTCTTACCCGACAGGCCAAAGAACTTCAGGTCACTTAGAATGCCGTACCGCCAGGCGGTATCGTACGCTTTTTTAAGATAACAGAATTCCGTCATACAATACGGCTTGTGGAGGAAAGCATCTTTGATAAACGACTTTATTGCAACGAGTTAGTCGTTGGCCGATAGCTCCGCCCTAAGGCATGCCTGGCAGCTTTCGAGAAGACCGTTGTACTCTAAGAACTACACGAGCCTCCTGTTTATCATCTTCTCAAAGAGCTTGCACAGGCAGCTTGGCAGGGCGATCGTACGATAACACTGCGCGAGAGAAATTGTCCTTCACCTGCTTCAAAACGGCCACTACGATGGCCTCCCACCAATAACCAGGAAGCCGCCCCGAAAGAAATATTTTATTCTAGAGGTGAAGCAGTGTTTCAAGTGTGTCTGCATGCAAGTGTTTTATCAATGTGTATGAAATCGTGTCTGCACCTCTAGCTGAAGGTTTACAAGTACGGAGTGCGACCTTCAGGCTTCTTTTCAAAGTATGTTTTGTGTTTTATGAAAGTGTTGGTGTAGTGTGCTGAGCTGGACACGTGTTGGAAGTGTAGTGCGAGTGTATTAGCCTGGTCATCCAGTGTGTCCCCTGTTGGACTAACCAGGGGCAGGTTGTGTGTTTGTTGTCCTTTTAGTTTTCGTATTCGTGTCCAGAATTTGTGTGTGTCTGTGTATGAATTCATTGAAGTGAGGAAGGTGCGCCAACTCTCCCTTTCCGCATCCCTATGCACTAGCTTCCCGAAACCCTCTGCCTGTTTCAAAGAAATTAGATTATCCAACGTGGGGTACCGGCGAAGAACACCCCACGCCTTGTTATAGGCCTCTCGCACCCGACTGCAGCCCTCATTATAACATGGCCTCCTTTGGTTGCACAGCGCACCGGAGGCATGGGGAATAGACTTTTCGGCAGCGGCCAGAATGTGCGCCGTAAAGAGTTTGGTGGCTTCTTCAATGTGTAGGTGTGTTGTGGATGTGTGGTGTAGTTTGGATGCTTCTGTAAATGTACTCCAGTTCGCTCTAGCTTCATTGAACCTTTTATGGGAAAGTGAACTGATCGCGCCTTTACCTGTGTGTGGTAATGTGGTTGGGAAGTGGTCACTAGCATATGGGGTAGTGCCAACATCCTATTCAAGAGATCGAAAGCGTACTGAAGAGACTATATCCAAGTCGAGGTGTGATTAAGTGTTGTGTCTTATATTATGGCGTGTAGGATTATTTTTACTGAATAGGCAGGCTCCCGAAGATGTTAGAAATTTTTCGATAAGGAGACCTCGGGCATCTGTGCGAGCAGAGCCTCAAAGAGAGTTATATGCGTTGGGGTCGCCTAAAATAATGAACGTTGCGGCTAACTGATCTACAAGGCCCTCCAAATCCAAGCTCCAGAGCTGGAAATCAGGAGGGATGTACACGGAGCATAGTATTAGCCTCTTGAAAATTATGATACGAATGTCAACAGCCTCAAGCACGGTCTGTAACTGGATTGTGTGACACGCAAAAGACTTTTTGGCAATGATGGCCCCACCCCCGGAAGATGTACCACCACCATCCGTGTCCTTCCTAAATACCAGGTAACTATTCAAAGAATTTTTGTTTGGAATTTAAATGTGTTTCTTGTAGAGACATGACAGTTGGCTGATTGGAATGCAGTATGACATACATATCGTCAAGATTTTTAAGAAGACCTCTACAGTTCAACTTAATTATGTTTGCTCTTCCCATTATTTAGTGTGAGAGCAACTGGAGCGTGTATATTTGTCATCTTTCGTGGCTGTGGCTCCAGGATTGTGCTTTTTGGCCTTTCTGTCAGCTTGGAAGTCGGAGGCCGCTTCTTGCACTGCGTTGCAGGCAGGAACAGCCCGACATCCCTCTCCTCGACAGATGTCAAAGAGGCGCCCAATGGAGCGGGCCCGCCGGACTTGGCCCCACTTCGGGGACCCTTCGTTTGAACCGCCACCGCCGAGGGCGTCCGGGGAGCCAGAGGTGGCATGGGTGGTACGCTGGCGGTGCGAGCCGATGCGAGGGCGCCGGTGTCCATCCCCTTCGCACCCTCCAACGCACTGGAGAGAGGGGAGTAAGATGTGGGATCGTCACCCGTCCCGACGGCCGTGACCACAACCATTGCTGCCTCTGCAAGCGGTGTGGTGATGGGTTGGGCTGCGTGAGGCAAGCCAGCAGAAGGTGGGGGAGGGACCAGTAGAGACTCACTCAACTGGGTCCCTGTGGAGACCAGACGCCGCTCCGCCCTGCGGCGAGCTGCGTGGGCGTACCTCCCCAGGGGTAAAAAGGCGAACCTCTTTCGCGCCTCTTGGAAGGTGATCTTCTCAGCTACCTTGATGTTTATTATCTTTTTCGTCATTTGAATTTTTTTACATTTTCGGGAATACGCTCCATGCGGCTCCCCGCAGTTCACAAGTGAGGGTGTCAGATGGGCAGTTGCGCTCAGATATGCGCCGCGCATTTTGCACACGTCGTTCGGCCACGGCAAGAGTTCGTACCGTGAAAGAATGGCTGACACTTAAAACAGATCCGCGCGTTTGCGATGTAGGGACGTATTGCGCACCGCATAAAACCTGCATTTATATGTTGTGGGAGAACTGCGGGGTCAAAGGTTAAAATGATGTGCTTGGTGTGAATCTCCTTGTCTCGGCGGATGCTGATGCGTCTCACGGCAGTGACACCCTCATCCTTCAAGCCGGCAAGGAGATCCGCATCCATTTCATTCAGGAGACCTGGCTCGGATATCACACCGTGCGAGCTGTTGTGGCTCCGATGGGGTGTGAGCTGATGTCTGGATCAGCCTGTCTAGTCTGAGCTAGAAGCTTTGTGGACTGCTGGTTGTCATTTATTTCGATGAGGAGTTCACCAGACCTCTGTTTTTTGCACTTACACAATTTTTTTTATTCTGGCTTCAAAATATTTTGCAATCAAGAAGACTGACTGAGATGCAAGAGGATGGGATGGACTGAGGGACTCCATGACAAGAAATCGGAAGTAATGATCTGGTTCTGGAAATGTTAAAGATGGTAATAGGGGAAAAGATACTTTGGTGCGGCCCCTTTTCAGGAACCGATCAGGTTTGAGGGGGGGATTTAAAAAATACCATAGAGCATAGTATACATAAAGACAGACGGGGTGCCTTTCTTTGTCAGCCTTACCCTGATAGCTGGAGAGGTCCCGGAGCTCCCTCCCTGTTAAACAGACAGGGAAACCATCCGCCGGAGCTCGACCTGGGCTCCAACTGCCACAGTTTGAGGTTTCTACCCTTCACCTTAAAACATACCGTCACGGTTGATCACAACTTAGGTATGGGAGCTCGGGGTCCGCGGTGTTGCCAATACCGTCACCAACATTGCTTATGGTGCCCTTTGAGGGGATAGCGTTATTTTAAATTTCAGATAACAACACGGCCTTGTCGATGATGCAGCCTGGATAATAATTTATTTGTGGTTTTGTAAGGGGAGCTAAGCTACACCTGGATATGGCACATTTGGGTAAACATAATCTCCTGCATTCTAGTCAACACGAATTTTGTCAAGGTTGTTTTTGCTCAACGCAGCTTGCTGAATTCCCGCATAATTTGGCTCTAGCAACAGAAACCCGTAACTTAGTTGGCTGCATTTTCTTGGACTTGAAAATACCGTTCGTAGTTGTTCCACATAACGTTCTTGTAATAAATTGCGGTGCTACAAACCTAATGAATCGGTTATTGCACAGATAGCAGAACACCTTTCGCTAAGGTAGCAGATGGTCGTTCTCAGTGGTTGTTCTTAGGGAAATGTTACCATGACCTAAGGAATTCCCCAGGGTTCAGTTGTTGGCCCTCTTTTGTTTCTATTACACATAAATGATATTACTATTGTCCTCAAATCTTCGTACAGAATGTGCGCGGATGAATGTGCAGTTTACAGCACTACACGGAATGAACGTAATTCGAATACCGGCCGAATGGTTTGAATAATACCATCTTGGCTATTCAAAAATGTCTTTGAACGTTAACAAGCCTGTTCACCTCACTTTTACAAGAAAACGTTCATACCAGTTGATATGTATAGCGTAAATATTACTTCTTTAAGCATGGCCAGGGTATATGAATGTCTAGAAGTATATCTACCTAATGATTTCAGGTGAAATAGCCACGTTTACAACATAAAAGTTAAGGCTGCTCGTGTTTAGGCTTTCTAAGACAAGATTTCACCGAACCTTCATCTTACTTAACATACATCCGTATTTCACTCATGTGTGCTCAATGTTGGAGTACTGATGTGTTTGCTTGGCAGTGCTGCATCTGCTGTAGACTGGGAACGCCTAGCTCAGGCGCAGATTAAAGACCCGGAGCTGCAAGCACTGCGGGACCACCCGGGTTCCCTCCGTTTATAACTTGTGCCTCATGCGTTCGTGCCTGGCTCACTGTGGTATGACATGTCAGCGGTGGCGCCTCGACCATTCGTTCCGGTCGCCTTTCATAGGCTGCGTTTCACTCGCTCCACGACATCTGCGACCCCAGCTTCCGAGCCACGCAACGCCCCATTACACAGTGGTACGTCTGGCACAGCATTAACACTGATGTCCGCCAGTGGGCCCGTTCGTGCCTCGCTTGTCAGACAGCCAAGGTGACCCGCCACACGAAGACTCCCACGCAGCCCTTTTTGCCACCTAGCTGTCGCTTTGACCACGTGCATCTTGATTTGGTCGGACGATTTCCTCCCTCCCGTGACTGCCGGTACATTCACACAATGACTGACCGCTTCACCCGCTGACCCGAAGCCGTACCAATTCTGGATATTGTCACGAAGACAAGGACGATGGAGTTGTCTTGAATGGGAAACACGTTTAGTGGAGCGAACTTTTGCTCCCCTAACAACTCAAAAGAATACAGAGGCGGCGAAGCAGCGGTCAACAGGCGAGTGTCGTCGAATCGAATGCCCCGGCGTCCGCACTGCAGGCTTTTATCTTTTGGCGCGCGTGGTTCTCGAAACGTCGATTCGCATGGAGAACATAGTAGATCCAAGAAGATTATTCTGGGCTGTTCAGGTTAGATCGGAATGCTCTTCCTATCACAACAGATAACACATGCGGCGCAGAAAGAAAGAATAAAACACACGCTTCCCTTGTCGCAGAGATAACACAGACCGGCGCAGCCGGGCGGTAAAAGCAAAACACAAATAAACAAACCCAATGTATGGTTCGCGGCATTACCCCCCCCCCTTTAAGAGTGCTTCGACCCGATGCTAACATAAGCGACAGTCCGAACAAATGAAAATAAAAGTTCGTCATCGTCCGTAGAAAGGTTTTAAGCGAACCACGTGGACGACTTCAGGCCGCGTGCGTTGTCGTGATGTGCCGGAGTCACCACCGGGGACCACTTCGTAGGTAAGTTGGCCAACACGTCGTAGGATCTGGTAGGGTCCGAAATACCGTCGCAGGAGCTTCTCACTGAGTCCGCGTCGTCGGATTGGAGTCCAAACCCACACACAATCCCCTGGTTGGTACTCGGCGTTTCGGCGTCGGAGGTTGTAGCGGCCCGCATCCACCAACTGCTGGTCCGTTATACGAACTCGAGCGAGCTGGCGGGCCTCCTCCGCACGTTGAAGGTATCCTTGGACGTCGGCGTTGAGGTCGTCGTCTTCTACAAGAGGAAGCATGGCGTCGAGCATCGTACTCGGCCGTCTTCCGTAGACAAGCTCGAACGGTGTCATCTGCGTAGTTTCCTGCGTCGCTGTATTGTACGCAATCGTGACATACGGGAGGACTTCGTCCCAAGTCTTATGTTCAACGTCGACGTACATGGACAGCATATCTCCAATCGTCTTGTTCAGACGTTCCGTTAGTCCGTTCGTTTGGGGATGGTACGCCGTTGTTCGTCGGTGATCCGTGTTTCTGTAGCGTAATACTCCTTGCATCAGCTCCGCAGTAAATGCCGTTCCGCGGTCTGTGATTAGGACTTCCGGGGCTCCATGTCGCAGCACAACTCGGCTTATAAAGAACTTCGCCACTTCTTGTGCCGTCCCCCTCGGAAGAGCGCCGGTCTCTGCGTAGCGCGTCATGTAGTCTGTCGCTACGACAATCCACTTGTTCTGTGATCGTGACGTAGGGAACGGGCCTACAAGGTCCATTCCAATCTGTTGAAATGGTCTCGACGGGACGGCGATCGGTTGCAGAAGTCCGGCGGGTCTTGTTGGCGGCGTTTTTCGTCGCTGGCGGTCACGGCAGCTCCGGACGTAGTGGGTGACGTCAGAGGTAAGGCCGGGCCAGTAGTACCTCGCCTTGATTTTTCCAATAGTGCGGGCTGTGCCCAGATGTCCGGAAGACGGGTCGTCGTGGCACGCTTCCAAAATTTCGTCACGAAGGCCCGCGGGGATGACGAGAAGGTAATTCGCTCTTGTTCCGGGGCTGAAATTCTTGTTCACAAGGACGGAGTTTCTCAGGCTGAATGCTGGGAAGCTGCGTTTGAAGGTCCTAGGAACGGCAACGTTGCATCCCTCCAGGTACTCGATCATGACGCGTAAGTCGGGGTCGGCACGCTGTTGGGCGGCTAGGTCGCTTTCCGTCACGATCCCGAAGAACGCGCTGTCTTCATCAGAGTCTTGTGGTGGTGGGTCGACGGGGGCGCGGGACAGGCAGTCGGCGTCGGAGTGTTTCCTGCCGGATTTATAAACGACTGTAACGTCGAACTCCTGCAGGCGCAGGCTCCACCGCCCAAGACGGCCAGAGGGGTCCTTCAAATTGGCAAGCCAACACAGCGCATGGTGGTCTGTTACAACCTTGAATGGCCTTCCATACACGTATGGGCGAAATTTTGAAATCGCCCATATAATAGCCAGGCACTCTTTCTCAGAGGCAGAATAGTTTTTCTCCTCCTTCGACAGACCACGGCTGGCATAGGCGATTAACCTTTCGCAGCCGCTTTGCTTTTGGACAAGGACGGCACCCAAGCCTATATCACTGGCGTCCGTGTGCATTTCCGTTTCGGCATTTTCGTCGAAATGAGCGAGCACGGGCGGGCTTTGCAGGCGTTTTTGCAGCTCGCAGAATGCTTTTTCTTGGTCGTTTTCCCTGCTGAAGGGGTGCTATCTTTCGTCAAGCGCGTGAGTGGCTCTGCAATGCGTGCGAAGTTTGCGACGAAGCGCCGGTAGTATGCGCATAGCCCGAGAAATCTTCGCACGCCCTTCTTGTCTTTCGGCCTTGGGAAGTTCGCAATGGCTGAAGTTTTTGCCGGGTCAGGTAGGACTCCCGCGGCGTTGACGACGTGGCCCAAGAACTTGAGTTCCCCGTATGCGAAACGGCACATTTCAGGCTTCAGCGTCAACCCCGACGTACGAATGGCCTCGAGTAGAGACTCCAACCTTGCAAGGTGTTCGTCGAAAGTCCGGGCGAATACCACTACGTCGTCGAGGTATACGAGGCAGGTGTGCCACTTAAGGGCAGCTAGCACAGTGTCCATGACTCTTTGAAACGTCGCTGGTGCTGTGCACAGCCCAAACGGCATCACCTTGAACTCGTATAGGCCGTCTGGGGTTATAAATGCAGTCTTCTGTCGGTCTCTCTCGTCCACTTCAATTTGCACGTAGCCGGTCTTCAGGTCTATCGATGAGAAGTACTTCGCGTGGCAGAGGTGGTCGAGGGCGTCGTCGATTCGGGGGAGGGGGTACACGTCCTTTTTCGTGATTTTCTTCAGTCGCCGGTAGTCGACGCAAAGCAAAACCTTAATGTGCCGTCTTTTTTCTTTACGAGTACGACGGGCGCAGCCCAGGGGCTTTTCGATGGCTGTATAATGTCGTCGCTGAGCATGTCGTCGACTTGAGTCCGGATGGCTTCCCGTTCGTGTGAAGAGACGCGGTACGGTGACTGTCGGGTAGGTCGGGCTCCATCTTCGGTTATTATTCGGTGCTTCGCCAGAGGGGTCTGACGTAGTTTTGCGCTCGACGAAAAACATTCGCTATAGCGACGCAGCAAAGCCAATAATTTTTCCCGTTGTTCTTGCGGTAGCGCCGGATTCACGTCGAATGGCTGCGGGAGCTTGAAGGTTTCTACGGGTGTGCGTTCAAAGTCGGCGACCGCGATCACATCACTTACTTCTTGCGTTTCTTGGAGGAACGCAATTGCAGCGCCCTTGTTTATATGCTGGTACTCTTCGGTGAAATTAGTGACCAAAACGTGATATTGGCGTTGCTTAAAGTGCGCAATGCCTCTTGCGACGGAGACACCGCGGTCGAGAAGCAACCTTCGATCACTCTCTACGATAGCGTCGATGTCAGAAGCAGCATCCTCACAAAAGACGCCGATCATCAAGCTTGCGCGGGGTGGCAGGGTGATGTGATCGTCGGCGATCCTGACAGCAGCACGGTGATCGGGGTTCGGCTGCGGCGTCGTGGAGTAATCGGAGGAAAATGTTATCGACTTGGTCTGCAGATCAATTATTGCGCCGTTGTCCGTCAACAAGTCCATTCCGAGAATCACGTCGCGGGAGCAGTTAGGCAGAACGACGAACGCCGCAGGGTACGTTGTGCCGTCTATGGTGACGCGCGATGTGCACGTTCCACTTGGCGTCACGAGGTGGCCTCCTGCTGTGCGTATGTGCGGACCGTCCAATCTGGTCATAACTTTCTTCAGTTTAGACGCAAATGGCCCGCTCATGACCGAATAGTCAGCTCCCGTGTCTACGAGGGCGACTACGTCAAAGCCGTCGATGGACACCTTTACGTCAGATGCAGTCTTCCTCGAGTTCCGGTTTCGTCGGGGCGTCGTATCTCTGCTTGTACGTGTTGATGGTCGGGCACTGTGCATCGTCGTTGTCGTCGTCTTCTCAATGGACGTCTCGGTCAGGTCGGGTACGCGTCGCGCCGTGTAGCTGTCGTCGTGTTCGGGAGTCTCGTCAGGGTTAGGTCGGGTCGTCGGGAGGAGGGCATGTCGTGGGCGGCGGTAGGGCGGCGGCGATAGGGCGGGGCCTCTTGACGACGTGTTGGAGCAGGGCGGGGTCAGTGAACAGCCGCGGAGTACGTCATAGCTTGGGGCTCGCAGTGCACTTCGGATGTCACAGAACTTCCCAAAGCATTTTGAACTTCTTCCCTGATGACGTCAGTTAGGCAAGCGACTTGGGGTTGCTGCGTCGTCGGGAAAAGTTTCCGCAGCTCCTCTCTTACTACTGCGCGGATGGTCTCGCGTAGGCTATCAGCCGGAATCCGCATGTTGTCGACATAGTTCGCACTGGCCGCGCCAACAAAGTTCCGGTCATACTGCTTAGCACGCATTTCGAGAGCCTTCTCAATCGTGCTGGCTTCGGTCACGAATTCAGCGATGGTTTTGGGCGGGTTGCGGACAAGTCCAGCAAACAGCTCCTCCTTCACACCACGCATCAAGAAGCGTAACTTCTTTTCTTCCGTCATTTCGGGGTCCGCGCGGCGAAATAGTTGCTTCATCTCCTCAACGATGATGTCGACCCCTTCGTTGGGGTGTTGTGGCCGAGCTTCAAGCAAAAGCGCAGCTCGCTCTTTTCTCACAACGGTAGTGAATGTCTTCCGGAACTCCCTTTTGAAGTGAGTCCAGTCGGTCAAAGAACTCTCATGGTTCTCCAACCAAGTTCGAGCAGCATCTTCTAAGTAAATGAAGACATGCCAGAAAGTTTCTTCGTCGTCCCACCTGTTGAAGATGCGGACGCGCTCCAGCTTCTCCAACCATTCTTGGGGGTCTTCAGCGGGGGCTCCCCGGAACGATGGCGGTTCCCGGGGCTGCTGCAGGACGATTGGCGACGTTGCTTTTTGCACCATGGTGTTGGTTGCAGCGTTCCTTTTCTTGGGCCCTTCTGGCATCAAACCGAACTCGGGTGGTAAATCTTGCAGGCGGAGGCTGGCTCTTGTGGGACTGCCTTGGCGGCTTCTCGAGGTTGTAGTGGGCATGAAGGGTGCGTACCCCGCACCTCTACCAGATGTCACGAAGACAAGGACGATGCAGTTGTCTTGAATGAGAAACACGTTTATTGGAGCGAACTTGTGCTCCCCTAACAACTCAAAAGAATACAGAGGCGGCGAAGCAGCGGTCAACAAAGTGACTTGCACAGGCGAGTGTCGTCGAATCGAATGCCCCGGCGTCCGCACTGCAGGCTTTAATCTTTTGGCGCGCGTGGTTCTCGAAACGTCGATTCGCATAGAGAACATAGTAGATCCAAGAAGATTATTCTGGGCTGTTCACGTTAGATCGGAATGCTCTCCCTATCACAACAGATAACACATGCGGCGCAGAAAGAAAGAATGGAACATGCGCTTTCCTTGGCGCAGAGATAACACAGACCGGCGCAGCCGGGCGGTAAAAGCAAAACACAAATAAACAAACCCAATGTATGGTTCGCGGCAATATCACGGCCGAAATGGTCGCAAAAGCCTTTGTTTCAACATTGGTTTTCCGTTTCGGCGGCCCTGGCATTGTTAACACAGATTGAGGCAGGCAGTTTGAATGTACTCTGTTCACTTCTCTCAGCCGCTTGCTTGGCACTAAACGTTGCCGCACCACGGCATACGATTCCTGTGCAAACGGCATCGTTGAACGCAACCATCGCCAGCTAAAATGTGGTCTCACTGCGCGCCTGGATAGAGAGAACTGGGTCGATCACCTCCCTGTAGTGCTTCTTGGTCTGCGTGCCGCCCTTCGTCGCGAACTCGGCTGTTCAACTGCTGGACTTGTCTACGGAGCACCCCTGCAGCTTCCTGGTGATTTGTTCGTCTCTACGGCCTCGTCGCCCCAGCCGCTTGTGTACCTCCAATGCCTGCAGGACTGCCTGCAGCACTTGCGACCGGTCCCACCTCGGTCTTCAGACCACTGCATCTTTGTGCATCCCATCCTGGCGACTCCGACACACGTTTTCCTCAGGCGGGACGCTGTAAAAAAGCATCTTACCCTCTCCTACGATGGGACGTATCGTGTCCTTAACAAAACGCAGAAGTCCGCCACCATCCTGCTGAATGGCCGCGCAGAAGTGGTCTCGTTGGACTGCCTCAAACCGGCCTACCTCGATACGCAACCAACGAACTACGCGCAAACATCGCAAGCCTAAACACTCCACACCTCGCCCCCAAAACCTACGCCGACCTGCCTCGCCGTCGCGTGACGTTCGACATTCCCTCTGGGTGGGGGCCCTGTAGCGCCCTCTAGTTGGCACTGTTAGACGGCGCCAAGGCGCCGGCTATAAAAGACGAGAACAAAAAAAAACGAGTGGCGCGTGCTTGGTGCGTCAGCACGGCATGGGCAGTTCGATTCCGAACCACGCTGGCACTTTTTCAGTGGAGCTGCGCTGCGACCCCGCGGTTCCCTACAATATCTTATGTGAAGGTCCTGATAAAAATATCAATGAGCAAAGAAGCATACGACGTAGTCGGAACCTTGAATGCTGTGAGACCTCCGATGCGGCTAATCAATTCATCATAATGTCTTTTCAAAGCTACAGTTTTGGACGAGGAAAAAACACCTTGAAGGGATCATAGCCGATAAAATAATGCTGCTCAATTCTTTCGCTGTTGCAAATCTTTGCTTCAAGATATCTTTGGCAGTGGGATAACACGCCTCTGTCCTTGCCCAATTTGCTCCAGAGGCTGCTGCGTTACCTGTGAGTAGGGTTCTCAAATTGTAAAACCCCGATTTGTGTTAAGGATTTGTGTCGGTTGATAGTTGCGGTAAAACTGCTCCGAAAAGGGCACCCTCTTCATAATGTCACCGCTACATGGTGATATTTCAATTGGCGGAAGTGTAGTTCCTATGTGCCTAGATTCCAATTTCGCATGTGGCCCTGTGCTATTTCCGGAAGCTGTTTATACGATAATAGCTCTTGTTTGCTCTATCGTAGTGCAGAGAGTCGACATTGTATCAACAATTTGCTATTCTATATCTATGCAGTTCTGGAGGTCTGCATCCATGGAGTCTAGCGGAAGGTGGGGCTCTAACTTAGTGTTAAGAATGGTGAGATCTGCATTGAAAGTAGTTACGATCACGCATTGACTAAAAGCTTACCTCATCAGATGCGCAAGACTGGTTGGCGGACTTAACCTCGTTGACGAGCCTTGTTGTTTTGCCATTGCGGATCTTCCGCTTCAATTTGGTCGCTTCAACCGGCGTCGTTGCGGTCTCGCTTCTCGGTCTATATAAAGGTCGTAGTGGTTCCAATAAAGCGGTGATTTGAACACCAAGATGTGAAATGACGCGATAAGGATGCAAGGTTCGGGTATTCTGTTATATCGCCACACCTACTTGTTCCTCTTTATTCTCTACTGATTGGAAGCCATTACTAAGCATCCTCTTCTTTCTCAACAGTGGCTATGGTTGTCTTTGTGAAGATTTTGGACCATTCATTTTGCAGTTTTTTTTGTTGTATTGTTATGACCAAGGGTTTGCAACAGTCGTAATAAAATTGTGCGTAAGCTCTGTGACTCTACTCTCGCTAGCAACTCGCACTTACTCTGTGGCGTCACTGAGACTACACTAGTGGTGCAGCACACAGGCAACAAAACTCATCATCAATAAAAAGGACTGTGTAAATTTATTGGGTGCCAGGTTACATTCCATTGTACTGCAGGAATAGTAGCACGCAGTGAACACATCGACTATGTTGTTTCGTTTGCTTAGAATCGAAATAATGTTACCGTTTAAACTGTGAAATGAAATGAATGAAGATATGCATGCCTCTTTGTTTTTGACCTTCTTTAGGACCAGAATAGAATCATGTGTCATTAAACGCCAGTACTTGGCAACAAAGTGAAGATGTATGTTGTATTCTTGGTTATTTTTAAAACAGACACTTCTGCAGTACTCTGACATGTGCAACATTTTCTTTCCCGCGCCAGACACTGTGTTGACTAAAAGCACAGCTACCAGTCACACAATGTTGCAACATCGATTAAGTGTTCAAAAAGTAACCTCGTGAAGCCAATTTGGTGAAGGAAGGGACAATGCATATTGGGTGACCAGTTCAAGTGATATCAAGTGGAAAAACAAGCTGGCTTACGTCATTAGATCACAGTGCGTGAATTTCAGTAATGCGAACGTGAAAACGTGGACGAGTTGAAGAGGCAGGTTCAAATACAGCGCAAATGACGAGACAAAGGACAGTAGGAAGAGGACACTCGAAGCGCTTCGTGTGCCCTTCTAACATCGCCCGTTGTCTCGTCGTTCTCACTGTGGTTCAACAAAATCAATAATTTCACTTGTATCACTACCTATTCGGGTGCCAGAAGGTCGCCGGACACGCGAAAAGGGGACTTTTTCAAGCAGCTCCGTCACCCACTTCACGGTGCAGCTCACAGTAGGTTGAGAAGCCTTCACAAGGTCTCCCTTCACCGTTTCAAAAAAGCCTGCGCCTGAAAAACAGGTAAAAACGGGGACCGGCATCAGCTGTTTTGGGGTAGGAAGTTGTCCGGCTGTCATGGTACACAGGGTTTGGCGGTCGGCGTGGTATGCCGGTCACAAAACACAACATCACTGGAACGACAGACTGCCTCTCAGCCACCGATGCGTCACGCAACGTCACGCCGCTGCCGATTCAGGTGCGAGCTGCCATGTTGGAATAACAAAGCTGTCTTCAAGCTAGCCACGAAGCCGACTTAAATTTCAACCAAAAAATATCAGCCGAAGTACGGTTTAAGTACAGATCGAAGACGATAGATTCATGATTTCTAAGGCTAAACTAAAAGCAATTTCGTTTTTTGTGGGGTCATCGCGACTTTTCTAGGTTCATTTCCTATTATTTTGATTGTTGAAGAATGGGTTCATCAACCTGCAGGTATTTCTTTCGGCAAGTCATACGAGTGTTTGCCGTCATACGAGGGATTTCTGTTAACACAAAGCTGCCTTCAACCGACACTCGCGAAAAAAAAATGCACGCTTCGGCATGCGCGACCTTCTTGCAGACGCCACAATTGTAGACACAAAAATAACGTTTTTTCGTTCAAAATAACTGCTTACCGTCATTTACCATAACTTTGTTTTATTTATACAATTGTGTGGCAACGCAATTTTATTGTTTTACCCTCTCGCATACTGGAGGCCTGGGGGAAAGACAAATCAAGATACAATAAAGCCATATATGCCACAGTTGACGGTTTTCAGTTCAGGTTCCTAATGATGCTACCGCAGAAGCAACGGCAGTCTCCGATTTGAAGAAGAAGCAAAATGGCCGGACACTGCCAGAAGCTGGTAAAAAGCACAGTTTTGTCTTGCAATAAAAAAAGTGGCTTGTGTCATGCTGTAGGGAAAAAAAGTAGTATTATCGTGAAAATGGGACAAAAGGAATCGCCATGTCAAGGAGCTTGCGTGCACTGTATAGTAATTTTACACAAGAAAAAAGCTTCAAAATGCATCCCAAAACAGTTCCAACTCACTCCTTTATGGCTTGAAGGTGTGCCATCTTTTAGTAAATATTTGTTTATGAAATACATATTTCACGTGACATCGTCGTTTGGGTCTCACGGTGTGCGATGCGATAGCGATACTTCGATTGCCAAGTTGCATTTCTAAACCAGCTGCTCAATTGACGATGTAGTCTTCACAGGCTATTGAGGTTGGAAAACAAGAAAGACTACTAATGAGGTTTTTTAGTCGTTGGCATCTAGAAGAGGCTAAGGCCCTATGTGCTTCTGGACTTAATATGTGAGTGAAACGTTGCGGCTGCGGAGTGGGGTCGGTTTGAGCAAAAACGTTCAGTGTCAGTATTAAACCTGTTTATTTGGTGATGACTAGGCTGGACGGAATATTTTTGCTTTCTGCAAAGAGAGAGAGAGAGTGAGTGAGGGCAATATAAGAACTTTGGGGTGGACGAAAATATTGGGTCTTTGCAAAAGGCGTAAAGACATGGTATGGAGTCTGTAAGGGTCGGGTGATCCCGTCATTATTGCCATAATTTCATGCCCAGGCAGGCAACAGGGCAACGGCCTCGCGGGCGTAGAGTCCCCGCCCCCCACCCCTTGTGTGCCCTGTTGAGGCCCTGCGTGCCAGACGGAGGCAATCGAGGGAGCTGCTGGGTGGATGCCCGCGCTTTGGTCAGTTTGAAGCTAGCGCTAGGTTGAGGCGTCGGATATCGTTGAGCACGGGCGTTCGGTTGGAGTGGCGCGTATGGTTGCGCGCCCTTGCATAAAGGGCCCGCAACTGTGCAGGTGCGTGGGAGCGCGGTCGGAGTGAGCTCGCCCTCGTCCCCAGGATGCGAGGTTTCTTAGATTGCAAATATGCGCTCATCGGGCAGACCGGGTTGAGTTGTCACTCGTCTCTGACGAAGTGCCGCGGGGACATAGCGACCAACGGCCTCAATGTATCCTTTTTGTAACACACTGTAAAAAGTGCAAATACAAGTTTTCGTTTCATCTCAACGGGTCGTCGCCTTCATCACAGCCGCAGCGCTGCACTAAACGCAGCGCAGGGCTGGCAGGAACTCTCAGGGTCATCAACGTCCGCCTCGCAAGGAGGCGACTTGGAAGAGAACGAGTCATTAGTGAGTCATGGGTGGAACCTGTAGTCTAAAGTACCCGGGACACAGCAGCTCCTTCCGTTTCTCTGTCCTCATCCCGCGCTCATCTAGAGTTAGCGACTGCGTCAAAGCTGCCTTCCATGTCTCGATAGAAGTATGTGTTGTGTTTTAGTTTTTTCCCCTGAGCATATCCCTGGTTGCGTAGTAGAGTGTGCGTAAAAGAGGGGGGACGTTCCTCCGATTTTAGCAGAGTACTAGGTTAATGTGTTATTGCCTGTCGACAATCTTCGTTCACATAGATTTCTAGACAATTGGGTATGATTATCCTCCACACAATTTGCGATTCTTCGGTAGTGATACGCCCCTGAAGCAAGGGAAAAATCGCCTTGCTGAGCGTACAATGGGTAGCAGTTATTAGCCTTTTAGGGGCGGTGCACACTAGGGACTCGGGCTGTTGGCATTTGCTGTAGTTTCACGTCGTCACGGTAAAAGACGTTTTCAGACAATTCTAAAGAATTCAGGGTACAACAGATAAATCTGATTCAAAATAAACTAACTCGATTTAAACTGAGTTTAAACACCGAAATTTTCCAGATTTGATTGCTTAATTAACAAACTGCGCTAAATTCTGTTTCAAAATTTGTTACAAACACCATGTTTTCTTGTGAGAGCATACTTAGCGTGCAGCGGCGTTTGACACAAACACAACTTACTGCCAGACTATTTCTCCTTTAGTTGCTTGGATCCGGCTGAATGTAACGAAACGGGCCACCGCCTCAGCAAGCGCCCGATTGCTCTTCCCGCTATCGCTTTTACGGCGCCCAATCAGCGAGTGCAGTGAGGCAAAAAGGACACTAGAATTTCTGATTACACTTATACATTGCATGATTCGCCCCCCCCCCGTTCCCCCCCCCCCTTCGTGTTAGTGGAGGTGGTCCGGCTTTTTATTGGAGGGGGTGGTGGTAGTTTTGGTCACAAGTAGCAGGCTGAGTGAATTCGCGTGCCTTTTCGTCGGTTGCTCTTTCTCTTCCAGCGCCTGTGTACAGGTGTCCACTTGACGCCGGTAACTTTCTGAATTGTAAAAGGGTCTGTCTTAGCGATGCATTTAGGTATTTTTCCTGGCGAAAACAGTCTAATGCCCTTTGAAGGTCTGTAATGATGTTTACGTTTTTACTCGAGACATCGATAAGTCGTATTACAAGAACGGCATTATGTGCTACCCTGAACTTGGAGTGTGTCTGATTTTCTTGGCGGTGGGTAATTTGGCGTACGTTAGGCTCTCCTATATCCCGCACATTATCACTGGCTTAAAGGGTATTGCCTCTTCTTTCCTTTATGCACATTCTTTGGTTATGCATGTAATATTGCTGGGAATTGGTTGAATACCTTCCCTTTTTTGGCAATTGCAGGGTCAGATCTTCCGCTATAATCTAAAGCGACGCCGAACATTGTTACAATGCTATTTTCTTCTATAACATTCCTACAAAATTTGGGCCGTTTTTAAGTTCGCCATGTGGTGCCCTCCGTCGTTTGCTCAACACAGATGCAGCCGAGGCTGAACCAGAGGAATATTGAACAGCTGTTTTCAATTGCATGTCATCAGACCCGCTCTAGATATATTCAATCACGATTTTTTCTTTATTTCTGACAGAATGGTGATATATATTTGCAACCAGTTTCAGTTAGGTGGCCTGATGTCAGTGCGGGAGTCAGGACCGGTAGAAAAAATTTGGGTGTGGCTCCACGCCTAAGGCGTTGCGCTGCTGACCCCAAGTACGCAGGTTCTATTCCCGGCTGGGCGGCTGTTTTGCGAGTTGAAGCAGACAATTTAAACGCACGTGCTTGGTGGTCTCCGTGCACATTTAAAACCCTAGGGGACCACAATTATTCCGGGGGTTAACACTATGCCGCGCCTCGTACTGCCGGTGAATCTTCGGCACGTGAATTGCCGTACAATTTCACAGATCTTTCAATGTAAACCTGTTTTGGTGTAATGTTTCACTTCGAGCACAGCTGGCGACTCTGTTTGTCCAGTACGCTACCACCTACCTGAGTATGACCGAACGTACCAGCGCAGGGTCTGCACCTGATAAAAAAGCGTGTCCTCACTTTTGTGTCGGTCTTATTATTGTCAATCTTTGCACATATCAGCTTGTTGTGCGAATATTCCTGATGCGGGCGAGCTTCAGCATCAGGGTAGCTCAGTGTAGCTTCAGCGTGGCAGCCGGTGACGCGGACGCGGGATTCGTATGGATCATAGCGGATGGCTAGAAGATAGAAGGGAATCGAAAAATGAGCCCAATAATGCTATCGCGTTGAAAAAATACCTGAGGATTACTCGACTCCCTAATGCGAAATTTGTGCGCAGAACGAGCTGCACATTTGTCGGTCACAGCACATTGATTGTGCGCCTTAGGAGAGCATCACGTGATCAGCAAACGCATGGCGCCACGCACTACTCTGCCGTTAACTGTTCGCGCGTTACTGCCACTGGGCATGTGGTTGTAAATCTTGTTTGAACCTCCCCGAGCACGTATCAGGTGGCCCGCATGAGCCACGCAACGACGCGAACGCCGAACGCCCAGTGTACGTGCTTCACGCATCGCGTGCTGGGCTTCTGTGGCATGTTTTTGTCACAGAGCCATCCCCTACACACTTTCGCCAGATTTCCTTCATCCGCTGTCATGAGGTCTCAGATTTGGTGGCACCTCTTTTCTCTGGGTTACCTGGTAGCAGATCGCCTCCGTGGAGCGTGTGGTGCTGCCTCGGTATACCGCCTTTCCCGCCACCCTTTTTCGACACTTCTCATTTTTACTTGTGTTTTTAGTGTTCCCTCGTATCACTCGGTTACCAGTCTGGCGACGACGCTCAACCACAATAGCGGACGCTTAACGTTTGCGCACTAAAACGCAAGAAGCGAGTAGCGGCGGCTTTGTGGCCTCCGTGAATGCCCACGTTTTTCTTTAGCTGGCCTGGGCCGTGGGTAAAACGAATTCATAGTTGGTAGCGCATCTATGCTACACAATTTAGAGATCCTAAATTTCAGCCGAGGAAATCGCAGTAACAACGTTATGCCATTTTAGTTGTGTAACGTTGTATAATGTACAGTATCACGCATAGGCTAGGCAGTGTTTTAAACATCTATATGCTCATCTCCCATACAGCAGCCTCCAGAAAGCAGGGCTCCGAAATGCTATAAAACGTTCAGTGGGGTCCTTTTTAGTGATACGCCGGGTATGGAGATTACAAATGACGTCATCAAACGCTTTTTTTCGGAAAATGTAGCATTACTCATTTAAGCGGTATTATAAAATTCCAATCGCACTCCTTCTATATAGACAGGTCGACCATAAAAACATTCTCCTACCACGCTTTTAAATAACTAGCTCTTAACTTTTGAACAATTCCCTTCGTTTGGGAAAACCTGATGTGCTTTTTCTTTGAGCTCAGAGGTACTGATGTATGCTGGGGGCAATCAATTCCTATATTCGTGTCTTTTGCAACTAAATTATGCTATGTACTTACTCTGACACGAAGAAACTGTGTGCTGAAATTCTGTGCACCTGTTTTCGAGAGAAAGTTGGGCTTGGTTAATGCATTTCAACAGCGACATTGTTGGTTCTGGCAGTAATGTGTGCAGCGTCACCAAGGGCGTTCCGCAGAACTTTTTGCAAAGGGGGGGGGAGGAAGCGCACGGTTGGATAGCACCAAAAAGGCGCTATTTGTAGTTACACAAAGCACAACCAGCGAATTAGAACCAGACTTGTAGGATATACATTGGATTTTATTACCGAACAATGAAATAAAGTTAATAAAGAAAATGCGAAGAGTCACTGTCACTTTGTAAAGAGTGGCCAGTCCCCCTGCGTGAGGGTTCTCGACTCACGCCAAATGATCACCAGCACACGGCACAATACATTCATAAACATAGAACTGCACTCCGTCAATCTTCCTTGAATAGCAGCTGCAGACGCCTCGGGTTTTTCTGGCCAAGTTGCGAGATGACATGTGTGAAGAAGTCTGTTGAAATGGCTCACGCAATAAAGACACTACTCGTCTCCCTGACTTTTAATGCAGTACAGATGTTTTGAGGGGCTGATTTATAGGTTGCTTTTTTTTAGGCTAGGGTGGTGCCGAGATTTCGCAATTTTGAAGGAAACGGTTTACAAGGTAATGGGATGGCACGGGAGGATGTTTTTATAGGTGTAGCGATGAAGATTTTTGCGCTAGATATAGCTGTAACTTTGTCCAAAAACCAAAGTTCTTGCGGTAAGACTGCATAAATCTAGAGTTTTGAAAACAAAAAACAAAAAAAAACGTCAAACCTTTCAGAATTGTTCGCTACCTTCAATAGCCAGCACAGGTAATTTGTTTCACTGCCGTCACATGACCGGCAATGTTAGTCAGTGTCTAAAGTGCAATGTTGACCGCAGTCCTGAAGTGCGTTACAAACGGATACGCAGGACCAAAGTGTGCTAATCATTTGAGTAGCGTGGTTTGTTGCGCTAGTTGGTTCACCTACATAATTAAAAAAACAACATTGCGCTAAAGGACGGGACAAAGCAGAGAACGTCGGTGTCGTTCTCTCCTGTCTTCCGCCCTTCAGGGGAAAGTTATTTTATCATTGACCAACCAAGCTGTGCAGCTTTTTTGTAGTGCATAAAAATATCCGAATTTGCAAGGGTGGCAGTTGCCCTCCCTTCCCCCCCTTCTGGACGATGAGCGTCACCCATTATCTGGGGCCTAGTTACTGAAGCCGTTTAAAGCGTTTGTTAGCCCGATTTTTATGAGGAGCACCTGGCGTCTAAGCTTGAACGTGGCACTCGCACAAAAACACTTAGAAAATAGTTCACGCGCGTGCACGCCTCAAGTGGCGAGCGGAAGCCAGCTCACGTCCAGTTCACGAAGCCGGTGAACCCCCCAGTTTTAACGACAATATAGATAGATGGTGTCAACATCTAAATGAACAATTTAAAACCTTATGCAATGCGTGGTGGTGTGTCCTTCAGGGCTTACGTAGAAAGAAATCCTCCAGATTCGTGATGGTTAAGGCTTTGCGCAAATTAGTGCAAGCTTTACCAATTTTTGGGTGTCATCATAACATTATTCTATGTTGAAAGAAGTTTATGCGCAAGTTCATCTCACGTAACATAAGTTAGACAAAGCGCCTTTGAAATTTCATGAATATTTTTGGAAAGGGTGCTGTAAACAAAAACACTGATACAATCCTATTCTCCAACACCAAGTTTATGAATTCGGGTTTGCTTGAAATGGCGGGAATCCAGTAAGCAGTTAAAAAAGAACAGCTTAAAATCTAAAACACTTGCTGGTGGGTAAAGTTAGGTTCAATGTTGCTTACATTTAGAAAGCTAAAGGAAAATAAAATCGGTCCTTTACAAGCTCTTCTTTTCCAATGAGTGATGTACTTGTGTTTTGTAAGACACCCTGGTTCTCCAGCAACTTTGCTATGGAAATTTAGATTGGCTCCACCCGTGCACAGGGCACCTTGAGTAATCTTGCTGACGGTATTGGCGACACCGTGGACCCCGACCCCATGCTTACGCTGCAATGTACCGCGGCTAGGAGTTGTAATGCGAAGGGCAGAAACCACAAACGGTGGCCGTCGGAACCCAGGTCAAGCTCCGGCGAATGGTATCCCTGTCTGTTTACCAGGCAGAGAGCTCTCTCAAGCTATCAGGGTAATGTTTGGGAAAAGTGTACCCGTCCCCTGATTTTACACTGTATCATATGATAACGTTTAAACCCCCCTCCAAACTTTATCGGCCCCCGAAAAAGGCTGGACCGAAGTTTTTTTCCACCACTTCCTAACATGAGTCCTCCAAAACAACAACTACACTCGCTTCATAGGGATGGAATCCATCGACCAATCAAAACCTCTTGCTTCGCAGTCGGTGTTTCTTGTTTCAAAGTTTCTTGAGGGTATCGTTGGAGAGTCGTATAAGGCCAGAAAACATCGAACCGGTGAAATCCTTGTTGTGGTCAGTAAACCAGGATCAGGCCGATAAACTTCTTACTCAAACCCGCATTGTCGATCCAGCCATCCCAGTCTCACCCCACTGAAGCCTAAAAAGCTCCCAGGGCGTGGTCTCCATAGTGAATGAAACTGAACCCGACTTGCTGGAGGGCTTTCGTGGTGTGGGCGCAACAGCAGTCAGGCAAACAGCCATATGAATAGACGATAAACAAATACCCACAAAGCACCTCCTCGTAACCTTTTACAGGTCGACCCTTCCGGATTACATCAATGCAGGTTTCGTGCGATGTCTATTCCGGCCTTACATCTCGAACGCGCGGCGCTGTTCCAAGTAGCAACGGTTTGGCCACGGCACAAACACCTGTCGCGGCCGACTTACCTGTGCAATATGTGCCCAGCACGACCACCCGTCCGAAAACTGTAACATGTAACACTTTCTTTGCGTAAACTGCCAGGGTCCACATGCGGCCTACTCCAGGAAATGTGAAAAGTGTGAACTTGAAAAGAAAACCCTCAACATCAAGATCACTGAAAACATAACCTTCCCAAAGGCGCGGAAGAGTTTCGACTCTTTCCCTCTGGGGAGGTACGCAGACACAGAAAGCCGGCGGGTGGAGCGTCGTCTGGCTTCGGAAGGGACACAGTACTGCAAGTCAGACCTTGCCCCGCTTCCGTCCTTCCCCTCGGGCTGCCCCTGGTGGCCGATCCCATCTATAGACAGCTTGCTGAGCCAGCACGGTTGTGGAGACAACCATGTCTGGGGAGAGTGATGCTGCATCTACCACTTCCGCTCCACCGTCCCACTCCACACGTGAGAGCACGGAAGAGATAGCAACGGATGCACCCGCGGCAGCTCACACCCACGCCGCACCATCGGCGCCATCCGAGACGTTCTTGATGTTCTAGGTGGTTGCGGGACAGGTAAAGCGCGCGAAAAGGGTGCGCGGTGCAAGGAGCCTCATAACTCAGGCACTCCGAGGACATCCGATGAGGAAATAGATAAATGACCGAACTTGTTTGCATTGCACCGCAAGGAACGTGTTCCTATGCCAAAGCCTCCCTACAAGCCCAAAAAGACGAGAGTCACAATCCCGGAAGATGACACATTATCATACACACTCGTGTAGCTCTCACACTAAAAATTGGGAAGAGAAATCCTATTTCAATGGAACAGGAGAGGCCATCTGAAAAATCTTTGTTATGTGTACAAAATACAGCGCTCCAATCAGCCAAGTGTCCCATGTCTATAAGAAACACATTTAAACTTCAAGCATACAATTTTTTAAAGAGTTACCTGGTATTTAACAAGGACAGGGATGGTGGTAGTACATCTTCAGGGGGTGTGGCCATCATTGCCCGAAAATCCTTTGGCGTGTCACACTATCCAATTACAGACCGTCTTTAAGGCTGTCGCCATTCGTGTCATAATTTTGAATAGGCAAATTACACTATGCCTCATTTACATCCCCCTGATTTCGAACTCTCCAGCTCAGATTTCGAGGGCTTTGTAGATCAGCTACACACACCTTCCATTCTTTTAGGCGACCTCAACGCCCATAACTCTCTTTGGGGCTCTGCTCGCACGAATGTCCGAGGTCGCCTTATAAAAAAAATATCCAACATCTTCGGGAGCTCGCCTATTAAATAAAAAAAAGCATACATACCATAATATAGGACACAACACTTATTCACACCTGGACTTCGGTAATGGATGTGCAGTACTCTTTCAATCTCTTGAATGAGTTGTTGGCACTAACCCATATGGTAATGACCACTTCCCAACCACATTAACATACATAGGTAAAGGCCCGAACAGTTCACCTTCTTATAACAGGTTCAATGAAGCTAGAGCAAACTGAAATAGATTTACAGAAACGTACATACGGAATATACATCCCTGTCCAAACTTTTTGCGAATTGCCAATCTCTTTCTCTGCCTTTTTCACACAGAGTAAGAGAGGAGGCGCCAGCTCTCGGTATCTTCTTTGTAGACTGGTACACATCATCAATTACTGACATTTTTCACAATGGCAACTTCAGCCTGTATCATGAAATTTATGTTTTAAAAACAGTGGTCCAAGAACTGCGATTCCGCAGCCCTTCTTGTCGCTGGAAAATAAATATAAATGTGCTAAATTTGATAGTAATGCCTCAAAAAATTTACCTATGCTGTGTGCCGCTCATGGCCCTAATTTTAATTCTTGCAGAAACACGAACCTTCACACCACTATCCTCTCAGCAGAAGCATATGACATTTTATTGATGATACAACACGTTCTTAAAAAAAACTTCTAATTCGTTTTTAAGATGCTCTGAGCGTTGCACCCGCATTATCATCACACGGACAGACAAAAAACCCCATTGCCAATCGTGTTTTTACTGCTGCAATGACTGCATATGAAAACATTTTCAACTAGTCCTGTGCTGCGTTCCCGTCCATGTGGGAATGTCGGGGAAAGAGACTGCGGATCAAATGGCCGCCGCTGCTGCCCTTACAAATACAGTGGACATACCAACAATACTCTATACTGACCTCAAGCCCCACATAAGACAACACCTTCGCAAAACCTGGCAAGCCGACTGGAATAAACAACAGGCAACAACTTACACCTAATAAAACCACAATTAAGGCGATACATTACTGATTTACATAACACATTCTTCAAAGTCGCCCTAGCTAGATTGCGGATAGGCCACACGCGCGCGACACAGCGCCATCTGCTTACTGGATCTCCAAGACCCTTGTGTAGCAGATGTGGCGAGGGTCTATCCCCAATTAGCATTCTAAATACATGGAAAGCACTCCACACGACAAGACGTAAACATTTCCCACAACTATACAGGCAACACATTTCACTACACCCAGCACTATGTTTAGCTGATGATCGCATGTTTCCTCTACAGCGCACTTTAAGGTTTCTAAGCAAAATCCAAATTTTTACCCCTCATTTTCTATCCCCCGTAAA
Source organism: Haemaphysalis longicornis (assembly GCF_048455015.1). Lineage (NCBI taxonomy): Eukaryota > Metazoa > Arthropoda > Arachnida > Ixodida > Ixodidae > Haemaphysalis > Haemaphysalis longicornis. The sequence goes on along the minus strand of NW_027526233.1, from coordinate 66,499,723 downwards.
TTTTGCCCCTAATTTCATGCCATCCACGATCACACCCTGGCAATTTACACCAGTCATCTTCATTGTCTTCTACTGATTTTATTTTAGAGTTGATATCCTCATTAGTCATAGATAACCATTGTTTTGGAGCTTGTTGCCCTAGCTGGTCTTGCGGAATAAGCAACCTACCACCATCATCATTTAGCTTGCCTTGACATCTAAGCTTATTTTGTTAAACGATTAAAATTTCCCTGTAGCTCGCATATCAATCAATATGGGTGATAAGTACCTTTACACTAAATGATGAAGGCACGACATTCTGATTATTGTTTTGGTAGTGCTTTAAATACGATCATTGTGAAGCGTGAACGTGTACAACCTCCATGCGTGTTGAGATAATTAAGTTTAACAGGCACGTACGCATACGATGGTGGCGTAATAAAAATATCATTGAATTTAATTTTTGGTTGCTTTAATAAAGGTGATGTCCCAGTTTTCATTAGTTTATCCACATACATAACCACGTGCTTGTACCTGTGAGTGAGAAGTAGCCACAGTTGCTCATCCAGTATTTTGATTTCTAGGAGATGCCAAAGTCCTCCTGGGAGTTTTGAGGGAGGGGGTGTACAAAAACCTAAGTACGCAGAGAAAGGACGAGTGTTCGAGTCAATCACACAACTGTGGAGCTGTTTGCCAAAAACACAAAACGCGTTTCATGTATCACATGGCTTCTTTAGCCATCTCGTGCAATCCCCATGGAGCCTTCTTTTCTTCTTCACCTGCACCTCGTCTCCCACTTGTCGAGAATTCGCGATGAGTCCGTTTCCCAGGTTTGACTCTTTCACGCTTGACATTTTGCTGATTCCAACCTCTTGTACATTTAAACTAATAACGTTTCAGGTTAAAACAATTCTCATGTCTGGATTTAATCACATTTCCACAACTTGCGTGAGACACTTCCGTTAGACAACATATAAGAAAATAGTTCTCACGATAATATGCACCACCTCATATCAAACAGAAAGGAGGCAACATGTTTTGTAAGCCGAGCCTTCTCATTCTATTAAAACCAATGCCGGTTCGCCGTAGCCATGGGCGTAAACAGGGGGTGCAAAAGAGACACTTGCCCTCCCCTCGCCCAAGGCCCACCAGAAGAGCAGCCAACTTTCATCCGTTCTCTGCCCTCCACTCACAACGCAACAGGTTCCCCCTGAAGAAAAAAATCCTGCCGACGACGATAGCTCAACGACCTTAGGTCAACATGCAAAACAGAAGGAAAAGGTTGTTCTTTGGTAATCATGTTTGCAAGCTCCTCCAGACACCTACAAAACGTCTATTACGATTGGACTAGGGCACGTCTTGCGTAGGTCGCTAGAAGTTATTACAAGTAGGTGTCTTCGATTCTAAGCTAGAAAAGTCGAGCGCACGACAATAATTACAATACCGCGCGACGATACGCATTATTGAAAACGTACTCAACACCTTATAAAATGCCATCTTTTAGCTCTCTTGCAACAAACGTCATGTAGACGTCTGTAACAGCTCAAAACCTGACTCACCTATTAGTGTTACCTTTCAGCTATCTATAGAAAATGCAGGGTAGATATCTCATGGTCGATCTTTTGTAGGTGTCTTAACTAGTTTGCAACATTACTGAGCCAGGAAAAAGGTCTTGTACACGTTGAGGTGCGTATGTCTTCTAGTCATCCTAGCAAAGATGACTTATCAATATCTCACGCCGCTCAAGACGTCGGAGATATTTCACAGGTGTCCTGTAGCTATCTCTCATAGGACATCTGCATGATGGGCCGAAATAGACGTCTTATAGATAACCTTCATAGCACACGATGTCTAAGACCGGAAGACAATGGTAGACTTCTGTAAGACGTTTTGTGTTCATTGGTTATGTGGTTCGGGCGGCTAAGACTGCCGTGTTTCCACGACATTAAGGGCGAATCAAGCACATACTGGGCATGTAATCATAGCAAATAGAACATTACGAACATGATCGCAAAAGATTCGTAAATTGAACTTTGTGTACTGCAGTTCGTGGGCCTGCGTCTCCTACGTCTACTCCTATACTTGCTCCTTTAGCACTGAGGTTCGGGAAAAACATAGGTGCTACCTGAACTAGTCGTGTTGCTGGAGAAACAGCGGCTCTATAGCTGCCACTCAGGAATCGTCGGATACCCAGCCTTTGCATGATCATTACTAGCACCATCATAATACGTGAACTACAGTCCAGACGCCTCTCACAAAGACCTCAAACCTATCCTGTCCAACACCAGTTGAGTCTATTGTTTCCCTCAGTATTTCCTCATTGCCTCCACACGTAATTGGCATTCTCCCCTTTTCAAGACGCCTGTCTTGATACTCATGCTCTCACCATGGTAGTCGATCGATTGCCAATTCGCCTAACGTACAGCCCAGCCCACGTCCGTTTCTTTTTTTATATTTAAAATGTGATAACATTCAATCTAGTTTTTTCTGGTGAAAAGAACTCGTCTATTGTCTACGTGTTACTTAGATCGTTACTCGTTCCAGTGATTTTTCAGCCCACCTAGATTGCTTTCGAGTTGTTGAATAAAAGGCCATGTTTCCACTCCATCAGTCATCGCCTCCCCTTTATTTATTTACTTACGGTTGAACGTTTTCTATGTCTAGCAGGCCTGGATTGTTCCGTCTACAGGCTTTCACATCTCTTCCAAACTCGACCGCATTAGCAGGCGTTTGAAGCCGTAGCCAAATACAAATCCAATGACGGCGCTTCAAAACCAAATAAAATGCTGTTAGCAATCAAGACGTTGATAGGCCGCTCGGGTAGACACCGTTTTTATAACGCGCGCGGTGACCTGGGGTTTTAAACAAACCTTAGCGTTTTTCTTTCTTTCCTATCCGCTGCACATTCGATTGTCCGGCACCGCTGCGGCGCGGTACTTTTGAACTACGGGTTGTCCCAGTGGTTAGTTAGCCCGTTCACGACGTAGAGTTCGCAAGGTCGATTTCCGGCGGCTCCCTAACCCATTCGGTGTTTATATTCGGTGTTGTTTTCAGGACGTAATATTCAGTGCGGCCTAAAGTGTCCTGCTTTAACCAAGGTAATGAAAACGATGTTTTGTCGTGGTTCTACAGACTTCAGGTAGATATATGATAAAATATTTGGTAAAGAACTGAATGGTAAAAACATGTATGGAAAAAACTGTACGCAAGAAGTGGCCAGTTTGTATTCACTGAAAAACAGCAAAATCGTGGCATTTCGGGCATTTGGCTTCTCGAGATTCACCATTTAACTTGTTTGTAATATATCGCTGTAACATCTGGTAGGCCAAACAACAAGGCCGGTACTTAGAATAAAATCGGAAGAGATGTAAAAATCAGCAAAATAATTTCTTTATGGCTACTTACGAGCTCAATTTAGATATTTTAGTGAAGCAGTGTTTTTAGAATATTAGAGCGAATTAACAGTTCCTCGTGTGACAAAGAATAACATTCGACTTTGTTATGACAAAGGGCTTCTTGGGAATTACAAAATACGTGTTTTGACTCCCCCGATACGCAAAAACTTACTTGTCGCCAAGAGAAAAGTAACAGCGGGGGAAGAAGCCATCATACAAAAAGGGGGTGAAGTTGCAAACTAAATGTGCATTCCTTAAACAAATTTACTTTGTATATATGTACTCCCCGTGTTACGCCAGCATACAAAATTTTCCAGTTTCCCCAACAGTGATACTATAATGAGTTTGTGGTCATTATTGTATTTCGCAACAATAGTAACCTTGTAGCGTCTAACGACTACGATGCGAAACATTGCACCCCTTAAAACACTGGATGATTGCTTCTCTATGTCTAGTATACGCAAATGATTCTTAATCCTCGTGATACATATGAGATCATCTGTCAGCGCAAATAAACAGGCCGGTGTATAAAAATATTTCAAACCGTGTGATATCTCTGTCCAGTATGGGCAATTTCTTATTACTGCTATGCAGTCTTTCTCTCACCCCCCTCCGTTCCTCCCCCCCCCCCACAGTTTTCACTCTGGTGACACAGATTTACTTGAGGCCGCTCCAGGGCTCCTCCTCGCCACTACCGACTTCACTTTTACAACGCTTGTCACAACAATTATTCCCCTCGCCACCACTGATGCCTCTGTCACACGTTGCGCAATCGACTGACTGTGGCCGCAGCGGCGTTATCAGATGATTGCGTAAAATCAGCACCAGCGCGAACGGCTTGAAAGGCCCCACCACCGCCGCCGCCGAAAATGTAGGCGCGGCCGTTGCCGCTTCAAATTCCATCTCACCAATTAGCCGCACGTTCGTTCCGGTACCAAGCAACTTGCCTCCTTCGAATGCCGGCGTGAGCACATTATTCTTATTTTGCTTGAAAGCCATGCCCAGAAAAGTTGTCGCGTCGGCAGTCGTCTTTGACCAGCTGGTCATAGTTCCTCTAGCGGAAGAATAATAACAGATCTCATTCTGGTAGCATATAAGTCTTTCTCTCTCCGTTCGCCAGTGTGTTTCGCGACTAATTAGGCGCCTGTCTCCCGTTGTTAGTTTAGGCGTGTGCGGGGTGGGGGTAAAGGGAGGGGACACGCACGCACATCAGGACTTAACCCCGCACCGATGACATGCCCGTTGAAGTGGATGGAGATTTAAACGTAGCAGCCTCATGGCTCGATACGCCGAGTCGGCTGTCCCCCGCAGTTGAGTGGTTTGGGACTGGGTTGGTGTGTTGGACAGACAATGAGATGCCTACACTGGGCAGCGAAAGGCACACCACGTTGTGTGTCCACCATTACAGAGGTCGATACCCTCGAGCTGTCAAGTCGGTATGGGACGGACGCATTTCCCTAGCACGGAGGAAGAAGAGTAGAAACTTAGTAAGCGTCAGGCTGAACAGAAGCGTGAATGGGCGTGAAAATCACGGAAAGGCGCTGCACCACGGTTGCGGCCTCATGTTTCAACTGGTCGTGTAGCTGCAAATCCTTCCCGGAGGAGCAGCAACAGGCCCCTTGCAACGCGGACGACAGCCAATACCGCTCGTTCAGTTTAAATGACTTCAGAGGGTCACGTTCGACGGTATCTTTCAGTTTTAAGCTACTGCTACCTGTTGCCTGAATATGGGTTCACAGGTTGGGAGAGGAGGTCGGTAGTAGGGAGGCCTGCCACGTGCGGGTAAAGGTTTCATACCCTTACTTATAACATGTCGGTTGTGAAAGTGTGTGATTCGAAGCGGCCGTCAAAGAGCCCATTGCGAACGGTCCGGTGCCATCTGTGGTAAAATGTGTTCGGTTCGCGTATTAGGCCACCAGTAAATGCCCACGACGTGAGAGGGAAGGAGACAGCTCTACATTGGACCGCTTGGATAAAGTTCGGGTCTTTTCCAAAGTTCATGCAGGTAACAGGCTAGAAAGAATGCTCAGTAGCAAATTGTAAACAAACGTGTTTTGTTTTGTGTACTCTTTTGATGGCGTGCTGCTTTGCTGGTCACCCTTCACAGGGTGGAAGGGCGCTTAATATTTTCGAGTATTGATTGATTGTTGAGTTTAACGCGCGGACGCAACGCAGGCGATTAGGCGCACAGTAGTGGTGGGCTCCGGAATAATTTTGACTTCGGAGGTCTTGACGGGCTGCGCAATCTCGTACAGGCGGGCTTTTTTGCTTTTCGCCTCCGCCAGCAAAGCGACCGCAGCGGCCGCGAATCGAACCTGCGTCCTCATGCTGTTCTTGTTTCGCGTAAGCATTTGTAAGGTAATTTGTTCACTATCAACACGTGTGTTTAACGAAGTTTTTCATTTCACATTATTTATTTTTGTCACCCTGTATCACTGAATTTTATTTTCAGGTCAAACAAATACTAAGAAATGATTCCCTGCCTCTAATAATAAGTCGCTTTGAGAGGAACAACAAACAATGGTTGTTTAAACTTTTTAAAAAAGGTGGCACATCTCTTCCGTAAGTAATTTTAGTGAATCATTTGGGCACCCTTGGTATGGAGAAATGTAGTTTTCTACCTTTGTTAAACTGTCTGTCCTTGTGCTTGCGCGAAAGTTTTCTGTTTGAAAACGCGGTTTTTCACTTTTCTCGCAGTGAACACCAAAAAAAACCTGTTATGAGAGTTCTGGAAATATTTATTAGTAACACTTACACTTAGCAGCGCGACCCAGGGCAAGTTTCTGTAAGGCGACATCCAGCAACCTAGTGACTACTCCAAAGCAATGCTCCCGCATTGTTTCATCCAAACCGCAGCTCATGTGGACCAATTACTTTAACCTAAGTAATCGCCGTGCTAACTTTAGTAATCCCCGTAGTAAAACCCAAAGCCAATCATCGCGAACTCTCATGGCATCTTCTATCTTGATGGGTATTCTGAAACGCGGATTTAGCTAAGTGTATATTTTCACGAAAAAAAGGATTTGTCATTTGAACCATCTATGAAGTTCTGTGATGATGCTTGTTGTATTTTTTGGCGCAGTGCCAGCCGCGGCAAAGAGCGCCAAACAAAAGTACATAACAGAAAACAGTGGCTACTCAAATGTCTAAGCCAGAATAACAGTACATTCAAGCAAAGGCAATGGTGATGGCTGGTGTATAGGGCCAGTTTTTACTAGCAAATGAAGAAATGATAGGAAATAATAGGAATTAGAAAATGATTGAAAATTAGGTTTAAAAAGTTAAAATTAGACCAGTATTTAAAAACGCGTTGCACAGAAACCATGGCATTGTCACCCCAAAACAAGAAAGGCTGTAGCGGAATGTGTTATCTGTATAGTTCCTTGAATTGTCGGTGTCTTGTTGAATCGAGTGCCTTGCATGTGATTAGGATTTCGGCTACAGATAGGCCCTCCCCACACCAGCTACACCCGGGTTTGGAGAGCTAGTGAGCAGGTGTGAGTGCGTCGCATGCGTGTGTCCTCTTCCAGAACCTGGCCAAGGCGATTTCCGTGTGTCTGTTGCGTATGTCCGTAAAACATGTTCAAAAGTGTTGTTTTATTAGGTGTAACTTGTTGTCTATCGGTGTATTCCAGCCCCCTTGCTATTTATTGCGAAGGTGCTTTCTTATTTGTGGCTTGAGGTCAGTGTAGGATACTGTTGCTATGTGCAGTGTATTTGTAAGCACAGCAGCAGCGGCCATCTGATCCGCGGTCTCATTACCGGCTATCCCAGAGTGGCGAGGCACCCAGCACACAGTCAGTTCAAGATTAGAGGCATATGCTGAGGTAAGGGTCTTTAGGACGAGATTGATGACATAGTTTTTGGGTGACTTTGTGGATGACAATGCTTGCACCGAACTCAACGAATCAGAATTAACGACAGACGTAGGGATGTTAAGTTCAATGATATGATTTGCAACAAGAAAAAAGGCATACACCTCCGCTGTAAAAATACTGGTGTTAATATTCATGGTTGTACTTGAATTAAATGGGGACCGTGCGCAGCACAGGACACGGTGGAGGATGCGTGTGACGCGTCGCTGTAAAACTCTGCACAGCAATATTTATCCTGTAAAAACAAAAAATGCTGCAAACGTTCACTTCTTGGAACTCGATTTTTTCGAATTTTGGCAACTGACATGTCACATAGCGCAGGGCGAACTTTCCATGGGAGTACAAGCGTGCTACATGGTGTTTTATCGGTATCTAAACAGGAGACAGTGAATTGAGACACCTGCTTAATGACTCTGAGTGAGATATGTGCAGAGATAGTTGGGCGATTTAAAAAGATCTGGGATGTGGAGGAATAATTGAAAATAGGTGTAAAAAGATGGTCATACATAATGAAACTTTAAAAACAAATAAAAAGTCAACAAAGGTTCGCTGGTGCGATAAGCACCATTTGCCACACTCTGCATAAAGTCTCTGGACAGGGCTAGTTCAGAATGCGCCACACGAAAGGCAAATCTCCAAAGGCAGTACTGGGCCGAGCATTTTAGTGCTGGTTTTGTTGCCTACCCATAGACTACACTTACATAGTCCAAGCGAGATCCCACAAAACTGGAAAAAACACGCAAAATAAGTTATTTGTCCGCATCCTAGAACTGGTGTGACAGGATTTTAAGAATGTTGATTGTTTGCAAGCATTTATGTTTGAGCTGTTTCATATGGAGAATGATCACAAGCTTCTTATCTAGAACTGCACATAAAAACTGCGAACTCCGGATTTCACCAAATTCCCCTCGACGAAGCCACGTCGAAAATCTGGACATTCGGTACACCCTTTGGGCGTTACCGCTTTTTGAGGCTACCATTTGGCATATCGTCAGCACCCGAGGTGTTTCAAAAGACTTTGAGTGAAATTTTTCATCGGGATCCGGGTGTTCGCGTATATGTTGACGATGTCCTAACCTGGGGAGCCACTAAAGCAGAACACGACGCACGCCTTCGCAATGCCCTGCAGCTAGCTAGCCAAGCTGGCCTGACCTTTAATCCACACAAGTGCAAGTTCGCGCTTCAGGAAGTAGACTTTCTAGGCGATGTTATCAGCCACAACGGTATAAGACCAAATACCGCACTTAGCGCATCACTGGCCGAGATGCCAATCCCGCAGGACAAGGCAGCCGTACATCGGAGGCTGGGTGTAGCGAATTATTTTGGAAAGTACATTCCCAATCTGGCAGATAAGACCAAGCTACTGCGCAGCCTTGTCAAGAAGGACACAGTTTTCGAATGGAGTGATAATCACAAAGCGGAGTGGAAAGGCACAGGCGAGACACTCAGCAGTGCACTGTTGTTGGCACTCTTTGATGCGGCCAAGGAAAAAAAAATTAGCTCAGATGGGTCAAAAGATGGCTTTGGAGCCGCACTTTTGCAACTTCACGGTGACAACTGGCGTCCGGTCGCCTACGCGTCACGCGCTATAACGGACAGTGAACAAAGATACTCGCAAATCGAGAAAGAAACAGTGAGCATAACGTTTGGTTGTGAAAAGTTTAATCATTTTGTCTACGGCCGACAGATCACTATCGACCACCGACCGCTAATAGCGATCGCGTCCAAAGGAATTGGGGATATCCCACCCCGCCTTCAACGTTTCTTTATGCGCTTGCTGAAATATGATTATGTGCTTCAGTTTGTCCAAGGGAAGGAGTTGCTGCTAGCCGACATGCTGTCGAGGTCACCCCCCGCAACGCAGGCGACACTTTAGGATCGACAGAAGACGTAGAAATTCATGCAATCGCCACGGTCTCGGACATGGTAAGCAAGAAAACATTTAGTCGTCTGGTTGATGCTACTGCGAACGATGATGATCTGCAGAAAGCAATGGCGTACTTGAGAGGAAATGTTGATCTCGGTGGCAGGTTGAAGCCATTCGCTGCAGAACTGTCGACCATTCAAGGCATTTTGCTGAAGGGCACCAAAGTAGTTGTCCCTAAGTCGATGCGAGCAGAAATGCGGCAAAGCATACATGAGGGCCATTTGGGCATGAACAAGTGCAAAGCGAAGGCCCGACTGTTGGTGTTCTGGCCTGGGCTCAACGACGATATCGAGACAATGTTGAAGGAATGCGCTGTATGCCGCAAGTACGCGTACAAGCAGCAAAGAGAGCCATATATTCTTAGACCAATACCGAACTACGCTTGGTACAGAGTCGGCGTCGATATCTTCCAACACGGCGGGAACTCTTATCTGTGCGTGTTTGATGCGCTCTCCAATTTCCCAGAAGTTGAACCACTAAGTGACACAAGAGCAAACAGTGTGATTGACAGGTTGAGTTGCATCTTTGTGAGATACGGGATTCCGGTCGAAGTATGCAGCGACAATGGCCCTTAGCTTTCTTCTCATGAATTTGCTCTTTTCGCATCCAGGTACGATTTTAAGCACGTGACGTCGAGCCCTGGATTTCCGCAGTCAAACTGACTTACGGAGAAAGGTGTCCAAGTGGTAAAAAGAATACTAAAAAAAACGCAGGAAACCTATGACCACTTTTGGCGTGGCCTTCTTGGTTACCGTTCGACACCGCTGGAAGATGGTCGATCACCGAGTGAACTTTTACAAGGGAAGAGGTTGCGCACCCAACTACCAGACTTCAAACGGCAGCCCAGATGCCTGGTTTTCAAGCGCAAGCAACGTGATCCCAGCAAAAGGAACCTGACAGACCTTAAGGAAGGGGAGGTTGTTAGGGTTCATGGGAAGGCATGGAACCGAAAAGCTAAAGTGGTAGGACTGACTGCGCCGAGGTCCTATCGTGTTACCGAAGAGAACCAAGTGCTCCGACGTAACCGCAAGCACCTGATGCCTATGCTCGAGCCGTTTCAGCAGATTCCGGTCGAAAGCGACGAGTCCGACATCGAGATGGGCCCGGACGTGCAACCGCCACCGATGCCGCAGTCAACGGTCCTTCAACCGGCACCGCTGGAGCAAAGACGGTCCGGTCGAACAACTCGCCAACCAAGACGCCTTGACTACCACCAAAACTTTAACCAAGTGGATTCCATATGTGCAACTAACCCTTGAAAAACAATAGAAGATGTATCGTGCAAGCTGCGCATGCTCGTACAAACCGGCCGTGACTATCAATGCAAGCGATTACAGCCACACGTGACTGTGTTCGGCATAGCTATAAAAGCACGAAGCTACAACCAATAAAGGCTTTCCCCCCGTTCTGTCGTGACTGATGCTGTACACTAGCCTTCTGTTAAGGATCATCTCCAGAAGCTTGCACAGGCAGCTTGTGAGTGTGTTGGGACGATACCTTGCGGGTAATATTTGATCGTGTCCTCCTTTAAGAAAGGCTACTACTATCGCTTTCCTCCAAGACAAGGGAACGTGCCCCGAAAGCCAAATCTTATTGTGTAAGTGGAGAAATGTTTCTAAGGTGTCTGCATGCTTGTGTTGTATCATTGAGTATGTAATGTTGTCTGCACCAGGAATTCGAGGCTCACACGTGCCCAGGGCAGCGCTTAACTTATGAAGTGTAAATTCGCAGTTGTAAGTAGATTTTGATTGGTTTTTGTCATGTAAGCGCTTCTTTTCGCAGTTTTGTATTCCATGAAAGTGCTTGTGGAGTATGCAGAACTGGACGCGTGTTGGAAGGGCTGTGCGAATGCGTTGGCCTGGTCTTCAAGTGTTTCCCCTTTTGAGCTGTCAAGGGGCAGGCTGTGTGTATGTTGTTCGTTAAGTTTGCGTATTTGTGTCCATACCTTGTGTGTGTCTGTGTATAATTTATGGACCTGAAGAAGGCGCGCCAACCCTCCCTTTTCGCCTCACTGCGCACACGCTTCCCAAGGGTTTTTGGCTGTTGAAGGATGCAAGGTTATTCGCCGTTGGGTACTGCTGAAGGACACCCACGCCTCGTTCTGGGCCTAACGCACCCGCCTACAGTCCTCACTCCACCATGGCCTTCTTTGGTGGCGCGGGGCACCGGAGGCGTGGGGATAGGATTGTTTCGTGGCGTCGAGGATTTACGCCATTAGTTGGGCTGCATCCTCCACGTTTAGGTGTTTTATGCATGTTTGGTGTAGTTTAGATGTTTCTGTGAATGTACTCAAGTTTGCTTTTTTATTCATTAATCCTTTTGTGGGAGGTTTGACTGCTTGGACCCTTACTTATAGACGTTAGAGAAGTAGCGAAGCACTCACTACTATACGGGTCCGTGCCCACACGCTACTCAAGGCATGTGTGATGAAGCGCCGGTGGACGACGAGGAAGAGGAGGCTGAGCGTGCAACTGCAACGAGTGCGTGCAGAAAATCAAATCGGTCCGGTGATCAGTGGATGCCTGTGACGCACTGGGCCAGAGACAGCGGCCCTGTAAAGGTGTTCGGGTAAGAATCTGGGTGGCAACCGCTGCTGTGTCCTTGAGCCATCCGACACTGATCATGACAACCCGTGGGCTGGCCGTGCCTGGAGCTGGTGACGCGCTGGGCGAGCGAGCGCGGGCCCGGAATCACCTGGAGGTGGACCCCTCCGCCCACACCCGCTGCTACGCCATCGAGCCGTGACTCGTCAGCAAGGCCGATGATGGCTGCCCGACGTTCCGTGCATGGGTGCGACGTGGCCTAGACCCGGTCATCGAGCCAGCCGCGCTGTGACGTCACCGTTGACCCCGCACGCGTCGGGACTTGAAAACCCCGAGGGAATGCGACGAAACCCCGTAGGACGTTTCTTTTCATATTGCGGACATTTTCTTGTTACCCTCTTACCTTTTAACGCTTATATCTTTAGTTTAGCGTCTTTTATTCCGTGCCCTATCTTCTTCTTCTTGCGTCAAGCATAAAGCAACGTTTACTCGCGCACGCATTGGCCACTGACTCGTGACGTTAGCTGCAGCAGCATGGATCTCTAAAAGTAATGACAATGGGGACTCAGCTGGGACTCCCGGGACAAGAGCTTAGGGCGTGGATAGAGACCGAACGTGCTGAGCAACGCGCCGCTAGAGTCGCCGGTAGGGAAGCAAGCCGAGAAACCGCTGAAAGAGAGAAAGAAGCTGCGGAAAGAGCTTGAGGTGCTGCAGAAAGGGAGAAGGAGCTGCTAATGCTAAATATCCGACTCCAAAAGGTTGGTGGTACCAGCCAACCCAATATTACCGCGGGAGGTGAAGTTGTTACACCTCCACCTGCAATTAACCCACAGAAACGTCCTTCTCTTTTTGACGTGAAGCGCGATAACCTGCACGTGTACCTGCACTGGTTTGAGCGCGCGTGGCAACCTGCACTGCGCTTTTTGCACAGGTTGGTCAGCCACGGCAAGTGTTGTGTCGTGCCTAAACCGCTGGCACTTAAAACAGTGCCGTGGGTTCGCGATATAGGGACGGGTGGAGCATCGGATAAAGCCGGAAATAAAATATTGCGGAAGTGTTGTGCGGTTAAAGGAAAAGATGATGTGCGTGGTAGGAATCTCCTTGTTGTCTCTGCGGATGGTGATGCATCTCGCGGCAGTGACACCCTGGTCCTTCAAGCCCGCAAGGAGATCCGCATCCGTTTCTTTCCGCAGATCTGGCTCGGATATCACACCCTGCGAACTGTTGAGGCTCCCATGAGGTTTGACCCTAATGTCCAGATCAGCCAGTCTAGTTTGACCTCGAAGCTTTGTGGACTGCTGCCTGTCGTTTACCAAGATGAGGACTGCACCAGTCCTTTGTGTTGTGGCCCTATACGATTTTCCTTTTATGACTTCAAGATACTTTGCTATGAAGAAAACTGCCTGCCATGCAAGAAAGTGGGCTGGACTGAGGGATTCAGGAAAGGTTAAGAACGTCAATGGCGGGAAAGATAATTTCATGCAGCCCTTTTTCAGGGACCGATCACGATTGGGGGGGGGGGGGTTAGACAATACCATATTGCATGGTATAAATGCAGGCGATGGGGGTACTTTCTTCGCTCGGGTTACCCTGATACCGAGAGAGGTGCCGGAGCCCCCCGCATGGTAAACACGTGAGCACATCCGGCAGAGCTTGACCTCGGCTCCGACGGTAACCGCTTGTGGTGTCTTACCCGTCGCCTTCAAACACATCACCACGGAAGGGGTCACTGCATGTGTTGGGGTGCTCGTGACCCGCGGTGTCGCCAATTCTATCACCAAGATTGCACAAGGTGCCCCGTGCAGGGTATGAAGATCGAGCCAATACGCAAATGCATGTTAAAAGTGTTGTTTTGAATACACGTTAAAGTAGGCAGAATGTCAAATAGCACCTTTACACTAGTATAGTTTTGCTTTTTTTGTGTGGATATCACAATTTCGGCGATAAATATTTAAGGTTTCCAGCCGTAGTTAGAAGACGAAATAGCGTGTTTTGAGGGTTTTCAGCATGTAGGAAAAACCACATCGGCTACAATATATTTTGAACGTTTCCCTTGGTGCATAAATGTAGGTACAATATAAATGCAAACTTTAAAAAATGTACCAGAAAACTGGCAAAAAATTCTTAGCAAGCTTTTGAACCGGAGTTAGGCATCAATGCTACTTTTAGACCGTATACGTGAGGCGGCTTTTTACAGACATCCATTTTAATCGGTAACAAAGAATATTTGGCGTGCGTAAATTTTGTTTACATTAGAAAATATCGAAGTCAGACTTTGTCCAGCTTGCATGCACATCAGAAATTCGCATTTGATGCTACACCTGCATGTAGTTTGAATTTTTAGGGTATTTATTAAAATCAAAAAGATACACCTACAATAAACACCGATACCGAGCAATGTTGTCGACGGGTCCCAACCAAATAGTACTACACTTTTATAATAAGTTGGTTTTGGCCTTTTCGGCAACAAAAAATGATTAAACGAATAAGAAAAATCAGGGTATCACATGCCATTTTCCGACTAATGATGTTGCTTGACAAGTTTTTTATACAAAACAATAGAAGTAAGGTAGTTTGTTTCGGCATTTCAACTATACCAGCAAGTTGTTCCTGTGGGTTCTAGTGTGTTTTTTTATAATTGTTATGAACTAAAGGCAACACATGTTATTCTGGGATAATATCACTGGCTCGATGAGAAGGTTGCAAGCAAACTGTGTTTACATTTAATTGGCGGTGGAAAATTTGGAAAATGACTTGCGCTATGTTATAGGTTAATAATTATAGACATTTGCTACATCAAAAAATTCAAACGTATACACTGTTATGCTACTTGCAAAACGTAAAACAATGCGAAGTACACGTTTTTGTAAACTGAGAATAAGGAACAGATGTGTTTATATGTGCAGCCCCAGACTACAATACAGTAATTTATGTAGCAGTGTACGAATGCATAATATAAGTTGACAAGTATGTCTGAAGTAACCAGATGTCGACATCGCGCAAGTACATGCAATCCATAGGACGCCTTTTTGATGATTAACCGTATATGATCTGTTAATTTCAAGTAATTATAATTAACAGTACCTAAAAACTACGTTTTGTTAGTGCGTGCAATCAAGGACGAAATAAAAATAACAGAAGATAGCTGTTCTACGCATTTACCCTCTGAGTGGAATATTATGTAAACTGTCTTTTGAGGGTTAGGTTGAAAGGCATTAGCTGCACACCATGAATACGAGTTTTTTGAGTTCTTCATTAATTTTTGTAATTGTGGCTCTTTCAGTACGTTCCGCAAATAAAATATTCGTATCAACGACGTAAAGCACCGGGCAGGTGTGAACTAGCTGAAAAAGGCACGTCAATATTATAAATTAAAAACAATATAGGTCCAACGATGGATCCCTCAGGGACTCCATGGTTCATAGGTTTAATTTCAGATTGCAATTTACCGATATGGGCTATTGGTTGCCTATATTTAAAATAATTTTTTATGAGACTCAAAGCAGAGCCATTAATGCTGCAACGCTGTAATTTCGCTTTAAGAATTACATGGTTCGAATAATAAAATGCTTTAGGGAATCTGTAAAGATTCTGGCCACTTAAAAAACCATTGAATATATATTTCCGCACTGCATCTAAAAAAGTCAGAATGGCTCTGCTAATCAAAAAGCCTTGCCTAAATTGAAACTGAAAATTTGTGAGAATGCTATACTTTTCAAGGTACACATTTAAACGAATAACTTCAACTTTTCCATTGCTTCCCTAAAAAAATGGACCATGGTTAAGGGCCGATAATTCATCATTTTGTGTCTGTCTTTCAATTTAAATAGTGGAAGGTTCTTGGCAATTTTCAGTCGGTGAGAGATTACGCCTGTGAGAAAAATATTGTTTATAATATGGGCAAGAACAGGTGTTATATTATCTTTCACAAATTTAACTGCGTGGGCTGGGATGTTGTGTACTCCACTAGCAGTCGTGCATAATCTTGATGTCACTGAATATACTTCATGTTCATCAGTAGGATAAAACTGAAATGAGTAAGCTGAAACCGGTATATGGCTTGCATCGTAATTTTCGATTGTACGACTTTCCAATGAAGAAAATTGTCTACAGAAGCCATTACACACATGTTCAGAAAAATTTAAACTGACATCATTATGAACTATATCTTCGGAGGGGGGGGGTGTTTTTGTCTCTTCCGAAGAATTCGTTAAGTAGATTTATTTTTCTGGAATCATTCCCTTTTGAACGAACTTGTTCACAAAAGTAATTTTTTGGCCACAAAAACAGCGTTGTTTAACACCGAAGGTTATTTACGCTATCTTTCAAATAGGGACCTATTAATGAGTTGCTTCCTAAGTTTCCTATACCCATCTATTTTTTTATACGTTGAAGCATAAGTTTAGTTATGCAAGGCTTCCTCGAAAGGTCATGCCTTTTTACTATGATACGTTTAATTGATGCAGACATCACTGCTGGAGAAGTATGTTAACACAAAATTTCATAGGACTCATTCGAACAATGCGACGCACACTTAGCTGAAAAATCAACTGAACAAATATAATTTACGTCGGCAGATGAATAGAATTAGGAGTGCTCATAACGCTTAGGTCTTGTTTTCAAACAGTTCGACATGGCATAAATTCAGGGCAATCATCAGAAATATCGACTTCAATAATGGAGGCATTGTTTACAGACAGGAGTGTTAGAAAATAGTACTAATCTAGCCTGCAACACGTGTTGGCTCCACAATATTGCTATATCCATACCAACTGAAACACGATACATATTCATTATAAGACCACGAATGAATATCGCTTAAATCAATGTTATTATCAATCTTAAATATTACAGGTGTACTTGTATACAGGTGTACTTGTATTTAACAATGCACACATGATGTTGTCAAGGTCTGCACAAAACTGGGAGTATGACGGTGACGGAGACCTATAAATAACACCAACTACTAAATTCTGTTGAACTTTCAGAAGGAATTTACCAATTTCAATTCACATGGATTCACAACAATTATTTTGTAGTTTAATGTCTACTCGTCTCTTGTAAGGCATCTGCATGAACGTAAAGGGAAGCCTCCCGTGTGCGATGGTTGATAAGTTTCCGACACGACAGTCAGCTTCCATGTTATAAACAGAAACATTAAAAAGAAGCAGTTCAACTTCGGTCAACAATCTTTCGCGTATGACTCTAAACGTGAGCTTACGCTTAAAAAATCCAAAAAGTTACTGATGGCCGAGTTTTTTTTCTTATACTGCGATCATTTTTATGGGCACCTCGTGTTACGTTTTCGAAGACACCAAGAATAATTCGTCAACAGTGTGATATGGCATGTCAAAAAGGCGAGCAATTTCTACTTTATATGACCTAGGTCATCCTCGCGTGTGATCCGGACGACACCCTCATAATTGTCGCCTACGGGCTACTGCTGGGCGCGAGCGCTCTCCGATGTTTTTCAGTAACGCTAATCCCTTCCCGTGCAATACCACAGACTTCCTTATTTTCCCGTGTGTGTTCAAACTTACGTTACCACCAACATTTCAATTTATATATTTTCGTGTACCTTCTCACTTATGTTGCTGAATGATTCTGCAACAATTTTTACGTGAATGCACCACGGTGTATTTTCATACTTTCCATTTCTTTCGTGCATGACGCACCAGCGGCGGCTACGTCGTGTGCGCTTTAGTAATTCGTTTCGAGAATTCGTTACTGTAACGCCATGTGCTCACAAAAACGTTTAACTTTAAACAGAAATACCTATATTATATTTTAAAAGATAAGGAGATGGCGTACTAACAGTCCTTTTCGAAAGGTAGGGATATAGCCTATGACCAGGAAAAGAACATGTGGATGCGTGTTCGCATCATTTAAATTGCTATGCTTGCTTAGCTTTCCCCCCAAACCTACACTCACGGACTACAGCTTATCCGAGTTTATCAGTGGCTTGTCAATGCCCGTACGCATTAGGGATCTTAGTATTGCTACTCTTTACATAAGACACTCCAATGTCTTGCTAAAAATCTGTTCTTATATACTACCCGTCATTTGGAGGAACAGTTACCGTCTCGCTCAGAGTAAAAGATGTGCAGTTTGGTCAAGGAGAAATTATCAATTTTTGGTAGATATTTAAAGACAGTTACAAAGAGTAGATATAATATTTTATCTCCCTTATGGAGTTGGATGCCTCGGCATACTAAATAACACGTTAGGAAACAGCGCGAATACTTGTACAAAGAGAGGACTAACGTACACGAGCGCTGACGAGCAATTGGTGAAATTTTATTAGAGTTCGCAATACCTGGAAGCCGAAAAGATGAGTTCAACCACGGCTAGAAAAAAGTCTTAGGAGGAGGCCAGGGCAGCCTCAACGTCGTCCTCTACGTACATGGTGTTTCGCACCCCCTGAAGAAGATAGGCGAAAAGGCAGAAGTGTGGACAGTTTTTTTCAGCGCCCAACAAACTAGCCACCTTGGGCGCCATGGTCAATGGTGGAATTGATCCCAGGGCTAAGTGTACGGAGAAGCACGGAAAAATTACGTCAAACGCGTGAACTGCGTAGTTTACGAAATCCCACTTTCGTGAGGGCGGGTCGTGTGGGCCAGAGTGGGAGTTGTCTTAACGACCGGAGTCGTGAGCACGCATAAAAAATGCGCACAAGAACAAAGAGCAATCTTGCGTTACACTGCAAGAATCGCAAAGATGGCTACCCTAAGCTCAACAAAACCCGCGTCTTAAAACGGTACCGTGATGTCCTATGCCGCGAAATTGTTGAGACTTTTGTTATAAGCATCAAGGTGGAGGGATGCATGAGTTCGCCTTCCGTGGCACTCTCTGAACGAGAGATTGCGTATCTGGCCGGATGAGAAGAATGTTCGTGTTTTATCATGTTTTATAGCCAACGCCGCTTTCTGAGCTGTGTTTATCTATAGTTTCCTTCTCCACTGGCGTATGATTACGTCGTTTCCATCTCCCTCCCGCTTTTCTTCATCCCAACTCTAATAACATTTCACCAGTTGCTCGTCAGCGATCGTGTACGTTAGCGCTCTCTTTGTCCAAGTTTTCGTGCTGTTTCATAAGGTGTCATGTGTACGCAACTAGCCTAAACTCAAGCTTTCATACTAAATAAATACGGAGATCGTTCTCAGCTCAAACAAGAGTTAGAACACAGCATACTCAATGACCTCTCACCCCGCAGGGGGCATCTGCTAAAGCAGATGTTTGCGTGTACTGTGCGACACCACGGACCCCGAGCACCCACGTTTAGCCGTGCGTGGCAGCGCCGTGACCGGGGAAAAGAGGGTCCTGGTGGTTGAGCCGACGCCGAGTGCTTGGACCTTTAAGGCCCCTTGGCGGAGGCAACACACCACTTTGGCCTCCGCTTCCCGTAGACGGCACCTCCGGTCTGACCCGCCCGGGGGGAATCGGCAGTTGCCTTTTCCTGTCCTTCCCTTCACCTTTCGCTTTCCTGTCTCCTTTCTAACAACTTTCCTGTCGTCTCATTCTTTCTCAGTTTCCCTTTTTCGTGGCGGCTAGGGTTAACCTTGTGTGGCGGACGACCCTGAGTTCAGCCATATTAGGTTATAGTCGTGGTGTACAGCTGGCGTGGGCAGGACTTGCTCGCGAGTTCCTGTCCCGTCCCCTTGTTGGGCTCCATGGTGGGCGGCTGGCACCATGGCCGAACAGATTTTTCATTTTATGGCTTCTTTTTTTCGCACAACTGATCCCTCTCGTAAAAGAGGGGGCACCGACGTAACTGCTAAGTTTTTCACGAAGAACGTTACGAACTTCCCACGCTTCCACGTGGTTCACAGCAACGATGAAGAGAAAACTGCCCGACTTGTCTCACCATTTCTTGTCGCAAAAACCCTAATTGCCACCATTGGCGAAGGCTACAAAGTAAAAAAACTAGCTAATGGAGACCTCCTACTCGAACTGCTCTACAAACACCAGTGTGACAAACTGCCAGGACTAACATCTTTTGGTGAGATCCCTATAACTATAAGCGAACACAGGTCACTCAACACGGTCCGCGGAGTCATATCCGATGACGACCTAAAGTACGTGTCTGAGGAGGAACTTCTCGAAGGTCTGAAAGAACAGAACGTCACAAATGTGTATAGAATCAAAATCAGAAGAGAAAACAAAGAAATCCAGACTAAACACATGGTCCTTACCTTCGCATCCAGCGTACTTCCGGAATCCGTAGAGGTAGGATACACAAAAATGAAACTGAGACCGTATATTCCAAATCCTCGCCGATGCTACAAGTGCCAACGATACGGTCACGGCTCGCTAAGCTGCCGGGGCCAAGACACCTGCGCCAAATGTGCCTCCAATGAACACCTTACTGAGAACTGTGAATCCGAACAACAACTGTGTGTGAACTGCAAGGGCAACCACGCAGCATACTCTCGTGTTTGCCCAGCGTGGAAAAAAGAAAAAGAGATCATCACGCTGAAAGTGACTGAAAACCTTACATTTCGTGAAGCACGGAGGCGACTGACACCAGCGCATACCCGATCCTACTCCGTTGTGGTGCAACAGGGCGCGGCATCACAGCTGTCTTCGGCGCCTGCTGAAGCCACACAGAGTGAGGCTGAAGCAAGGCCCCCCGCGCCCCCGGTGGAAGCAGCTAGTGCTGCTCCACCACCCCCAAAGCGGGCTGCACGGACCCCTGGTTTGGCAGTCCCGAAGACCTCTGCCCACACGGCTAGGTCCAACACTTCAACACCCGTGCATTCTGCACGAACCTCCAGCGTCTCGGAGGAGACAATGGACACAACTGAGGGAGGTTCTCGGCCGTCTACTTCGGTGGTGCGGCGGAACTCCCTTGAAAATGGAAAGAAAGGCAAAAACCGTATCACGGGACCGAAAACGTAGTTTTCACCTGATACAAAAATAACATGGCATTCCTAGTCCACTGGAATTGTAGAGGACTTTTAAATAATTTAAATGCCGTGAAAGAAATATTCGCGACTCATTCACCTGCAGTCTTGTGCGTTCAAGAAACAAACTTGGGTCCTAAACATAAGAACATACTGAAAGGATACCAGGTCTTTCGTTGTGACCGAGAGCAGGCGAATAGGCTCTCTGGTGGTGTCGCCATAATTGTGCAAAATGGTATTGCAGCTAAAGAACATAAACTGAAAACTAGGCTAGAAGCAGTAGCTGCCACCATGCTTGTATTCAAAACAATCACAGTCTGCTCTGTGTACTTGGAACCACAACTCACGGTAACACTGCTTGATTTAGAAGACTTAGTAAATCAGTTACCAGAACCGTTCCTAATAGTAGGTGATTTTAATGCCCACTCATCCTTTTGGGGAAGTGAAAAAACTGATGTAAGAGGCACGATTTTAGAAGATTTGATTTTGACCAATAATGTCTGCTTACTGAATACTGGTAAGCCTACATACTGCTCCCCAAGCTCAGGAAAGATGAGCTGCTTAGATTTATCCTTTAGTTCACCATCTGTTTTTAGCGATTTTGAATGGGATATCATAAACAACCCATATGGGAGCGATCATCTACCTGTACTCATTAGCGTAACATCTTCACCAACTATTATCCCGACGAAACCACGCAGGTGGAAACTTCAGTTTGCCGACTGGGGACTTTTTGCTTCGGAAGCAAATTTAGACCAAGTTTTTTCAGACACTCTTAGTATTGACGAATTGAAGTGTTTACATCCCGTATTGTTAATGCTGCACGCATAGCTATGCCACAGTCCACAGGAGTGGTGAGGCAGAACCACAAAGTATGGTGGACTCAAGAATGTAAGGAAGCAAAAAAGCAGCAAAATAAAGCATGGGGAGTGTTTAGAAGGTACCCAACCCAGGAAAATTTAATAAATTTTAAAAAGGTAAGAGCTAAAGCAAGGTACATTCGCCGGAAAGCTGAGAGAGCCTCATGGCAAAATTATGTCTCGTCCATAAACAGCTCCGTAACATCAAAGAAGGTATGGGAGCAAATTCATAAGCTAAACGGGACGTACTCACCCTACACACTTCCCCTTTTAACAGCACCAGATGTGCAAACAAGCATAGAAGAACAGGCAGATATACTGGGTGAACACTTTTCCAAAGTATCAAGTTCCGCACACTACACACAAGCTTTCTTAAAGTATAAAAACACAGCTGAGAAACAACGACTGCCAACATTTGGTGGCACAAACGAAACGTACAACACTTTAATTACACTCCAAGAATTAAAGAGAGCTCTTTTGGCTGGTAAGCAGACCGCCCCCGGGCCAGATGATATACATTACGAAATGCTCGCTCATCTGTCTCGTCCTGCTGTAGAAGCACTCCTGAAGTTTTTTAACAAAATTTGGGTATCAGAAAAAATGCCGGGAGCTTGGAAAAAGAGCTTTTATTGTAGCATTCTTAAAACCCGGAAATCCGCCAACCTCCCCTAGTAGTTATAGACCAATAGCCCTTACGAGCTGTCTGGCCAAAACTTTTGAACTAGTTGTGAATACCAGGTTAAATTTTGTCCTACAATCAAATGAACTTATAGACATTCACCAGTGCGGCTTCAAAAAAGCATGCTCAACAACTGACCATCTTGTCCGCCTTAAAAATGCCATACGAGAAGCATTTATACACAAACAACACTGTCTTGCTGTCTTTTTTGATCTCGAGAAGGCCTATGACACTACATGGAGGTTTGGAATAATGCGGGATTTAGTAGAATTAGGCATACGTGGAAGAATGCTGAACTGCCTGAATGATTTCTTGACAAATCGTTCATTTCAAGTGCGCCTGGGCTCAACCCTGTCGAGGAATTTCGTACAGGAGAACGGGGTCCCTCAGGGCTGTATTCTTAGCACCACATTGTTTGTTGTCAAAATGAACTCCATATCAAAAATAATTCCAAGGTCGATTATGTATTCTGTTTATGTTGATGACCTTCAAATAGCTTGCACATCGTCCAATGTAACGACATGCGAGAGACAAGTACAGTTGACCATAAATAAACTGACAACATGGGCAGACAGAAATGGTTTCCAGTTTTCACCACACAAAACAGTCGCCATTCTTTTCTCACTCAAACGAGGCCTGCAGACAGACCCCACCCTACACCTAAAAGAAATAAATTTGCCCATACAAAATGAACACAAATTTCTCGGCGTAACATTTGACAAAAAACTCACTTTCCTGCCTCACATCAATATCTTGAAAAAGAAAGCATCCGGGGCTCTAAATATACTTAAGGTTCTGTCTCGTAAACACTGGGGTTCTGACAGGTCATGCCTCCTACAAGTTTATCGCTCCGTTGTACGCTCTTGCTTAGACTATGGTTGCATTGTGTATGGCTCAGCAAGGCAGTCCTACTTAAAACGACTGGATCCCGTACATAATTTAGGTTTACGACTCTCGTCTGGTGCATATAGGACATCACCCATTAGCAGTCTTTATGTTGAAACCAATGAACCGCCACTTACATACAGAAGACTCATGCTCACGTGCTCATACATCCTAAAGATCCGTTCACTACCGAAACATCTGTGCTATCCCATAGTCACAAAATGCCCATCTAGGACACTGTTTAATAACAAACCCCAAGCTATTAGACCGTTGCTCCTTCGGTTTGAAGAGGAATGCCAAGAACTTGGTATGCTGGACACATTACCTGGGACTGCCCATAGAACAAAACAACTACACCTTGGTATACATTCCCTGCTGTGTGCGATTTTACACTGACACACTTTCAAAAAAAGAAAACACCGCGTGAACACATATTACAGGAGTTTTTGTCCCTAAACGAAAAATACAAAGGCTACACCTCATTTTACACAGACGGTTCCAAAACAGCATGCTATGCTGGGAGTGCAACAATACAAGGTAAATGGGAGAAGGTGATCAGACTACCTCAGTGCGCCTCGGTTTTCACAGCGGAGTCTTATGCAATTGCTGTTGCTGTGGAAAGAATAAGGAAGGAAAGCATTCCGAAAAGTGTTATCTACACAGACTCGCTCAGCGCGATCACAGCCCTACATTACAAAAATGCAGCTCAACCCATAATAGGAGACATAATACACAATGTAGTGACAGCAAAAACACAGGGACAGGAAATTAAGTTGTGCTGGGTTCCTAGCCATGTTGGGATCAATGGTAATGAGAGAGCCGATGCATGTGCTGCGCAGGCTGGTAGTAAAACAGTAACACAAGTACATATTCCTCATAGCGACTGTATGAAATTTATACGGAGTAAACTCAGAGAAACATGGCAGTCTTCATGGGATAACGAAACAGACAACAAACTTCACATAGTTAAACCCACTATAGCAGAGTGGGAATCAAGCAAACATGAGGAGTGCTACACAGAAGTCATTTTATGTCGTCTCCGCATCGGACATACACACCTGACACATAACTTCCTTCTAATGAAAGAAGATAAACCGAGATGTGAGGAATGTGACCAAGAGCTAACAGTAAACCACATGCTGCTCTCATGTACGAAATTTGAGGTCCTGAGAAAAAAGCATTTTAGGCTGTTCTACGACGAACACATTCCATTTCACCCCAGTCTACTTTTAGGAGAAAACGCACTTGTTAAAATTTCCTCCGTTTTTAGTTTTATCAAGGAAGCAGGGATTCTAAGCAAGCTGTAAAGCTGTAACGTGATGTAACCATTATTATCCACAAAATACACAAAACCTTCTGTTTGGCGCATGATAGCCTAAGTTGCTTATGTGCCATACAACACAACACAACACACAATGACCTCTCACACTCGCTGTGAACAGTGATGCCAGCACTAGTCCCACTTCTCTCGCTCCAAACCCTTCCTCTCCTGAACTTTGTGCACATCATGCTTCAAGAAGTGCAATACTGTGAAGTATGGTGCTGTACTGGTGCAGCGCTCCCAAAACCTCTGCGTAGGAAGCGACGCATGCCAAACGTAATTCTGCAGGTCAGAAGATAGAATCCCACCCACTGGTCATTTTTTTCTCCACTCTTTATTATGCTTCGAAAACATTCATGTTTCAATAAAAATAAATGACCCGCCACATCGTGCATTTGCGTCCCTAGGCTTCCTTGATGAGTACCGTTATTTTGTCTTCATTTAACGAGCCCCTCCATTCATATTCGAATTCGCTAAAGACACAGCCGAGGTTTCCTTTGTGTCAGTGTTGGTGCCATAAGTAACCTAATTGTGTTAAACTCTGGTCGACTGCCGCCAATATTACGTTAACAGTCGAGTGAAGATCCGTGTTTTAAAAGAATATTTACTTACCGAGCGTAACCGCAGTGGCAGTGGCTTTCTTCCACAAATGTAGCTATTAATTCCCTTACACGTACCCAAGACACTTGATTAGAGCACGACCCCATTGGTGAAGTAGTGCTTATTCCACCAGACGTATAATACGGAGGTCGAGCGTACGAATGCCACATGGCGGCCATGTTGTTCTCTGCCCTTTTTATATTCCACATATGTATATATCCATATATATATATATATATATATATATATATATATATATATATATATATATATATATGTATATATACATATGTGGAATATGTGCGTATTATACGTATTATGTTTCAATATACGCACACACACACACACACATATATATATATACATACATATAGATAGATAGATAGATAGATAGAGCCAAATCATGTACCTGTACTGTATTGAAGGTACGTCCGTTGCCACTACGTGAGTACATTTTCTTTGTAACTGTTCTTGCGGTGTAACCGACTATGTACTTATACTGTTTCTGCGCGCTTTATGAGATTTATATTTTTCTAGATTTAAATGTATATATATATATATTGTCACGAAGACAAGGGCAGTGCAGTTGTCTTGAATGAGAAACACGTTTATTGGAGCGAACTTGTGCTCCCCTAACAACTCAAAAGAATACAGACGCGGCGAAGGAGCGGTCAACAAAGCGACTTGCACAGGCGAGTGTCGTCGAATGGAATGCTCCGGCATCCGCACTGCAGGCTTTTTATCTTTCGGCGCGCGTGGTTCTCGAAACGTCGATTCACATCGAGAACATAGTACATCCAAGAAGATTATTCTGGGCTGTTCACGTTAGATCGGAATGCTCTCCCTATCACAACAGATAACACATGCGGCACAGAAAGAAAGAATGGAACACGCGCTTCCCTTGGCGCAGAGATAACACAGACCGGCGCAGCCGGGCTGTAAATGCAAAACACCAATAAACAAACCCAATGTATGGTTCGCGGCATTACCCTCCCTCTAAGAGTGTATCGACCCGATGCTAACATAGGCGACAGTCCGAACAAATGAAAATAAAAGTTCGTCATCGTCCGTAGAAAAGTTTTAAGCAAACCACGTGGACGACTTCAGGCCGCGTGCATTGTTGTGATGTGCCGGAGTCACCATCGGGGATCACTTCGTAGGTAAGTTGGCCAACACGTCGTAGGATCTGGTAGGGTCCGAAATACCGTCGCAGGAGCTTCTCACTGAGTCCGCGTCGTCGGATTGGAGTCCAAACCCACACACAATCCCCTGGTTGGTACTCGGCGTTTCGGCGTCGGAGGTTGTAGCGGCCCGCATCCACCAACTGCTGGTCCGTTATACGAACTCGAGCGAGCTGGCGGGCCTCCTCCGCACGTTGAAGGTATCCTTGGACGTCGGCGTTGAGGTCGTCGTCTTCTACGTGCGGAAGCATGGCGTCGAGCATCGTAGTCGGCCTTCTACCGTAGACAAGCTCGAACGGCGTCAGCTGCGTCGTCTCCTGGATAGCCGTGTTGTACGCAAACGTGACATACGGGAGCACTTCGTCCCAAGTCTTATGTTCAACGTCAACATACATTGACAGCATATCTGCGATTGTCTTGTTCAGACGTTCTGTTAGTCCGTTCGTTTGGGGGTGGTACGCCGTCGTTCTTCGGTGATCCGTGTTGCTGTAGCGCAATACTCCTTGCATCAGCCCCGCAGTAAATGCCGTTCCGCGGTCTGTGATTAGCACTTCAGGGGCTCCATGTCGCAGCACAACTTGGCTTATAAAGAACTTCGCCACTTCTTGTGTAGTCCCCCTCGGAAGAGCGGCGGTCTCTACGTAGCGCGTCATGTATTCTGTCGCTACGACAATCCGCTTGTTCTGTGATCGTGACATAGGGAACGGGCCTAAAAGGTCCATTCCAATCTGTTAAAATGGTCTTGATGGGACGGCGATCGGTTGCAGAAGTCCGGCGGGTCTTGTCGGCGGCGTTTTTCGTCGCTGGCAGTCACGGCAGTTCCGGACGTAGTGGGTGGGTGACGTCACAGGTGAGGCCGGGCCAGTAGTACCTAGCCTTGATTTTTCCAATAGTGCGGGCTGTGCCCAGATGTGCGAAAGACGGGTCGTCGTGGCACGCTTCCAAAATTTCGTCACGAAGGTCCACGGGGATGACGAGAAGGTAATTCGCTCTTGTTCCGGGGCTGAAATTCTTCTTCAGGAGGAAGGAGTTTCTCAGGCTGAATGCTGGTAAGCTGCGTTTGAAGGTCAAAGGAACGGCAACGTTGCATCCCTCGAGGTACTCGACTATGACGCGTAAGTCGGGGTCGGCACGCTGCTGGGCGGCTAGGTCGCTCTCCGTCACGATCCCGAAGAACGCGCTGTCTTCATCACAGTATTGTGGTGGTGGGTCGACGGGGACGCGGGACAGGCAGTCGGCGTCAGAGTGTTTCCTGCCAGATTTATAACGACTGCAACGTCGAACTCCTGCAGGCGCAAGCTCCACCGCCCAAGACGGCCAGAGGGGTCCTTCAAATTGGCGAGCCAACACAGCGCATGGTGGTCTGTTGCAACCTTGAATGACCCTCCATACACGTATGGGCGACATTTTTTTTCTTTTTTTCTTTCTCCTCCTTCGACAGACCACGGCTGGCATAGGCGATTATCCTTTCGCAGCCGCTTTGCTTTTGGACAAGGACGGCAGCCAAGCCTATATCACTGGTGTCCGTATGCATTTCCGTTTCGGCATTTCCGTCGAAATCAGCGAGCACGGGCGGGATTTTCAGGCGTTTTTGCAGCTCGCAGAATGCTTTTTCTGGGTCGTTTTCCCAGCTGAAAGGGGTGCTATCTTTCGTCAAGCGCGTGAGTGGCTCTGCAATGCGTGCGAAGTTTGCGACGAAGCGCCGGTAGTATGCGCACAGCCCGAGAAATCTTCGCACGCCCTTCTTGTCTTTCGGCCTTGGAAGGTTCGCAATGGCTGAAGTTTTTGCCGGGTCACGTAGGACTCCCGCGGCGTTGATGACGTGGCCCAAGAACTTGAGTTCCCCGTATGCGAAACGGCACTTTTCAGGCTTCAGCGTCAACCCCGACGTACGAATGGCCTCGAGTACAGACTCCAACCTTGCAAGGTGTTCGTCGAAAGTGCGGGCGAATACCACTACATCGTCGAGGTATACGTGGCAAGTGTGCTACTTAAGGCCAGCTAGCACAGTGTCCATGACTCTTTGAAACATCGCTGGTGCCGTCCACAGCCCAAACGGCATCACCTTGAACTCGTATAGCCCATCTGGGGTTACAAATGCAGTCCTCTCTCGGTCTCTCTCGTCCACTTCAATTTGCCAGTAGCCGGTCTTCAGGTCCATCGATGAGAAGTACTTCGCGTGGCAGAGGTGGTCGAGGGCGTCGTCGATTCGGGGGAGGGGGTACACGTCCTTTTTCGTGATTTTGTTCAGTCGCCGGTAGTCAACCACCCTCGCCGAAACCATCGAGACAACTGCATCGTCCTTGTCTTCGAGACATCTGGTGGAGGTGCGCAGTACGCACCCTTCATGCCCACTACAACCTCGGGAAGCCGCAAAGCCAGTCCAACAAGAGCCATCCTCCGCCTGCAAGATTTACCACCCGAGTCCGGTCTACTATCGGAGAAGACGAAGAAGAAAGACGCCGCAACCAGCACCGTGCTCAACCAAGCCAATCCTCCTGTCGTTCTGCACCAGCCCCGGGAACCGCCATCATTCGGAGGAGCCCCCGCAGAAGACCCAGAAGAATGGCTGGAGAAACTGGAGCGCGTCCGGAAATTCAATAGGTAGGACGACGCAGAAACGTTCCGACACGTTTTCTTTTACTTGGAAGATTCGGCTCGCACTTGGTTCGAGAACACGAGAGCTCCTTGACAAACTGGGCTCAGTTCAAAAGCGAGTTCACTAAGACTTTTATTACCGTGGTCAGAAAAGAAGGCGCAGCGCTTTTACTTGAAACTCGAACGCCGCACCCCAACGAAGGGGTAGTGATCTTTGTTGATGAGATGAAGAGGTTGTTTCGACGTGCGGATCCGGAGATGACAGAAGAAAAGAAACTAATGTTTCTCATGCCAGGGGTAAAGCAGGAGCTTTTTGCTTGCCTTACCCGCAATCCTCCCAAGACGGTGGCCGAATTTTCGTCTGAGACGGCCGCTATGGAGAAGACGCTGTAAGTTCGAACGAGGCAGTACGATCGCACGGTCAACGTGCTGGTTTCCGAGACGATCGGTGCCGGGGCTACAAGCTCCGACACACTGCGTGAGACCATCCGAGCAGTGGTCAGGGAGGAGCTTCGGAAGCTTTTTCCGACGACGCCGCAACCTCAAGTGGCTTCCCTGACTGACGTCATCCACGAAGAGGTCCAACACGCTTTGGGCACTTCTATGCCATCCGAGGCACCCCGCGAGCAACAGGCGATGATCTACTCCACGGCTGTTCGTCGACCCCGCCCTGCTCCAACCCGTCTACAAGAAGCTCCACCGTACCGCCGTCCACTCTCGCCACCGTCCCCACTATCGCCGCCGTCGACCGTACCGCCGTACACAGCCCAAACCTAGACGCCGAGGAAGACTGACGTTTGGCGAACGCCAGATCATCGTCCGCTGTGCTGCCATTGCGGAGAGGCCGATCACACCTATCGTCGCTGCCCGTACAGGAGACTCGGACTGCGTGGTTTCTCCGTCAACGCCCCACGCCCCCGACCTGGCCAGTGCCCTACGGAGATCGACGAATACCTGTCCAACACCAACCGAGGACCAGCCGGCTCACACCGATCGCCGTCGCCCTACCCATACCAGTCGCCTAACCGCCGTAGCAATGCTGATTTCGCACGTGGAAGATCCCCAAGCCCACGCGGGGGAAACTAAGAGCAGCAGCTTCTGGAGGTGAAGGTGCTCTACGGCGAAAAACTGGAAACCCTCCAACGACGCAAGGACGTGCTTAAGACATTGATTCACGACATGCCCTCATCCCGACGACCCGACCTAACCCTGACGAGATTCGCGAACACGACGACAGCTACACGGCGCGACGCGTACCCGATCTAACCGAGACGTCCGTTCAGAAGACGACGACAACGACGATTCACAGTGCCCGACCGTCAACACGTACAAGCAAAGATACGACGCCCCGACGAACCCGGAACTCGAGGAAGACTGCATGTGACGTCAAGGTGTCCGTCGACGGCTTTGACGTTGTCGCCCTCGTAGACACGGGAGCTGACTATTCGGTAATGAGCGGACCATTGGCGTCTAAACTGAAGAAAGTTGTGACCAGATGGGACGGTCCGCACATACGCACAGCAGGAGGTCACCTCGTGACGCCAAGTGGAACGTGCACATCGCGCGTCACCATAGACGGCACAAAGTACCCTGCGGCGTTCGTCGTTCTGCCTAACTGCTCCCGCTACGTAATTCTTGGAATGGACTTTTTGATGAACAACGGTGCAATAATCGATCTGCAGACTAAGTCAATACCTTTTTCCCCCATCACTCTATAATGCCAGAACCGAACCCCGAACGACGTGCTGCTGTAAGGATTGCCAATGATCATATCACCCTGCTACCCTGCATCTCTACCAGATGTTACGAAGACAAGGACAATGCAGTTGTCTTGAATGAGAAACACGTTTATTGCAGCGAACTTGTGCTCCCCTAACAACTCAAAAGAATACAGAGGCGGCGAAGCAGCAGTCAACAAAGTGACTTGCACAGGCGACTGTCGTCGCATCGAATGCTCCGGCGTCCGCACTGCAAGCTTTTTATCTTTCCTCGTGCGTGGTTCTCGAAACGTCGATTCACATCGAGAACATAGTAGATCCAAGAAGATTATTCTGGGCTGTTCACGTTAAAGCGGAATGCTCTTCCTATCACAACAGATAACACATGCGGCACAGAAAGAAAGAATGGAACACGCGCTTCCCTTGGCGCAGAGATAACACAGACCCGCGCAGCCGGGCGGTAAAAGCAAAACACCAATAAACAAACCCAATGTATGGTTCACGGCAATATATATATATATATAAATATATATATATATATATATATATATATATATATATATATATATATTTTACCGTTAGTGAAATTATATATATATATATATATATATTTTTCATATTAAAGTGAAGGAGAGCACAGTCGCCCAGATAGCCGAATTGGTAAGGCATTCGAGATCTAACCGAAAGGCGTGGGTTCGGTCCCCACTCTGGGCGCGCGTTTTTCTTTCTTCCTTTCTTTTTTTCTCGCTTCAAATAATATGAAATATATATATATATATATATATAATTTCACTAACGGTAAAAAAATATATATATAGTCTAACCATTCCCCTATGCCTTCTTTGGAATTGTAGACAGCCCGCATTTCTTTCTGTATTTCCTAACGAGCCCCTCATTTTCTAACCATATTATCCTGCCAAAGCTTAGCGAGGGCCTCGGTTGTGGCAGCCTTGATGCCAAGGTAGCATAAGAGGGTTTCCCGCCAGTTACCCGCTTATGACAGGCTGTAGACGTTCAAGTCACGCCCCGGGTGTTGAAAAGAAGGTCCCCTTCTCCCCGTGTAGTCAGAGTGGCGCTGGCTCCCACCCTCAAGCGTCAGATACAGTTGTAGTAAATACAAATACCCAAGAAAGTGAAGGAGAACACAGTCGCCCAGATAGCCGAATTGGTAAGGCATTCGAGATCTAATCGAAAGGCGTGGGTTCGGTCCCCACTCTGAGCACGTGTTTTTCGTTCTTTCTCATGTAATTAATAAAAAAATAATGCAACGTCCCTAATGGTAAAAAATAGTCTAACCATTCCGCTATGCCTTCTTTGGCGTTGTAGACTGCCGGAATTTCTTCCTGTATTTCCGAACGAGCCCCTCATTTCCAAACCCTATAAATATATATACATATATATATATATATATATATATAGCTACAGATATAGATATAATAAAAAATGGGTATAGCTTCTAACAAAACTGTACCAATAAACAGTTTTGTTAGAAGCTATACCCATTTTTTACTATTTGCTATGGCAACCAAAGACAGCCCTTCTCCTATATATATATATATATATATATATATATATATATATATATATATATATATATATATATATATATATATATATATATATATATATATATATATATATATATATATATATATATATATAAGAGAAGAAAAACTTCGAACAAGGTAAAAGCACGATTGTGGCTTACGTTTCAGCAAAGAGAACTTGCTATATATATATAAATATACAGTCGAGTACCCTTTTGTATTCTATGGTAAAATATACCACTTATTACAATGCTCCACTGCCACGATAACGGATATAACGATTGAATTCGGTTATATTGTGCACCAAAAATGCAACAGTGATGACTGTAATGACGCAGTTGCGCGGCCTACCCAGGTAGTGTCTTCGTAGGAGGCCCAATGCGTGACAGAGTCCATCAGGGACTTTGTTTCCACCAAGGACATTACCTCAGCTAGTGAAGCACCTATATATACTCTTGGAAAAGACTTGCGCTGCTTCACACGCGGCAAACAAAGGTGACCGACTGTGGCTTCTTTTCCGGATATTAGTAGTAGTATGACCTTTCAGGTGTGCGAATAAAATGTTTTGAGCTCGGTTCCGTCTGTTTATTTCGTAACCCGCTTATAATAATTATCGCTTATAACAATGGGATTTCCTACTAACTTGGACATTGTTATAAGCGGGCGTAACTGTATATTACAGCAGTAAACAAAGTGGCTATTCGGATGCCGCATCTTCTGCTGCGCAGGCTTTTATCTTTATGCGCGAGTGTTGCGTTCTTATTTGCGTTGGCGTGTAAACTGTACAATCAAGCAGTATGCAGGCTTAATAATCCGCACGTTCAAGACATGTTGGCGCTGGGTGTCATACACTTATCGTGTATTCCATGGATAGCTCCCGTTTTTGGTGAGGCAGAGTGTAGAAATTTTGCGTTGATTATCGGCGACTGAACGCTATAACCAAGAGGATGAGTACCCACTTCAACGAATTGAAGCCGTCATCGGCTGGTTTCATTCCGCTTCTTACACTTCGTCAACCGACTTGCAATCGCGTCATTGTTATATCCATGTTCACGCAGCAGACATGAAAAATGAGGGCGTGTGCAATGCCACACGGCCTGTATGAATTCAACGTTATCCCGTGTGGAATTCATACGGCGCGTGTCACTTTCAAGGAATTTATGAACAACCTTTGGCGCAGTTTAAAGTTGAACGTTTGCAAGCCAAGGCATGGCAAGTCACCAGGGGCCAACGTATGCGAGCTTTGCGTTACTTCGTCAACAGTTATTGGCTGGTGTTTGGGAATGGTGACCAGCCAAAAAATAGCCAAGCTCGAGAAGACAAATATGGGACAATGCTTGGGGAAGCATATTACCACGATAATGCCTCCGCGGGGACCCCGTTCTAATTCCATGCACCTTTCTGGCTTTCTGGGCATTCCCTATGACCAATGCCTATTCCATAAGTCGCCTCGATGCCCCATTTCAGCATTACACACGCAATTATACAGAAAACTATTGAATTCGCACGCATTAAACATATTTCTCTACAATGGCACGTAAAAACAGAGATGAAGCCTCAAGGTACAATAAACAAACCGCATCGACTTTGGAAAGCAATTACGGGACATCCCAGAAACAATTGAACAACTTAACACACCAAGTCTTTTTGTTTACGTTTTTATTATGCACATCAACTTTGCAACAAAAAAAACTAACGTTACAGTGGCAACAATTTTAAATATGTTTCTTTGAAACTTAATCACGAAAGAAAAACAGAAATATAAAAGTACACAAACAATAAAAAAGCTGATGAAGCGCGAACCGACCCGTGCTTCGTGCACCTGCTTGATATGCCTACTAAGCAGAAGCATTCGGGTTTGAGAAAACAAGACTCTCTCGGTAATTCGACGATATGCCAAATCACAGTATGTAGTTCAACAGCAATATTGTAGAATACACCACCACCCGCCGCGGTGGCTCAGTGGCTAAGGCGTTGCGCTGCTGAGCACGAGGTCGCGGGTTCGATTCCCGGCCGCGGCGGCCGCTTTTCTGATGGAGGCGAAAAGCAAAAACGCCCGTGTGTACGAGATTTCGGCGCACGATAAAGATCCCCAGGTGGTCAAAATTAATCCGGAGCCCTCCACTACGGCGCGCCTCATCGCCTGCGTTGCGTCGGCGCGTTAAACCCCACAATCAATCAATCTAGAATACACCACCTTGGAAGACTTGTTCTCTATGCTGCATCCGCCACGTTGTAGTGCCTATACTACTCAAATAAATTCTTCACTGCAATAGTAAATGCACGCTGCTTACTTATTAGAGTATAGAGTACCTAGCACACTTTAACGCAAGCACCTGCGAAAATATTCAACATAAAATTTCAGCCTTATAACACTCACTCTCCAAAATGAAACGTATTGCACATATTGCAATTTATTTTTCAATATTATGCTTTACGACTGCCGTTACATGACTTTGTTCTCAAGAAAACAGACTGGACTTTTACTAGACAAGA
Source organism: Haemaphysalis longicornis (assembly GCF_048455015.1). Classification (NCBI taxonomy): domain Eukaryota; kingdom Metazoa; phylum Arthropoda; class Arachnida; order Ixodida; family Ixodidae; genus Haemaphysalis; species Haemaphysalis longicornis. The sequence continues at coordinate 66,465,216 of NW_027526233.1, read as the reverse complement.
TGCTTCATAAAAAGACGCAGATACAAAGGAACATGCCAGCATTCGTTAAATTTACTTGTTTCCGCTGTGTACACACAAACGATCACAAAAGACAGAAATATTTTCCGTCAACGTTTTATTAAGGTGTCGTTTGTTTTCCCACAATGCGGGATAGAGGCTAAAAGCCAATGAATAAAACAATGGGTTGGGAACGCACGAACGTTTACGTTTAATTGGAAGACGTCTTTACCAAACTGGAGCTAAAAGAGCTACCCTTGACCTTTTAATGCATTATGTCCTTAAGAGGTAACCAAATAAAGTGACAATTCTGACAGACCCTACAAACCTAAGAAGTTTGGGGTTACTGTCGCCGTCGCTGTCAATCACTTTTGCAGCGTCAATCACGCCACAAGCGAACGGGACTGACGGACAAGCCCAGCGGCCGTGTAATTACTTTTTCGCTGGCTGACTAAAATAACGAAGCTAAAGTTTGATGTAAAAGTAACGTCTAATGACGCCAGCCTAATACATCAATAACTCATCCTACACACGAGTCTTGCTTAACCTCATGCTGGACGTCGCCAACCTGAAGTGGGAGCACGGCATCTTGTTCGGAAAATACAAAGCCTGAAAGAAGATAGCTATAACTGGAGTCAAACAAATAGATGCACATTTTTGTGTTTGCTTAATTGTTTACAAAAAATTACCAAAACTAAGCAGCACTCAAGCGCGTCAACTGGTATAACGAGAGCTGAATTTCACGGGGGAACGAGCGCGAGCTCGCCCGTACGCCGCACTCAAAAGAGCACATAGCAGAAAGCTCACGTAACGCGGTAACATACTCGTTGATTGCATCACCTATTTGCTGCAGGCGCCTACCGAAACGGTGCCGTTCGACCACAACATTAATTTTTGTCCTGAAGTGACCATGCAGCGCTGCGACAGCGATATCGGCCGGCGACGCTTCATGTTTTGTCTGAGTAGTGTCTTTGATAGCTCCCGATTCTGTATCAGTAGTTCATTGTTCACCGGGCTTAGCGTTGGCTGAAAGTGGAAACGTCTGAGTGGCAAATATTGATGATGATTGTTAGCACTTAATGGCGCAATGCCATCAAGGGCAAAGAGCGCCAGAGAAGTTACTGGATTGTAGATGAGACCCTAAGTACTAAAACATGTGAGTAAAAGTAAAAGTGACGCAAAAGCAGAAGACAATGGAGATGGCCTGTGTATAGGGCCAGGACGATTGCAAATGATATGACAAGAGCTGTAGAATCTTTACCTCAGCTAAAAACGTCAGAACGCGTTGACTGCAAATCATTGGTTTGTCGGCTAAAAAGTATGACGGATGCAGCTGAATGCGTCGTCTGTATATTTCAGGGAAATGCTTGTTTCCTGTTGTGTCAAGTGCCTTGCATGTGATTAGTATGTGGACTACGGTAAGGTCTTTTCCACACCTGCTACTCATGGGTCGGGAATATCTTGTGAGCAGGTAGGAGTGTGTTACATGTTTATGGCCTATCCGGAGACCAGCCACGGCGACTTATGAGTATCTGTTGTGTGAACCAGTTGTGTAGCGTCCCAATCATGCTTTTATTACGCGTGGTTTCTTGTCTGTTGACTGACTGCAGTGTAGTTGTCATGAGTTACGAAGCTATCGTTTGATGTGTGTTTAGGTCGGTGTAAGGTACTGTTGTGACGTCAAGTGTGGTCATTAGAGCAGCAGCATCATCTATTTGATCAGAGGTCTTATTGCCAGGGATCCCACAGTGATCTGGCAGACAGCGTATAGTTATTTCTATATTATAAATTTGAAGTACATGCAGTCAATAAAACCTTTAAAAGAACATTGACAACATAATTTCGACCTTCCTGATTACAGTGCCTGCACAAAGCTTAGAGACTGAAAGAATCTGTGCACACAATGGACTTTGGAATTTTATGTTTGATAGTGCGATTTAAAACGATTAATATGCCATACGCTTCGGCCGTGTAAACACTGCTATGAAAAATTCTTGTTTTTGTAACACTAAAATTTGGTCTGTGCACTGCACAAGAGACCGCAAAATCAGTTTTCAACGCGTCGCTGTAGAATTCTGTTCACCTGTACTTATCCTGCAGGAACAGGAAGTGCTGCAGAATTGCACTCCTGCGAGCCCTATTTTGTTCTAGTTGCATGAATGACAGGTCGCATGATAAAGGACGAAGATGCTATCGTGGAATGAAATTAAAGATGGGCATTTTGTGCGTGTCTGAAAGGGGGCATCGAGGGCAGAAGCCTCTTTTACTCTGAGAGAGAAAGGTAAGGAAATAGATGGCCTGTTTAAAACAAGTTGGAAGTTTGATGTATTGTATATGATAGGATTAAAAAGACGGTTGATGAGGGAAAAAATCTCAGATGCAAACAGCAGGTCATCCTACTGCGGCTGATGCCGTAGGCACCATTTATCGCACTGGAGATGCAGACGTTCGAAAGGCCTACCCCAGAAACGGCCGCATGAGAGGCGAAGGCCAAGATGAAGGACTGGGTCGAGCATTTTGAGCGCTGTTTGTGTAGCCGACCCATGCACGACACTGCGTAGTCAAGCTGAGACCCCACCAAGGCTGTGTAAAGCCGAGGCAGGAGTGGTTTGCCGACCCCATAAGACTGATGGGGAGGACCTTAAGAATGTTAATTGTTTTTAAGCATTTGCATTTAGGCTGTTTGATATGCAGAATTAATGTAAGCTTTCCGCCGAATAAAATACTTAACAACTTGTGCTCCTTGTTTACAGAAAAGGACACGCCGTTGAGAGTGACGTCTGCGTCCGGGTGGACCGCACTACTCCCTGAGAACAGAACACCAGAGCCGTTTGCAGGATTAAGAATAAAACGATTATTGTCTGCCCAGGCGGCAAGTTTCTTGACGCCGAGTTGGACTTGAAGTTCACAGATTGACATATTATATAATTTTAAGAAAATCTGGACGTCGTCTTCATACATGGAATAAGAGATTGTTGGTGACAATACCTTTCCAAGAGAGTTCATTTTAACTATGAATAGAGTGCAGCTCAACACTCCACCTTCGTGCACGCCATTTTTTTACATGAACCTTTGACACTGCAGAACCAACTCTCACACGAGGTATTCTCTCCGAATATAAGTACAAAGAACGCTCAACATGTTGCCCGCAACACCGATTGACTACAGGTCACTAAAGATGCTTCGACATCGAGACTGTGGAGTAGGAGAGCCTTGCGATGGTACGGCGCACACTCCGAGGCAACCGATGCGAGCAGAAAATTCTCGAACACGAGGATCCATTGCGGCCAGGCCACAGCAGGGCGGCGAGGCGTGGGCCGGAACGGGGGCGGTGGTGCCAGTCCGGAAACACTAATGGTGCGGGAAACCGTTGAACAAAATCATGAAAATAACGTCCCCCTCTTAGACGACCATCCTGCTTGCCAATATATCGGCGGCGTGTGCCACCGATGAATGAACGACTAGAAAGTTTAGTGCACATGAGAACAAAAGACCCTGCATTCCGACTTGCGGATGCTTATATAACTAAACAACACCGGCGCCACCACAGGCAGTGATCGCGGAACTGAAAGCAAATAGACAATTATACAACACTTTACAAGGTCACTTTTAAGGTAAACGCAAATCGGCCCCTGACATGAAAAACCTTCCGTTTTCGCTATACAAGGCCATGTTAATCGCTGCTCAGAAACTGGTGAATGAATTCAGCACCTTAAGCTTACTCCCATCTTCACTATTCCCAAACCCAAGAACCTGGTACCCGTCCAACTGACATCACCAACATCGGATTTATTTTCCTTACAACTGTTTACTACAAACTCATCGAACAGCGAATCAATAACCGTATCGCGCTTTACCTCAAATATGACCAACCATAATTTAACCCTGCACCGAATGGCTACTGCCCAGACCTCAGAACTCAAGTTAGAATTTGGCCATCATTATGTTGAGGGATCTGTCGCTGCAATCATAACCACTCTCCTCCCGAACAGATCCTAGCAGTAGAACTACGCAAGGCTTTTCATCGCGTCAACGAATCCGCAGTACTAGAGGAACTGGCACACGCCTACCCAACCCCCGAGCGCCAAACTGGATCCGCAATTTTCTGAACGATCGGCCAATAAACTGCAAGGGTGTCCCCAGGCTGGACTCCTCGCAATTACTACCTTGACTGTGGGGCACCTCAGGGATCAATAGTTTCCCCGATCCTGTTTAACGTGAACATGGTGACGGTGGCTGAAAGTATCGAAAGTGACTCGGCTGCACGGTTCACAATACACGCAGACTGTGTGAACATATAGACTGAATCAGCCGCCTTTTCGTGCCCTGAGGACATGCACACCGATCTCCAAACGGCCGCATATAGCAATAAATGCTCTTTGACCTCTTTTGGTCCCAAATTAACCCCGAAAATACTGAATTCTTACCCATATTTGCCCAGAAACCACTCCGCACTATATTCTTCTTCTAACTCTTCTTCTCGCCGGTACACCTATAACCTGTAGTTTTAGGCCCATACGAGCGCTCAAAATCCCCATCGGACCCTAAAATACCCGTCAATATGGTTACAACAACCTAAACTAAATGGAAAACAAGTCAAGATGGCATACATCGCCTCCCGAACAAGTTTGGTGGAGCTAGCCAGAAGGCAATCCAAACATTAGCACGGGCCGTCGCCATTGGTACCAAAAATTACGCAGCCGAATCCTACTACCTACACAAAACGGCCATGAAAACACTTCAACAACTGCACTGAGCCACTCTTCGCATCATGAAAGCACTAACGAAATACACCCGTCTGGAAAACTTGCAAGCTGCAGTTGCTCTCCCCCCATAGAACTTATAATTAAAGCGCAACTGAATTAATCCCTTCTTAAACGCACAATAACTCGTCAACGTGTCTCTATGATTGCCTGGGACCATTTCAAGCCACCAGAAGCCACCTGACATTGCCCCGCCACCGGCTCCCTGGATACGCCCTTGCTCCACGATCTCTACGGCCGCCCATCCCGTTCCGCCTACCGCCCGCTCCGTCCACGCTGCCAGCATCAATCCTATCAGAAATAAACAGCCCACTAAATCGACATTTCCACCAACGCAAGCATTGCTCCTCCGCTATTTGGCCCCGCATGGCCTTCCTTTGACCTCCCTTCCATCCAAGGCAAGCGATCGCTCAGTATTTCCTGTGCTACCGTCCTGGAAGCGGAAGTCCATGCTATCATTCAAGCTATAGACTTCCTCATGTTTCCCTTTCACTCGTCCATGCCATCCCATATACACATCCTGCCTTACTCATTCGCAGCCCTACAGATTCTAAAATGTCTCACATAAAAAAACCTTCGCCAGCAAAATCCTTAATTAAATATGCATCCTGAAATATTGCGGAATTCGTGTTTGCATCAACTGGTGCCCTGGACATGAAGACTCACCACCGGGGGACCACAAAGCCCACTAGGCTGCGCGCGAGTGAATAAGCTCTAGAGCTCCACTGCTCCGCCACCTGGCTGCTCCACCTTCTGAGACGTTAATACCACCGATACAGCTTCAACGCTACGCTACAGAAACTAATATAGAGACCGTCCTAAGGCCCTCACTACAAACGGCTTTCTATCCGGCTTGTCCTCGCTCCCAAGGTCAGCCGAACGTTTCATAAACAAACATTTTGCCAATGCCGGCCGTAGCCCAGAGACATTCAGTAAATGGTACACCCCATTTCTGCCGCCTCGATCTCGATGTCGCTTCTGCGCCTTCCCCAGGCCCGCCAATCTCCACCACCTAATTTAGCACTGTCCTAAATTCATGCGCTAAAGAACCTTCAAGCATAATCCAAATACATGCTTTTTACACATCGGCCCTCGTACACTGGACCCTTCTATGCTGGCTTTATTTTCACACTTTGTCTAAAAAACGGTCTAGTGCGACCAGTTTAGAGTCGTGAGCATGTTCTCCTCACCCAACGCGGCCACTTTAGCCTCGACAGGAAACCCTCCTGTTTTGGGTCGCACTGTCCGTATTTAAGATGTCCCAAGCTACACTCACCTTACCTTCTACACCTACTTCCCCCAATTGACTTAGAGTTTTTCTGCAACAAGAAAGGCTACCTCCTTCTTGTCCTCCAGCTTTTTGTGCCAAGGATTTTCCGCCCTAAAGGGGGTACACGAAGGCACAGGCAGCTGCTGGTTTTTTTATCTGTAAGGTGCTTTGAATTGCTCACTATACATCGCCTATGGATTACGGAGTGCTCTATTTTAATTTGGAAAAAAAATCAACACCGTTATTCTAATGACACATTCGACGTTCGAAATGTAACTTACATGCGAAAAACTTTAATGGCAGCTCGTCTTGAAATTGGGAGGAATGAATAACGAACTATCGCTCCTGTTTTAGAGGAATGTGTACAACACTTGGTGACACCCTTTTGATAACAGTCTGAAAAGAAGCACAAATGAAAAGGTGGCCATAAAGGATGGAGGAGGAACCTTCAGGGCCGCATAGCAAATCCTTGCTAATGACACGTAATTTTTAAGCGCTTCGAGAAAAAACAGCTAAAACAACAAAAGAGATTGCGCAAGCACGCTCCATAAGCTGTGGTCCCACCTTCACTCCTGTAATGCTCACAAGAGAAACGGTAGAGAAACGACCAGAGTGGAGTACGTTTCAGCGATTACTAAAAATATGAAGAGGCATCCAGACGACAATGAAAGGACCTGCCTCGTAGAAAGCAAATTGTACAGGGTATTTTCAACTTGGCTTAATCATAATGTAGTGAAAAGACTGCCACAGAACTTCACCTTATAGCCTGAAAGCCAGACAAATGAGATAGTGCGAAATATCCGAAACAAAACTAGTGAATACGAACAGAAGTGGCTGACACATTACCAACTGCCCAGTTATCAGGCCCCCCTTATGCAAAACATTTAAAGCTTACCAAGGTCCTTCGAATAGCTGAGCGTAGAATGGAGAGAGTGGGTGAGAAGTCTGAACAGAATGGCAGGGAAACGTAGTCTTTTCTGAGTCTGTGTCCATTACTGTGCACAACTTGTCTTTCTCGGAATACAAAGTAGGCATACCAATTGTTTACCAATGCAACTGTTTACCAATGCAATTGTTCCCCCAACAACAAGAACTATGAACCCCGGCTGCCAAAAAACAGGCACATTGGAGAAGACTCAGAGCACATATGGGTCGCCTGAATGAAGAAAAGAGAAATCGAAAATAATAAAGATGCGCAACGAATCCTCTGAGTTGTATGCCTGTATCAGAAAAAGCTGCTCCTTGCGCGACACCAGTTTGTAGTGGGCCAAAGATACACCAAGAAACACAGTAAAAATAAGTAATGATTTTAGGGGACGTGGATGATTGATACATAGCCACGATAATGTGAGGTTCCAACTCTAAAGGTTTTTTATTACATCGGTCTTCCTACAGTGCTGGAGAATCCTGGAATTATTTCAACGCTAACCACGTGAAGTAAAAGTCTCAAAATTCTGAAACAATATCTTGCCAGTTTTTTGTTGGCCATTACCTAGATGCGGGATACTTTCCAATGTATAAAACAAAATAATATGAGGCAATTTATATGCAATCATTGCCAGCAATAGTTGTGCTACCAAAAAAAGGCAAAAAGGAGAAATTCTTCTAGCTTTTATTTACCACTTTATCTAGTCAACTTGAAAAATGAGTAATGATAAGCCTCACAAGAGAAACATTCTACTGATATTTGCTTTCGGGTACATAACCAGAGGCTTAATTTTAACATTTTCGCAGAGCTGTCCGTTTTTCATTGCATTTTTTAACTGGTGTCTTTCTACGTCCCAGTGGTTCAGTATCTGATTTTATACTTTATCCATGTCTTGACACAGCATTAACTTTTCTCGCCTGTTTCAGAGTGCCCGAAAGGATCAATAACTAAGTGTTTTTGGCTGTGCCATTCACGATAATAGAAAACAATAGTATAATAGAAGGCAAAATATTTTGTATAAATGTGCTGCGCCAGAATCTGTTTTGTAATTCAAGTGGCGCTTCTTCGTTGTAGAGTACACCATCCTACTTTTTGTGGGATTTTTTTAAATTGTAAATATCGCCGCTAATGCCCACGAATTGTCTCTGACGTTTCAGGGATTTATATCCGTATGAACTGTATAACGCTCTTTATAATGTATTCAAGAATGAAATTGGTATGAACGTTTATAGTAAAACTCCATACAGAAAAAGGCTTGTTACAAGAAAAATAACATCTCTCTTTGTATCTTTTTCTAACCAGCTATTTTGGATGGAAGTCTGGTGCAGCACGCGAAAAGCGGCTTTCCAATGTAAGTTTTGATCACGCACTTTACAAGCGGTTAAGCGGATTTTCTTTCATTTTTTCCAATGCCACACGTTATCCATTAGGCAGGTGATAGATAAAAGACGCTGAAAAGTTTTGACACGTTTCCAAAGTACTGTAGTGGGGTTTTTGGACAAACAGATATATTTCGTCTTTCTCTGCCGCCATTAATGAAAAGAATAAGGTAGTCTCCAGAGCAATACCCTCCCCTCCTCCTCAGCCTTATCGACAATACTCAAGTTCACAAACTTACGACACTATGGCTGTTCTGTTGGCAAATGTTCGCAGCTATCTCCCGAAAAAAGGTGCCATCGAGTCCCTTCTAGAGGATAACGACACCGACATTGTCATACTAACCGAGTCATGACCTACTCCCGACATACAGGACCAAGAGCTGCTCCAATGTAATTCGGGGTACACAATTCACAGGCTCGATAGGGTTGGGCGGAGGGGAGGAGGCGTGGCCACCTCACCAAAAAGAACATTCCGTCGGATATGTTGCCCTTCACGTGCAATCAGGAAATTATCTGTGCAGTTGTTCTACTCCCTGCCAGCACGAACATAATCAGCACCTGCTATCGCGCTCCAGAAAGCGACAACTCGTTTACTTCCGAACTACAGTCGTTGCTTCTTGACTAACATCTCGCTTCCCACGGGCCAATCTGATAGTAACCGGCGATTTCAACTTTCCCGATATCAATTGGTACAACGTAACTGCACACTCCCGACTTTTTAAAGATTTTTTACGTTATTGTTGCATTCAACCATAGCCAAACAGTCAACACACCAACCTGAGGCAACAATATTCTAGATCTTGTTCTTGTTTCCAATCCCGCACTAATCATGTCCTCAACATGCGTACCAGGTCAGAGTGACCACTGTGTAGTATCATTTATTCTCTGCATTCCGATTCCTCCTGCTAACCGTCCCTCAAATACATGCGCGACTACAACAAAGCTGACTATACCGCAATCAACTCCGAGCTCGAATCCTTCCTCCAGCTCTTCTAGCTGGATGCCTCTCTAAGGACAGTTGGCGAAATCTGGGTGCTCTTCAAGAATAAGCTCCCATCGTTGGTTGGCGCACACGTGCCCTTTGTCTAAGTTTGTGGTGACGCTAACAACCCGTGGTTCAACAACTCCCTCAGGAAGCTCTTACAGAAAAAAAAAACGTCTGTTTCGAGCAGCTAAACAATCGCAAGTACCTTCAAAATGGGAAAAATATCTTGAGTACCTACGCGAATACATTAATCACTTGAAGGGGCACTGACACAAAAATTTTGCATCTTGTTTTTTTTTTTTTTGTTGCGATAAGTAGCTAGTGACCTACTTATAACCTGTAGAAACCTCATTTGCTTCAGCGTGCGACGGTTGTTTAATTAGAGGCATTTTCAATGCGGCCAGTCGCAGTTTCGGTTTCAGCGAGTGCCGCGAAACGATGGATTTTGTGGATTTTGTGTGAACAAAGCTGACCACGTGACCGTAGGAGGAATATCACAGAGCAGAGCCGCCCTAGCACTGTCGAATTCGCATCGACGGCAGTTTCTGCGAATGCCCCCCCGTACTGACCTCGTGAGGCGCTTAATTTAAAAGCGACCGTGGATGTGACGCAGGCGCTGCGAGTGCAAATAAGAACGACGCCCGATGCTCGAGACGGTGGGTGGCAAGACGTGCGCTGGGAGCAGCCGGCCGGTCTGCCTACAGGTACGCCTACAGATGTGTTCGGCTTAGCACTGCGGCGGATATTCGAGTGCCGCCGCTCTCGTAAGCGGTGCAGATGACAATTTTTAATGAAATCTGCCATCGCATCATTAACTCCTTTCTCATGTAAGCCACCATGGTCGGGACTTGGGGTAAATTTCGTGCAGCGGTAACAAGCTATCACTCGAGCTACCTGCGCCGGCCTGGGCCACTTCGCAGCCGTGGCCGCCGCCTGCACAGCGACCGTGCGGCTAGCTCAGTGGGCTTTTCGTGCCTCCGGCGCGTTTCGCATCCAATGGTAATAAACAGTAATAGAAACAGAGTGCCTGGAATCGCTGTAGAACTTTGGTCGCGGCCAGCTGCCCGATGAGCTGACGAAATCACGGCGCCTCCGCCGCCCACGATCGGGTAGTTCGTTCTCGAGAGCAGAAGCTCCGCCCTCCGGCCCTCCGATTGGAGCGGCCAGCCGGGGAAAAACGCCGGCAGTGAGGAAGCGGCAAACACAAACTCGTTACGTGTTTGGATGTTGTTTATTTACACCATGGAGGAGAGAGAGAGAGAGATAATATTTTATTCACAGGTAGAAAGTGAGGAGGAGTTGTAGGGAGCGCTGCGAGATTCAGAGGCCTCGGTCCAGGCTTCTGCTGACGGCTTCTTGAATGAAGTCAATCAGGCCGCGTTGCTCCTCTTCTCGTCTAGGTGAGGTTAGCCACTCTCTAGTGTATTGTTTTCTAATTTGGATGTATTGGGGGCACTGCCAAAGAATGTGGTCTTGGGTATTTGTAATTTTGCACTGTGAACATGATGGTAAGGGTGTTGTTTTGCCATATCTGATGAGATGTAGCCTCGCCGGTGTTTCGAGTGTTCCGGCTTGTGCTTGTCGGAATAGGGTTTGCTGCTGTCTTGTTAGGTTAGGGTGGGGAGCTGGGAGTAGTCGTTTCGCTGTTTTGTATTCTTTAAGGTGAAGTTGCGGGTGAGTTGGCTCCTGAGAGGTCGGACTTTGTCAGCCGTTGCTGGGAGCCCGGATGTATGCGTCTCGGGCAAGCTGATTAGCCTTTTCGTTTCCCAGTACCCCGGCGTGGCCAGGAATCCAGTACAGCTTCACAGTTCCTTGAATATGCTTGAACAGGTGTGCCGCCGAGCGGGATATATGGCCGGAGTCTAAGAGTCTACATGCCCTCTTGTTGTCGGTATAGATATTTAGGGGACGGGCTGGTTGGGAGAGGTGGATAACAGCTTTTCCAATGGCGTATAGTTCCGCTTCTTCTGCTGAGTTGAACTGTTTGTTCCCTTCTGTATAGGATCTGTTGAGCACCGTCCAGTACGCGACCGCCCACGAAGTGCCTTTTCCCGCCGCGTCCGTGTATACATGCATTTGCTGGGGTTCTCTTTCCGGTTTCTTATTGAAATATTTAGCCCTGATGGCTCTTCGCTCTGCGTGTCTAGTGCCATTCATATTACTGGGAATGGGTGCTATCTTTAACTGCTGTCTGTCTATAGGTTCTATCTTGCAGTAGTCGTGCACCGTTGCTTGGGAATCATAGCCGATCGATTGCAGGAGTTGAATTCCGGCCTTGCTTTGCCTCAGTCTCCTAACTTGGTTGTGTTTGTGGACTGAGACGATTTCCTCAATGGTGGCTGATGTGCCCATGTCCTCAATGACCTCATTACAGGCGGTTATCGGTAGTCCTAAAGATATCTTTGAGGCTTTTCGTAGTAGAGTGTCCAATTTCTGCATTTGGGTTTTCTTGACGTTTGTATAAGGAATGGAGTATCTTATGCGAGATGTGATGAGTGCTTCCTTAAGCCGGAGTAGGTCTTCTTCTTTAAGTCCTCTCTGCCTATTAGAGACACGTTTCATAAGTTGAAGTAATTGTTCTCCTTGCTTTAGAATCCTGTTTACTGTGGTGTGGCCCCCGCCATCCTTCTGGAAGTGTTGGCCAAGAATCTTGATAGTTGGCGGGGTAGGGATGGCTGTGCCCTGTAGCGTAAGCTGAATGGGGGGTGGCTTCCATCTTCTGTTGGTAACCATCAGTAGTTCCGTTTTTTCCGTGGAGCATGTCAGGCCAATTGTTTCGGCTGCTTCATGGACTTTATTGAGGGCCTCTTGTAGTTGTGTTTGAATATGTCCAGGGGAGCCTGTCTTGATCCATATGGAGATGTCATCTGCGTACATGAGGTGATGTACGTCTTCCACCTGGTTTAGCGCCCTGTGAATTTTAAGGGCTGCAAGGTTGAACAGGGTGGGAGATAGTACTGCACCCTGTGGTATGGCTCGTTGCGGATGGGGGAACGGTGATGTCTCATGTTCACCATAGGAAATCACAATAGAGCGTCCTCGTAAGAAATCCCTGACGTAGTTGTACAGGCTTGGTCCACAGTTGCTGGCGGCCAACTCCTCTAATATGGCATCGTGGTCCACGCAATCAAATGCCTTCTTGAGGTCAACTGCGAGTATGGCCTTGAGTTGCGCCAAGCTTGGTTCAGCCATAACTTCTTCGTGGAGTGCTAGGAGGGCATCTTGTGTCGACAGATGTTGTCTAAATCCCAGCATGTTGTACGGAATGACATCAAGTTCTTCAAGGTGATCGTGCAAGCGCTGTAGCACCATACGTTCCATAAGTTTACCTACGTTTGAGGTGAGCGTTATAGGGCGTAGATTGCTTGCAGCGATGCTTTTCCCTGGTTTAGGTATGAAGATCATTCGTCCTTCTTTCCAGGCTGGACTCAGCGGCTTTTTCCCCGTCCACACTTGGTTGATTTCTACCAGAAGTGTCTGGCGGTCCATATCCCCTAAATTACGTAAACAGGGTGTCGTCATCATGTCTGGTCCTGGTGCTTTGTTTCCCGCACATTTGCTTATAGCTGCATTGAGCTCGGCAAGATTGAACTCTGTATCCATACAGGGATTATTTGGGCCACTGTATTCCCTATAGTTTGGTTGTACATGGGGCGGGATATAGGTCTCTTTCACGGTTTTAAGAAGTTCTTGGGGGTCGTCGTACTCTTGGATGAGTCGGTGTATTTTCTGTAGGGTTGAAGTTTTGGTGGTGGTTGGGTTAATAAGGGCTCGGAGCAGCGACCAAGTTTTCTTCATACCCATCGTTCCGTGAAGTTGGCCGCAAGTTCGATGCCATTTTTCCGTATAGGCTTGCGTCGTGTACTCTTGAATATGTTTGTTTAGCTTTGTAATGCGTTCCCTAAGATTGCGGTTGGTTTTGCATCGCTTCCACCGCTTGACAAGACCGTTACGGGCTTCCCAGCAGTGGGCTAAGTGTCTGTCTATTGGTGGTTCGTCTTCGTATTGAGTGAAACTTTTGGTATGCTTCTGTACATCTCTAAGTAGATCGGTAGTCCACATCTGGATATCCTCGCACGTTTTTTCAGTGCGCATGGCACGTACCTTGTCCCACTCAGTTATACGTGCAGTTTTCCATTTTATGCGTTGTGGCGTAGTGGAGATTATTAGGCTGATAATTGCGTGATCGCTGTTAAGGTACTCTTGCGTGTGCTGCCATCGTATGCCAATGCCTTTTGAGCAGAACGTGACATCTGGGGTTGTATCTCTCTCCACGGAGTTGCCTAGTCGTGTGAGCTCTTTCAGGTCATTGTGGAGAATGTACTGATGGTTTTGAATCATCGTCAGGAGGCGCTGACCTTTTTTGGTGTTCTTTGAATATCCCCACGCGGTATGTGGCGCGTTAAAGTCCCCTATGAGAATGTGTTTTCGCTTGGAGTTGAGGGGGTGCAGACAGGTACCGATCGCGCTCAGATCGTCTTTTGGGGGACTATATACATTTGTAACGTATAAATGTTCTTTTCCACTTTTTATCCTTAAGGTGATGCTGATGTCATTCGCGTCCTCTTGCGACGCCAGAAGATCTTTTCGGGTAAGGAAGGCTGTTGTTGGACTTACTTGATGTGTAGTGTAGCCATACAGTTTTGGGTTCTTCCCTGGTTCTTGAAGGGCGATTATGTCTGGCCGGATTTTGAGCTTTTCTATCCAGGAATGAAGTTCTCCTTGTTTTTGTCTGAAACCTCTGCAGTTCCACTGTAGTACAGACAGTGTATTGTTACTGTCCACTGAGTTTCTGCATGATGGCATCGAGTTGGACCTTCAGTGCGTGCATTTGCTGTTGGATGGGTTGGAAGAGTTCCTTTGCATGAGTTTCTATTCTTAATTCCACCGTGTGGTTGATTTCTGTTATTTGTTGTTTCATAAGCTGCATTTCGTAGCGCATTTCTTGCATGAATGCCTCGAAGGTGCGAGTCATCTCTTCGGAGGGTACCTGTGCTTCATCGTTCTCTGTACGAGTGCGTTTGTTTTGGGGGGCAGTATCTTCTCTAGCCTCGGATGTTGTATCCATAGAAGTACTTTCCATGGGTTGTGCGCTAGGGGGAGGTGCCGGTTGTGATTCTACGTGTTGCTGGTATGCTTGCGAGTTATATATTGGTATTGTGGGAGTTGTACGTGGAGTAAGGGCGTCCCTGTATGTACGGTGAATATGTTTTTGAGAGAGTGGCTGACTCACCTTCTTTGGTGGTGAGGGCTTATTGGGCCTTGATTCCTTGTGTTGTGGTGGTGTAGGTTCTCGCCGAAGGGTGGGGAATGGGTCTTCAGGTTGTTTTCTGGATTCCTGTGGGCCTCGGCTGGGTACTTCCTTGTCCAGTGGCGACAGATCCCCTCTGTGGCTAGCTCGTTCCAGTGTTGCCGTAGCGTGCTTGCGGATGTTGAGGCGTTTCAGAAAGGCTTGTTTTCTGACGACAGCGTCTGCTTCGAGTTTCTTGGGGCAAGTAGCGTCATCCGATCGGTGTGGCCCCAAGCATTTGACACACTTGATGATGCACGTGTGAGCCTCGTCCTTGTTGGAATGGCCGCAGTTGGGGCACCTGATGAGGGTTGAGCGGGTACACACATCTGCTCTGTGTCCTAATCCTAGGCATTTATAGCATATCTGAGCTTTGGGGCGGTGCGGTTTGCAGCGGTGGACTGCACCACCGAGGCTGACGGTGAAAGGTACATAGGTTCCTGCAAACGTGATTATCGCGGCCGTGGTATTGCCCATCATTCTTGCGGAGAGTATGGTATATCCTTGCGGCGCTGTGAGCAGCTGCTGCAGGGTTGCTGGGTCCGTGCTGCGTTCCACTTGGTGAATAACCCCTTTGCAAGTTTCACGAGCCGCTGGGGCATACACGCTGACGGGGTGGTTCACTTGATTGACGCTTAGTTGAGTAACACTAAGTATCTTCCTGATGGCATTAGCGCTATCGCTAGTGATGATCAGGATATTCTTGAAAGGCTCGATCGTCGTCATCATGCCTGCTGCTTCTTCAGACGTGAGACCTACTGTTAGGCTTAGTAGTCGGTGTAATGCCAGGGGCATCACTTGACTGAGTTGGAGACTTCCAGCCGCTCGGAGAGTAAGTTTCCGGGGCTCACCTTGATTGGGTTGTTGTACCGGGTGATTCCACCCATCCTCCATCAGTTGGTATCGCATGGTAGGGTCTTTAACCAGGCCAGCGCTGGTCGGGCGGGTAGAATTCGGCGTTAGGCCTAGGTAAGTCTCCCACGCTGGAAGACGACTTTCGGCCGTAAAATCCCGAAAAATGGCCCCAGGTCACTCAAAATTGGTAGACGGCTTTCGGAGATGATCCGGCACTTGGTCCAGTCCAATGGAGAATATCCCAACGAGATATTTTGTGTTTGCGAGGTATTTCAACGGAGCAGTGTGCATGCCTGGCGATCATGCCAACCGAGAAAGAAGGAGGAAAGAAACCTTTTCTTTCCTCCATGATTTACAAGATATCCTCGGGATGTCGATTGCGCGTGGTCCTCTGCTGGCTGCTCGGTTGCGTTTTGCACACTTTAAAATTGATTTTAAATATGTTCTAGGTGGTATTCGCCGCTGATATTTTGCAGATCATGTATATGTGTTCCCACCAATCTATCTCCAAAGTTATCTCGCCTTCATAATTTTGTGTCAGTGCCCCTTTAACCCGCCGCGGTGGCTCAGTGGCTAAGGCGTTGCGCTGCTGAGCACGAGGTCGCGGGTTCGATTCCCGGCCGCGGCGGCCGCTTTTCTGATGGAGGCGAAAAGCAAAAACGCCCGTGTGTACGAGATTTCGGCGCACGATAAAGATCCCCAGGTGGTCAAAATTAACCCGGAGCTCTCCACTACGGCGCGCCTCATCGCCTGCGTTGCGTCGGCGCGTTAAACCCCACAATCATCAAGTGCCCCTTTAAACCAAGCGAAGAAGACATTTTACCACCATGTCCTACAAACAATTCTCGAAACCAACCCCCCAAAAATTTGGAAAATCCTATAACCAAAAAGTAACTGTACCCATAACATTTCCCTCTCCTACCCAGGTGGCTCGGATGTTCCACTTGAGCAGCGCGGCGACGTCATGAACCAATATTTTGCTTCTGTTGTTACTCGCGAACACGACCTCAATAGTACCACATCCTCCGGCTATAATTTCTCTCAAATGCCTCCCGTCACCTTTACTCTGCGAAGGCATAATGAAGTTATGGATATTTTTAATGTGTCAAGTGCTCCAGGATGCGATAACATAACTAGAAAGATAATCAAAGCCATTGAAATAAGCTCTAGCAAGATTTTGCACATAATGTTTGCCTAATCGATATCTACCGGTGCACTTCCGACCGAGCGGACACTTAACAGAATAGTTCCGGTTTACAAATCAGTCAACCACTACGATCCTTGCAATTTCCGCCCTATTTCGCTAACATGCATGGCGTGTAAATTACTAGAACACATAATATATTCCCAAATTGCGCGTCTCCTCGACAGCAACAAATTCTTCTTCCCAAACAACACGGATTACAGCCCGGGCTTTCATGTGAAAGCCCGGGCTGTGAAAGCTTCAGTACAAACTGACGTCATTTACCTGGACTTTTCTAAAGCTCTCGATCGCGTTCCCCATCAGCGCCTACTAGTGAAAATGTCTATCCTTGATAGTACTATCATGGATTCGCTCTATTATTACTACCCGCTCCCAGTTCACCGTAATCGGATCCCACCACTAAGCCTAAGTAATATCACCTAAGTAATCTCCGGAGTTCCTCAAGGCACGGTATTAGCTCTCCTACTCTTCCTATTTTTCATAAACGACCTGCCTAACAGAATTTCATCATCCATTCGCCTCTTCGTAGGCGACTGCGTTTTGTACCACCGGATAGAATGCAATACCGATGCAGAACTACAACACGACCATAATGAATTAGAAAGGTGGTGCTCCGAAATTTAATGAAGCTAAACATTCATAAGTGCAAAATCATGCAAATAACACCAAAAAGTTCCAGTATAACCAATGCATATACGTTAAGCTCTCTCACCCTCTCCTAAACAGAATCATACCGTTATCTGGGAGTTGTCGTCACAAAAAACTCATCATGGCCCGAACACATCGAAAAACGTGCTGCTGATGCATTAAACTCCCTCGGATTCATCAGAACATCTCTTGCCTCATGTCCTTCATCTACCAGGCAACTCGCCTATGAAACGTTCCTCAGGAGCAAACTAGAATATGCATCATTCATCTGGATCCCTCACCAAGCGTACTTAAAGGAGCCATGAAGAGAAAACAAGGGTTTGTTTTATTCGAAAGATTAGGTGTTGATTAGTACCCCAAGCGCTTTCCCGAAAGCTGAGAAATAAGGCAATTTAAGTGAAAAGTATAAATCTCCCGCTAAATTACCCATTTCGTGAGGTGAACAACGGTGTCATACGAGCCGTTCCATGAAACAGACACTTAGTATGTCGACTCCATATAGCACCCACATCGCGGGAGTCAAACAGGAACCGGAACTCGTGCCGAAACCGAGAGGGCGGCCATTTTAAAAATACTAGTAAAACCTAGTGCACCCGCAGGCCTAGTCATGGAATCGCCTGATCCGGACGACGAAACTGTCGCCGAGGAGCTCGGGCTTGCATTTAACAACCACACACCACTTGAACGCGCAATGCTTCTAAGTGCACGAGCGGCAGGAGTTGTGGGATGCACGGATGGAACGGAAAGTGACCATTCCGCGATACCCACAACAGACGAACGCCAAGCTGTCGGCACCGCAGCCTCGTCAGCCCCCTCGCGACGGACGAATACAGACTGGTACGTATGTGCCGTATTTTATTACACGTTAATAACAGTTCAATTTCAGTAGCAGTATCGCTTATGCCAGTTGGCCGGTGTCGTGTATGGAAAACCGTTCGCGCGAGCTCTCTGCTCCGGCCAGAAAGATACGAGCGTCAATGCGCTGTGTGTACGGTATTTTTTTTTCCAAGCTCAGGGCGCTTTGACGGCGATTTGACGAAGTCGGCGACGAACGGCGGCATGTCCCAGGAGTGAGCTAACGTAACGGTCTCTGCCGTAATCACTTCGTCGGAAATGAAGCCAGCACACTCGTACTTTCTTTAGTTCCCATTCTCCTCCGCTTGCAAAGTTCACAAAACGTAGCGACTTGCTTCGCCGAGGTTCGTCGTTTGGCAGCACATCAAAGGAGATCTCTTCACCAGTGGGATGTCGAACTCCCTCGACGATTTGCCCGTACTACATAGACATTTCAGGATGCAGCAACGAAATTTCATTGTAAAGTATTCGACCAAACTGAAGTTTTCAGTGGTTGTAAACTGTAAACAAGCTCGTAACGACAGCAGCAAGCCAACTCCACTCCGAAACTTCTGCGACGGCTGGCACTATCTCGTCGCTGCTTGCTGTTCCTAACTCCCCTCATTTCTATTTTTACCTTTGCTGGTTGGCGATATGACGACCAACCTCCTGTCAAAGGATAAAGATACCAAGCATGGTCGCGGCTGTACGTGCTGGAACGGTTCATTGGCCCCGAAGAGCCTGCAACCCAAAAATTCGTCTGCGCGACGGCGATATGTCGAGCTCGGCCGGCGGTAGTTTCGTACGCATTGGCGTACACGTTTGCGTGTTTGTTTGGAACTTCAACCGTTTGCTGCACTGTTCTTCGGGTCATAAAAGGAATGTGCAGTATGTTTAACGGGCATATAAATCACTATGCAAACTGAAGCCCTGCCTAATTTGCGTTTGCTTTTGCCGGCCTCCGCCAATCGCAGAGCATTCTAGTGTGACATCATAGGTTCTGTTTCGGGAAATGAGCTGGTGGGTCGCATGGTCATTCCCTTTTTTCATAATTATGTAACTTATTTGAGCGAAGTTTGCGTTAAAAGTGGTGACAGTATGGTTCTAATGAGGCAATCTTTCGAATGAAGCAAACTTGTGTTTTCTCTTCATGGCTCCTTTAATCAACTCCCTCGAAACTGTTCAGAACAGCGCCACTCGCTTTATTGCTTCCAAATATAGCCCTCACCACAGCATCAGCAGCATCAAAGCATCCCTCGGAACCCCCTCACTGATACTCCGCCGCAAGATCGCTCGACTTTGTCTCTTCCATTCTCTTTTTTTTCTTCCCCAGACCTCCACACCACACTCCTGATACCCCAACCCATTCGTCGCGGCGCATTTTTAACACCCACATCCTTCAGCACTTACATGGCACCACTAATTCCTACAAGAAATCTTTCTTACCAGCTTTGAATGTCCTACCCGATGCAGTTGTAAATGAGCGTGATTCACAGAAATTTCGGCAGCAATTAACCACATTTTTCCGCACTTAATCAGACTTTTCTTTTCTACGTTGTGCAATCGCTTATAGAACCAACACTCTGTACCTAATTCACTGCAATGCTTATCTTCAAACTTTCTTTGTATAGCCATTACCGCTTAAGAAGTGGAAATACGTCCTTTGTATGTTTATGTCTCAATACCGCCTAAAATGTAAAAAAATGAGCCATTTGCTTTCTGTGTGTCAATCATGTGTGTTTTATGTCTAATACCGCCTAAAATGTAAAAAAATGTGCCTTTTGTGCTTCTGTGTGTCCATCTTGTGTTTTATAACCATGCTTTATGAACCTCCTTACTGATCTTGCCCCCCCCCCGCTTATATAATACCCCGACGGGGGCCTTTAAGGGAAAAATAAATGATGATGACGATAATCCCTCCAAAGCTGCTACGCAAAATTGGAAAATTGGAACGGATTCCACGAAATCTTTTTGAGCGCCGAAATACAAAACGTGTCGTCAAACGAAGTCGGCTATTTGTGTTTTATATACGATATGCAACTGTGTTTTTGCATCCAGCATGTTAAAAACGTTTTTTGAACTCTTGTAAATGCCTTATTTGCTCCATTCTTCCAGGTACGTGTCACTCGCACAAATAGGATATATAGCGGGTCACGAGATAACCCATGGCTTCGACAGCACGGGTAAGCTCTTACCTTGCGGGCACCGTCTGTGTGACAGAAAAAAAATCACAGAAGGTGCTACCAATTATATATTTTAAGCCATTCTACAATTTTTAAATCGGTTCGTCTTAGGCTAAAAATGCGCTTGGATTTCTGTTTCGTGCAAGGAGTGTTACAAACCGCACAAAGGAATATTCGAATGATAAAAATGTTTGGCTAGCATCATAAAGCGCTTTTTAGCAAAACTTGACACAATACTTTCCTTTACATGACAACCAAATTCTTGTATTTGTGAACAATGATGAATGAATTTTTACGTATCCGGCAACTTAGGGCAGGTTCGGTGCCATGCATAATATTATGATTAAGGTAGGGTATCTGATACATAGAAACCGATTGTTGGGGTAGATTGGCTAAGTAATTTTGTTATTGAACCCAAAGACGCTGGATTGACAACCGAGGCAGTTTCCGGTTTTCTTTCGGAGATTAAAAAACAGCTTTGCTTGTAGAAGTCCCATCATTTTAAATTTTAGGTTTGTCTGAAGATTTCGTACGCGCCACTTCAACGCACGTCATATCCTTTCCTTATGTTCGGTGAATAAAACCACCGATGTTATTATTTAAAGAGCACTGTTCAGTCTCGGCCCGCCAAGGTGTCATTTTTCCCTCAAGCAAAAGGACACCTTGGCGGGCAGAGATTGAAAAGTGCTCTTGTATTCACAAACAACTCCTAATTATTGGAACCAGGAAAGAATTTCGAATATATTCTCTCCGACGAATGCACGAAAATGTTGCGCCCAAAGCGGTGTGTTCAAGTTTAACACCTACGGAATTACGAGTGTAGTTTGGGATAGTACAATATTTTCGTCGGATAGAATACTCCGGTCTCGTAACCGCTAACCTGCGCTCGAACACTTTTTGGATTCCCATACCCTATTTTGAAGTCACTGCTATTTTCGGTGTGGCTATTACGGTAACGATGTGAGTTGTGCCAACATTCGCCCATGTTAAGGCACATGTTTTTTTGTAGCGAAAGTCACGAAATACCAAAGGTGTAGTGCGAAAATGAAATCTCTTTTAGGTTTTTTGCAATTGCTCTACCACAAAAACGTTTTTCTTAGTAGACGATGCCCTGACTAAACTTAACACACTAAACACAAGTGTACTGTGGCATGAATATATATAAAAGCAATAGGTGTCCAAACATCAGGGGGAATCAATCATACCGATAGGTTCATGTAGCCTTCTAGCTTATGTAGTTACAGTTAAAACCAGGGGGGTTGTTGAAACGACTGAGGGAAGCGGTACTTCTATAGTGAGTGTAAGACTTCCACGCAAGCAAAGTCTATTCTACCATTTGTAACCTTTATTTTACGTAGCACATCCAAGCCAGTTAAAACACCTTTTGGGTGAAGAAGCCTAGTTATTGTCGAAAAGGGACACTCATTACCGCAACTAAACATTCCGGGCGTCATATCACAAAGATAAACCATTGATAATTACAAGTTGGCTATTTTATTTTCGATTTGTGCTTTTTGAGGATGTATGAAACGTTATACAATTCTTGCTGAAATAATGGAAATGTCTTTATCCAACAAAAAAAGGCAACGTTTGCAGGGCTCAAATATTTCCTTTCTCCGTTGTGTCAAAACGTGGATGAACCTCCCCCCTCATCGTCCAGAACCAACCAAGGCCGGACAAGCCAATAAATGCGAATGCAATCTACGCGACTGAAAAAATCATCTTGGTAATTTTCATACAGGCTGTGTTTTATTCCATTCATATAGTATCCGAACAAGGCCGCGCAAGCATCATAATAATGTAGAAATGAAGCACAAGCAGCTTGATGGTACTGTATGACGATATGGAATTTACGCTGATTGAATATAATGCGTGCTTCAGGTGCAATTCTGAGCTCACGTCAAATTCCACTATTTTGTGAAGGCAGTGACTGGCCAAATTTGTTTTCACTCTAATTATTTCCTTTGGGTGGAGGCAGGCATGTCTCTGCACTCCCTGCAGTATGGCTGCGAAGATATGGCTTCAAGTGAGAAACGTGCAGGATTGAGGTGCCGCGTATACTACGATCCCTAGGGCACTCTTAGGGGTGATGCCAGAATAGACAGGCCTATTTTTTCACTCAGGGTGTATGGGCCCGGCAAAACGATGAAGAATGTGTTAACGTAGTCCTTGAACCAGAGCAGGAGTCAGTAGTAAGACTTTGTCCTCTACTGTAGTTTGTGCATCACGGTGTGAAACGTCGTAGCAATGATTGTGGTGTTGTTACAAGCTTGGGTGGGCAAACGAACTTGCTGCTTGCCAGTTGGCCGTGCGGATGGCGAACTAGTGTTGCAAAGAACCCCAAGTAGGTTTCTTTGATTGGCAACAAGGTCGACAACTTGGCTAGTTGGTATACATTCGTGTTGTGTTCTCTCTCTCGTGTTGTGTTCTCGCGCTCGTGTTGTGTACTCCTCTCTCGTCCCGTTTAATTTGCGCTGGTAAATCATGAATCTTTGATTGGCGTCCGAGAACCAGCAAATATAGGCAAGAACCATTGCTATATTGAACAGCAGAAGTACAGGGAAACAAAACAAAAAACGGAATGATATTACAGCTTCCGTAATCAGATTGAAATACATAGAAAGCATGGCGGGGAGGGGGCAGTGAAAACAGCCAGGCAGGACATTTTTGTGCACGTGGTATCTAGACGTAGTCGTTTTACACTAGTTCAGTCTGGAAATACATCGACAAAAACAGATGACCAAAAATGAAAGCTAGATTCCACAACTGTGGAAGAGGGTTCTGCTGCTGTCGCTGTGGTGGCTTCGAGGATTATGAGCAACAGGATTATGAGCAACCGCCGTGGAGCGTCGGCAGCAGAAGATATCCTCTTTGTCGAGGAAGCTGTTTTTAAGCACGAACTGGCCCTTGCCCTTTCAGAATTCTCTGCTCGCGGGAACCGTTTCCACGGCACGACTCTCAGGGAGTGGCAACCCCCCCCCCACAAACGCTGAGAAAAGTTATCGAAGGTGGGTTAGGAAGATGCCGGGCACTTCTCACAACGTCAACGCTCCCGTGCACTGTGTACTTATTTTTTTTTCCAAGCCCCTTACGTAGCGAAGGTACATGCAAAAGCCTTGACATTGTTGCGACCTTCTTACGAAACGCACGGTCACGTGAGCATGGTATTTTGTTGGTATTTTTCTATTCGTCGACCGCGCAACCACTAGTTTCAATAGCCCAGCTGTTTAAATGCTTTCTCGTGGCGCTTAGAATAACCCGAGTAGCGTCATTGTCTAAATAAACTGTATGTAAAAACCCGTGAGCAACATTTCCAGGGCAATCATGGCGTTAAAGAGCCGTTTCCGCGTATCTTGGTAAATTTTATTTGAGGGCTCCAGTCATGCGGGACAAGCTAGTTCAAGCTGTTGCAAAAGGCGCCGCAAGGCAGTTGAGTATTTCTAAAAATCCAAAATGCGTACACTATAGAGTTTTTGTAATGAAGGTGGTCGAACGAAATGACGTAGGGAACAAGTCTACAATACAGCCCAGGCCAGTATAGACAACAACGGACAGGATCAGTCTTTTTGAAGACCCGTAGTATAGCCGTATCGGCACCATGACGAGCAGCCGAAATATGCGAACACGGTGATTGGGGTCACAACTGCATTTCATTTGGTTGCATAAGAGTGGGAACAGAACGGCATAATGAACCATCCAGAACTTGAAAGTCGCCTAAACGGCGGGGCCAACGACTACTTGTTAGGCTTTGTGGGTTATACTGTGCAGGACAATACCAAAGTATGTGTCTGTTCGCTTTCAGGCGTCAAAATCGGCAATCGCTTTGACGTGAACATAGTCGATATGTGTGATGGTGCGGTGCGCACTGAGTAAAGACACACTCCCGCAAGATGGAAGCAATTTCGAGCGTGAAAGTACGTCTGCAGCAGGTTGTTTCTTTCCGTCTTTGTACGTAATGGTAAAGTTGTACTTTTGTAAGTGAAGAATCCAACGCCAAGGATGTCCACAGAGATTCGTAACTATGTAAGAACGTAGAGTGGAAGGTGACCCTTCACGACAGGCAGCACGTGGCCGCATAGATAATACCGATGTTTATCTATAAACCAAAAAATGGCTACACACTCCTCCTATGTTATCCACTAGTTCTGGGCAGGTGTCGGGAAGCTACTGGCGTATGCAACAACCCTTTCTCAAAGTTTTCAGCAGGGTGCAAGAGCGCCGCTCCTATCTCGTCTACAATAACATCTGTGCGCAGAATGCCGTGTTTTTGCTCTTTGCTGTGGCTGCGGGAGAAACCTAAAGTAATGGAAGCTGTGAGCTCTTCGAAGCTCTCTTCGGGCTCGTCCGATCACGTGAAAGTGGTTTCAGATTTCAAAAAAATTTTCTGACGAGAGGCCGATGATAGCGCCCTTCCGAACACACCCGCGGAAATATCACGGCACCCTAAAAACTGTGAAGGGCCTTCTGCTGTGAAAGGCGGGCGGATTGCATTACAGCAGCAATCATGTTCTGTTCGGGCCGAATAACATCCATGTCTACCACGTGCCATTAACTTATTTACTCCCGACAGGGAAACAGCATACCGCGCATTTAGCAGAATACCCGCGTCGCCAATGCATGGCAAGACATGGTCCATGCAAGGTAAATGCTCAGATAAAATAGATGAAAAAATTAACTTATCTCCGTGAGAACACGACCTGGTATTCCATTTAACACCATGTAGAACGCTCTGCATCATTTGCTAGGGATGGCTGGACATAGCTCGGCAAAACTGGATGCCACTCACTCACACTCACTCAAAAAAATATATTTATACTGAAGCACTCACTCGCACTCACGCTCGCCACTTCGCCCTCACCACTCGCTCTCACTCACACTCACGCTGGCCCCTCCGCTCTCACTATTCGCACTCACTCGCACTCACGCTCTCCACTCGTCCCCACCACTCGTACTCACTCGCGCTCACGCTCGCCCCTCCGCCCTCACCACTCGCACTCACTCGTGCTCACGCTCACCACTCGTCCCCACCACTCACACTCACTCGCACTCACGCTCGCAACTCCGCTCTCACTACTCGCACTCACTCGTGCTCACACTCGGCGCTCGTCCACAACACTCACACTCACTCGCGCTCACTCTCACCACTCCACCCACACCACTCGCACTCACTCGCGCTCACGCTCACCCCTCGTCCCCACCACTCACACTCACTCGCGCTCAAGCTCACTATTCGTCGTCACCACTCGTACTCACTCGCGTTCACGCTCAACACTCCGCCCTCACCACTCGCACTCACTCGCGCTCACACTCACCACTCGTAGTCCCCACTCGCACTCACTCGCGCTCACCATTCCGCCCTCACCACTCGCACTGACTCGCGTTCACGCTCACCATTCGGTGTCACCACTCGCACTCACTAACGCTCACGCTCACGACTCGCATTTCCTATTTACACTCCCTCGCAATCGAACTCGCCCCTCGCAATGGCCACTCACACTCATTCGTACTCACCACTCGCTTCCTCCACTCACGCACTCGCCACTCCCATCGCCCGCTTACGCTCACTCACGCTCACTCACAACCGCCACTAATTCACATTACAACTCGCTTTGTTCCTTTGCAGAACGGGAATTTAATTTTAACTTCGCTTTGTTTGTAAACCAGATGAATCGTTCCATTTTGTGGAGACCTTAAATGTGGCCATATTGACACCGACACCACAGTGATGTCGTTTCATGAAGCGAAAAGGAAATTCAGTGTTTTAAGAGCTTCACATTGGCTATGGGGCGTGCCCCATAACAATCGCTAACTCCGAAAAACTTGATTCAACTGACAAAAAATCAAACCGTTCTCTTAAGAGAATTAAAACTCGAAGCTTTCTCCCGTGCAAACTGAGTCAAAGCCTCAGTTTAAAATCCAAACGGATTCAACGGTGTCGAAATGGCGCAATCGGATAGACGTCGGCTCCATATCGCGGGGGACCCAAGCGCGATTCGCACCATGGGAAAGGTTTTTTTCTTGAGGCGCTTCATGTGCCTTCGCTTATCATCATCATTGCTTTGTGAAACCCACTATAAAGTTCGCTTTCCTGCGGTGCTTTTTACTCAGACGCCGACGCCACCAGTGAGGAATGGAAAGCTTCATTTCAAAAATGGCGAAGCTTGCATTAGGTCGTGTAAGGCTTGAACCACATCGAGCTGGGCGATTTCTTTCTATGAAAGCATTGATTGGCCCACTAACACGCATTGCATTAGGTTCGAAATTATTTATTTACACGTTGCCAGAATGCAATCCGGGAGTTGTTTTCGAGATGTGCGATTTATGACTCTTCGGAGCACCCAAAGGTAGTCGTGCGTACTAGGATTAGGTCTGAAGCCGGTTTGCGATGGATGAAACCAACCAGTGCGCTCGAGATTGAACTGATGTCGGTTGTTAATTAATCGGTCGATGACCTTGCACATGATAGGAGTTAGTGAAATAGGTCGCAGATTTTCAGGTTTTCGCGGGCGTCTTTACAAGGCTTCGTGATGGGATGAAAGATGGTCGTCTTCAAGTGCTCGTGGACTTGTCCCGTTTCCCATGATTCGTTGACAACACTCAGAAGGGCTTCATGGCCGTGCGTTGGCAGATTGCGGACATCTTGCCAAGTGATTTTATCATGGCCTGGAGCGGATCTAGATTTGCCTTGAGCGATGGCAACGTGAAGTTCTCCAGGGTTAAAGGAATGTTGAGTACGTCTAGAGGGTGTGGTATGTCTATGTCGGAAAGAGATTTTAGTGCTGTTTTATCCTTCGCAGCATGCGGAAAGAGAGTCTTGATAATAGTTTCTTCTACGTCGTAATAGTCAGACTGCAGTCTCATTTGTCAATGATAGGAAGCTTTGTTCTCCCAGGGTAAAAGGAGTATTGAGTTCGTCTAGAGGGTGTGGTATGTCTATGTCGGGAAGAGATTTTAGTGCCGTTTTATCCTTCGTAGCATGCGGAAAGAGAGTCTTGATAATAGTTTCTTCTACGTCATAATAGTCAGACTGCAGTCTCATTTGTCAATGATAGGAAGCTTTGCTTTACCGCAAAGGTTGCGAAAGATGCCCCATTATAAGTGAAAAAGGCCTCTCCCTCTTGCCGGAGCCGATGGCAAAGATTTTGCCAGTCTTCACTTTGTAATGTCTTTTGGTAATCGTTAATTTTCTTGTATAGTCGTTTCAGTTTAATGAGGTCAGGGTGAAGTTTGCCACGTTCTTGATACTACCTGGTGGGACACTGAGCCGTTCGGAGCAACCTATGCATATGGATATCTGGGTTGTCAACCTCAACAGTGCCGATGACTGATTCGGCAGGAGATGTGCGAGCATAGGAGACGTGAAGTATAAACACATTAAAGAAGTCAGCACGAGTGAATGCAACCTTGCCTTTGGTAGCTTTCCATGCTCTCGCTTGGAACGCGTGGCCGAACTATGTACACTTCGGGGAACAAAGTAGGGCAGTAAGCGGGATGCGTATTGACCGCCTTGACATTGCTTTTGGCGTCACTCGCGAAGTGCTGTGAATGCATATTCTTGTGCCGCCTTCTGGTATCCATTCGGTGCCGTGAACCGTGAATGGCGCTAAAAAAAGGTTACTGATGATAAAACAATAGTGGCGGAAGCGGTAATACCTTGTGTTATGCAACTACTACGACGGCATGCGCTATCGCAGCGCGTGATGTGTATGAACACTGAAAGCAAACGTTTTAGTTTTACGGGCCTTCGTGTCCGCGCTCCGCATAAACGGTAATCGTACTCATAAGTTTACTCCTTCCACTGACAAAAAATGTCATGACTTTTTTTATTATCTTGACTTTTCTTACTGCTAAAATCATTTCTTGCGACGCTTATTCTCCCACGGCTGCCCGAGCGAGAAACCTGTACAGAACGATGGCAGGCTGCCTTTCGCGATTGTGGCTGCCCTTCGCGCAGCAGTAGCGGCGCTGCCACTAATTCTTTCCTGCAGCCTTTTGATCCTTTCAGACCCTGCAACTTGCAATTATAACTATGTTTCTTAAAAAACTTCCGCAACACAACGTCGAACCGCACGCAGCGCGTGTGCTTTTACGTGCGCTGAACGTCCGGTCGCGACATCCACGACCCAGTGTTTCTAAGCGGCGGCGAGAGGCGGCGCTAGAGTCGCGCGCAAACTGCAGTGTCCGGTGCGAACGCGGGTTTTCTTCGGCGGCATACCGGGCAAACGTCGCGTTGGCGATCGCGGAGGCGGCGATGTGGCGGCGGCGGTAGCGACCTGCACTTTCTCGTTTCTGCCGCGCAACAGATTGCCGCGCCGTCCGGGCGCCTGGTTGTAGCTTACGAGGGCTCTCCTACTCAGGTTGGCTTCCGAACAAATGCCGCCAACATCTCCTAAAGTTATTCTCTTTCTCTTTGTGTATGGAGGGAGGTGGGGGCGCACAGTTTATCGTGTACGACTGCGCGCTGGGCTGACCTGCAGGCCTTCGGCGACCGTCGACAAAGTCCCGGCCAAAGGCGTCCGTGTGTCTAGACGGGGGGGGGGGGGGGACAGTATTGCAAAGGAGTATTGGGGGGGGGGGGGGGAGGGAGGGAGGAGGCGAGGATACACGGCGCGCCAGCCAGCCCGTATGCGCGAACAAGCGCTGTTTCGAATATGCGTCGGTGTCGCCGACTACGAGAAAAGGAAAACAGAAAAAGCAAAGGGTGGGGAGAAAGCAGGCGCCGGCTTGTAGGCGCCGCCGAGGTAAAAAAAAAGAAAACTTCGTAGAGCGAAAGGGATCCCTGTCACAAACTGCAGGCCAGACCCTCCATTTTTTTATTTTCGGACGGCCTCCCGGACGGAGTCGGCCATTTTGCGCCGCGCGAGGGAATTCGGGGTACCCCCTTCAGCTTTGTGCGCACCTCCTTTGTTTCGTCCTGCCTGCTACCAGGACAATGCGAGCTGCCGCATTCCAGCGCTGTTGTCCGAGGGTGACGTCACGGTCGCTGGCGTGGACGCGCGCTTGCGATCGTAGCGAAGGAAGCAAGGGCCCCCAGGAGGGGGAAAAGAGGAACAATGGGAATACTTCGAAGTGGGGCTACGGGACGGCCGGCGGAGGTTACTTAAGCGGACGCAAGCGATTGCTTGGGGCAGTCGGCGAAGATTTCAGAACGTGCTACGCGGGGAAAGGCCCGGGGGTGACGCGCTTTAGCAGAAGCACATCGGTAGGCTCGCGACGGACCGGTCCACGCCTCGGCTCAGCGCTCGAGTTCGCCCGTCGCCGCGAGTCCCATGGCCGACCAGCTTCTGCACCCCGGAGCCCCGAAACACGTGACCTGCTGCCCGGCGAGGCCGTCTCCACCTCGTCGTGACTTTCTGCCGTTCAACCGGCGGGTTCCACTTGTCTCGTAGAGACTTTCTCCTCCCGCGCTCCCTCCTTCGTAATTGTTTGTCGTATCGGACTAAGATATCCGCCTTCGTTTTTTTTTTCTCTTTCTAGCGTCACTTGTAACTCACGATGTTTGTCCCCTAGAGGGTTTTGCGTGTTGCGTAATTGTTAGTATTTTTTTGGTAGTTGCGTTGTTGAGGTTTAAACAAGTGTTTGCCTCTAGAGTGTTTTTTGCGTGTTGCGTACTTGTTAGTACTTTTGTTGTAGTTGCGTTGTCGAGGTTAAAACAAGTGTTTGCCTCTAGAGTGTGTCGCGTACGGCTGTCTGAGTATGTTTTCGAGGTAGAAGGTTAAGTCGTAGGCCACGGCGGATTAGTGCCTGCGCGCACAGGCCGATGGCATTGTGAAGGTTTTTTTTTTCTCTTCTTGTGTCGGGCGTTGCCCTGTAGTCTTTTTGTTTGTACAGTAAACCTATATAGTCCAAAACGTAGCCGAGCATCTCCGTTGTGATTTCATTCACCCCAGCAATCTCGGCACACGTGAAAACTCACGGGCCGACCACCCTGCTAAAATACAAATAACTGTTGTCTCGCGCCCTTCTTTGGTTTTTGCTAGCGGACGCAATTGTCCGGGGGAGGAGTTTGTGACAATAAGTGGCGTCCACGGCAGGACCGGTCGGCCACGTGCTGAGGTTGCTGGAATCGGAGAGGCTCACGTGTAGTAACGCTAGCCGCTGGCTCGCGCATTTGTTCTTTGAGGCTCCACAGTAGCTTAACTAGCCGCCGCGAACAGGGTGCTTCTAGCAGATATTTTTTTTGTGTGTGTGTTCTCCCTGCGCTCGAGATGGCGGAGACTGACAAGTTGATCGAACAGGGCCGAATTTTCGGACTTGAAGGAAGTAAGCTGATGGAGTTCGTCCAGCAGGAGAGAGCAAGGCTTAAAGATGAGCGTAATGAAGAACGGCAAAGAGAGAAGGAGGCGTTCGAACAGGAAGTCAAGAGGAAGGAGCTCGACTCGCAGTTGCGTATTCGAGAGATGGAAAAGGAGCAGGAGCTGCTGTTGCAACGCCGGGAACGCGAGAGCCCAGGTTCGGATGCACCGTCGGACGGGTCTACTGCTTCAAGGGCGAGCAGGATAAGCCCGCATAAATTCATGCCGCCCTTCAACGAAGAGCGTGACGACCTGGACGCATATCTGCGACGGTTCGAACGTGTGGCCGAGGGCCAGAACTGGCCTCGGGAACAGTGGGCCACGGCCCTGAGCCTTTGCCTGAGTGGCGAGGCTCTATGTGTCTTTAGCCGCATGCCGGCAACCGAGTGTGCGGATTATGACAAGTTGCGGCAGGCGTTAATGCTAAGGTTCCGCATGACCGAGGAAGGATTTCGCGAGAGGTTCCGTGATAGCGCGCCTTTGAACGGCGAGACATGCACGCAGTTTGTTACGCGCTTGCGAAATTTCCTGGAGCGTTGGGTTGAGCTCTCGGGGGGGGAGAAGAGCTACCAGGCCCTGTTCGAGTTGTTTTTGAGGGAGCAGTTCCTGGCCAATTGCTCCCCGAGTTTGCAACTTTTCTTGAAGGAAAGGAAGGACTCCGGTCTGACAGACCTCGTGGCCCGGGCGGAGCAGTATGTCGAGGCTCACGGGTGGAGCAACTTTGCGGGACGCACAGCGCTTAAACCGAGGCCAGGGGGAGACGCAACCGGAACCAATGGGAAAACGGGGCCCCCGCCTCCATCTCTCCCCGCCAAGGGCTTGAGGGTAAAGCAATGTTTTCTTTGTTCCCGTGTGGGACACCTGGCGCCGGACTGTCGAGGTGAGCAGCTTGGTCGGGGTGGGGCTCCCGTGAGATGTTTCAAGTGCGGGAAAGTTGGCCACGTTGGCCGGGACTGCAGATTAGTGTCACCGCAGCAGACCCCAGGGTTCCGGGGAGAAGCCGCGGCCGCAGGCGTCGAGGGCCACTCCGTAGGGTTCGGAGATGGAGAAGAGGTGCCGATTGTTGGCGCGGCACTCAGTCAGAAGGCGCCAGGAACGGACGCGGGGCTGCCTATCGTAGAGGGTCTGATCGGTGGCGAGAGGGTTCGTGTACTTCGCGACACGGGTTGCAACACGGCCATCGTGAAACGCTGTCTAGTTCGGGACAGAGACCTAACAGGAACGAGCTCTCCCGTCTGCCTCCTAGACCGGTCGGTCTTAATGCTCCCCGAGGCCTCGATAGTTGTTGACACACCCTACTTCACTGGTCGCTTGAGGGTCAAGTGCCTAGACAGCCCGCTGTATGACTTGGTTTTGGGAAACGTTGAAGGCGTCCGGCCGGTCGACTGTCCGGACCCCGACTGGGGGGAGAGAACCCGCTCTCACGCGACAACAGGCAACAGTCGAGGGGGGTCGGAGGAAAAACTGTCAAAGCGGGCCGCGGGTGCGCGTGTGCAGGATCGCATGGGCACCCAGACGCCGGACCTGTACGGCGCGACTGCAAGCCCCGTGGTTACCCGAGCCCAGAGTCGCGACACGGCGCCGTTCCGCAAGCTTAAGGTGGCTGAAGACTTTCCGGAAGTTACACGCGGTGAGCTCGTCCGGGAACAAAGGGGTGACCCCACCCTGAAGGGATGTTACGAGCGGGTCGGAAAAATTTTCAACAACAAGAAAGGGGAAGGCCAACACTTTTTTATCAGTGACGAAGTTCTGAAGCGAAAGTACACCACCAGGTTTGGCGGCGAAGTTACGCAGGTAGTTGTTCCGAGGAAATACCGGACTGCGGTCTTGGAGCTCGCCCATGATGGGGTGATGGGAGGACACCAGGGAACAAAGAGGACGCTACTGAAGATGCGGGCGGAGTTCTTTTGGCCGGCGATGCAAGCAGATGTAAGACGATACGTGGCCTCGTGCGACGTGTGTCAGCGTACGGCTCCAAAGGGGTACACCCGGAGGGCGCCGATGGTGCGGGTGCCCATAATCGGCACCCCTTTTCAGAGGGTGGCCATCGACATTGGGGGCCGTGG
Organism: Haemaphysalis longicornis; assembly: GCF_048455015.1. Lineage (NCBI taxonomy): Eukaryota > Metazoa > Arthropoda > Arachnida > Ixodida > Ixodidae > Haemaphysalis > Haemaphysalis longicornis. The sequence goes on along the minus strand of NW_027526233.1, from coordinate 66,432,519 downwards.
GTTTGCAGGAGCACGACGGAAAGCTGCATCCCGTAGCCTACGCCAGTCGGAGGTTGCTCCCCCGGGAGACAGCCTATTCCACTATCGAAAAGGAGGCGTTGGCTCTGGTTTGGGGAATAGAAAAATTCCAATCGTTCCTGTATGGCCCGAGATTCCTCGTTCAAACCGATCATCAACCCCTGAGGTTTATCCAGGAGGCCAGGTCCGCCCACAGCCGGGTCCTTCGCTGGAGTATTAAACTCCAACAGTACAGCTTCAGGGTAGAGTACATCAAGGGAAGTGAGAACGTGGGGGCTGACTTCCTGAGCCGTATGGTATGAGGGAGTAACCTGCCGAAGCTAGTAAAAAAAAAAAAGGGGAAAAAAAACACATTGCGGTTGCATTGATTCGGGGATACATTTTTTTTTTCATATGTGTTCATTTTGTACAGTCTCTTTGTTGAGTGTGCCGTGCGGCGTGCATCTTCTCCGCACGTGGATAGAGTGTTGGTGTAGGATTGAAGAGTTTTATTTTCATTCACCTTATGAGATTTGTGCGTTGAATTCTCCCTGTTTAAGACTAGTGTGGGAGTGCAAGAGAGAGACTTGAACAGTTGTGTGCGCGATGTGGTGGCGTGTGAACTTGCGCAGTGCAGTCGCCCAAAAGTGCTCTGCAGGTGAGCGCGGGCTCAGATTCGTGAGTGCGCGTTTCCACGATTCCTCGGAGCTGTGCGACCAAAAGGGACACTGACTCGCCACGAACTTTTTTCTTGCTTTTTCTCATTGCCTGTATAGAGCAGTGTGCATGTGTGGTGGCCTGTTGTTTGTGTGTGTTTGAATATTCTGGGATAATATTCTTTAGGAGGGGGCAAGTGTCACAAACTGCAGGCCAGACCCTCCATTTTTTTATTTTCGGACGGCCTCCCGGACGGAGTCGGCCATTTTGCGCCGCGCGAGGGAATTCGGGGTACCCCCTTCAGCTTTGTGCGCACCTCCTTTGTTTCGTCCTGCCTGCTACCAGGACAATGCGAGCTGCCGCATTCCAGCGCTGTTGTCCGAGGGTGACGTCACGGTCGCTGGCGTGGACGCGCGCTTGCGATCGTAGCGAAGGAAGCAAGGGCCCCCAGGAGGGGGAAAAGAGGAACAATGGGAATACTTCGAAGTGGGGCTACGGGACGGCCGGCGGAGGTTACTTAAGCGGACGCAAGCGATTGCTTGGGGCAGTCGGCGAAGATTTCAGAACGTGCTACGCGGGGAAAGGCCCGGGGGTGACGCGCTTTAGCAGAAGCACATCGGTAGGCTCGCGACGGACCGGTCCACGCCTCGGCTCAGCGCTCGAGTTCGCCCGTCGCCGCGAGTCCCATGGCCGACCAGCTTCTGCACCCCGGAGCCCCGAAACACGTGAGCTGCTGCCCGGCGAGGCCGTCTCCACCTCGTCGTGACTTTCTGCCGTTCAACCGGCGGGTTCCACTTGTCTCGTAGAGACTTTCTCCTCCCGCGCTCCCTCCTTCGTAATTGTTTGTCGTATCGGACTAAGATATCCGCCTTCGTTTTTTTTTTCTCTTTCTAGCGTCACTTGTAACTCACGATGTTTGTCCCCTAGAGGGTTTTGCGTGTTGCGTAATTGTTAGTATTTTTTTGGTAGTTGCGTTGTTGAGGTTTAAACAAGTGTTTGCCTCTAGAGTGTTTTTTGCGTGTTGCGTACTTGTTAGTACTTTTGTTGTAGTTGCGTTGTCGAGGTTAAAACAAGTGTTTGCCTCTAGAGTGTGTCGCGTACGGCTGTCTGAGTATGTTTTCGAGGTAGAAGGTTAAGTCGTAGGCCACGGCGGATTAGTGCCTGCGCGCACAGGCCGATGGCATTGTGAAGGTTTTTTTTTTCTCTTCTTGTGTCGGGCGTTGCCCTGTAGTCTTTTTGTTTGTACAGTAAACCTATATAGTCCAAAACGTAGCCGAGCATCTCCGTTGTGATTTCATTCACCCCAGCAATCTCGGCACACGTGAAAACTCACGGGCCGACCACCCTGCTAAAATACAAATAACTGTTGTCTCGCGCCCTTCTTTGGTTTTTGCTAGCGGACGCAATTGTCCGGGGGAGGAGTTTGTGACAATCCCCCACGACAGATACCAACGGCATAGAAGCGCGGTTACGCGAAGAATGGACCCAAACTTAGGACATAATTGCAGTACGCGCGTTGCGCAGAAATGTACCGCGCTTTTGATCAGTTGAGCCATGTTAAAAATACTGCTTTACCGTTAAATTTGAGGTTGTGAAGGAATTGTAGTACAGCGTGACGTCGTTATAACAAAAGCGTGTAGGAAGCTGCCAGATAATTCTAAGCGTGCAGCTGTGGCAAAACTGCAAAACAAGAAAATGTTAGTTGAACTTGCACAGTGCTTGCGATATATTAAACATTTAAAATTCTAATATTTGTACAGTAGAAAGATCTAAACAAAGTAACTAACAACTGTGCGGCCGCTGCAAATATTTTACTTTCTCAATGTGTCTTTTTTATGCTGTCCGTTTCTTTACCGATTTCAACAACTTATTTTTTACCTCTTACGCAACCTTTTCTTTACCCTCTGGTATTCTTTAAGAAAACGTGTAGTGAAAAGTTGAGTTTTATCTGTGCCATAACTGAACTTGCTTGTGTATATCTTTTTTCTTTTTCGTCCATACTGCACGTGTTTGAAATTGAACGGTTTGGTTCATATTTTGCTTTATACTGTCATGTTACTACCAACTATTATTGCATTAACAATATAATTTGCCAATAGGTTTTACATTTATTTGCATTTTTAAAAACAAATCCTTTCGTTTTTAAGCGAAGCTTTCTTTGCCTGGCTGATGGAGACCGTTTGCGAAAACGCACTGCAGGAAAGCCAACTTTTTGACGATGATGATCGTGGCGGGTGAAGGGAAAGGAGTTTGAACCCCAGCGATCAAAATTGAAACCCCCAACGATCAAAATGCACGCCTCAAAAGCTTCGCGTTTCAACCTTATTTGTCGTTAGACAAATGGCATTTGAGTTTTACAACAGCGAATGCTGTTTAAGCTGGTGGTTGGGCAGGCGAACCTGCGCAGAAAAACCTCGCCGAGCGAGGACGTCGTCGTGCGCGCCGACACCGCTCGACCTTGTCGAACGCTCTGCCCCAGCCTGCCAGTAATGGAGAACTTTCAGCGGCAAGTTCGGAAATCCATGTGAGATGCAAAAGTCCGGTCTGTAATGAAGGGAGAGATGGTGCAATAGAAGAAGAGCGCCACTCCCAAAGACGAGCAAGCGCGGCGCGAAAGCCGCTACGCCGCTACTCGAGAACGGAGGAGACGACTTTGGTACAATCCCGAATATCGCGCCGGTGAAGCAGCAGCGAAACGTCCGATCCGGAGTTACGAGCTCACGTGCATTGTACATATATAATGACCGAGTGTTCATTGCTCTTTTGGGGCTAACCACGACACCACGCAGAGAGCTTGACCGTGTCTCAAAGCATAACCAAGCAAAAAACTTGGCCGAGCATCCAACCATAATGGCGGATAAACTTAACCGAACCGAAAATAAGTCGGGTGGGGCCGCCAGTTTCGCTGTTTGTCCACTCTTAGCGCAACTACAGTGCGAAGCTGCTCCATTTTTTGTTAATATTCTGCATTAGGCTGTTAGCGTAACTTGAGCGGGTTTTCGCATGTGACTACCGTTATGTAAAAATACCCTTACGCGAGGGAATTTATTGAATTGTAAAACAATAAAGAAGTAAATAAAAGTCGCTGGTTTTGTGAGCAATGCGTTCCTGATTACTTTGTGTGTGCATACCCAGTAATCCCTCGTTATAACGAACACAGCGCGACGGCGAAAAAATTCGTTATAAGCGGTATTTTGATATAAGCGACCACTCGAGAAAACTAAACTCGTAGAGCTTTGTTTGCGCCACAACTGCGAGGAATCAAAGCACAATGTATTCCTTGAAACACAACTTTATTCAGGTGCAAGGAAGGCAGTGAGCTTTGGCTGTTTCATGTTCTTGCTGGGCGCGAGCAACCCCTTCTCTAATGTGACCAAGCAGTGACTGGCGTGCGCACGCCTCGCAGACTGCAGAGCGAAGGAAGAGGAGAAGGCTGTGGCCGCTTTTACAGGGGGGTGGGGGCGCCAAGGAACGCTACGAGAGTTTCGCGCTGGAAAGCGCCGCAAATTCCACAGCTGGAATCTGAGGTTGTGTTTGCTGAGCTCAAAAAACGTTTACCCGCTCATTGTGAGTACACAGCACAATCATGAAAACTGACCGGTTTTAGGGGCTCTGCATGATTACTGGGCAATTTTTTCCCGAGGTGTGCAGCCGTGAAGTTTGCAAAACGAGTTTTTGGGCACCCCGCTCTCGACGACACTTCGCGCACCGTCGTGTCCACGCCATGGACCAATGTCTCGGAAGAAAATTCAATCACCCTAACACGCATATCGACCATTTGTCTTAAATCGGATGGCGCAAAACGATAATGACGGGCTCGAGAAAATCGCCGGGGAAACACCAGCTTGTCAACTCGCCATATTCACCGCCTGACTCGCCGCTGGGTCATCACTGCTCGGCGCCGCCTCCGCTCGCCACTTCACTCTAAGCGGGTTCAGCTCTTCGTGCGCTTCGAGTAATGCGGCCTAAAATGCATGCGTTTGGGTTGGGACCAGAAGAAATTTCGAATAAAGCGATATTTCGAGTAAAGCGACTTCGTCATAATGAGGGATTACAGTATATGTGCGCGCGCTTATGTTTTGTACGCGTGGTTTTACCTCTTTCCTGTAGAATTCCTCAGAACAATCAGAGTAGTCGTCAAAGATAAAGATGTTAATTACATTCATAGAGGGCTAAGACAGCCTTAATTTACGTGGCCGGTGTAGCAGCTCACATGGTTTGTGTAGATATTTCGTCAATTAAAGCTGCCTCTTCTGTCCCGTCCTATCTCGCGTGGTGAGCATTAGGCCTTTATTTTATTTTTCTTGTTTTGATTGTGTCGACGTCCCAGTAGGGTTCCCCGATTTTCACAAGTATCAATGCATTGATTTTGTTATGAGCGGCATTAGCCTTTTGGCTGTCTACGGAACGAGTTTTCTGGGCATAGAATGCGTACTTATTTGAGCTAGAATTTAAATTTATCATTAATGGGGTCTCACGTTTTCTTACGTCTATATACGGTTATTATACCCACCTGTCTTAATACCCCAATTTCAACGGGGTAAACTTCGCTTTTCGCAAGTGAAAACAAAAAATTCTCGCAAATTTTTCGCAAGCCATGAATCAAAGCTTTTCAGGACTTATGTAACCTAGTTCGTTCACGCTCTATAAAACAAAAAAACACTGCAAATTCTGACAGCGGTAGTAAACATAAAAAAAAAGATCCGTTCGGAAGGAAAACTCGGTAAAGCTGCTGCCATCTTTCAAAGCACTGGCTAGCGTGTGCGATTAATCCTATCGCTTAGCGCGCTATCCACGGCACTAAATTTTCCCAATGAATTCATTACAGACAGCCCTCCAAACAGTTTATTCCAAAGAGCAATCCAAGCTGGAACAGGGCTCACAGCGGGGATGTCCAGTAAAACTGGTAAAACACCGCCACGAAAGGATAGAAAGATGGGAGCAAGGTTGGCAAGGTGTAGCAAGGCGGGCTTGGCCTTGAGCGCCGTTGATTGAGCGCTGGGCAGAAAAGGCGGTGGAGGCAGGCGGCGCCGTCGTGTCGCGGCGGCGGTCATGAGGGCGACGATGGCGACGAGCTGCCGGGCAGCCGCCACCCTCCCCCTTCCCCCCACATTTTCCCATCCGCAAGCGGCGCGAGCCTGCCGCACAGGAGCACAGCTTGATCCTAAACTACGCCGTCACGTGTTCATTTGGAAAGTTTCCGCGAAATAAGGGGAAGGACGGGAGGGAAGATCGGATTCACTAGCACCCCTAAAAAAGCTACGCTTGAGAGTACTGACACTTCGTGCACCAGGAAGCGTCTGGGGCCATTTTGTTTCTGTCTGTCGTGCTGCCACCTCTCCCAACGAAACCGCTGCTGGTTGTGACGGGCAGAGTGCGACCGGGCGCTCTAGCGTCCGCACTGTAGAGTAAAAGAGAAAGGAGAGGCGCCCAGAAACAAAATGGCTGCACCAATGTGTAAATAATTATCACGTGGTGCCGACCGACCAATGAAAATGCTGGCGGCACACAACAATCAGAGAAAAGAGTGCCGCTACTCTAAAAGCCTTTATTTAGTAACGTTAGAATTAACCCGGCAGTCGGCACCATAGCACCGCACATTTTGCGAGTGCACTCGCACTCGTGAGTGGTGAGAGCACTCGCACTCGTGAGTGGTGAGTGGGGCTCACCGCGAACTTGCACTCGTGAGTGGTGAGCGGGGTTCGCCGCGAGTGGCACTCGCACTCGTGAGTGGTGAGCGGGGCTCGCCGCGAGTGGAACTCGCACTCGCGAGTGGCGAGTGGCGCTCGCCGCGAGTGGCACTCGCACTCGCGAGTGGTGAGCGGGCTCGCCGCGAGTGGAACTCGCACTCGCGAGTGGCGAGTGGCGCTCGCCGCGAGTGGAACTCGCACTCGCGAGTGGCGAGTGGCGCTCGCCGCGAGTGGCACTCGCGAGTGGTGAGTGGCGCTCGCCGCGAGTGGAACTCGCACTCGCGAGTGGCGAGTGGCGTTCGCCGCGAGTGGCACTCGCACTCGCGAGTGGCGAGTGGGGCTCGCCGCGAGTGGCACTCGCACTCACTCGCACTCGCACTCACCAGCCCACAACGATGGCGAGGCTCACTCACCACTCACTCATGAGTGGTGAGTGGGCGTGTGTGAGTGCACTCGTGAGTGAGTTTGCCGACCTATGTGGCTGGAGCATTGCAATGCGCACCGAGGATGAGAAAAATTCATTCAATTTATACACGTGTTAGTTTCTTGTTCTTTTTTTGGTATACGCCAATACCGGGGGCTTGGATTAAGGCTTGAAACCCCGTTCGCTATGAGTAAACAGACCGAAGCAGCGCAAAAGCGTAAGATACATGTTTTTGCGGTCATATTGTTTAGCCTTCCCTAGCCCACAAAATAGCGCGCCGAGCATTCTTTTTTCAAAAGACGACAGGTGAAGACACGGACTGCGTGTGGCTATCATCTGTTTCTATCGAGTAGGTAGATGCAAACGTGGTTCAGAGTGCGCAACAATGGCAAATAAATGATCATGTGTGACTTCTCAATAACTGTAGCAATAACATTGTCTTGGTTCTGGATAGATCGCTGCTGATTGGGGCTGTAAGGGCTCCAGAAGATGCCAAATTGATGCAATAAAATCCAGTTATAGCCAAGACAGGTGAACAATGGAGACAACCGCCGTGTCTGACACAGTCGCCAAACCTACAGTTTCTGACGTGCTATTTTTCAGCGAGTAGTTCAATCAGGTTAAAGAAACAGAATGGGAAGGTCAGTATGATTAGCCTCGTCCAAAAGAAGCAAGGAATACGAGAGGTGTGTGAATCGTTATACAGGTCGTGTCTCAACGAGCCGGAATACGTTTTCTTTCGCGAGGGGTGATCACAGCGTGAACACTGCAAACAAGGCAAGGCTGAGGTGCCTCCTTACCACTTGAATACCCTGCTGCCCAAGGGACATTTCTCGTTGTTGGCACAATAATAACGTATTTTCTGAGCTAAGGAAGCCCAGTCCTACAATTCGTGAGCGCAAGGGGTATACTTAGGTTTTATTCTTATTTTGCATGCGTCATTGTTACGGTGTAATTTCCTAATATACGAATGATGCGAATGATGCTACCGCCACTTAAAAAGGACAGGAGACGCTCTTATGATTGATGTAAACATTTATTCAACTGCGTCCAACTATGCAGTGAGGAAACTGTACACCTTAATTTGGGCATTTACCAGAAATTTGATTAATATATTTATTTTATGGTCTGGTTTTTAAACGTGAACATCTTGACCATAAGGTGAGCTGTGCTGGTATACCAGAAATTGATTTTTCTGTAGGCTATTAGGTGATCGAGACGTCACCGGATTATGCGTAGCGTGCCATTTTTAATGTTCTCCACCCGTACTAAGAGTGAGTGCATGATTTGAAATACGCACTTTTAATTGCGAATGCACTTCTTAAGCGACCCTGAACCTGCGCCCACCGGCGATGTCCGTGCACGTGGAGATGGGCGCGCGCAGCCTGGCCGCTGACATGGCACATACCCACGTGGGGGATTGGCCAGGAATCTCGTCGTCTTCCTTGGCAATTGGGGGAGATGGGCGCGCGCTGCCTGACCGCTGACATGGCACATACCCACGTGGGGGATTGGCTAAGAATCGGGCGTGAGAAGGGCTAATGCACCTGCTTAAAGGAGTACTGACACGAAATTTCAAAACTGAGATCCGCTCTAGCAATCAAGTACAACGACAACACAAATAGGTGTCTGTGAATAAATGCATCTTTCTTTCTTTGTAGTTGTGTGTGTGTGTCTGATCTCTCTTTCGCGAACATTACTGAACCGCGCAAATTCAACTCGTGCATTCGCACTTTCACATTCTTCCCCTCGGGGAAATGCGGGAAATTTTTATAATAATAATTACGATGGCGTGCTCAAGGGCGGTGTAGGTATCGAGGGTTGGTATCGACCTAAAGTTTGCTTGGGCAGTAATCTTAGAAAAAGGGGGACATTGTATTTATAAAAATTGGTATTCTTAGGGAATGCAGTCTCACTGCATTCCCTAAGAATACCAATTGGCTACCAGTGGCTGCGGATGGCGACATACGCGTTATCTATAAATCAGGTCAAGTGCCCATATGTGAGCATCGTTGCCTATAAATATTGCATTTATAAAAAAATTATACTAATTATACTAATAATAATACAATGAGTCTTGATTTAAATACATGTACCCATAAAACCTTATTTGTACACATTGTTCAAGTGTGTGACAATATGCTCGTGACATTGATTACTTATTTGGGACGTCGCTTTATTAATAGTGTCTGGACAACTCCTGTCAACAGAGCTATTTCTTAAATTCTACAAAGCGGAAAAGCAGATGCAACCAGCTAGATGATATAAGCTGACTCATAACCATCCTCGAAGTGTGGATGCTCGAATAATCGTAGAGAATATCATGAAATTCGTATCAAAACTGGGCACCCTTCTGTATGCTAGTGGAGTGCACACAGTTCGACTCTACAGAAATTTTGCCTTCAAAAGCCGCATGTGCCCGCTTGCGGTACTGTTGGAGGGCAAGTAGCCAAACATACCTAGGTGAGCATGAAGGGACTGCTGAGAACACACAAGACGAAACAGCAATGGACGTGCAATACCGGTCCTAAATCCCACCAAAGCCCACCATCGCCGACCATGGAGAAAAAGGACAAAAAACGAACCTGGGTCAGTGATACTGGTAAAGGCTTAAGACATAAAAATTAGGGAACAGTATACCACCATAAAAATTATATGTCTGGCTCAAGATAACGACAATGGGAGGCACGCACTATGAAGGATAAAACCCGTGAGAATTTCCGCCCTACCCGAAGGCAGATCACGGGGAGCAACCATTACAAGTAAGGTGCGCAGTTTGGCTCCCTTCCGATGACACCGAAATTGACGCCAAGTAAAATGTACTATTTATAAGTGAAATTCTTGATGTGAACCTCAAAAGCACACTCTATCAATCCGAGGATTCTAACCAATATCATACACAGCCAAATAAACAACCACCAGTTCAGACTGCCAGTAAAGCTCGATATCTCACTGAACCTTACAGAACTTCCCATTCTGTGTTATAGCAATAGATGTTCTAGGGTTGGTTGGAAATATCATTTTCATCCGAAAATTCTAGGTGTATCTCCGAAGTGTCTCACAGCAGCAGTCCGCCCGGCCTACTGACACCAAGGAAGAGCTCATTGACCTCATGCGCAAACTGACGAAGAGTGAGGCAATTCCACTGAAGTACGTCTGGTGGTGCAGACATCTGGACACCTAACTGGCTACTTGCAATGCCCGCGTGCTGTTTGATCTCTGTAGCGCGTTATAAAACTGGCGTTGTCGTACGCAACGCTTGCTGTGTTGGGCATTGAGGAATGCTTCGTACTAGGAGCTGCATAATCTCCGGAAACCAATGATTCAGCCTTTCCTAGTTTATTTGTTGTTGTACCTTTAGAAGGCGGTCTATGCTAGCCGGAGTCTCTTTGCTTTTTTATTATACGTTGCATCTCTCGTTGCAAGCAGATTCCTAGCCCTATTCCCAAAGGAATGTCACGAATGGCCTGGGAATTAGAGTAGATTAGTACTTGTGATTGAGATGAACTGCTCTTCAGTGTTATGTTCGATTTTGCTTGGAGGAGCGCATCCGGGCTTGCTGCTGGGCTTAAACGCTCCACATAATCGCTCCATTTCTGATTAGCCTCGGCCACTTTATCGTAAGTATTGCGCAGGCAGTTATCATGAGCTTCTTCATAAAAACTCTATTTATCACGGAACTGGGATATCTGTTGCTCAATCTGACGGAGAAATTCTTCAAAAGCAGCACACTTATGCTGGTGTTCAAGCTGCGATACCCTGAGGCGACGCAGAGCGTCCGTGCTTTCTGTGAGGTACATCGCCAGCGATGCGTCGTTTCTTTCCGTATTTTCATCTGTGTAAACTATACAAAATGACAATTGTATTGAAGTGGCCGTGATTTACTCCGCTCTAAAAGCACTTTACCATTGCAGATGCTCACTTCTTGACCGGCCACTAGAGCAGGTGGCTGTTCTGTGGACTTCCTGTTTTATGCAATTCTTCTGGCAATTCTCTGACGCTAGGAACTTTGGGTATATTGTGAGGTGACCAACTGGCTTACTTGCAATACTTCTCTCCGTAGTTTGAACAATTATGCGATGTAATTCCATGGTGTTTTCATACTTTCCACGCAATGCAGCTGCACTGTCGCCACTTTTTGTGCAGCGTGATGGCATAGAAGACAAAGCAAAACATGCTCCTGATATTGCCGGAATGTGCGATGAAATTGAAGGGCATATTTTCTCATGCCGCCCACAACAGCGGGAAACATTTGCCTTCTAGTACAAGTTACATTGTCAGATTTTCAGTCACACAAGCACCTTACAAATATGCGCCTTGAAAGGTCAGGCGCAGTGGAAAAACAACCACAACGGTGGAAGAACAGCTACAGATTAGAGAAACTTGGCACCCGGTAACGTCCACTGCAGAAATTTACACGTAGGTACGGCTGCAGATGTAAAGAGAATAGATAATTAGTAATGCACTCTGTTCGTTGGTAGGAAGCATTGTGCACGACGAACTCGTCCTGCCTTCATCTTGCGAGATGTACACAAGCCAAGATATCTCCCGAAATTTGTTTGGGGGAGCTTGGTACGACAAGCTCGCACTTTCGCGCGTCCGGGCTGAATACGTCAATAAAATGTGAATGCCACCCAGTGCAAGAGTTTTTGACGAGTCAATACAATGATAATTTTCACCACGTAGAAGCATCTGAACTTCTTTTTTGCTGTTACAATGTGACAAAACCTATTTACAGTCACTGTGTTGCACTTAGCGAAACCAGAATACGAGCCTATTGTGGACAACGTTCTTAATTCATACACGCCGATTGTACCTGATGGCAGCCTTTTGCTTGAAGCCAACCACCTCTATAATTTTAAAGGAGCCATGAAGAGAAAATACAACTTCGTTTAATTTGAAAGAACTAGGATTCAGTATCTCACTCAGCTCCATTAGAGCCACAAAAGATGTTTTTTAACGAAAAAAACGCAAGAAGTATTTAAAAACTTTCAAATTTTGCGCCACAGTGACGTGTTATGCGCAACAATGACGTCATACGGGCCAACAATAAAATATAATTTTCAGTGCGTTAACTGCACGTTAGAATTCAAGTGATGCGGTCAAATGGAACTAGAGGCCCCATTACAGACGTCCAGTCGTGTGTCCTCGCGACAGGTCAGTTAGGCTGCCGTCAATCGCACAAACAAGGTTCCGTGACGTCATAGAAAAGTTGCGGGAAATTGGCTAGGGTGTCGCCTCGGCTTTACACGTTTTCTTTAATATCTCCGTTATTTGTTCGAAGATTGCAATGATATTGGTATCATTGTTATCGGGACTAAGCAGTCTTTCTAATAAACCCAACTTGTATTTTGTCTTCATGGCTCCTTTAAGAAAGAAGAGGTGCGCCATCAACAAATAATGGTGTGATCACAGTTACCTGGGCCTTGGGTTGGACTTTTTAGGACCCCCGGCGTGGACCTAATCATCGCATGTCTCTTCAAATCTGCTTGTTGAAAGAAGCCATGTGTGTTCGCACGAGTGAGAATGAGCGTGTATTGCAAATGGGCATAAATAAATAAAATGAACTTATCTTCCAAAAACTAGAAAAGCAATGACGGTTGAAAATCAGCTTCGACAGGAAAGGCATCAATCTTTCTAGAGATTCTAATACACCTGTGATAGAGACTAGTCACCGGAGAGATTAGGCATGGGTAGAGACACCCTCTGAAAATAATGCAAACGTGTGAGAAATAACCGCACCCGAGGCCACCAACCTTAATGGGCTGGGTCCAAGAGATCCCCATCTCAGCAATTCCAACTATAGGGGAATGAAATTCCACGAAACAAAATTAAACAAAATTTCAGGGACAGCCAAGTCTTACTATTACGATACAGCAAAACCACTGACTTATTATCGGCATCATACATGCGCGAAGACAAATAGGTCAGAATTACAGTTAACCACAGTAAATACTTTTTTCTAGTGCTGGTGGTCAAAGTTTATTGAAATCAGGACGTTAATAGATGGCCTGCGTAATCAAAGTAACGAAAAGCACCGAAGAGTGTGTTCCTCACTCAGTAAGATGGAGGAACCGCTTCCTCGAGAGATAATCTACCACACAGTGATTCATGTCCGTTGCCGGCAGCACAATAGATAGAACACATTTGCCGAGCGGTACGATTGGCATTTATAAAGGAGGTTGAGGGATAACGCAACTGGTTTTTCCGCTAGACGGCCAAAATGGGGACACTTTTCCACATGTTTCTGGACGGTGTTAATTGTGTCAAAGACTTTTTGGATGATTATTTGACGCTATAGGAACTGCCAGAATTGGAGTTGTGTACGCTGGCCACAGTTGGGCAACCTGCATAGAGAACACCACTGCAATATCATCGTCCGAAATAGCAATGGTGAGCCTGTCGGGAAATTCGGACCCCTCAATCGCTGTCTTTTTTTTCGCTCGCTATATTGGGACCAAGCGGGGAGTGCCGGCGGAGTGGGCATGTCTTCGCCGAAATTCGGCCCACGAGTCCGCGGGCCATGTGTTTCAGCGAGAGAGGGTCGAGAGTGCCGCGGCCAACGGAGGACCCACCCACAGGGTTCTCGGAAGAAGCGCTGTCCGAAAGACTGCGTACTCGGTGCAGCGCGTGGTTCGCGACTGGCGGGGAGAAGGAAGTGAGAAGTGGAGGTGGAAGGTCCTGCGGTTGTGAAGCGGCGGCCGGTTCTGAAGGCTGCAGTGTAGCCCCTGGTGCGACGACAGCGGTGACTCCGGGCCCCGAGAATTGGTCTCGAGGAGGGAACTGCGCGGCCCAGGTGAACCCGAATTGCGTCGCGGATAAACGGGACTTACCGCAGATGACCGGCGGACCGGCGCATCTTCTCTGGCGAAACCACCGACCAAATCCAGCTAAGGCATCCTCCTCGTCCCCACTCTTCAGCAAACTCTAAAATCGCCTTCTCTATAGGTTACCGGTAAAAAGCGCAAAGGCTAATGGGGGCATTGTCTGCTCCCGCGGTGTCCCGCCACTTCCGGTTCGAAAGCTCTCCTGGCCTCCCGTAGGCCAGCGGCTTCCACCCGATCGTGTCCTTGTTGTTTATCGTTTTCCGGCGAAAAAAACAACGCTCATGCATCGCGCATTCAATGAATAATAATGATGAATCCTGCTAGGGGCTCCTATGAAAGGTAAGCACTCTGCGACGAATAAACAACACGCACACGCGCGCGTAAAAGCCGTCGGCGTACGGGAGGCCAGGTGAGATCTCGAACCGGAAGTGGCAAGAGCACACGACGCACCCATGAGCCTTTGCGCTTTTTTCCGGTTACATATTATCGTCCTCCTTTATTTAGAGTCTACGGAATTGATTTTACTCCTTTCTTAGTTTACCATGTTGTGTATCCGGGTGTGTGTGTGCCAGCGGGCCTATTGTTAGAGAAGTTGGGGAAATCGCCTTACTCATCCCCTCGTGTTACGGTGGCCTGTTTCCTAAGCCAATCCTCGTTTTCTTTTATTCTATTACACTCTGTGTCAGTTTGTATATCCTGTGTGTGTGGAGGAAGTAAATGTGCTTTGTTTTGAAACGGTTATCTCGTGACCCGTCTCGTACCTCACGCCAGAGGATAATCAGGCTTGGACCTATCGCCGGTTAGCATGTCCGAACCACATCACCTAATTCGCACTTTGGGGGGGGGTTGTTTTTCGCTCCTCCGGTCCGTGGCATAGGCCATAAAAACCTCACACAATTCTGTGACAGAGCCATATGGAACTGGAGCGAGCACCAACTCAAAAAACATAACAGAGAAACTTCGCAAACAAAAAAATTGTTCATTTGGAGCTCGGGCCGTTCTATTGTACACCCCAGAAAGCACGATCGGTTTTATGTTTCTGCTATTCTGGAGACTAAGGTCGTATGATCAGTGGTTCAGTAAAGCACGAGGTTTTGAAAAACACGCCGCTGAAACCTTGAGCGTGTTTCAAGCTGGAACACGCCCGTTCTGTGAGCCGTCAAAAGGACATTCATGACAATTTATTTTGATGCAGAAGCACGGTATTACAGTCTCAAAATATCTCCGGGGAATCAGAAAGAGGTATGGTTAAGGTATCCATGGATCAGTCGGAGTTTGTAAATGGCCATATCTCTCGACCGCATTGTTGACCTTCCAGGAAAGTAACAAAAATAAAGTCGATGTCTGAATGCAGGCCCGGGACATCGGATGCTCTCTGGTTCTGGAAAGAACCTCCAGTGAATAAAATAGTGTCAAGTGAACATAAGATTCAGTGCGCGAGAGCTACTGACAAGGTGAAGAGTCTCTTCTTTGCACAATTCTTGAGAAAGTGTGATTACGTAATTAATTACGTTATTCCAGTACTAAGACCGCAGCAATTGCAACACCTTGAGAGCTGATTGCTCACGGTCACCTAATATGAGTGGTCTCTGCTTTGGAATGTCATGTCAAGCCACTCCTAAGGCAATGCCATAGTGTGCATATTCCGACGAAAGCAAGAAGCTTTTTGGTGGGTCCCCAACCCGGCTCAACAACGTGAGGCAGCTTCGACAGCTGTATTTGCTTTATTTGTAGTGAATAGGAAAGAAACGTACGACAAAGTCAACAGCGAGGCAATCCGGGCACAATGCCAACCCAAACTTTCTCTTCTACCAAAGATTTATGTGCTTGGACACTCTGTTTACGTTTCTAGACTTTAATCCTGGTAACTGATTCACACGTCGACATTTGCAACATCACAGCACATCTAGCAACCGCTAGGGATATTTTAAGAGTGTGTTTCTACGCAACTAAGCTATTACCTCTTCACTTCTACACGTCACAAATTTCTGCAGGTAACATCTCCTCAGCACGTCCTGCTGATGTGGCTTTTCAAGTCAGACATTTACTGTGACACCTTATATATCCCGTTACTGAAAGTTCGGGACTACGATGAAAACCGGAATCGTCATAATTGGTGGAGTAACTACACAAGAAATTAGTTCGATGAAAAAGCGAGTTAGCAGTTATGCTTACAATCGTTCAGAGAAATTGAAGACAAAAGATAGTTACTTTATCCACTGATTTCTATTTAAACAATCGAAATGAAGTATTTAAACGCAAACCCCCTAACCCTCAGCTCAGCATTGGTATTAAGAAAAATATATAACGTAATCATACCTAATCGGTAAAACTCTTGCTTTATGCGGAAGACGCCAGAAGAATATGTTTTTTTCCTTTGATAGCCACCCCCGTGCCTAGAACTTGAAAGAAGTTGTGGCGTTTTGGCACTTTAGTTTCATTGCATTGCTTGAATTGGAACCTGCAGTAAAGAATAATTAAATGCTGAGGATAAAAATGCGCAGCTACCCACCAGTCGCAAGGGAAAACACGACACATGCTATCTATTACGTTGTTTGTGTATAACTGTGTCGATTTTTCAGATGGGCCACTTACAAAAAGAAGGTTGGTCACAATGAACACTCTCCATCTGAAATGACGAATTGTTCTTAAGAAAACACGTCTGAGGTATAAGCCGAAAAACTATATTTTATCAGCCATACAAACAATGTTGTTGTAGTGTTTGTATGTCAGTGGTAAGGGGCGCTTAGCATCTAAAGTGCTCGACATTTTACAGTACTGTTTTTGTGGTATTACCATCTTAGAAGCACATGCTTTCTTGTAAATGGCAGTTCCTTGTCTAAAATGTATAAATTATATCGCTACACGTTCTTGAAAGCATTTAAAAACGTTCCATCTGAAAAATAGCCACTCTTTAGAGCATGTATATGCACTCTCTAAGAAAGACACTATTTTTCTTGCATTTGAAAAACGAACATTCACGGTGGCACCTTATATATCCCGTTACTCACAGGTAAAGACCACGATGAAAACGGGAGTCCTCATAACTGGTGGAGTAACTACACGAGAGAGGAGTTCGACGAAAAAGCGAGTTGCTTCGTTGAGCAATACGGAAAGATTGTGCATGGAGCGACCAATATGTCCGTATGTCCACATGCAGAATGCCTCTATTCTGAAGTGTACACTTTACTTTCCATGAGTGCCAATGCATTGTTCGAGCGCTAACAAGAAATGACATGTCCAGGAATGTGAGAGTCCATTTCAAAATTTATTTTCTGTAGCTAGACCCGCTACTGCAGAACGCCCTGACACGTGTCACATTATCACCTGGCTTTTACAGCACCAAATTCGCATCGGCCACCACATGACTTCCACTGTGTAAAAATAATAGAGTAGGTAGTTCCGACGATTAAGGAGCTAACAAACCTCACGAAGAACCTGAACGCAATACCTCTGATCTACGTTTCTGAAACCTTGGAAAGCCGTTCGCAGATATATTACCATGAGATGTTTTCTCCGTTTTGAAGCTGATCACACAGGCAAATTTCGGGTAGATTTTCTAGTGATAAAAATTGGGTAAATAAATTTTGGGAATCTCATATAAGTGATGATTTTCAAAGCAAAACCACTTGGGTATGCGATTACGTAAAAACACTTTGAGGAACAGGAACTGACACTTGAAGCAACACCGACGCCGACGCTGATTTGCCCCATCCAGAGTTAGGTATGTGCAATACGAAAGTTGCCTTAAACATTTGTATGACATACCTTTGATACCAAAAACCTCTTCGTTCATTGAACGTACATCTCCTGTGTTGAGAAATTGGTGCAGAAAATTTTACACCTTTTGGCTTCCGCAAGGGTCTAATAAAAAACATCCCTACTGAGCTTACATCCAAAAAATGATATACTTCCGAGACATCAAATCTAGAATGTTTTATTCTTCGCAAGACGTTACTTTCCCCATTTCTATACCGATTATATTTCTATCCTATTTCTAATAATCTATTTATAGTCACTATTTCATGATTTCTATTCATCTACACATGCCGGCGACATTCGTGCAACTTTCGCATAAGTGTTTTTGGCATTTGTTTGAGCAAAACCTCAACTATGTTGTCGGATATATCAAGGGGTAGGATGTTTAAAGATGGATTTAACAGTGAATAAGGGTTCGTACAGATTTCCAAAAAGTAATGGTATAGAACTTGGATCACCTTTTGTGGGAGTGCAGTGATGTTAACGTTTCGCTTTCTCACCGCGCTAAAAATCAAATAACAATCACCTTCGACATTGTGTTCCTCAGGTCGTTCTGCTCACTCGCAGCAACCAGGAGTCACATCTTGGCAAGAGCCGGTACCTGAACCACTGAAAATGGCTGATATTGCACATGCATAAGTGGGCTAATCCTACTTCTGCTACCCCGAGGCTTCTCTCCATCGTGCTATCTTAGATCCGTCCTACGACCCCCCTCTGGCACTGCTATTTTCCTTCTCGGTGCGTGGATGCACCTACTAAGGACTCGATGCGATAAAAATCCCCGCAACACATTCCACATTCACGAAAATCCAATCAAGGTGCACCAGTTTTCCAAACACAATTCGATGCCCCGATGAAAATTGTTCATGCAGCAAGGCATTCTCAAGCACATAAATTTGTGAGTGCACAACAATCCAACCCGGCTATCCATTTCTGCTGCCTCAATTTTCTTGCTATGACAGAGCGAGCTTTTGTTTTCCAGTTCCTTAAATGAAAATAAACTTCGGTTGTTCAAAATGTCCCGTCGAGGCAATACGCCCCATACATTCCTCAAGTAAAGAACGATTCCGTATCTGATTTTCAAAAAAGGTTTTTTTCTCTCTCTCTATTTCTGTTTCGTAGTTGGTTGACTTTTCACTGTATTTTGTTCATCAGCACGCGCATCTTACGGAGATCGGATGCATTCGGGTTTCAATCCCGATGTGACACGAAGTGCGACTTTTCAATTTATTGTAATTTTAGGATGATGTCCGCAAATTTCTTTTTAGAGAAATTACATCCTAAAAGTTTCAGCCTTTTGCCTTGGAGACTTTCCACACGAAGATGGATATTTTGCGACCCCACGACTACTATTAAATATGGTGCCGAATGCTGCGGGGTCACTAAGTCGTTTATTCAGTGAGTTGATGAGTCATTCAGATAGTCAGGCTCTTGCCTTCACAGTATCAATGATACAAACACTTCCACTAAAACTATGGCTGTCGAAAAGCCTCTTTGTTGAGTTGAGTTACAAAACAAAGGAATTGTTTTGCCATGTTTACTCACATTTTCTGGCTAAAGGTAGCTAATATCAATCTGTTTGCACATCGCTCAGCTGGATGGAAACCATACTCTAGAAGAAAACATCGCGGACAACGGTGGCATCAGACTGGCCTATCGAGTGAGTATATTGGTTCTCTACATTTTGATTGTGTTGAGGCGACTTTTTTTCGAAATGTCTACTGCACAGAACATACAGAACATATGATGACGTCTCCATACGAAAGCAGGTGGGATTAGGGCCCGCTCGCATTTCGTGTTTGGTACTTACGGAGAAACCATAGCGCTGAAAAATACTGCATTTAATTTGCCCGTGTTCGTTGCTTATGCTTACAATACATAGTGACTGTTGTGAAACTTTGAGTTTCTTTAAAAGTAATAAAGACGCTTCTTTTAAACCACAATATAAAGCCATTCCGACGTCATAAGAAATAAAGGGGTACGAATTTGCGCGTCGCTTCAAACGTAATCAAAACCCAATGATATTCTGCTATCACAGCCACATACTACCCTTTAGTCTTTTCCTATCCTGCGATGCTCTTCACATCGACTCTCCCTGCCATATGGTGTACAGAAATAAATTTTCTATTCGAATAAATCCCGCAGCGGTAATACGTATCCTATAAAATCGCTTGTCCAGCGTATCCGTGTTTCTCGGGGAGGGGCTAGGTGAGACATCTACGTAATGTACTTTTATTTATCCTGTGAATGCCTGTGTAGGGACGCGTTTGATTGTATTTGTGAATTTGTAAACTGTTCCTGATTTTATATCGAACAGAGAATATGCAAGCAGGAGCAGTTAAATTGCGATTTAAAAAAACAATAGCCATTACAGTGAGGTAATTCTTATTATACGCAGAAAGAAGAGACACCATGCAGTAAGCAATGCCAAGTTAAGGTATGGTGTCAGTTACATGACAACCATCATGGATTCAGAAGCTACCTCTGTTACTTACTAATGACCCAAGGACCTGAATACTTGGACAGCAGTCAGTGGAATCATCCTAGGTTAGCTGGCGAAATATTCCCTAATAAGAGGCATTACCAAGTGTCCACAGCTGGTATCAGCCCCACAAAATCACAACTGCCCGCACAAAAGCTATCTGCGGAACTTCCCCTTACCGAAAAGCTCTATGCGAAACTCCCTCTTAACACCCCTGGAATCTACTGGCCTTTTTTTACTCAAATTTGCCGTGACTGAGAAATTTGTATCGAGCTTACAAATTTTTCCTTATCTTTTGCACCTACTCAGGTAGTAACTGGAAACACCAGGCATAACGCACTCCTTGAATTGGTTTTCGTTTATTCATGTTTCATTGATAAGATTTGTAAATGTGAAATTATTGACAGAATCACGAATCACAACGTAGTTTTCGTTTCCTTGGGGTGCGCAGTTACGAAAACGCAATTTGCGGTGACTTCCTTCTACTATTTTAAACCGTACTGACGATACTTCCATTCTCTATTGCTTAGCCAATAAATGATAGTCATTTTCAGCCCTTGCCACAAGCAACGATGTTGATGTGCGAGTAGGTTTTTTTGAACCATTGGTAAAACCTTGCAGTCTGTGATTTGTGCCGATAAAAAAAGAAAAAAATACTAATGTTGCGTGGATGAACTGCGACATCTTGCATCTTTCACGATGTGTTTGTAGGATTGGGCATGCATGGTCACGTGGTACCTCGGGGGATGACAGATTTTCTGAGGCGAAACAGCAACTGCGGAGCAAACTTATCTCTGCTAACAACTTCTTTTCAGTACAACTCCACCGCCCACGCAACTTTTGGTCATCAATACTACCCCGTGATGCCGCGTCAGCTTCATTTATCATCCACAATAAAACAACTAATGATACAGCGGTAAACTCTGAAGCTTTCAACAGCTTTTTTTAATCTATTTTTACTTTGGACGACCGCGACACCCCTTAGTTTTGTAGTGCGAACCCATCGTTATAAATACCAGATATTTGTATTAGCGAACAAGGCCTTCTGAAATATAATAATAAACTAAAGAAACACTAAGAAATGCAAAGGTCCTGACGTCAATCTCAATGCCTTTTTGGTCAGTTATTCTGTTTGGACTATTCGTTATCTTACCGTCATATTTGAAAAATCACTTGAAACAGGTGTACTGCCTAGCTCTTCCAAATTTTCTAAAGTCATACTCTTATTTAGTCTGGTAAAAAGCGTACAACAAACGCGATAGACCTATCTCATAACGTACTATTTATGTAAAATACTGGAGTACATTATTTATAAGCACATCATGCGCCATCTAAACTTATTGTATAATTTTCACCATGGATTCAGGCGCTGGTTTAACACGTTTACGCCAACACCAGAATTTCTACAACACAATTCTTTTGCCCTTGATTTCGGAGGACAAGTCTAGCTATCTTCATTGATTTCTCCGAAGCATTTTACACGGTGCCCCTTAGTAAAGTAATAGCCAAACTAAACACAATACTAAACAACACGCTTTTGGTCAACTGGATATCAAACTTTCTGTCCGATCACGCACAGTGTGTAGCAGTTAGCGGTTCCGAATCCAATAAATCTAGCCTTACTCCATGTGTTGGCTGGGCTCTGTCTTTGGACCGCTGCTATTTTTGCTCCACATTAGCAACCTGCCTAATATATCACTTCCAAAATACGTTTTTTAGCAGACGAATAATTATGAGAGACAGCATTACTTCACCACAGTGCCAATATAACCTTAACGCGTCGCTTTCTATGTTTTGCTCCTGGTAAAAAACATGGCAGATTGCTGTAAACTTCCGCAAAAGAGTGTCCCTGTCTTTTACTAACAAATGCTTGCCGTCAAATTTCACGTACTCATCCACTGGTATAAACCTTCAAAGTGTTTCAGAATACAAGCACCTTGGTATCATTTTCACAAGTACCTCATCCTGGTCGACACACATCAAATACATATGTACAAAAACAAGAAATTGGGTTACCTAAGGTGCACACTCAGTGAGGTAAACACTAATGTACTAATGTATAAAACACTCATACGACCGACACTCGATTAAGCATGCACCGTGTGTAGCCCTTACCGTCAAGGCGATATTAAAAAAAATTGAAGCCATTCAAAGGAAATCCATCCGATTTATTTATCGCCGGTATGAATGTACGTTTTTGCCATCCTATGCCCTGGTATCCCTAAACCTAACCACCTTATCTGACCGTCGGGAAATCAAATGCTTAAACTTTTTCCATCGTATCATTCTTGGTTCGTGACGTCTGTCTCCTAACAAATATGCTACATATGCCAACCCGGACAGAGACGAGAAGCAATCATGCTCTTAACATTTCCCCTTTCACCCACGGACAGATACGTTCAAATATATTTTTTTTCCACGACCAATTGAGCAGTGGAAATCGTAGCTGCCATGTGCGCTCCCTTGACTGGGGGGCATTTCTGACGAAAATTCAAGCTGTGGAGGCCATGCGAATGTACAACTTTTTTTTCTGTTTTGTTGCGTATTTTAAAGACTGTACTTGTGTGTGCTTATTTGTATTTATATACACATACTAGGTCATTCTATTGCGATACTTTGGCGCCACTTTGCGTTATTCCTTCTTTTGTTGCTGATAGAATGCCATTTGTTTCATCAGTTTTCTCATTTTCTTTTTTACGAACTGTCTTCACTTATCCGATGTATATTCATCGGTGCCATGTATGAAACTCCTGCTATATCCTTAAGAGCGCTTGCAGTATGTTAAAATAAATAAAATAAAATAAAAAAGCCACATTGTTAGCGTGTGGATCTTGCGGCTGAAAGATAGTACGTCTTCCCGTCATTTCGTCGGGCTGACAAAAACCTCTTCGCTTCTAAAGCTCTGAAGCCACCAGGTTCTCTGCCGCAGAAATGATCTCCTCTTTGAACGCAAAGTGGTAGGCCCATAACGAAAATTTCGCAGAGCGCGGTTCCCATCAAATGTGCATTCGTGTAGCCACAAATACTGCAGCCTGTTCGGGTACACGTAGGAAATCTTCGGTGGGTATTCGTTACCAATCCCCGTCAATTTGTTTCCGCAAGTAATTATACGTTTTTAGGGTTGAGTGGAGAGAAGGAAAGGGGCGTTCCGGAAAAACAGAGCCTTCTCCCCCCCCCATCAGTCATTGCTTGCTCTGGGTGCGCATTTGAAGCCTACACGAGCTTAGTGGGCTCTTGAACACCCACTTGATTGTATCATTCGAGAATATGGGCTTGTAAGCATGCAGTCTGGTGTGTATGTAGTCAAAGCCAGTGGCAAAGTCCACACAAAACAGGTAAAACAGTTCGAAAAGCACTCCCTCAAAACCAACAAACCACACAATGCACCCTTCAGAGTATTTCTGAAAATGACTTTATTTAACAGCAAGCATAATGGTAAGCGCACCACAATAGAAGGCAAAGTAAAAAATAATTGATCTACATATTGTAATAGCACATTTTTGAAGCTAGAGAAGTCATGATTATTTAAAGAACTCTGTTTGGATTGGTGAATAAAAGGCGCCACTGATACTCTCATTTTATAGGTTATTGAATGTGTGAAGTGTGTAACAGTATGAAAAAGCAGTTAAAGGGGGAAGCTGTATCTTCTGTATTGTTAAGTGAACTAGTTATTGGGAATATCCTTGTTCGCGAAACGAAGTTTTTTTTTCTTTCAGGCGTACCTGGAGTTCTTAATTGACTCGAATGAAGCCATACCGATCGAACTGCAAAATTTTACGCCAGAACAGTTGTTTTTTATTTCATTTGCTATGGTAAGTGCCTAAATTTAACGCGTGTCATCTTCTGGAAGGGTGTACTTGCTTTCTAAATAGCTTTTACCCACCCGATGTTTTTGTGCTCATAAATCGGACGCCAAGATTTCCTGCATTATTCTGTGCAGTGCTAGTCTCTGCTACCTATACCGTCCCTTGATAAAAGTGGCTTATTATTTTGTGTACCTGTATTATGTATAACGCCGCAATCAAGGAAACAACTTTTCTCGTCTTAACTTACGTGTTCCGCGTTCAGCCACCTTTTCAGGAATTAGTACTTCAGCCACAGAAATGTCTGCAACAGGGTGGCAAACGATGACTCTAACGTAACGCCGTAGCTGCAATCAGGCACCACAATCTGTAAAAGCTACGGTCCAGCTCGGCTCACGAATGGCCAATTATCTTCTTTTGATCGTACATGAGAGAAAATTGTGGCGTGCTCCACTCTCAGCCCTTCTTGGAGCTATCATGCTCTTTGTCGTCCTCCTCGTCACGAAGAGGCCACAAGTACAAAGGAATAAGTATGTAGAATGTTTATTGAAGCAACGGCTCGTAATGAAGCAGCTCGCCTTTATTATAAGAAAATTTGGACAAGACCAATCTTCTCCCTCGGCAAGCATGGCTTTAATAAAGGAATACAGCAGTCTTCATCATCACAACATAAAATTCAAATGCTGTAATTACCACAACAGGGGGTTCGACAGAGACTGTTTTGATCAGTGCTATGTGCATGCAAGGGAGAAATAAAAGTTTGGAGCCACTCTCATTTAAGCCTTTGTACTGAATGTATACCAAAGGAGCAGCTAAAGCACTCACACCACTAATACGAAAAGGAGGGAAGCCGGCACACACCCTGTGATGCTAATTGAAAAACATCTGAGTTCTCTTTTGTAGTGTTTCCATATTTCGCGGGTTGTAAAAGCGCAGTTATTTAGGCTTTGAGTTCCGCCGTGTAGCGTTAACAGAAACATCAGTACAGCCGAGTGCATGGGAGCATGCGCTTCGGAAAGAGTGCCCGGCGTGGTCCAGCTCCAACTTTGCGACCGCGTTTTCGCTGCGTGACCTCTGGAATTGACAATTCTTCTTCACGCCAAGTCACGCCAGTTGTCCTTCATGTGGGCACAGAGACGCCGAGCACGTGCTCACCAGGCCGCGTTCGCGTAGAACCGAAAGATTTTCGCCACCGACTGAAAATCTGAGGCTGAATATGCGTCACATTTAGACTAGGACATGGTCGGGTGAGAAAGACCGCAATTCGAGTGAGCGAAGGCTATATATTGTTGCGCTGTCTCCTCATGGTCCGCAAGGTGAAGTGACCCAAGGAATTGAGCAACGAATTTAAGCGAAGTTGCTTGAAGTAGAGGAACACGTGGTTGCTAGCGTTCGCGGTAGCAGTCGGACATACTGAGCTACCCTTTGTTTACTTTGCAAAAAACGGATCATCAGCACACCCAGGTTCTTCGCCAGAGCCGACGAGTAACTGGTTTACCACAATCGCTGCCGCAGATGCCCAAGAAACGAGCTCCGGGCGTGGCTCCACTGACCACTTTGACACATCCAAGAGAGCCCCGCGAATTCTCAGGCAATTCCGGTGAGGATGTTGATTGGCTACGGCACCACGGACGAGTAAGGCGATAAAATCCATGGGATGCGACGATGCAGCTCGACAATGTTTCGTTTTCCCTAACTCACACAGCGTTGGTTTGGTTCTAAAATATTAAAGCAACCGTCACCAGTAGGGACAGTTTTGCAACTGAAATAGGGCAGCGTTTTGGTGACTCTGCAGCAAAAATTCCCCCGCATTTCCCCGAGGTGGAGAATGTGAAAGTGCGAATGCACGGTTGTCGGCCCGCTTGCGGCGCTTGCGCTCGGCCCCCGCAGCCCACCGCCTCGCCGCCTTCTCTTCCATCTCTTCCATCGGGTTTGTAGTATCACGTGTACACCACGCAGTTATCAAGCCGCTATAACGCCGCTGAGTCGCCAACGCACGCCGCTGACGACGTAGTTTGAATGCGTTAAAGATATAAGGCGCGTCACTAACACTGATATCAGCTTCGCGTCCGTGGCTTGGTCGGTAGAGCGTCGCGCTGCGGCCGCAAAGTCCTCGGATCGAAACCTGGCGCCGGATGCTGTTTCTTTATAGAGGAGCACTGCGGACGCCGACGCCGCC
Source organism: Haemaphysalis longicornis (assembly GCF_048455015.1). Lineage (NCBI taxonomy): Eukaryota > Metazoa > Arthropoda > Arachnida > Ixodida > Ixodidae > Haemaphysalis > Haemaphysalis longicornis. The sequence goes on along the minus strand of NW_027526233.1, from coordinate 66,406,701 downwards.
GCCGCCGTTGCCGCCGCCGGCGGTGGATGGTTTGGGGTCGCTTATAAAGTGCATTCGCACTTAAAAAAGAAAAAAAGCTGAACTGACTTTACTACAACCAGCTCAACTCCACGGGGAAGCATGCACGGCATACATTTAGGGTGTGCTGCAGCACTAGCGGATCGTAAATTCGGCGCTGTCTGAGGAAGACTAAGTGGGTCACATTCTTAAAGGCATTGCAGAAGATGTTTACAACTTTGTGAGAAGCATAAATCAGCTACAGCCGATGTGGTCCAGCACTGCAGGACGTTTGAACCTTTGAAGATGCGGCAGGTTACGACCAAGTTTGCACGTCTTGCCAATGTCACCACTGTCGCTGCAGTTGATGTGGCCGCGTCATCGGACCTCACTGAATATGGGCGTCATATCATGAGAAGAAGTAGTTCGGCACGCAGATTTGACTCAGCGGCCTGACGACGTGCGCGATGGCTGTGCAATACAACAAGAGCCCTTGAACGTTTTCCCAACCAGGAACACCCGTTTCATTTCAATAACGCTCGGGGATCCCCGGGAGCTGGCACCTCACGTCGACTGGGATAGGAGCAGCCGTAATGACCACCTCAACCCTCCATACCTGAAGCGGTACCCAAGCTATGTCGGAACCCCAACTCTCGAGTACAAAGACGGCCAGGCCGGGTTTCGAAGAGAACCTCCTGTCTGCTAATTTTGCGGATGCGTTGCACCGATATTCGAACCCCGATATTCGAAGAACGGCCTGTGGTGTCGCGCAGTACCTACGAAGGCTATTTTTGGGGGCTACGGACATCCGCAGTCGGCACTTCCTTCTAGACAGGACGCATTCCAGCAATGACATCGCAACAACTCTCCGCCCTCTGAAAGGAGTGTCACGCCCCCGACTCAGCGCACACGGCGGTCCCCCTCTCCACAATGTCGCTCGCACTCGCAGGAAAACCAGCCGGCGCGGCCGATGGGCGGGGACATCACGGGACAGTCTTGTTCGGAAAGACATCTGCCTGTCTTAATGTTAAAGAACAAAGTGGAAGTCTTATTTGATTGAATTCCCGTAAGCGCTTTAGTAGACACTGGGTCTACGATTTGGATTATGAGTTTGAGATTTAAACAGTTTACGTCGCAAGGTGATGTTCCATTGGAATGAACAGGTCACCATTCGTCGAGTTGGAGGTGATGTGTTGTGCTTGTTGGGACCAGTTTAGCAAATGTACATCTCGGTGGAAATGTGTTCAAGGCAGAATTCACTGTGCGTCCCCGCTCCACAGACAATGTAATATTGGGTATTGACTTCCTCAAAGAGTGTGGTGCTACTGTTCATTGCGCAAATGGAGAAATCCACCTGAAAGACTGTTTATTCACCCCTAATGGACGATTCGACTTATATCGCCGCTCTTTCTGTATTGGAATACTTTGCGTACCAGCGCTTTCGGCAAGATTTATTATTGTTAATCGCCCACGATCCGTTCAGACCCGTTCGAATCCTTGGTGGAGCCAGTACGTGAACGCTCTGCCATAAAGAACCTACTGGTTCCGCACTGTGTCGTTTCAGTTGCTAATGGTCATGCCAGATTGTGGTAGGTGAACTGCTCGAACGAAACCACCGTGCTCCCCCAGGGCAATAAAATTGCCTTGTACAAAGAATATGCCCCAGCCGCAATTTCTGCACTCACCGATTCCCCAGTTCATTTTCTCGATCCTTCTCTCCAGAAAGCGAAGTTCGTTGATATGATTGATAAAGCTTTCCGCTCTGAGGAACGCCGGTCTCTGTTGAGGATTCTTGCCCGGTGCTCTGCTGTAGTTGACTTTTTCCCAGACCCGCTTCCCCCTGTCGTTTACAAAAACTTGGGCGCATCACGTCATAAATACTGGATCAGCAACACCAATTCGGTAGAAACCTGAACTGGTGTCACCATCTGAGCGCAAATTTATTAACGACGAAGACGGCGAAATGTTGAAGCAAGGCGTAATTCAGGAGTTTTCGAGTCCTTGGGGAGCCACCGTTATTGTGTTGGAGAAGAAAGATGGCTCTTGGCGGTTTTGTGTTGACTACCGTCACCTGAGTGCTGTCACAAAAAATGATGTGTATTCTTTACCACGAGTTGACGACGCGGTTGACTCCATCCACTCAGCTTCTTACCTTTTTTTAGTTGACTTATGATACGGATACTGGCAGATTCCTATGCACCTAAGCGACAAAGAAAAGACGGCTTTGGTCACACCAGATGGGCTACAGTAATTTAATATTATGCCCTTTGGCTTGTGTAATCGAATTCCACCTTCCAACGGTTCGTGTACACAGTTCTGCGTGGTCTGAAGTGGAACATATGCTTGTGCTATCTGAAAAAAGTTATCATTTTTAAGCGCACTTTCGGCGAGCATAATACCCGCCTAGCTGTTATGATTGACTGCATACAGAACACAGGCCTCGCATTGAATTAAAAAAATGTCGCTTCGGCGAGTGCCAAGCCCTTGTTTTAGGTCTTTTGGTTGACAAGGATGGTGTGCAACCAGACCCGCACAACACTGAGGCTGTCGCATCCTTCAAAGCACCACCATCTGTGGAGAATTTAATATTTCTTGGCCTCTGCTTCTATTTTCGACGCTTCGGGCCCAGATTTGCTGACACGGCGTCTCCCTTAACGCCCTGCTTCAGAAAGACATTTGTTTTATCTGGACTCCGGAATGTGATGAAGCTTTCCGCCAGATAAAATTTCTGCTTACACCTGGGCCAATCCTGCGCCATTTCGGCCGCCTTGCCACTAATGAAGACCAAACGAGAGCTAGTGGAGTGGGCATTAATGCCGTGCTAGTTCAACGTCATGATGGCCGTGAACACGTTATTGCTTATGCCAGTTGTTCGTTCAGCAACGCAGAGCGTAACTACAGGGTCACGGAACAAGACTACCTGACAGTCGCGACGCAACGCTGTAGTTCTTACCTGTACGGCCACAGCTTTACCGTAGTTGCGGACCATCACTGTCACAAACTCGAGCGTACGACGCCGAAAAGTACCATAGAATTTTTCGTTTTACTGTACAGCGCCCAATACTTGTTAAAGTAGTCCGATTCATTCAGTTCGCTTCTATTCACCCCGAGAAAATGCTGGAACTCTCCCGAACGAAGAAGCAGTCCAACGACCACTCGCCGGCTCACCGGCAAGAAAATACCGAAATAAAGCTCCGCCGCTCAGCTTTCACCGAAGGTTCCAGCTCTTTCGAGAAGGCACGCGTGGCCTCGCCTGTAGTGAAGGGCGCCGATGATTCTAGAAGGGAGAAAGAGGGAAGCTTTGCGCTCGACTGCGGCCGGCGCGTTGTTCGTTGTGCCGCCTCTCTCCGCGCCGGCGTAGTTATAAAAGGAGAATCCGCGCCGAACAAAATCAGCTACGTTTGGACGTCGTGATGTGACAACGGCACCTAACTGTTTGTGCATTACACCATCGGCGACCCTCGCCCTGGAGCACTCCAACGTACTCCCGCGACTCGAACCACCGTGATCGTCTCGGTCGGGCTGGCCTACAACGAAGCCACGCTTGCCAGGTAGCGGAATCACCTTTGACAGCGGTGCATCGTCCTGCCCGATCGGTAAATATTGTGGGGCTCTATTTCTCATATGCATTGAACTGTTCATGTTCTTTTTAGCTACGTACTCTACTTCGTAGCATCTATCTGTTAACGCTCCTGATTGTATAAGTTTTTCTAATTCTTGAACTGTTTCTTGCAGTTGAATTCGATCTAAGTTGTCTGTCAATAACGTTACGTTACCTAGTTCTTATGCAGTGTTTTGCCTGTCTAAATATAAGTGTTTGTGCTGTTTTCGTTCAAGACTCTGGCTCATTCTTACCGCTCTGGTCGGCGAAAGCCGCACAACAGACGGCCACCCTCTTCGCCACCTGTGCCCTGTAGATTCAGTGGGGTTGTTGACGGGCTTGATTAGACTCCCTATATCTTCTCACCGCGCACCCTATTAAGGAACAGGTGACAATTTCTGTCGTCCCCGAAAGGACGTCTGATGTGAGCGGTGGGGAAGAGAAAGAGCCTGGAACGTTTGTGGCATATATTGTTACTGTCTTTTAAGTTTGTTCTCTAGATCGTTAATGTCATGTCGCGATCGTGTTACCATCCCAGCGGTTGGCTGGCAGCGCGTGCGCAGAAGCGACGCTTTCTGTATAAAATGGCGCACCCGGCTTGGGTAAGCGTTCTTCAGTTGTGAGGCTGCCAGTGCGCGCCTCGGGAAATAAAGCAACGTTTTCCATTCTTGCCTGGCTGCCGGTTACTACAGTTACCTTTCTCTGAGTACATATACCTTCATTTAGGCTAGAGTATTGTGTCTAGATTGCTTCGAATTTGCAATCATGCATCTCGAGAAAAATGTAGCGTTCGGCTGCCAACTAGGCCTCTCAGGGGCCGAACTACGAAGGTGGGTCACGCAGAAATAAAAATAAGAAAACGAGAAGGTTAAGAGAGCAAGACAGGCAGCCCGACAAGAGGTCGAAAGAAATGAGAGAGAAAGAAAGAAAGAATTTCAGAGACAACTTCGGTTCGAGCGAGAGGAAAAAGCACTCAAAGAGGAGCTACATGGAGCAGGAGCACGTGTTGATGCTCAACGATTGAAGCTTGACTGCTCATCGGCAGATCGGAGCATGAGAGGTAAGAGTATGCGCCTGTGTCTCAGTACCAACCTTGAAAAGATTAAGGGAGATTTGTGAAATGCGGCCGAGGACCGAAGGAGGACCAGCGCACCCCCGCTGAAGTGTTACCCTTGTAAAAAGTTTGGGCACAATGCCAAGGGCTGCTGGAGCAACGTGAGGACAAATAGTGCCTCCAGGGGTTTTAAGTGCGGGCGGGCTGGACATCATGCTACGACATGCAGGAGCATCAACAAAAAAAGGCGTCAGGCTTTGCGCAAAAGCGCACCTCCCAGGGTACCCAAGCTGTACGATGCTACTCATGGTTGTGAGGAGCGAAAATGGGCAAGAAAATGTATGTAGTGGGTGCCATTACAACATTCGGGTCGAAGACAGTGCCGGTGGCAAAAGAAAAAGTTTCAGGCAAAACCATTACCGTTTCGCGCTCCACTGCAACCAGCACAGTTATTGTGCGAACGGACTTAGTTCGAGAGGAGGAGTTCACCGGTGAAACGAACGCAGTTTACTTTATGGACGGCTCAATGCGAGAGTTGCGGTAGCCCATATTGAGGTGGAAACTCCCTACTTCAGCGGAAGTGTTACCGCCTTGTGTATGGAGAGGTCCATGTATGACCTCATCCTCGGCAACATCGACGGAGTCTGGGATCCCGACGACCCGATAACTTTACGGCCCAAAAAGAACCGCCGCCCGTGGCGGAGGAAGAACCACTCATTGAGGAGGCATGCCCCGATGTGGCGGTTAGAGAGGCAGCTGTGGCTTCAGTGTCGCAAGAAAGGAATAGGAGCACAGACAATGTGCAAAATGAGCTCGATCGGGCAGATGAACTCGATGGAGAAAAAGCTAGACAAGAGAATAGTGGCCAAAGTACTAACCGCGAGAAGGCAAATGAAGGCCAGTATAACTCCGGAAACGAAGAGGTGGGTTTATCGGCGATCAACACAAACGAAACACCTTTAGAGTTGTGCGAAAGCGCAACACTTCAGATTTCGAAGGGCGATGATCCTACGGTTCGTGACGCGGAGCTTGGGGATGGCGGAAACAGCCCGGTTGTGGAGGTCGTCATGACGTCGGGTCTGAACGGCCTAGGTGAAAGTGTACCCGTAATTGCAGGGCCAGTGTTTGGGGAAACCGTTGTCTTTTGGAAAGACACGTGTAGAAGCAGGCTCATTGCGCACGAAGACCCAATTCGAGACTGCGAACTCTCTCGAGGAGCAAAGAGACCGCCACTACGGTTAAGGTCGAGGTCCCCGTGCCTAGCGGAGCCGCACCCCCTATACACAGCTCGCCGGACATAAGCATCGGAGACGATCCTGTGACTTCGACGGGGGAAGTGAATCCACTCGCCGTCACGAAAAAAGAGCCAGTTATCGGGGCACCCCGACTCGATGCCTCGGAGAGAGGCGAAGCCGTGCTCGTCGTAACACGAGCACCGGCAAAAGCGAAGACGGCAGATTTCGGGCGATGAGAAACTGCGGCCCTTACGACAGAACCACCTCAGAGGAGGAGGAGGTCCGAAGGGCACAGAAAGAACAAGCCATTGAACACCGGTCTTACAAAACTCGCAAGCAAATGAACTACCAGAAGAAGGAGTGCAGGTTTAGCCTCAAGAGTAAGGTAAACCTCTCTACTGCCATTTGTCCCGATGGTGGGGGGTGAAGAACCGCCAATCCGATACTAGCCACTCGGACGTTCGGCAGATGAAGGCCCACAACTTGAAGCATTTTGACAAGAAAGAGTTTTTCGCTTGTGACATTTTGAAATGAACTTCTTCGAAGAGAATAATTCTGCAGGAGCAGTTACGCAAACGCCTGACAGACACGGGCTAAATATAAAGAATGTGGGTTCAAGTATGCATGTGTTGTAGGAGTAGAATTTTATGACTCAGTTGTATCATGATATCGTTTACTGTATACCTGAACATTGTATTCATTGTTTCTGTGTCATACTGTACGCGAAGCTTGTACTTATATTATCACTCTGGCTGTACAGTGTATACATTGTGTATTAACATACTAGTTGCATTTTGCGTGAACTTTGCTTTCACTATTGTGCAGTACATTTGCTGTGTATTATTGGCGTTAACTCGTTGTGGCATTCGTGAACTGTTAGGTTGCATGTTATTGTTTGCGAACAGCATACTAGTTATGCTTCGTATGAGTTTCTTTGTACCAGTGCACTGTAGGTATTTCTGGACACTGACGTACACTCATTGTATTTGATGCCATGAGGCGTTCGCACTGGAGCGCACACAGCATTTTCATGAGTTTCGCACTTGTAATGACTACTGTTCAGACATTTAATATGGTCACTAGCTTATTTCGAGTACTAGAACAGTATTATTCTTAAACTTATCAGTTGTCCCTAGGATGTGTATTTTTTGAGGAATCTGTGACAACTCCTTGGACTGTAGGCTAGATATGTACGTGTCATTGTGATGAATGGGCCTAGGACCAGCTAGAAAGTCACGAGTCGGTAATACGTGTGCAAGTAGGGATAGCTTTATGCGTGGAAAATGAGAGCAGTAGTTAAGAGAGTAATGGAAACACAGAGCGGAAACGAGACTACAGGAAAGAGCGTTAAATGCGGTAACAGGCTAACGAAAACTGTTCGCTAAAGAGAGCAAGAGAAGAAGCGTCCTACATAGTTCGGTAGGAAAACCAGCCCCACGAGGTCTCCTCACGAAGCGTGTGGGATAAGCTGAGGTACCACAGCGGAGCGGTCTCGACGAGGAGTCTCACGCCACGTCGGGTCCGGACACAGGACAGCGGCCGGACGTCAAGGACCGTACGCAGTGGTTGACGGCTCGATGGCCCAGCGGCGGTTGTGAGCCTGTGTTTACCCGAACCGTGCCCTCTGGCCCAGCGCGTCACCAGATCCAGGCAAGGCCAGAAGACAGCTCAGCGGCTCAGCGGCTGACGGCTCTCCGGTGACAGCAGTGGTTGAGACCCTGGCTTGTAGCTCAAAGCGATCACAGGGCCGCGCTCACTCGCCCAGCGCGTTAAAGGCGTCCGCTGAACGTTTCCCGATTCGATTCTTCTGCCCGCACTCGATGCCGCTGCGCGCTCGGTACCTTCTTCCTCGTCTTCCACAGGCACTCCATCACAATGACCCCGGGTTTAAGAAAGTTGTTGGGAAGCAGCAACTATTCTATAAAAAGAACAGTCATTTAGAGGCGCGGAGAAGTTCCGGGGAAGCACGATAAAGTCCACAGTGCACGGCAGCACGATCAGTCACAATAAAACACTTAAAACGCGCAACGCACGAAGTTACAGAAGAAAAAATACAAACTGAGTAAAGAAACAAAGTGACGTCAAAAAACAATCGAAGAACACACTATATACAAAATACGGGTGGCAGGCGAGGATTAACCCTACCCATGTTGGCTGCCCCTGCATCGCCAGTCCGGTAGTGACCGGCTTCAAGAAGACCAGTGCGTCAGTGGCTTGACCTCTAGATCCTAAGATTCTGGCTAGCCGTCAGGCGCCTCTGTTCCAAGTTCGCGAAATGGTCATTGCGGCTTCGTAGTCGTTTCATTGTCGTATCAGAAGGATTCTTTCGCTGCCCAACCTTGGTGTTGTTGTTATGGCTGGACGTATCATGTGGGCGATTTTCTGACTTGTTAACGATGATTCGGGTGTGATGAAACGGCGGCGACTGAGTGAATACGTTGTTGTACCCGGTTTCTCAGTCTAGCCGTCGGACCGTCGACTTGGTAAATGTATCGTCGGACATGCGTGATGACATTTTGCTCTTCAAAGTTTCTGGGTCTTGAACGTCTACGCCTTGGGTACAGCAAGTTGGCATGTCTCCTGCTAGTGCTGAAGGTCCCGTCTTTCTTTTGCGTACATTATGCAGACAGGTTCCGCACGTTCTGACAAAGTGTCGTACGTCTCGACGCAGGTCTGGCCAAAAATACTCTTGCATAATGCGGTCGGTCGTCCTTCGGACACCTTGGTACCCCGCCAAGGTGCTCTCATGGGCTATTCCAAGGATTGGTTCCCGCAGTCTCTTTGGAACGACGACTTGTTATAATTCTCTGCCGGAGGCAAGCTGGTATTGGCGGCATAAAACGTTGTTGGATTGAAGAAACGAGTACTTCTGTCCTTTTAGGGGCGAAGCTCCTTAGGGCGTGGGTCTGTCCATCCTCGACGTATGTATGTAGCCACCTCTAGTTTAGTTCTTGGATTGTTTACTAGATGGCGTGGCTACCTCTAGTTTAGTCCTTGGATTGTTTACTAGATGGCGGTACTTGTATATAATGAAAAGATGCGCTTGGATTGTTTACTAGATGGCGTGGCTACCTCTAGTTTAGTTCTTGGATTGTTTAATAGATGGTGGGGAGCGTTGTAATAAAATCCGTTCGCTGTTGGCGCGCGCTCGGAGTCGCCCGATGGATTAGGCTGCAGATGTGCGAGCCCGCGAGGCAGAAGCGCTCCGTGAAGCTGCGCGACGCCGCCGCCAAGATCCTGCCGTACGAGAGCGGGAGGCCGAAGCGTGTCGTCTGGCTGCGCGACGACGCCACCAAGATCCCAGCGTTCGAGAACGAGAGGCCCAAGCGTCACGGCAACGGCGCGAGGACCCTGCCGTACGCGAAGCGGCACGGCTGCGGCGCGAAGAGGATCTCCCAAACGTCAGAGAACGGGAAGCGGAGAGAAAGCGCGCGTATCGGCAGGCAGACCCCGATGCAGTGAGAGCTCGTGAGGCGTCTGCAAAACGCATCAGGCGAGCTCAGCCCCAAGGTGCCGCCGCGCGGTTTAAGCGAGACTTTCTAGACGTTACGTTCGGACACAGATGTAGTGGGCGAACTTTCACTGAAGAGTCACGGTTTTACCGATGATTTCCCCTGAGGAGCTTCGCCCTCTCATCATCATTCACCCCGTGGATATGCTGTGAATTTTTTTTCCAATGAAAACGCTTCTTCCGGAAGCAACATCGGAGGGTTGGGTCTCGTCGTTGTTCTTCGGCCAGCTCTTCTCTTGGGATGTCGGCGCACCTGATTAAAGGCACAGTTAGAGGCGTAACCTTTCCCTTCTCTGTATTTGCGACAGCCGAAGCCAACCGATCGATGGGCAGCTGAGTGGCTATTGCGGCCAGTGCCACACGTGGGCCATGTTTCCCTTTGAGCGGCCAGTCGGGATCTGGCATGTGAGATTTCCTCACACCTGGAATATTCCCGATCACGACATCATAGATTAGCTTGTCCAGGCAAGCGGCGGTAACCTCGCCTACAAAGTACGGCGTCTGGACGTATATGTGGGCCTCAGGGAGCTTCTTGACTGTCCCGTCCAAGAGCGTTAACCAGGTAGTTTTTCGCGGTAACTGGGTTTGTGCGACCAAGTCGCGTCGGACAAGAACGGTATTACTACACGTGTCCGCGCAAAACAGTGACAGGCTGTCCGAATAATCGCCCTTTGACCACTGGCATCCCTTTCGCTAGGAAAGAATGTCCTTTTACGATGCCACATGAATACTTGGTACAAGCATTCTCATCGTGCTTGTCATCGAGCTTGATGCACTGCGGTTGAACTTCCCGAGGCTCAGTGAGGGCACAAGCAGCAACCTGCTCTATTCCACACAACCCATGTCCGCAGTGCTCAGCTTTATGCCCGTGGAGACCACGCGTAGCGCGACTTGCCGGTTCTCTCAATGAGTTACGGCACTCGTGCACGGTGCCCTGGGCGGTCGCACAGAAAGCATTTCGGTGACGCTTTCGTTTGGGCGCCTGCCGCGACTTTAGTTGTATCCCGGGCGTCATCGGAGACCTTCCCGAGGTTGACAAGTTTTGCGCTTCGAGGAAACGATCCGTCGCATCCGCTAGGTCGCTCAGCGTTTTGCACTCACGTTCTTTCAAGAAAATCACGAGTTTAGGATGGCAGCAGCGGATGAATTGTTCCCCCATGATATGGTCACGGAGAGCCTCGAGCGTTTTCTGAATGTTCGCCATCTCTATCCAATGGTCAAAATAACCGGTGAGTCTCGCTGCAAGCTGTTTTCCTGTTTCACCATCCCCCGCCCGCGCTTTCCTGAATTTTTCCTGCTAGCCTTGAGCTGTAAACCGGAACCGCGGAAGCAACGCCTTTTTTTATTTTGCTGTAGTCAAGAGAGACTTCTGCGGTCATTCGGCCATTAATGGTAAGCGCCTCAACACTTAAGCACATGCTTACAGCAAGAGCCCATTTGTCTTGCGGCCATTGCTGCCCTGTTGCTACGCGTTCACATCGTTGCAAGTACGCGTGCACGTCGTCGCGCTTCTCGTCAAACAGAGGAAGCAATTTCTGCGGATTGATCGCATTCATGGTGGCCCGAGCTTCATTTCCCGCGGCGGAATTCGATGGGTTTACACCGCCTTCTTGGAGTCGGATTCGTAAAAGTAGCAGTTCTTTCTCCCTTTCCGCGGCTTCTTTTGCTCTTTCTGTGGCTTCTTTTGCCCTTTCTGCAGCTTCATTCTCCTTTTCAGTTGCTTCTCGCTAGCTTCCCTCTCAGCGGCCCTTGCGGCACACTGCTCAGCATGTTCGCTTTCTACCCAAACCCTAAGCTCTTGACCCGCAAGCCCTAGCTGAGTTCCCGCAGCAATTAACTTCTCAATGTTCATGCTTTCTAGTTAACGTTACAGGCGCGTTCGCGGCTTACCGACTCCTTTCAGCGGATGTTAAGTATCTTGTCAGGCTCGCCACTTTATCTCATGAATGGGCCTAAGACCAGCTAGAAAGTCACGAGTAGGTAATACGTGCGCAAGTAGGCATAGCTTTATGCGTGCAAAATGAGAGCAGAAGTTAAGAGAGTAGCGGAAACACAGAGCGGAAACGAGACTACAGGAAAGAGCGTTAAATGCGGTAACAGGTTAATGAAAACTGTTCGCTAAAGAGAGCAAGAGAGGAAACGTCCTACATAGTTCGGTAGGCAAACGAGCCCCACGAGGTCTGCTCACGAAGCGTGTGGGATCGGCTGAGGCACCATGGCGGGGCGGTCTGGATGAGGAGTCTCACGCCACGTCGGGTCCGGACACAGAACAGCGGCCGGACGTCAAGGACCGTACGCAGTGGTTGACGGCTCGATGGCCCAGCGGCGGTTGTGAGCCGGTGTCTACCCGAACCGCGCCCTCTGGCCCAGCGCGTCACCAGATCCAGGCACGGCCAGCAGACAGACGTCGGTAACCGGGCTGGCTCAGCGGCTGACGGCTCTCCGGCGACACCAGCGGTTGAGACCCTGGCTTGTAGCTCCAAGCGATCAGAGGGTCAAAGGCGTCCGCTGAACGTTTCCCGATTCGGTTCTTCTGCCCGCACTCGATGCAGCTGCGCGCTCGGTCCCTTCTTCCTCGTCTTCCACAGGCACTTTATAACAGTCGTTATTGTTATTTAGGATATTGTGCTGTACTAGATTTCGTGTTTTACGAACTGCAACTTTGTTGGTTAAGTGTGAAGGACGCGTACGCACGGCTTTGTGAGTTTTGAGAATATTATTGCATATTATTTTGAAACTTGCGGGCTGTGTCACAAACTCTAGCGTACGACGCCTAAAAGTACCGTATAATTTCAATTTATTGTACAGCGCCTAAGTCTTGTTAAAGTGGTCCGATTCATTCAGTTCGGTTTTATTCGCCCCGAGAAAACGCTGGAACTCTCTCGAACGAAGAAGCGGAAACACGACGACTCGCCGGCTCGCCGAAAGAAAATACCAAAATAAAAGCTCCGCCACTCAGCTTTCACCGAAGCTTCGAGTTCTTTCGAGAAGGTACGCATGGCCTTGCCAGTGTTAAAGCACGCTGATTATTCTAGAAGGGAGAAAGAGGGAAGCTGTGCGCTCGACTGTGGCCGGCACGTTGTTTGTTGTGCCGCCTCTCTCCGCGCCGGCGTAGTTATAAAAGGAGAATCCGCGCCGAAGAAAATCAGCTCGGGATGTGACAACGGCACCTGCCAGTTTGTACATCACACCATCGGCGACCCGCGCCCTGGAGGGCTCCAACGCACTCCCGGGCCTCGAATCACCGTGATCGTTCCGGACGGTCTGGCCTACAACGAAGCCACGCTTCCAAGGCAGCGGAATCGCCTCCGACAGCGGTGCATCGTCCGGACCGGTCGGTTAATATTGTGGGACTCTGTCTCTCATATGCATCGAACTGTTCGTTTTATTTTTAGCTATCTACTCTACTTCGTAGTATCTATCTGTTAACCCTCCTGATTGTGTCATTTTATCTTATTTTTGAACTGTTGCTCGCATTTGTATCCATTTTAAGTTTCCTCTCGTTTACGATACATGTACTCGGGCTTCTACAGTGTATGCCTGTCTAAATATAAATCTTTGTGTTGCTTCCGTTCAAGGCTCTGACTCATTCTTATCGCTCTGGTCGGCGAAAGCCGCCCATCAGACGGCCACCCCTTTCGTCACCTGGCCCTGTAGATTCGGTGGGGTTTTTGCTCGCTTGGGTCGAGTCCCCACATCTTCTATCAGCGCACCCAATTAAGTAAACGGTGACAATCACTTACTGTGTTGGCTTGTTAACCTCTGCGACCGTTCAGGCCAACTGGCATGGTGGGTTTTGTGTCTTCAGTAATTCAACTTTACGATCACCTACAAAAGCGGCGCCAAAAAGTCTGACCCACACTGTCTTTCCCGGCTCCCGGGCCACATGGGACTTGCTCCCACGCCTCATAGTAGGCGCCAGCGCTTTCACTGGCCCAACATGCGTCAGGTGACAGAACGATAGGTCGTGAGGTGCCCCGAATTTCAGCAGCACAAGACTCCTGCGTCAAGGCCACTTGGCCAACTACACCCGGTACCCATCGCGCTCTCGATTTGATAAAGTTTGTATCGACCTGCTCGGTCCATTCCTACGGTCAGCGCACGGATCATTGTCTGCGATGGCTACCTTTCTCGTTACACAGAGACAGCAGCGATCCCATCAGCTACTGCCACCGCGGTCTCAAACTTTCTTTTGCACCGTATTCTGCTCCGCCAGGGCCCTCCTCATGTCATCATCAGCGACCGTGGGGGCCAATTCACCGATGATGTTGTCGAAAAACTGCTCCGGCATTCTTTTTCGCAGCTTCGGCAATCAACCCCTTATCATCTGCAAACGAACCGCCTCACTGAGCGCACCAATCGGACACTTACCAACATTATTGCTGTGTACGTTGATTCGAAACACAAAAACTGGGACGCCATCTTGTACTTCATTAAGTACGCATAAAATACCGGCCGCCACGAGACCGCAGGAGAGAGCCCTTTCTACCTCCTTTATGCGCGTCCCCCGCCGAGCACTTCAGGCCTGATTTTTTCGTTTTCTCTTAACGATGACCGCAGCTTAGCCACGATTCTCTGCCTCGCTGAAGAACCCCGTCGACATGCTCGGTTAATTACACTGGCCGTGCAAGACAGGTCGAATTTGCGCTACGACCGCTGCCACCGAGACATCTGTCGTTCAGACGAAGAGATCCCGTGTGTGGCTTTCGACACCCCCCCCTTCCCCCCCCCCCCCCCCCCCGCCAACGCGGTTTGTGTGAGGAGGTGCTGGAACACTACATAGCGCCATGTGTGGTTCTCAATCGTGTAAGCTATGTGAACTATGTCATCTCACGGTTCCTTAGAAATGTCAGACGAAGGAGCAAGTCTCAAACAGTTCACGTCGCCCGACTAAAACCCTACTATCAACGCGGCTTGCCTTGCGTGGCCCTGAGGAATACGTCTCCGACGGGGGAGATGTTAAGCTGTTTAAGGAATTCACATGTTAAGGAATTCAGCAACGAATTCAAGCGAAGGTGCTTGACGTAGAAGAAGACGAAGTTTATAGCGTTTGCGGTTGCAGTCGGACATACTGAGCTACCCCTTGTTTACTTTGCAATGAACAGTCGTTCCCCGCACGTAACAATGTGTACGGAGAAATAGCAGTACCATGAGTTAACGCTGAGCCTGCGAGGGCACGTGCCAGAACGGAAATTGTATGCAGTGTAATTTGAGCGACTACTGTGGATAGAGCAAAGAGTATAGCCGCAAGCAAGAAAAATTAAATTGAGTAGGACAACAGATTAGCCTTAAATGATGGGGTAGGCGGAGAACGTCTAGTTGTCACTGGATGCACTGGAGCACCAGGTGTCAGTAGGAAGCCGAGTTATTTATAGGCTCTGAAAGTGGATTTAAGCAGTTTTAAGGAACAATATCGTAACCCCCTCATTACCGGTACAGGGCGCAGTCAACTGGAATTCTTTCCTTTGTTAACATACACTGATTCTTCATTTTCGAGCTATTAGTGTACCTTAGCTTAGACTGAACGACATTGTAACATTGTCAGCGCCGTTAAAACGTGTAGGCTACCGGAACTATTTTTGGTTTGTAACGGAAACTGAGTGGTGTTTTGTAGCCGTTAGTCTGTCTCAGCTTAACTGGTGGGTGTGAAAAAGCAATAACGGCTGTGCCCGTCAATATTGGTCGCACTGGTAGCTGTCCACTCAACAATGATGTAAATTCCCTTACTCTTCATTTTGTAACTACGGATGAATGTTTCCATACCTCCGGCCACATACCTTCCGTTCCGTAACCAGATACGTATTAGCGAAGCTGTGCTCTTTATCTCCCAATTGCTTCCACACAACACAATGGTGCCGTTTTTTACTACGAATGTGCCTCCCACTTGGTCGGGTACGTTAGCCAGTAACAAGGGACCGGTCCTAAACAATTTGCGAATATTTTTTTATAAATATAAATTATTTTAACTTTTTACCTTTGGATTGTTTACACAACTTTGTATCCCAAGAAAGAAAAATACCCCAGAGACATAGACCTAGAGTCCGTTTCTCTAAAGCGTCGGGCAGCTATTTTGAAATGACGGGGTACCGCCATGCAAATGCATGTGTTCTACGTGTAGAGCCGTCGCTTTCAAGTGTACTGCGAGACGAAGGAGTCGCAGAAAAGCATTGTGGCTAGGGCGCGAAGCGACAAGCAAAACCACGGGGGCTTTATTCACAATTCAAAATGTCGTTTCAAAATGACGGCCCGTCGGTTTAGACAATTTTGCACGTAGTTATACTGTGTGTCATTATCCAAAGCATGGCCCAATTACTCGTGAAAGCTTGCCTGGCGATACTTTTGCCGAAAATCTGGTGAATATTTCGTCATTGTTAAATACCAGGTGGCCTGCATCTTCTCAAAATCAGTAGTTCCGGAGGTTGTTTTTAAAGCAATGACGTTAATACATCAGCGCGTTATAAATTTACACGAAAAGCGAAGTATACAGTTTTGTCTAAACAGTGTGTTAGAGATTGTGTCAAACGTTTACAGTTCCAGCTAGTGCCGTTACAGCTAGTCATTACAATATAACGGCTGCTGCACATTACGTTAGGTGAAAAGCTTTTTCTGCCCTATGTATTGTGGAAATTGAGTACATATTCCCTGGTGAAAATCCTGCTGGCAGCAGATGTTCACCACAAATAAGAGCGGAAAGATCACTGTGGTATTGCCAGCACCACATATCCAGTAGAGATAAAAACGCCGACTTTCTGAAGGTTTCCTTTCTCCCATTCCCTTCTTACCTACGTTTGCGTTAGAGTGTCCCATCACAATTTTGAACTCTGTTCTTCCCTTCTTTATCGCCGGTTCGACATCTTCGTAGACACCGGCTATGGTTTCATCATCTTCGCAATTTGTCACGTAAACTTGTACTACCTCTATTCTGTATTGCATGTTTTGCTTAATCAATAAAGCTGCGACGCTTTCCCTATGCTTCTCCTCTTCTTATAACTTAATCGAGACCTCTAATATCCCACTCACTGCTCAGAGCTCCTGTAGTAGTGCAGCTAAGCTTTTCTTGATAGGAACGGTTCCTGCGTTGACTGTTGCCGTGTTGAAGTTCCATAGGCAGCCTATCCGGTCCTGGAATTCTTAACACAATCTGGTCCGTCACTGGCCTGAAGCATTTGGCTAGGGGTTTCAACAGCTGCTTGGGACTAATGGCCGTTAGTTCTATTTGACATAAATGGCACGTGGGACCGCATTGTACGCCAGGCCTAACAGATCGTCCTCTGGGTAGAGTGATCTTTTAGCCCATAACAGCCTTCCCAGCGTGTTTGCTATATTATGGGTTAGCCGATTCAACATCCTAGAAAATGGTTTAGGCACTGAAGACCTAGAAATGGGCTGAAGCAATGAGAAGCCGTGCAGGGAGATACTTTCTCAACAAAACTGTTCACAGATTGACTGTTGGGTATGCAGGACGCATGAGTGGAAAAATACCGGATTATGAATAAAGTGAGAATACTTGAGCCAGTAGAGGTTTTAAGACAACATAGTCTTACTAAGCGTTCGTGTAAAGCATCAGCAAAGTATTTTGGGGGAACTAACATCACAAATCAATACTGTAGTGCTAAAATGAACCTAATAATTTAAAGCGATGTTGAAAGCTAATGAAACGTCGCTGCGTAGCGATGTACTTAAACAGTAGAACACGTAGAATATTGTAACTGCCCAAGCCAGGTAGTATGTGGTGGCCCCACTCCGGGAAAGACACCGGGATCAAAATAGATACCGGCACGAGTGAACTCGGAAAACACTCCCAAATAATGCCACGTAAGCTGCAGGTGTCACTTAAAAAGAAAATATATAACCATAGACGATATAGGAAGAAGTAGCTTAAGGGGTTACTAGATAACGTGAAGTCAAACTCAGGTGGGCTAGGAAGTCCAATAAAATAACAAATATATAAACAATTTTATAGATGAGAAAAAGCTTCCTGGATAAGACAAGAAACAAGAGTAGAATAATTCGTAGACAAAATCTAGAAAAAGCGGACTTTCCTTGGCAATCTAGTTGGAAGAACTAAGGATCGTTGGGCGACAAAGATACCGGAATCGGGGCTTGGTGACGAATGTAGAAAAGAGGAAGGCCGACAAGCATAATAGAGGGAAGGAATAGAAAAACTCTGGCCCAAAATTGGAATCGATAAGTGTAGGATAATAGCAGTTGCAGGTCAATGAAAGGCGCCTTTGCACAGAGGTGGACTCGGGTCGCCTGCGGTTGATGTTGAGACATTTTTGTTCTTTTTAGGAGTACCGTTTTATTCGTCTACTGTAAAAAAAACTGCTGTTTGTTTGATTGTCGCAATTATATTATTTTTATGGCAAACAGAATTTGCTCTTTTTAAATAGCAAAAATAGCAAAAATAAACTCCAGATCAGCTTGGAGGGATTTCATACGGGATCTAGGGAGTGCGAACCGTGTGCTCTGCCACGGTGCTACCTCCGCACGTTGCCAGTGCTAGAGAAACCGTTTGTAATAAATGCCGCGCTGATGTCACATCATGAGAAACTTGGATGTCACGGCCCAATGAGTAGAACACGTGCTCGTCGAATACGAACAATTCTGAAGCTGACTTACCAGAACCTGCAGTGCTGACGTCCTATCGAGGTACCCTGGACCGTTTGTCGTTAAGCTGGTATTTATGTTTGGGCGCAATAATAAATTTTTAAGCGTTGGGTTTCACTACGTTTTGAACCGCCGCGGTACCTCAGTGGCTAAGGCGCTGCGCTTGTGAGCACGAGGTGGCAGGTTCGATGCCTGGCCGCGGCACCGTTTTTCTGATGAAGGCTAAAACAAAAACGCACATGTGTAAGAGATTTCCGCGCACGTTAAAGATCCCCAGGTGATCAAAATTAATCCGGAGCCCTCCACTGCGGCGCGCATCATCGCCTGCGTTGCGTCGGTGCGTTAAACCCTACAATCAATCAATCAAATCCACTATGTTCCGGTGAAGTTGTCGGGCAGTTTGAGCTACGAGCCCATGCAACTAGCATTGCTCAAGAGATAAATAATCCGGTCCCCGTTATCTTAGCACGGAACACCCGGAAAAAAAGTGGCAGCCGTAATTGAAATCGGGTTTGTTTAGTTTTTTCGGGATTAGGTTTAGACATTTTCGTCACTTAACTCCAGTTGCCCTCGTATTCCTTGTACAGTGAATAAGTTGACTAGGTTGAAGCACGACAATGAAACACGGCTTTAACAATTCTGATAACTACGATTGCTGTGTTGTCGTCCATACCTCGGGTGGGTGCAGTTATAAATCGTAGAAACATTTGAGACGTGTTGTGTGTAAACGTTGGGCTCCAAGCCACGATTGCAATTCTCAAATTACAACCAGTTTCCAGGCCGCATAGTTCGCAATTTAAGTTCATCGGTATAAAATTATGCCTTGTGCCTAACAAAACGGGATTCGTTTGACTGCGGAAATTTCAAAATGTGCGCAATAATTACATGCGGAATACTTTGAATTCAGTATTTTGAAGCATTGAAAAACATGTGTGGTACACTTTATTTTGTACGTAGCCAAGAACGGGTCGTTAGTGTAGGCGCTTTACATTCTTCCTCTACGCTCCATTCAGCACATTTTCAGTTGCGAAGTGAAGATTCGCAAAGGACATGCGCCGCTGGCATGGATTGTGTGACAGGTGACATGGATTGCGGGAACACAAACATACAAAGCCATTCCTTATTCACACAAAGCGCAGATTTTTTGAACCAGTAACGGTAAGCGTGGAGCTCAAGTAAACCACGTCACATCTTGGGAGGCAAAGTAAGTCTGCGTCGTATGCTCCGCCAGGTCTGGCGGTGGGTATCTATATTACATTTGAGGTAACGACAACGATATCACTATTCGGCCCCATACCTCTCGCAACTTTTGTAATGTATCAGTTCTGGCCCCTCTAGAGTGTAATGCACTATCGGTGTATGTAGAGTGTGACATTGGTGTATGCGTATTTACGGTGGGGTCCTGGTGGTTGAGAGCAAATAATGTGGAGGCTGGGTAATACGTTCTTGCCAATGTAAATGTGCTGTCTAATTGTCGCCTAAGCCACTGTGAACCGAAGTCCCCTGTAGCTGTACAGGGTCCTGAAGGGGGTGTTCGAGGAACACATGTGCAGGTCAGGGAGAGAAACTGCCGTAAGGTAGTTGGAGTGGGCGTGTTTGGAGTCGGAGGGTATTGCGGTGGGTTTGGGGTGTTGAACTATTTCGAGGAGCATCGACGGCTTCCTCACCCAGCAGTGAGGAGTGGTGAAGATACGTGTTCCTTCGGGTGGGGATTGTTTAGGTATTTCAGTGCGTAGATGTAGATGGCAGGGTGGGTGGGAGGTGCTGTGGTGTTTGTCGGGTACCATGCGGTGGTGTGGATATTAGAAAAGGTTCATCTGAAGAGGACGGGATTTTATGAGGAGTAGGCTTCCTATGTATTGGCAGTGCAGGCTTCCTATGTATTGGCAGGGCAGGGGTGTGGCTTATGAATGAGATTGATGTTGAGGAAGGCTAGGTTGGGTGTCAGGTGAAGGTACGGGAGAGGATCTGCCAGTAGCGACGCACTTATATGCGTTCAGTATTGCCGTGTCAAATGGCTGTAAGGTGCGCGGTGGAAGCTTGGCGAGGTGAAAGCAACCAATTGTGTATGAGTTCCGTATGACTGCATTTAATTTTGTGTGCTGGGTATGTGTGAGGGGATGAAAGGTCGGTGGCCGGTTAATCGACTCATTCAGAAGCTTTGCATAAGAGGTATGGAGTAGGTCCAAGCACTGGGTAACATGATTGGGCTGTGCATTGTTTTTTGTGATTGAGTGTAATGTGAGGAGAGCTAGGGGAGATGATGCACTGCCTGGCTTATATTATTGTGTGTTACAGGAATGGTTCTATAGAATAAACTCTCTAGTTATTAGGCTGCAGTAATATGGACAGCAGGGCAGGTTAGTTAGGATCCGTACTTATAAAGAAAGGTGCAAACTTAGGTACGTACAGATAAAGTCAAAGCTTATGTTGCTGATTTTTCTACTCGTGTCTAGCTTTGCGCTCTCATTTTTAAGTTTTTAAGTAGTATGCCGTATTTAGTGAGGTGTTTTCTCATTTGGAGTTTCTTATTCGAACAAGCAATAAAATCGCCCACTGTTCTTGTTCTGAGCACCTGTTGGAACTGGGACAAAGTCAGATTGTATGCATCCAGTACAATACCTTTAGAAGATGCTTATGGCACAGAAAGCTCACTGTGAACATTTCTAAGTGTGTTTTCCAATACCTTCGATAAAGTCAGTAGAAAGGGCGAAGTTCTTACCTCACATTTGCTGCATTCGCTCTAAAGAGTACGCTATGCGTGCTGTTCCGAAGTTGGATCACCATAAAACTGGGAAGAGGAAAAGGATGCTGACGGTGCGCGCGTGTAGCTCCATCCACTGCTTGTGCGGACATTTCTTCAGCCGTGCCTTCCAAAAACGGCACCTTTAAAATGCATACTAAAAATACATTACTGTATATACCACCCTACCCATATCCATACTGTAAATACCACCCTACCCTACCCCTAACCCGAAAAGTGTTCTTTGCGTTTTCAGATCGCCGTTTCTAAGCATAAAGTTTTGAATCCTGCGATTGCACTGCGATCACCATTTCGTTCAGTGTAATTCTATATTCGGCATTTTTTTACAAATATTTCCTTGTAAATTATTCGATCGATAATTCATACGGAACTCGCTGGACCAGTTCCACAAACATTTCTCTACCCGCATGTGAATCTGTAAAGATTGAAGACATATTCTTCTACATAGTTTCGCGGTATGTCACGCAAACGTTATAACGGCGGTGTACCTAAGGTGATGCTTTATGGCCGGCCCTGAACGTTTTCGCCGAATAAATAATGCCTACTGACGTCCTCCTGACACCGACCTTCCGTGAGGCATGAATTTCCAAAGAAGTAATAAACACGTTTGCCTCTTCGCGTCAAGCGTTTCATCTTTTTCAGCAAGCGTCGAGACTTCACGCCAACGGATGCCACAAAAGAACGCCTAGAAGAATGTTATGTCTCTTTTGCGAAACACTTGGTTAGAGAAACCGTCCAGATCTGTTCAAAGGAAGTTCAATTTGTACTCAGATCACCACACAGAAGCCTGAAAACTGGTTGACAGTGAAAAGATCATACCACAAAAAAAACACAAGTATAGCGAATTCATTACAAATTGCACGCTAGATATCAATAAAATACGTACAGATGTCGAAATACTCGTACAATGTCTCACTGCGAGATGGTGTGATGCTATTCCTGTGATTGAAATTATATTCTCCACGGGAAATTTTAATGCTCAAATATTTGTTTGTAGACTTGGTGTACCCCGGAGACCCCTGAATCTGTACAGCGGATAATTAAAGATTACAAGCATTCTCCACCGAGATACAGGTAAGAAACATGTTTCCGCATATTTTACGACCCTTTCAAAGTAAAGCAGTGGGTACCCCCCTAGTTTATTTGAAATGAGTGTTGGAACAGAACACGGGATTGAACCGCTTGTCTTATCTGCTGTAGCACTGAGGCCGTTTTTATATTGGGAGTAAAGTGCGCACATGCGACAGCCAGCACGGCCTTCGACAGACAGCGTGCAAGCCTTGGGCTATCGCCCGGAAATATTTAAAACGGCGGTTTGTTTTATCGAAAAGGTTCAGAAATTTTAAATGCAGCACAAAAAACAAAATTTAACTATGTGTACTTGTCACACCAAACCAGCTTGAGTTACCGCGAAATAGCCATGACACAATGTCCTAGTATATGTGTATGTGTTCAAGAAAATGTTACATAATTGTATTAGACGGAAAATTTGGTTTGGGAAAATCTTTCTTCTCGCGTAACTTTGTTCTCTTAACCTGTGGCGCAGACCTTTGCAGGGAACCATATAGCTCTTGCAAGTATTAGGAAAATGGCCAGTCAGAGTTTCCTAATGCTCCCAAAGGCGTTAAATTCTCGAACGTTCGTTTCCAAAAATTATGTATTGGCACATTGATTTCTTTATAGTTGTTATAAATCCAAGGTTAGCCTGATGAGAACGCTAGCGGCGGATTGTTTATTTGAGCACTTCGAGAATCCTTCGCCATTCAGGACGCCCAAAAACGCATCCCATGAATTACATCTAAATACTAACTTACCGAGTAAAATCAAAGATGGGATTGTAGGCTGATTAATTTATTATTTCCCACTGCAAATGGTTTCGTAGGTTCTTTCAGGGGCGTAATGAACCTAAGTACACGCAGTCTACAACAAATACAATGCAGTCAGAAGGAGATAATAAAACTAGCAAAATCAGGTCTTTTTAAATTGTCACATTGTGCGATATTCAAACATCAACCAGTAGTCTTTTCTTTTAATTTGTCAATTATTTTCCTAGTTCTTTGCGAAGTGATTTTCTATCTTCTCGAGAAAAGCCAGCCAAAAGATTATTAAAAATTCCTGTCGCTGTTACTCATATAATAAGACTCATGTTGTACATTTCAAGACGAAATCAAGAAGGTTTTATAGCTGCACCCTAGTTCATCCTCACCCTTTAGATTTTTTCTATAGGCTTAACGTTAAATCAGTGCTTTTCTTCTACATCCAGTTCGCACTGTAAGGAGTAAACATTTTACCCTGGCAGCCAAGCGGTAGGCAGTTTTCTGCGTGCACGCCAAACTGGGTCCACTTTCCATCATTTACCCTATTGCGTCTTCCTCTAACGCTTGTTCCTGCGTGTTGGCTTGTGTTTTTGTATAAGTGTTAAACCTGCAATCTCTCACTTCACAGCTCGTTGCACAAACCTTAAGGTTCATTCAGAACGCTTCGTAAAACGCCAACATTTTTGTGTTCTTATATACCTCCGAGTAAGAAAAGAACCACATTTCTAAATTTCTGCACATGATAACTGAGTAAATCTTTTTACGGCGTACCAGTCAGGCCGCCGCCTGCATAATGTGTATGTCTGATTTGTTTTTCGTGATTATAATCAGCAAATAAAACGTACAAGCAAAAAAGATATGGAATACTTTACCATCTATAAAGAAATAACGCGTCTCCTTGAGACAAATACCCTGATAAACCAATGAGTATGCCACCGCATGAATTCCCCTCAATATCGTTGGCCTAATTTTATTTGTAGCGATTCTCACATTTCCAGTATACCCGGTCGAAACCTCAGCCCACGTTCCGGTTTGTAAGTCGCGACCTCTTGTCATCACATAATCATCACCATCACCAGCCTATCTACGCCCACTGCAGGGCAAAGTCCTCTCCCATTATTCTCCAATCCCGTGCCAACTGTGACCAATTTATCCCCGCAAACTTCTTGATCTGATCCGCCCATCTAACTTTCTGCCGCCCCCTGCTACGCTTGCCTTCTCTAGGGATTCACTCTGTTACCCTTAATGACCAGCGGTTATCTTGCCTTCGCATTACATGCCCTGCCCACGTATATTTCTTCTTAATTTCCACCAGTATGTCCTTAACCAGCGTATGTTCCCTGACCCACTCCGTTCTTTTCCTGTCCCTTAATGTTAAACCTATCATTATCCGCTCCCTTGCCCTCTGAGTCGTTCTAAATTTAAGTTGAACTCTCTTAGTGATCCTCCACGTTTCTGCCCCGTATGTGAGTACCGGTAAGACACAGCTGCTATACACTTTCTTCTTCAGGGACAATGGTAGGCTGCCATTCATTATCTGAGAATGTCTGCCGTATGCACTCCACCCCATTCTGATTCTTCCAATTATCTCTGCCTCATGGTTGGGATCCGGGGTCACAACTTGGCCTAAGTAGATATATCCTTTTACCGCTTCTACTACCTCGCCCCCTATGCCAAACTGTTGTGTTGTCCCGTAGTTATTGATCATTACTGTATTTTTCTGCATATTATTTTTTAGACCCACGGTTCTCCTCCGTTCCTCTAGTGCGGAAAGCATGCTTTGCAATTCGTCCTCCGAGTTACTTAGCAAGGCAACGTCATCAGCAAATCTGAGGTTACTGAGGTATTCTCCATTAACCCTTACTTCCACCTATTCCCAATCCAACGTTCTGAATACTTCCTGTAAACATGCTGTGAACAACATCGGAGAGACTGTGTCTCCTTGTCTGACGTTCTTCCTTATAGGTAAAATACCTATTACTGCTTTACTGCTTTACAGCTTTACTGCTCTCCTTACGGAGAATGATGGTAGCTGTGGACCCAATGTAGATATTCTCTAGTATTTTTACATATGGCTCATCTACTCCCTGGTTCCGTAATGGCTGAATAACTTCTACGGTTTCGAACGAGTCGAATTCTTTCTCATAATCTATGAAGGCTGTATATGGGGGCTCAGAATACTTAGCGCACCTCTTTATCACCTGATTGATCGTGTGAATATGGTCTATTGTTGAATAACCTTTATGGAACCCGGCTTGTTCTTTAGGTTGACTGAAATCTAAGGTGGCAGAAATTCTGTAGGCGATTACCTTGGTAAGCACCTTGTCGACTACTGACAGTATGCTGATTGGCCTGTAAATTTTAGGTCCTTCATGTCCACTTTCTTATGCATTAGGATGATGTTCGCGTTCTTCCAAGATTCCGGTATGCTTGCGGTAATTAGGCATTTGGTGTACAGGATTGCCAGTTTTTCAAGTACAATTCCTCCTCCATCTTTCAAGAGGTCTGCTATTATCTGATCCTCCCCAGGTGCTTTGCCTCCTTTCATTTCTTTCAAAGCCTTCCTTACTTCTTCTGTCGTTACTGGTGGGATGTCTATCTCCTCTGAACTGCTTTCTAAATGCGTTTAAGGTGGTCGCTGGCTTCCTACGTCGTAAACGCTGCTTCCATGGTAACAGATGAATATCGTCTCTGCAGCGCGATCCTGAATTCTTCTACTTTGCGCCTTACTGTTAGCTCATTAATCGGCTTCTTTCGGACTAGCTTGTTACGGTCCCTCCTCAAATCTAGCTTAATTCGAGATCCTACCATACGAAAGTCACTACACCTTACCCTTCCGAGCACTTCCACATGCTTCACAACGCCAGGGTTATTGCATAGTATGAAGTCTATTTCATTTTTATGGTCCCCATTTTAGCTCCTCCACGTCCACTTCCGCCTCTCCCGTTTACAGAAGAAGGTATTCATTATGCGTAGGTTATTCCGTTCTGCAAACTTAACTAGTAGGTCCCCCCTGCTATTTCTACATCCCAGACCATAGTTCCCAACTGCCTTGTCTCCAGCCTGATGCTTGCCTACTTTACATTGAGATCTCCCATAACTACGTTATACTGTGTTTTTACTTTAGCCATTGCCGATTCCACATCTTCATAGAAGCGTTCCACTACCTGGTCGTCATGGCTGGAAATGGGTGCATGGCCCTGTACCACCTTCAGCTTGTACCTCTTATTGAGTCTAGTTACAAGACCTGCTGCCCTTTCGTTAATGCTATAGTATTCTTCTATGTTGCCAGCTAAGCTTTTATTGACTAGAAATCCTACGCCCAGTTCTCTTCTGTCCTCTAGACCGCGGTAATATAAAACGTGTCCATTTTTCAGCACCGTAAAGGCTTCACCTGTTCTCCTAACCTCACTAAGCCCTATGACATACCTTTTGATGCCCTTTAATTCCTCGAACAACACCTCTAGACTCGCTTCACTAGATAAGGTTCTCGCGTTAAACGTTACCAGCTTCAGATTCCAATGGTGGCCTGTCCGGGTCCAATGATTTTTAGCACCCCCTGCTGCGTCACAGGTCTGACCGCCGCCGTGGTCAGTTGCTTCGTAGCCACTGGAGACTGAGGGCCGTGTGTTAATTGGCGTATAAGATATTTATGAATGTGCGCTACTTTTCTAAAAATATCTGAAGTTTACTCAGAACCATCGTCATTTATTTTGTCATGTTTTGCCCCAAACATGTTTTCTCCAGCTGACTTAAATTCTATTTTTTTATTAGTACGAGCCAAGAAGAAAATTACCAAAGCCCCTCATAGCTTTACACTCTTAAAGGCCACACAAACACTCATACAAACATATTTAGGGGCTATGACAGACTTGTGTTTACTACCTTTAATGATGTCTTGATTCAGCCAGCCAATCTTTTTCCATTCTGATTCGCTACAACCAAGCGAGGGCCTCGGTTCTGTGAGGTCTGATGCACTTTGTAACGTAAAAGGGCTCAACCCTGGGCGACCATTCCCGACATGCCATAGATGCTCGCGTGATGGCCCTGGTGTCAAAAAGAAGGTTCATTCAGCTAGAGTACTGGGAGTGGCGCTGGCTACCACTCCCAAACACATGAAACAATTACCCTAACATAAACACCCAGGAATGTATAGGATGTATCAGCCCGCCGAAGACTTGTGGTAATGGCAGCAGACCCGTATTAGCAGGCAACATAAAATAGACCGGCGACGTAAAATAATTCTTCAGCATTACGAAAAAGTACCAGCTGTTGTAATAAAGCTAAAAAAGCGCTTAAGATAAAGATAGTGGAGGCCAATGCGCCACCAACCAGCTATGACGATGAGTTTGTACATAGGGTCAACGAGGACGTGGAATTAGCACTGAAGGGAAAAGCACATCTTACGATTGAAATGCGTGAATTTAATGGAAAATCGGTAACAAGCAAAGTCGAGAAAGCTCAGTGGAAAATTTGGAAAGACAAACGCAACAGTCTGGGAGATACACTCGTCGTATTTGAGGAAAGAAATATTCTGCAGCTGAATAACACATTCTTCTTCAAACTAAACAATAGGAAATCAACATGGGAATTGCCCATTGTACGTTAAAAACGGAATTCAATTCATTTTAACGCAACCCAGATATCATTCAAGACGTAGAGGGGGTGAGTAAGATTCCGTGCCGCGATCACAGATTGGTTAGATGCAAGGTAGGCCTGAATCTCACAGGGGAATGAGTGAAACTAGTCTTTGTAGCCACCATTACTTGTAGCCACCATTTGTAGCCTTTGTAGCCACCATTGACAATTAATCTGTAACGCATGCGTAGAGCATGTTTATTGCTATTTCTTGAAATATCTTTCCTGTTATGGCGGACTGCTTACTGTGTTTATTACTTACGGTGTTATTAGCAATGTTGCTTGTGCTATTCGTCAGTTTGATTACTAGTGTTACTCCCTGAGATGTTCTTTTACTGATGCTTTAGTAACCTCCTGTATGCATCCCCCCTTAAGTAATGCCCTTTGGGCTCTTAAGGTATTTAAATAAATAAATAAATAAATAAATAAATAAAGCAACAAACGCAGCATGGCGTCAGCCAGAGCGAGGACGAAGTAGTTTAAAAGGACCCTCGAAAGGAAAGTTGTGCTTTTAAACACGGAGTAAGAAAAGAGTGTAGAGAGTCTTATTTACAGCCTAGCAAGGACAATCACAAAATATGGAGCACCTGTGGGAGAAGCAGGCTTATGGCAAAAAAACTGAAAACGTGAATAAGAAAACTAAAAAACGGATTGCGAAACTTACGGACTATAAAGTGTCAACTGCTGTGGATCGAATCAAGTTGGCAGAACTATCTAAATTGAGTAGCAGGAGTAAACAAAACGACATTCGTTCTACCCACAAAGCAGTGGTTGAGTAAATGCAGCAAGTAGAAGCAAGTTTCAACTGAGCTAAGAAGAAGTTTGCCATTGGCAAAGACACAATGTACGCACTCAAAGACTCGCAGAGCAACATTACGTACAACTTGGATGAAGCAGTAAAGGCAGCAGAACTATTCTACATGAGAATGTATGCAAGGGACGTTATATCAGGATAAAATACTTGGAGTAGAAGCTTTGCTTGCGTTTTCCCCTAGATAATAAACACGACGTACGGTGCGCTCTCAAGGACACCGAAAAAGAGGAAACACTGCAAACGATCACCGCATAACGTGAAAATTTTGTAGGAGGCAGGACAAATAGTACAGTACTAGAAAAGCTCGTTGCAATATTTTCTGAATTCGTATAGACCCAAAAAGTGTCCATAGCCCAGAAAAACGTAAATTTTAATCCCGTTTAAAAAAACGGAGATACCAAGACCCTTAAGAACCACATACGCACCAGGCTACTCTCAGTTGTTTACAACCTGTTTATCAAAGTTATATTAACCACAATTGAGAGAGCCTGGATTCAAAAAACGCAGACAACCGGCTGATTTTAGGGAGGGGTACTCCACCACGGATCACATTCATGTTGTCAATCAAGTTATGGAAAAATGTGCTGAATACACTAAACCCCGCTACATGGCATTTATAGATTATGAGAACGCGTTTCACTCAGTGCAAACCGCAGCCGTGCTTAAAGCAATAAAGGACCACGGAATAGAAGAGACCGACACCAGACGGGTAAAGGGCGTATATAAATGATTTACGGGCAAATTAACATTTCACTAGTCAGGCGATTCGTTTCCCATCCAAAAGGTTGAAGACAGGGAGGCAGTATCTCGCCAAAACTATTTACAGCGTGTCTGGAGGGGGTATTCCGAAATCCTGACCTTGAAAACACAGGTTTCAGGATAAACTATGATTACTTGAGTCGTTTGGTATTTCGAGACGACATATTATTGCTGATTGAGACTGCAGAATAAACGCAACAACTGCCTGAGGAACTACAAATAAAAAGCATGCCGTGGAAATAAAATAAAAATAACCGTATTTAATGTTATGAGGAATAAGCATGCCGTAAGCACTTATTTCAACTTAAGAGAGAAAGCGCTAGAAGAAGTAAAAATCAACTTTTCCGGACAAAAGGTCAGTGGTGACCCAGACACTAGAGAATCATCCCCCGCATAATAGGTATATGGTGAGCTGCACTCGGTAGTATAAAATAATGACAATTCAGCAACCTCTCTCATTCAAAAGAAAAATCTACAACCAGTACGTACTGGCGGTGATGACATACGGAGCCCACATTTGGCATCTTACTAAACAAACGGAAAACAAAGTTAGAACGGCCCATGGAACAAATATTGAGAGGAGTAACACTCAAGGACTGGAAACTAGCTTCCTGGGATAGGAAACAACCTCGAATGAATGATATCAAAGTTCAACGAAAGAAAAAAATCGACTTGGGACTCGAGCAACAACGTCGGGTCGGTAGCGGTCAACCACTGCTGATTCTAGTTAAGCTACACATTGCACCTAGAATTCCGGAACCAAAGCCCTCGCTCTGCGTGCAGCGAATAAGAAGTGTAAATGTGGAAGTCGTTGAATAAACAGTAGAAATGCCAGAAGTCAATAGCATTCAGAAGTCAATAGAAGTCAATGGGAAGATTTTTTTTTTCATTTATGTCGTGGTCGTAACCAAAATGAAGTACAGGAAAGTCAACTTACTCGAAGCGGAGTCACATGAGGATATTGCTGATGAAACAAGACAAACGGCTCCCGGAGTTAGAATTCAAGCCCGTCCTATTGCGGCCTTACGAAACCAACATCTTTGCGACTGCGCAATCATTGTATTCGATTCGGTCACCAATTTTCGCATTCTTTGCCATGATGATGGGTTAGACCTTTGGCCGAGCTCGCACAGTTCTTCCGAGTTTCAAATTTCTTTCATACCTGCCTCCTGTTCAACGAAAAAATTACACCATCTTCCCGTAGGGGACCCTGATTAGTTTGTGAAGGAGGCATGGGGTCAATTCAAGTGCCCATTAGTTTTCAGTTGGTCGTTTCCGTGAGGTTCAGGTGCGTAGCTACCGTTATATTTACCTTTTGGTTTTCATGGTAAATACCACACTTTTAACTTACCGGAACTACGGACTGGGAAATTGCATTTACCCCATGGCTGTCACCCATACCACTCAGTGATTCCCTACGCGAAGATTTTGCGAAATAATGTCTGAAGTGGGGCCAGTTGGGTCATTATGAACTGAAGCAAAACAGCGCGAAAAAACAAAGGACGAAGGAGAACACACACACGAGCGCTGACAACAACTGAGCATGTTTATTGCAAACGCAAATATATACGCTATACAAAGATACAAAAACAACCACAAGATATGCAAACAGCGTAAGCATTTTTTCGCCGCGCCCGAACTAATCACACCACTCTGGGTACTGCTTCATCCTTTCAAATATAGCATTTCTTTCGCAGTTCAGGTGACCGATGGCTTGCTGACGCACTTATCCCCTCTCTCGGGGATTTGGAATGCTTCAACGATTTCCCGCGTGATTTGGTCCTTGTGCTTCTTGATGAGGTCGCATCTTTCGAGAAAAAGACAACAATTGTTGCAAGATGCCAGTGGGTGGCAAGGTTGCTTCCTGTGCGATTTTTGACTGTATTCGAGTGTTCTCTTAATCGGTCGTTTACGCATCTTCCTGTCGGCCCAATGTACGAGCGACCGCAGGAAAGTGGAATGTCATACACCACCGCGGTGTCGCACTCCCGATAGCGTTTGTCATGCTTCTTACTGCACGGTTGGGCCCTTGGCGCGTCACTATTCACTCGGCGGCACAAACCGTTCAACTTGGTCCTCGAGGAAAAAAACTACCCTCACGTCATCTCGGTTTCCCACCTTTTTTAGCCTATGGGAAACCCCGTGAACATAAGGAATGACAGCTATTTTCTTCTTCTCCTGGTCACTTGTCTTTTTTGTCCTTTTTTCTCTTAGTTCGGCCACCAACCTTTCGGCAACGGCCCCCAGAAATTCGTTTGGGAAACCCGAAGCAGTCAGCCGGCTCACCTGGGCTTCAAAGCTTGCGGAAGCTTGGTGGTGGCAGGAACGAACCAAAGCGCTCCTCAGTGCCGTCATCGCGATCCCTCGCTTTACTATTTTAGTGTTCTTACGAAAATGGGAGGATGCCCTTCCGGGATCGTGGCTCATACCTCCAACACACGTGGTCTGCCGAAAAAACGAGACTGATGTCCAGAAATCGAATGCGACCCTCCTCAGGTAGCTCCTTCGTTAGGCTGAACACCTGTAGTGTTGAAGTGAACAGCTGGAAGATCCTCTCAACCTGTCCATCCGTGGCGCCTGCTCGCTCGAACACTACCAAAAAATAGTCCACGAAGCGGAACACTTTCACAACACCCGAGACTTCCAGGGCCTCCGCTAGGCTCCTGTCGAAACGTGCTAGCAGTAGGTTGCTGAGTGCCGGGGCGAGGCATGATCCTATGCACACCCCATCCTTTTGGATGTACACCTCATCCCCAAACTTCACGATCGTGGACCGTAAGTAAAATTCCAGCATGCTGACGAAGTCCGCTGCACTGATGCCGCAGGAGTTCTGGAACCTCATTGCTCCGGTCTTATCAATACCATCCCTAACCACCTCGAGCAATAGCACTTGTGGCATGGAATAATAGAGATCCTTAATATCCACTGAAACAGCACTCGGTCTTTCCTGTCCTGTTGTTCGAAAAATTCCGACACCGCCAGAGCCTTTGTTACCATGAAGGTGTCTTCTGTGGGGACCAAGGACAAGCCCTTCTGAAAAAACTTGCCCATTTCGTGTTGCCAGGACCGCTTTTCTGAAACGATAACCCTAAAAGGGCAGCCAACCTTATGAGTTTTTGCCGCAAAGAACGCGTCCAGGCTAAGCTCACTTGAACCCTTGAACAATTTTGCCAATTTTTCCCGCCCCACATCTTCACACAGGCTGATCGCTGTCTTCTTTATCTTCTCTGGCCGCCTTTCCTCGTCCTTCCGGAAATTACTTTCTATCGCTTCTCGGGTTCTGCGGTTGTACTCTCGCGATGGCAATACAGCGAAGCCTCCCTCCTTGTCCGACGTCACCAGCTTCAACTCTGCCTTCCTAAGTGCGTCCACCACTCGTTCCGTGCGTATTCTGTTCCTATTGCAAACGGACTGCGGTAGGCCATCCACCCCTTCAAGGACGCACCTGTTGAAATCCTCTGAACTGGCTTTGGAAGCCACTCGTCTGACAAGAGACATGAGTTGCGGCTTGTCTAGCTCAGGTTGAGTGCAAAACTTGGCTCCCAACTTGAAGGCCTTCAGGGCTTCACCAGGAACTTCAGGGTTTCCAACGAGGTGAACGGTCTGACCTGACGTCTGGGGTTGTCGTTTTCTCGGCAGGGAAGCCATCATCTTCGCCCAAATGTAGTCCGAGACCTGAGCGGCTGTCCTAAACTCAGCCTGAAGCCACCGATAGCCTCGGCCGGGTGGTCTTTTCTGATAGCATAAAAGGCGTAGACTGTCCTTGCACAGCTGGATCTGCCTCAATGCTTCCGACCTTAAGGCCTGGCAGACGCTCAGCCCCAGTCTTCGGGACGGTGGAAGCGGTCCTGTCAGAGCCACTACCTCAGGGGGAATGAAATCTTGATTAATAGCAAACGTGTATAGCCTGGCGCGGCACGTTGCAATAATTAGTAAACTAACACAAAAGGAAAGATTGAGGACGAAACATGTTACCAGATACGCGTCTAGGTTATGTCTTTGCTCTTTATACGGTGGAAAAAATCTCTGCCGATTTATCCTGACCCTTCCCATAACAGCTAACGCTTCCGAAGCTGGGCTTGTACTTGGACTATTATGTTTTCGACGAAGTAATGCACCTCAGGATCCGCTTTACTGCCAGTTCTGGTATCGGCAACACCGAATAATACTCTTCCCGCAGGGGCTTCTCTTCAAACTCTTCGTTCCTTCTATGCCACTCACTTTCGTCCTCATCCCTTTTTTTCACACTTTCTGACTGAATGCCCTTTGCGCCACAGGCGTTCCACAGGAGTTTCATCCGTGCACCGTGCCACCTTTTCCACATATTCCTCTAAATTATTCTCTAAAAGCGGGGACATCGTCTCAGTTCGACAACCTCTCCCGCATCCATCATTTCTACCATGAGGAAGTAAAAAACCAAAGAAAGTACGCAAGGCAACAAATAATTTAGTAACAATTAGCCCATCCGTTTCCCGCATCCTCGACACGATGCCGACAAGTCTTGTGTGCGGATAGTACCTACCGTCAGAATCGGGCCCCGGTTCCGCAAACAGCAAATGCGACAACAGTTGGTTAGTATTTTTCAAGGTTGGTCACTTGGTCCTGTGAAGGCGCGGCAAAGGGGCCTGAGCGAGACAAAATTCACGTGTACTCCAAGTTTCGTTAAAGAAATAAACCCTTTAATATGAAGCTATAAAATGAACAAGCATGGCGGACTACACTCTCAGAAATCTTTACGCGGGAATAGGCGCTCGTCCGCATGTGCTCTTAACATGGCACGCGAGACGAAAAGATAACACGTGCTCGCAGGGTGGCGACAGTACTTTTGTACCTCAAGGGTGCTCCCCACCTCCATAAACAACGCACATACACAAGGAAAAATACGTGCAATGCTCTACGAGGAAATACAACTAAACAATACGGCTCAATGATTCTGAGTTCCTCGAAACAGCCTTCATTGGTCCAGCATTACTTAGGGAACACTTGAATGCAAATTTACCTTGACACAACATGCTAAAATGAGGCATGACTTACCCTGCAGTCCTACAAAAAAACAAATGTAGATTGATTATTATGTTTCATGCGTTGACGCTGCACAGATGATCAGGCGGCCCGCAGTGGGGGGCATCTTTAACGTGCGCCGAAATTACGAACACAAGAAAGTTTTCGCTTTCCGCCTGTATCAAAAAATGCCAACAACAAATCTCGAGGAAGGTGAGTCACCTTTGCTCAGTGGCTCGCTTACGCATAAGGTCGAGGGGGCGCGGAAACGATGGTCTTGTGGTTTCCTGAAGACAATCGAGAAGATCGCGCGTCCACGAAGCAGCTGATTATTCCCTCCCCAACCTACTTATGGGAGATCTCCCAAAGAAGCTTCCCCAACACTCTCCGGCGTGTAGTGCACCTGGTGCGAGTGGTTAGCGGCTGCCTCGAGCTGCCCGTGGCGCTTGCCTAAATTTTCCGACCCGCGGGCCACCGCGGCTACGCTACCCTGCATTGGCCCTACTACCCTAGCTTGCTGACATCACACCCCTCCGTTTAGAGGAAAAAAAAATGATAGACGAAAAATGGATAAAAAAGGGAAAAGGTGGAATGACCGAGATATGAAAGGTGAAGAACGCGCGACGACAATGAGCTCAGCCTTGACTAAGAAAATGCAGTTGTGGAGTTGGAAGACAAAAACTGAGGGGCATGGCCTGATGTTTGGGACATTTGTTCAACTCATTATAAGCGTTATACCTTTGTCTTGACTACTGCAACGCCTGGAAGCAACTGTGCAGCAAACTAAAGTGTGAAGCCAGGGTAAAATATTCCTTTGACACAGAATAAAACTAATTGTTGGCACGACGCTGTACCACACACAATAAAAAATCAGACTTGTGTGTTCCTATTATATTACCAGTGTGCTTTAAACTTCTCCTTACACGTGTACTTCCCTTCCTGAGAGGAACCTGAAAGCATTTCAGGGAAAACGTTCCTAGCTATAAATTGGAAACAGGCGTTCTTCACTGGCAAAGAGGAGATAGCGCTTAAACAATGGGGTGCAGGCATGTAGTGGCAGCCTTTCTTACACATCTTGCTTGTTTTTTTCTATGTAATAAAAATCATAAATTTTGTTCTTAGTATGTGCACGGCAGGAAATGTGCACGGCAGGAAAAGACCTCAGGGGTGGCCCTGTCGCCGTTTCCAGTCATCGTCTCGTGTACTTATGGTACTTAAACACCAGGACACTCGTTTTCCAACGCCTCACTTGAAATCGCGTAATCTCTGTGGGCAAAAAAGGTGTTAAAAGAACACACCGGAACTCCCGTTTTCCAACGCCTCGCGCTATAACTCTCTGTGCTTCAAAGATACAAGACTTATGCAACAAAGCTCTACAGCTTTAAATGAACTCGTTACGATCTGCTAATTGGAAATGCAGCACCTTCAAGACCAATAAAATTAGGACGACGGAAAAGAAATACGTTACGCATATCAACTGCGATACTACGCAGTTACTGATTGTATATAATAAATGCACATATGTATATAGGTGAAACAAAATGGTCTTTTGTCCCTCATTGCTCATTAGCACCGATTTTCTTGTGGGGAACACCGATGCACACTGAATGCTTCACCCCTCCCGAAGGTTCACGTCGGGCGAGATGGTCCGGAATATTTTCGCTGCTATTATCGAGCGAAATATATTTGTAAATTGAAAATTAGGGATAATCCATTCGCCGTGTTACATTAATGACCCTGTGAAGATCGAAAATTCCCACTTTGGAGAACAAGCTTACTTTTTTGTGTGCGAGATCTGTCATGCAATGTTCTTTTTTTCAATGTACCTATATGTAATCATCCATTTCTACTTTTGCTTATGTGATTCAGAAATATTAATTTTATTGCAGTTTCTTCTGTTTAACGAGCTCGTTATGCCGTGTTTTCGGTAGTTTTGCGAAATACGTGCATGACCGAAATGAGGTGTTTAATAACAGTGTTGAATAGATAAGCATTCCTCTATTACGTGGTTGTTGGTTACCACTGTTCAGTGCAAGCAGCTGTATTGCTCGTGGCATATAAGAAATTCGGCGGCTCTCTTACATATTTTAAATGATTCAGGTCCCCAAAAAAATCGTTAAAATATAAAACGCTTCAAGCGCTGATCTTATTATACGTGTTTATTTCAGAGTCAACGTGCCCTTGCAAAACATGGAAGAGTTTTCTGCGGCATTTCACTGCAAAAAAGGCTCACGCATGCGGCTCAGCGATGCTGAACGTTGCACATTGTGGTAACTCATTTCTGGGCGCCACATAGCTCCCCTTCTTTCAAAAATATATTTTTCCATACAATATACCATCATTACAAGATTTGGAATGCATTGTAAGAAAATCGAATAAACCAGGATGTAGTCAAAATATACAAAGTTTTCAACACAAACGGTTTTCAATTTGAATCTTTTGTTGTATGCCCAGCAGCGGCGAGGTCACATCCTACCAGAGAAAGAGCCTCTTAATAATGTGTACTACAGCCACTCCTGCGCTCGAGCGCGTTTGTTTTATAGCTGGGCACTAGAGGTGACGAAGGAAGACGGAAACACGGATTTTCGTAGGTGAAAGAAGAGATTTTCTACCGCGATTAGGAAAAGACAGATTTAGTGGATGGATAAAATAACATGGTGTTACTTGAACAACCCATTTTGCAATCTGTGGGGCTTCGTTATACATAAGCTTGCTGTTTTAACCATATTGATTGCAACTCTTGCAGACAAACATATTTTGTGTACTCTATGTGTAAGTCAACAAAAACGTTTTCCGTTTGGTGTTCCTGGGTGGCGCTGTTGGGAAAGGTCTTGCAATGTTAGAACTTTAGAAGTATCTCTAGCAGCAGCTCAAGTATTGGTGTAGAAGGAGCTGCAGTGGTTTAAATGTGTTCCATGGAGCCTTCTGACCTGTGGTAAAGCTCCGGCAGATGGGCTCCCTTTCTGTCTACGAAGCAAGTAGCTCCGAGATGAAACACATCAACAGGCTAAATTCAATTCAGCGCAAAATGCTTTAGCCCTGTACGGGGCACTTTGAGTAATCGTGGTGATGGTGTTGGCGACACTGCGGGCCCCGATCCCTCATACTCACGCTCTAACCGACCATGGCAATGAGTTTTAGGGTGAAGGGTAGAAACCTCAAACGGTGGTTGTCGGATTTGTGGTGAAGCTCCGGCGGATGGGCTCCCTATCTGTTTACCAGGCAGGGAGCTCCAGGACCTCCCTGACCATCAGGGTAAAGTAAAAAAAAAGTACCCCCGTCCCCTGCTTTATACTATGGCGCATGCTATTACCTAAACTCTTTCTTCAAAATGATTGCTACCCGAAAAGGGCCCGCACCGAAGCAATCTTTAAACCCCTACCGAACCTCATCTTCAATACCTCTGACAACTTTACTCGCTCCCTAGTTATGCAGACAGTTGACAAAGCCACCCCAACAAATTCGAAATCTGTGTTCCTGATCGCCAAGTTCATTGAAGGAATAGTTGGGAAAAACTATGACGCAAAGAAACTTCCATCTGGTGACATGCTAATTGAGGTCCGAACTAAGGAACAATCTGCTAACCTTCTAAAACGAAACAAGCATAGGTGACTTACAGATCACTGTAACACCACATCGAACACTCAACAGCTGCCAAGGTGTGCGATCGGAAACTGAACTCACACATGAAACTGAGGCAGATATTCCTGAGTGCTTGCGTGAGTAAGGAGTGACTGGTGTTAGAAGCATCACGTGAGGTGCGATGGAAATAAGATCAAAACCAAAGATATCATCTTGACTTTCGATCGTAGTACGCTCTACGAATCTGTGAAAGTCTGGTTTCTCCACTCTCAGATAAGGGTCTACATACCAAACCCGCGACGTTGCTTCAAAAGTCAAAGGTACGTGCACAGTAGCAACAACTGTCGAGGGCAAAACCCATGTGCAAAGTGCTCGAAGCATGGCCATGAGACAGATGCAATGCATTTCCAGATGCAACGCAATTTCATTGTGTTAACTGTGAAGGATCCCACCCCGCGTACTCCCGTCCTGGCTAAAAATTCAAAAATTAGAAAGAAATCACAAACCTCAAAGTGCCCCACAACTTGTCTTAACCAGAAGCTCGAGAAAGACATTCTATGCTTCCCTCAGGAAGTTACGCTGACCCTGCTCACCGGGGAGTGAGGAGGCGTCAGGTTTCGGTGGCGACCCAGTGCAGCAACGGTGACCTGGTCCCACCCCCGCCCCCTACTGGGCTGGTTTCTGCTGCCCAAAATGTTGTTCCACAGCCTGTGGATTTCACTGCGGCTGCCCTGGCACCGCACACTGTAGGTAGAGACGGCTTACCTTCTGCTCCTGCTGCGCTGTCGCCTTTGGGCACAGTAGCCAGCGAGGTGGGGATACTCGTAGCCACATCGGCACGCACAACGCGCTGCAGCCGTCATTGGCCCACGCGGCAAACACGAGTGCAACTCCCCGAGGTCCACAGCAAAAGGAGGGAGATTCTGCATTTACTCCTTTGCCGTCGGATGAGAGATGGACGTAACACCCACGCCAGCTGGTGCAGCTGTTCAGCCAAACGAGCAGCGTGGCAACATCGGCCACGGTTAAAAACCAACTTCGCACATAAATGGCCCTAACGCAGGCTCAGTAACATAGATAACACCACCCGTCTGCAACACGCAGATACACGCTGCACTCTCTCTTTAAACACTTATGGTAGAACAATGCATTACACAATGGAACGGCCGGGGCTTAATGAAAAACTTGGATGACATATACGAAATTCTTCATAAAAGGTGACAACTTCCCTGTCACTTTTAAGTGTATAGATACACTCCCTGACAGTTCTGTGTACCATAAAAGGTTTTAGGAATCCCGTGCACACGTCGTGGCTCTAAAGCCAAAATTACAGCTGTCCTACACATTCATAAAACACCTAAATATCGATGAAGCTTGTAAAATTGTCACCGCCCACATTATAGAGGCTGCCAAGAGTTCAATCCCTCAAACCTCCGGTACTCCTCAAAATCCCAGAAGGCTGTGGTGGAATGAGGAGTGTCGAAATGCACGGAAAGCGCAAAACAAGGCCTGGGGAAACCTCCCGAGGTACCCAACGGCACGGAATCTAATTGCTTTGAATCGTTCCAGGGCAGTTGGAAGGCGTATTCGCCGCGAAGTCAAAACCAAAAGCTGGAGGACTTTTGTGGCTTCTAATAACTCTTACACTGACACAAGCAAGGTGTGGAACCAAATAAGAATTTTCAAAGGGCACAAAACAACCTTACCCCTTGTTAGTACCACTGGCAACACATTAGAAGTCTAGGCAAACACACTAGCCAAGCACTTTGAACTTATATCAACCTCTTCACATTACACATACAGATTTATCAGGTACAAAACACCTGCTGAACGTAAATTCATTAGGAACATCAAGCAATCGTCAAAAGACTCTTACAATTGTCCATTTTCCATCCACGAGCTTAAGGTTGCCTTGGCGACTTGTAAGACATCAGCACCAGGTGCAGACCAAATAACATACACAATGATTCAACACCACCACGCAGACACCCTTGAAACACTCCTTTATGGTTCAACAAGATATAGAGTGCAGGACAGCTACCACGGGCTTGGAAAGAGGCAATTGTGGTACCATTACTTAAACAAGAAAAAGGTGCCTCTTCTCCTCCTAGCTACCGGCCAATAGCGATTACCAGTTGTTTAAGTAAACTGTTCCAGAAGAATGTCAATAGAAGGCTCACGTACTTTTTAGAATACCACGGTATTCTAGATAGCTGCCAGGCAGGTTTCCGTTCGGGAAGATCTACAACCGACCAGCTTGTGGCCTTGAAATCATATGTTAAAGAGAAGGCGTACGATACTGCATGGCGCTATGGCCTCCTGCGTGACCTCAAAGCTTACAGTGTATCTGGAAATATGCTCAACACTATAGAAAGCTACCTGTCTGACCGAACTTTCAGCGTAAGGGTTGGAGCATCACTTTCTAAAATACACACTGAAGAAAACGGGGTCCTGCAGGGTGGAGTATTGAGTTGTACACTTTTCATTGCCAAAATAAACTCACTCCAAAAGGCACTGCCACACAACATTTTCTACTAAGTCTACGTTGTTAATATTCAAATCAGCTATAAGTCTTGTAATCCCTCAATCTGCGAGCTGCAGTTACAACTTAGTGCTAAAAAACTGGAAAAGTGGGCCGATGAAAAAGGTTTTAAGATTAATCCTGAAATTAGCACTAGAGTACTGTTTACTTTGCAGAGTAGAGTCCAGTCTGACCCTGAATTTCGTATTATTAATGTAGTGATTCCCGGCAAAAATGAACGCACGTTTCTTGGTATCCTGCTGTACAAAAGGCTCACAATTATCCCCCACATTAAACAACTCGAATCTAAGTGCACCAAAACCATGAACAATATAGAAACACTATCCAACCAATCATACGGTACAGATAAGACATGCTTGCTCCGTCTTTTCAATAGTTTAGTGCGATGGCGCATAGACTACGGCAGTGTGGTTTATGATTCTGCTCCAAAAACAGCTTTAAAAATGTTTGACCAAGTGTTGCATTAGGTGCTCCGCTTTGCGCCTGGGGCTTTCCGAACAAGCCCTATAGAAAGCCTGTATGTTGAAAACGACCAGTGCTGCTTAGAGCACCAACGCACATACATGGCACTTTAGTACTGCGTGAGAGCTACGTCGTTGAGGAATCACCCGTTCAATACTATTGTTCTAAATACATCTGAAAGGTTGATTATGAGCCGTCCTTCACTCCCTCTGCCTTTTCCTCTCCGAGTGCGAGCAGAGACAGAGTACCTTGGTGTCACCAGGACCGACACCTAGAAAACAAACATCACTGGGTTTATTGCACCTTGGAATCTGCTCCCTGTCGTCTGGACGTCTTTCAAGGAAATGTACAAAATACACGCACCAAAGGAACTGATTTTGCAACACTTTCTACACTTAAAATACAAGTATACCCATACATTTCATTTTATACGGATGCCTCAAGTCTTCCACTGCAGTGGCATGTGCGGCACATGGTCCCCACTTTTCCAGCACAAGAACGCTAAACAGGAACACAAGTTTCTTTATGGCAGAGGCACACGCAATATTAATAACTGTAGAACACATAACACACACACAAAAACATAACAAAACATTAGATTCACAGACTCCTTAAGCGTTGTAACACCATTACGCCCTTGCAAAAAAAGCAGAAATGCGATATTGAACATGGTTAATAAAGAAATCATATCAGCGTATGCTTTAAAACAGACCATAATCGTGTGCTGGGTGCCTGGACAGTGCGTAAACCTGGCAATGAACTCGCTGACCAGAGTGCCGCCGCAGCAGCACTGCGCTGTGAAATTGATGTTCCTCAGCTGTCCTCGCTTGGTATAAAACCGCTCATTCGTAAGGCACTACGGAAACGCTGACATCAACATTGATTCCACAGAGAGGAAACAAACTTACTACTATAAAATCCCAAATTGGCAGCGAATACAAAGAAAAAAATCACAGAGAAATAGAAGTGTACATGAGCAGACTACGTATAGGTCATACATTTGCCACTCAGTCCCATCTTTTAAATGGAGCACCACCACCACAATGCAACAGTTGTGGACATCAACTCTCAGTAATGCATGCTTTCATGGAATGTCTGCACTTCCACAGTGCGAGAAAGAAGCATTTCTGGGAACTGTACTCTAACATGATTCCACTTCACCCATCATTGTTTTTAGGCGATAAACCATTCATTCCAAGTAATTGGCTCTTTGCTTACCTTGGAGACATTGGATTTTTAAAAGACATCTCCTACCACATATGTTTGCAAAGCCCCTCAGTGGGGGTAGCTTTAATTGAACATTCATTCTTTCTTCTAACATCATAACCATCTGGCTCACTCCAGAGTTTTTTTTAAATAAGGGGCTCTATACACCCCACAGTAGTCTATCACATTTCTATTTTATTTAACCTTTTACACCAGAAACGACACAACCATTGTGTTAGCGCACTTTGGCCTTCGTTGCCCTTGCGCAAGAAAACAAACATCGTCATCATCATCATCAAAATGGTTTAGGCTAATTTTATTACAGGCTACACAGGCTAACTAAAATGCCCGAGTTCCTTGCAAATTCAAAGCCGTCTCATTTTTCTTAAATTCTGTAGTCTTAATGGTGTGCATTGATTGTGCATGCACCAAAACTGAGTTTTCTGTTCTACTACACGAGCCCACTGACGATGACACTGCTTCATCCGCCGCAAAACTGGTAGCAGCGGCCGACAAGAACATTCTGCCCCAGTCCGCCGTTATTGTGCCACTCTGTTGTAATTCGTTCGGGGATGCAACTTCCATTTTCACCCCAACCGAGGTCCTCCTCCGCCACAGATGCAAACCGCTGCCTTTTGCTGTGCTGACAATTCGTTCGCGCAAAACTGCCATGACTGTTACCAAACCGTCCGCAAGGCCGTTGTCCTTGCTACGGGGAGAATGCTTAGCATTATCGAGCTCATGGACTCCTGTCGGGTCGTTTACGTCATAGACAATACTCCTCATCATGCCATTGCTGCCCTCACCACTTCTACAACTACAGAACTTTCTAAAAACGTGTTTCATGCTTCAATTGACAGCGCTCTCGAGCCCGCGCGGTAATGTCAACGTCTTAAAATTCTTTACTGTTTCCTTTCGCAGTTCGACGGCACACAAAACTCGCTTGGCGTTATTTCTATCGTCACCATTCCATCGACACTGAATCGGATGCGCCACTGCGGCAGCGACCGTATAGGGTGTCTCCTACCGAGCGTCACGTGATAGATGAGCAAGCACATGTCATGCTCCAAAGGGACATCATTCTCCCTCGAACAGTCCGTGGGCCTCCCCCGTTGTTCTCGTAAAGAATAATGATGGCTGGTTTAGATTTCGTGCGGAATATTGGCGCCTAAACACCATTACGCGCAAGGACGTATATCCTGTACCCCTCATTAATGATGCCCTGGATTGCTTACGAGGAGCTGAATTCTTTGTAGGTGCACAGTAGCTTAGGACCACA
The DNA here is from genome assembly GCF_048455015.1 of Haemaphysalis longicornis. Lineage (NCBI taxonomy): Eukaryota > Metazoa > Arthropoda > Arachnida > Ixodida > Ixodidae > Haemaphysalis > Haemaphysalis longicornis. Next base: position 66,363,829 of record NW_027526233.1, on the reverse strand, counting down.
CAATCTCTGTCCACGTCCGTGGGGAGAGCTTTTACAATCGCAAAACATAACACAGGCACCGGCAAGATTCGAGCCTGTGTCTTGTAGACCAGACAGAGTTAGTGTCACTCGTCTTATCCATGGGGCTACTACTGTGAGTTAGTACCCGAGAGTGAAAACGCTTACTCTTTCTCTTGTAACCGTGCGAAGTATCGGAACACCTCAAAATGTCCGGCCGCGACCCACGTGCCCGCACCACCATGAAGCGAAAATGAAGCGAAATTCGATTTGAGCCGTGAGTTGCAGTTTCAATAAAGGAATAATCAAGGTTCAACTCATGGCTCAAATCGAATGACGGTCGGGGCGCAAATCGTATGTAACTCGGCGCGGAAAATGGATGTCATTTGGAATCCCCCTACTCCGCATCCTCGCCATCATCCACGGAATAGATATTCAGCCATTTTCTCATCCCTTGACTTACGCCGCTGATCTATCGGCCAGGTCGCCAGCGTGCGATTATGCATTCGCGACCTTGGGACGCCTCCTTCTTTCACCACTTATCCTTCGTCACTTCAATCCGGGCGCTCCAACGGAGATCCACACTGACACCAGTGGAGCTGGCGTCGGAGCAGTGGTGGCACAACGGAAACCTGGGTTCAGCTAGTAGGTTCTCGCATATGCGAGGCACACAATGACAAAATCTGAATACAACTCCTACGTGACGCAAAAGGATGTCTGGCCATTGGACGGCTGCTTGGAACGTTTCAACCTATTTGTACGGCCCACCTGTCGACGTCGTTACGGACCCCCATGAGCTCTGCTGGCTGTCTTCCTTAAACGATCCAACGGGCTGCCTTGGTCAATGAGCTCAGCATCTGCAAGAGTTTGACATGAGCGTCATTTATCGGTCGGACCATGAACATCAAGACACTGACGCTCTGTCCAGATCGCCGCTTCATCCTGAGGTTTCCTGCGTTTTGACTGATGACGGTGTTCTTTCTGCTCTCTCCTTGGCAGATTTATGCACTGTGCAACCAAAGATGAAGGGATCTCTTCTATTATTTCCGTCCTCTCTGGTCTGTTGCCTCATCAAGGATCCCGTGCCTACCGCAGACAAGCTCCATAATTCGCACTCCTTGACGGCCTTCATTACCACCGTAACGATCACAATGGAGGATGGAAATGTAATTATTATCCCTCTTACTTAGCCACGTACTTGTTGCCCACGTCATTATCGTGCTGAAATTTGTGCTTCTCACGCCAACCCAACCTACGCTCACGCTGGGGCCTTCCATATGTACCATCGGGTCCGTACGCGTTGTTACTGGCATGGCATGCACAACTTTATTAGGAAGTACGTCCATTCATTTGCCATGTGCCAGCACCATACGTCTACACCCGTACTTCAGTCAGTCCCTTAGAGCCACTACCGTGTCCAGCGAAACCCTTGGACAGTATCGGTATTGACCTCTGTGTATCTCGGCAGGTACCCCCCCTCTGGCACCCGGTGGACTACTGTCGCTATCGACAACCTGACGCGCTATGCCGAGACTGCTGCATTGCCAGCGGTTGCAGAAAGAGCCGTCGCTTCTTTTATTCTCAGTCACTTCATTTTGCGACATGGAGCTCCTCGCGAGCTTCTTAGTGATCGAGAACGTGCGTTCTTGTTCCAAGTTGTTGAAGCACAGCGCAAGGCCTGCTGCATCGTGCATCGCATGATGCGGCATGCGGCCTTCCAACCACCGAAAAACGGCCTGCCGTAGCCCTTCAATCGCATACTAGGGGACATGCTTGCCATGTACGTCGCCGACGATCACCAGAACTGGGACCTCGTACTACCCTATGTCACCTACGGATATACTACCGCCACCCAAGCTACGACGGGTTTTTCTCCCTCATTTCCGTTCTACGGCAGTGAGCCCGCGTGCATTCTTGACACCGTCCTTCCCTGCTGACCACATTCTTCAGAGTGTACGTCCCTTTCTGATGCCATGAAGTGCGCAGAAGATTGCCCACAGCTCATGCGACGTTTCACTGCCGAAGAACAGTGAGGACGAAAATCTCGTCATGATGACGTTGCTGCAGCCACGACCCATTTACCTGGCTCCCTGATGTGGCTTTCGGTGTCATCTAGAACACTGGGATTATCCAGCCGGCTCGTGCCGAAATATCATGGACTTAACCGTGTCATTGAACAGGTTTCCCCAGTCAACTACGTTGTAAAGCCTTCGACCCTTCTGCGGACCTCCGAAGGCTAGGTGGTGAAACTCTGAATGGGCAACGTTTGAAGTGTTATCACAAACCGAACGTTTCTTCGGCGCCATTAGGTAATAGCCAGGATGGCCATCTCTTCTCCAGGGGGCAGCGGGGCAGGTAATTGTAATGAGAATTTTGTTCAACCACTGGCCAACCAACCCGTATGGCCTCTCATCCATCAATGTGATAACCTGCCCTCAGCAATCATCGCTAGCAGTGGCCGCGAAACAGAAGAAGCTGAAGGCTAGTCTGTCCGACATAGCCTGGTCTACTCATTCCGGTGGCTGCACTTCGCTACCAATAAACCCCGTTGCAACATATTTTTATAAGGTGCTCACGGACCTAGGCGCGAAGGGAAATGACGCGAGGGGGGGGGGGTGTTCAGCTTTAGGTATCATGAAAAAATTCCCCGCATTTCCCCGAGGGGAAAAATGTGAATGTGCGAATGCACGAGTTGAATTTGCGCGGTTCGGTAATGTTCGCGAAAGAGAGATCACACACACACACACAACTACAAAGAAAGAGATGCATTTATTCACAGACACCTATTTGTGTTGTCGTTGTACTTGATTGCCAGAGCGGATCTCAGCTTTGAAATTTCGTGTCAGTACTCCTTTAAGCGGGGGCATTAGCCCTTCTCACGCCCGATTCCTGGCCAATCCCCCACGTAGGTATGTGCCATGTCAGCGGCCAGGCAGCGCGCGCCCATCTCCCGCCGTTGCTAAGGAAGACGAGGAGTGCGCCCACCCGCAGCTGTTGCTATGCGGACTACGGCGGCGGACGATTCAGGCTCGCTTAAGAAGTGCATTCGCACTTATTCCTGGCCAATCCCCCACGTGGGTATGTGCCATGTCAGCAGCCAGGCAGCGCGCGCCCATCTCCCTCCATTGCTAAGGAAGACCAGGAGAGCGCGCACCCGCAGCTGTTGCTATGCGGACGGCGGCGGACGATTCAGGATCGCTTAAGAATTGTATTCGCACTTAAAACCCCCCAAGATGTTTTTCCAATGTATCGGCCTTATGTCTCTCGTTATCAATGCCACATTTTGTTTAAACTGCTCACACTCCGCATAGGTATAATTATACAATCGAGCCCGCATATAACAAACCTGATCGTCACGCGGCCTCCGTTCGTTGTATCCCGAAGTCAGAAGTAAATGAACCAGAGTAAAAAGAATAAGAAGTCCAAAGACAATTTATTTTTTTGCCAACAAGTCCGTGATGCCTGTTTATTTCTGCAGTGCAGAATTGATTAAGGCGGTCTCCAGTTTATTTAGAGCAGCCCTGTGATCTCCGCTGATGCCATTGGCGCAAACAAGTTTATTAAGGTCCTCTATGTAGCCCATTGAAACAGGCGTGCTTATAGGAGCAGGCTGAAACGTTTCTGCTCGGAACATCCACGTCAGCTCTAGTCGCATTTGAGGGCGTTCACGTCCCATTCTACATCCAGGCGTATGGCCTATTAACCCGTTGTCGCCCTTACCGCCAGACCGTACAGTGCTGTACACACTGCGGTGAACTTGGACACCGACGAGATGTCTGCCCCAATCCCGACGTCACCATCTGCCAGCGATGCCACGCGCCTGGCCCCCAACCAGACCATGACTGCAAACCAATGTGTCAGCTCTGCGGACTGCATCACCTCACGGCCAGCAGAGAGTGCAAAAAGAAACTACGACCGCCGGCACCCACCGCCCAACTACGGCACTACGGCACAGTGGAGCACTCCTTGAGCCTAACTGCTCGAATAAAGTCGCAGCTAGGGAATTGCAAAGTCGTTTTATATCTCCTGCAAGCTGCCGAGCATGACATTTTGTTTCGTCAGCTTGCACTACGCTCGCGCTGGCAGCAGCAACAGACCATTGCTACATTGGTACTTGTTCATTTCCCCTGTTGTTAAATAGAGCATGATAATGTTCAGTTGCCTGGAGGTTAATGTGCGCGAGCGGGTACGAAGTTGATGGTACGTGAAAGAAAAAAAGACTTAGGTTGCAGTGACTCTGCAATATCAACAACTGAGGCTCGAACCGTTTCGGCATGAACCGGTAACCGTTCTGTCTTTTTTTTTGGTTCAGTTGCGGTTGGTGTTCAGCGTGCTCAAAAAACAACGGTTTGGGTTTGGGTTCAGTTCTGACAAAAATAGCGGTTAAGTTCCGGTTTTCGGTTCAGTTAGGTTCTGGTTCGACAACAATATATACACACACATATATATATTGTGAGCATACAGACGTTATTGCCGGACATTATGCCCAAACGCAGCATAACCATCATCGCTTGCATTGTCGACACTAAGGGGTGTGTTTCCCGTTTAGTCATGTCTGTGCACCCATCGCCATTATCATCTGTGAATGATCATCATCATCCTCTCGCTTCGACTGCGAACGAACGTCTAGGCTCTGCGACCGAATAAAGGCCTTCTTGCGAAACGCCGCCTCTCAAGTTGTGGAGGGTGCATTCGATCCTGCCGTCTACCTCTCCCGGTGACACCACTGGAGCTTCGATTAGGTCGGCGCTTACTGCTCCCAAAGAACCCCATGCAGCGCTAGAGCAGCCATTCGGGCAGCAAAGCTGCGGTTCCGGTCCAGCCTACCATTACGATCACCAGCCGCCAACGCGAGACTCCCTTTTTCGCTGGCCTCCGGGGCGAAGACGCGGAGGAATGGCTCGACCAGTACGAGCGAGTGAGCGCGTTCAACGGATGGGACGACGCGTTCAAACTGCGGAACGTTTCCTTCTCCCTGAAACAAGTGGCGGAGACGTGGTTCTTCAACCAAGGAAGTTCAATCGATGATTGGGCGAGCTTCAAGGAAGACTTCCGCAAGATCTTCGGAACGTCCTCTGCTAGCTCGGCTGCAGCCAAAAAGAAACTGGATGCCCGAGTGCAACTCCCAGAGGAGACCTACGCATCATATATTGAAGATGTCATCGCGCTCTGCCGCCGGGCCGAGAAGGATATGCCTGAAACAGAGAAGGTGCGGCACATCATAAAGGGAATTGCTTCCTTTGCCTTTAATGCAATGGCTATACACAATCCCAATAGCATTGCTGATGTGCGAACGATATGTTAGCGGCTCGACCATCTGCAGTCTATCCGCATTCTACAGGACACCTTCCCTACCTGCCCTTCTGGCTATGCCGAACTCCGTGTGTTGATTCGTGACATCATGCGTGAAGAGCTGCAACAGCGCCACACGCCCTACCTTCAGAACAACTACGGCCGCGCACCTGGGCTCCCTTACATGGTCAGAGACGAGCTTGTGTCTATGACATCCGTTCCCCAGCCATGTCATTCCGCCCCTCTTCACGCACCGTCTTACTCCGAGGCCGCATCACGCTTACCTGTGCCCGTGGAGCCAATTGCTTCACCGCCACCGCATGGCCACTTGACCGCTCTTTCGACACCCCCGGCCGTCTTTCCGTTCAACATGGCGAGCACCGCGCCCTACTAGCGACCGGCCTGTGTGCTACTACTGTGGCCTTCTAGGGCATATTTCCCGCTTTTGCCGATGATGCCAACTGGACGAGCGACGCGGCTACGCTCCCTACGAGCGGGATAACCGCTTCAGCTACCCCATTCGTCAGCGTATGCCGTCACCCCCTCCTGGCCGCTCGTCGTCCCCTCCTGACGTCCCAGACCTTCCCCGCGGTACCCGTCTCGCCCGACGTCGCTCTCCCTCGCCCTACCGTCGCTCTCTGTCACCACTACGGCCCGTTGTGCATGCTCCCACCCAGCAATCGGAGAACTAGACACTGCAGTTTTTCGAGGGAAAAGTGCATTGTTTGGCTCGACCACAATTCCTCCTGAATTTCCGTCTAACATGTTGTCTGTTTCTGTCGAAGGGGTTCAAGTGAAACGCTGGTAGATACCGGAGCAAGTATTTCTGTCATTCATGCTGACCTGTGTTCGCGTCTGGGGAAAGTCAAGACTCCGTATGTTGGTCCTTGTTTACGTGGCGCCAATGAGCACGACATCAAGCCAGCTGCCTATTGTACTGTGCGTGTTTTGATTGGAGGAATCCGGCATCACATTCAATGTGCAGTGCTTTCACCGGGTGCTCATGAACTAATCCTTGGATGGGACTTCCCATCCTCTGCTTCAGCCGTTATTTCCTGCCGTCACCCAGCCATCAGAATTGCCGACACGGAACATTTAAGTTGTCAGGAATCACCACAGCCCTTCCTCAAGTTGAATGCTGACCGTGTCTTGGCAGCTGGTAGCGAAGAAATTATCTCCGTCGTATCAGAAGAAATTACAGAAGGCGATGTGGTGGCCGTTCCGGCTGCGCGATTTCTTCCGCATGGGATCGCCATTGCAACTTGTATAATTCAATTGGCAAATGGATCAGCAGCACTCGCTGCAGTCAATATTACTAATGAGCCCATTCTACTGCACCGAGGAACCACTATTGCTTCAGTCGTCGACAGCAACCCTGATTCTGTCGTTTCTGGTGGCACATAGGCCTCAAATGAGTCCTTCTTTGCTTCGCCTCAAAATCTGTCAGCTCTTGCTACCACCGTCAGTTCCGAGCTTACGCCTCATCAAACGAACCTATTACTCAACGTTCTCGCAAAGCACTACACCTCGTTTGACGTGCATGCGCCCGGCCTCACACAGACCACAGCGGCAGAGCATTGAATCAAAACGGAAGGGCCCACCGTTATTCGCCGCCGACTGTACCGTGTCTCCTCGTCCGAGCTGAAAGTAATAGAGGAAAATGTGGCTGTTATGCTCAAGAAAAAAGTTATTCGACCGTCGACGAGTTCGTGGTCTTCGCCCATTGTTCTGGTTCGGAAAAAGGATGGTTCCGTGAGGTTCTTTCTTGATTCATCTTCATCATCATCACCAGCCTATCTACGCCCACTGCAGGGCAAAGACCTCTCCAATTATTCTCCAGTTACCTCGGTCCTGTGCCAACTGTGACCAATTTATCCCCGCAAAATTCTTGATCTCATCTGCCCATCTAACTTTCTGCCGCCCCCTGCAACGCTTTCCTTCTCTAGGGATCCACTCTGTTACCCTTAATGACCAGCGGTTATCTTGCCTTCGCATTACATGCCCTGCCAACGTCCATTTCTTCTTCTTAATTTCTACTAATATGTCTTTAACACCAGTTTGCTCCCTGACCCACTCCGCTCTCTGCTTGTCCCTTAATGTTACACCTATAATTTTCCGCTCCATTCCCCGCTGAGTCGTTCTCAATTTAAGTTGAACCCTCTTAGTGAGCCTCCAGGTTTCTACCCCGTAGGTGAGATTACCGGGCTATAAAAAGGATAACGCGTAAAGATGTATATCCTATGCCACGAATAGACGATGGTTTGGATTGCTTGAAAGGCCCGGAATATTACTCGAGCATGGACCTTCGTTCCGGGTATTGGCAAATCTTGATGGCCGAAGCGGACAAAGAGAAAACGGCATTTACCACTCCAGAGGGCTTTTATAATGATGTCAAGCCGACGACACGTCAGCTACAGTCGCTGCTTGATCGGAGTTGGGTTTGGCCAAGTATCGGGTGTCTGATTTATTGGGTTTACGTTTACGTTCATCTGTGTGAACGCATAGGCTTTTGCCATGTCTATTTTTTCTCCCGGCCAGGGGTCTTCTCCCTGGTCGGCTAGTCTCTCGGCGCAGGACTTACCCCTGGACGCCTTCCTGAGGAATGGTGTGACGGCCGTTCCTGTGGCTGTGGTCCCTACGAATGGCGGAGCGATCCGGCTTAAAAATTTCAAAACTATTCAGAGGGACCTGCAAGGGGCGAGTGAGCACTTCATGAACGTGAAGGAGGTGAGACCATACGGGAAGGGTGGAATCGTCTGCAAATCTTCGGATAAGGCCTGCTTAATCGATCTTTTGAAGTGCTCGACCTTCGCATCGTTCCCGGTGAGTCCTTTTGTCCCCTCCCACCTAGCCTGCACAAAAGGAATAGTCCGCGGTGTAGACACGGAGATTTCGCCCAGCGAGCTCCTTGAACAGTTTCGGGATGCCGGGGTAATCTCGGTGTACCTGTTGCTCCCGTGTAGTGGAGAGTACCACTATTCCAACAGAATCGGTGATCGCAACCTTCGCGGGTACATCGTGCCCATCGGAAATCAAAGTCTGGCCTCCCATCTACAGGGTAGAACCGTTGTCCCCCCGACCTCGTCAATGCCGGAACTGCTGGCGCTTCGGACACCGCGCAGGGTCATGCAAGTCAGCATCGCGCTGCTGCAATTGCGGGGGCGAGCATTTGGCTAGCCAATGTACCGCAGACGACTTCTCCTGTTGCCTTTGTGGAGCGTCTCACACCGCTGATTATTCCAACTGCCTGGCCCGCTATTCTGAAATCAGTATCCTTGAAGTTCTTCAAAAGCGCCGTTGCTCTCGCAAGGAGGCGGTAGCGATAGTTAAAGAGAGAACGCATGGTTATGTAGGTGCTGCTGCCCGCCAGGCACCATCGAACGAGGCTTCCCGTGCAAAAGCGATAGCGCTTGCTCTCAAAGAAGTGGTACCGGAGGTTTCACGGAATATGGTTGCGTTTGTAACCGAGCAGGTGTCCAATCTTTTGGCAGCGCAAACACATCAAATTGCGCAGGCACTCTCTCTGCCCGTGGCTCCCTTCCGGCCGCAGGGTTGCTTGCAATCGTCATCTCCGCCTCCCAGGGATCAAGAGCCCCAGGATTCATCGGTGCGAGCTGTCGATCTGGCAAGGAATCCTTCCTCAGTGAGCGCTCTCCAGAATCTGACTTCGAAGGAGACAGTAGGCCCAAACTCTACTCCGATGGCAACTGTCCAGGTTTCGGCACCTTCTATTTCTGTGACTTCCCAAGGTCAGCCTTCCTCTTCAGATCTCTGCCCATTCAATGAGACCGAAATAGAACTTGACATTTCCACTGGGTCGCCAAGGCGTCCTGACGTTAATCGAGCTACTCCATCCACATCGCAACAACCAACTTCTTCCCCAGAGTCGCGATCCAAGAAACCTAAAAAGGTCCTAGGGAACATTAAACTGAAAGAAAGCATCTTGGAGGCAGCCATGGCTGACATTAATTCTCCATAATGTCGATCCGAGTACTCGAGTGGAACTGCCGTTCGATAGCTGCGGCACTGACAGATCTTAAATGTCTTATAAATAATCCCTGCCCAGATATTATTCTCCTTCAAGAATCCTGGCTATCTAGAGGCAAACCGTTTACTTTACCAAATTTTCGCGTGTTTCGCTTAGGTAGGGACACGCGAGGAGGGGGTCTACTTATTCTAATAGCTACAAAGATGTGCCACAAAGCCAAGCTGTCCTTCCAGTTTTTGTCACCGGTTAGTGAACTCATGGTGGTAGATATATGTCTGCCAGGTTGCTTTTCCTTCTCTGTTCTGAATGCCTATTTCCCCAATGGAGTGTCCACCACAGAACCGCTGGATCTCGCCCTTTCCTCCTGTAATCAAAACGTCATAGTTGCCGGAGATTTTAATTCACACCATGTGAGGTGGGGCTTCAAGACAGACACTTCTAATTGGCGTTTATTAGACTGGACAGAGGAAAATAATTTAGTCTGTCTTAACTCGGGTAGTGCGACTTTTTTCGGAATCAAACGCGCTCAGTCTTAGACTTAACATTCGTAAAGGGTGGGTTGGTTTCTAGTTGGTGTACAGTAGATGGTCCTACAAGTAGCGACCACGTTCCGATAATTTTTGATATTGCGGTCTCCCCAAGCACACCTGACCGTGTAGTGCGGACCTTGGTTAACTATGAACTCATGAAAAAGAAGTTGAGTTCATCCCTTGCGTCTCTGGCCAGTGATTATAAGGAGCTTAGGGCCCTAAACGTCACAGCATTAATGAAAAGTACACTGAAAAATTCAGAGTTTGAGGTTTCGTTAACCAAGAGAGACGGTATAAGCCCGTGGTGGAATAGTGATTCCACGAGAGATTATCGGCGCAGGAAAGCAGCGTGGAAAAAATTTATCCATAATCAGAGCCCCAATAATTGGACCAATTTCAAGTATTATTCCGCAATCTTTCGCCGAACCATCTCAACGGTAAGCAAGACTATTATTCGCAACGGTTCTCCGCGCTTTCCAAAACGAAAAACCGGCGTATTCGTTTTGCTTTTTTGCGTAACCGCAAGAGCACTAACAACAGAAGCAACGGTTTATCCATTGTGGAAACGCCGGAACAAAGCTCACAGTCGCTCGAAAAAGTCACCCGGGCCTTGCAAACAAGGTTTACGGCTACTCTCCGACCCATGATATTTGAAAAAACCCCAGTTTTTGACTACCCTGTCACGATGGAGGAAATGGCGGCTATAGTTATGCGCCTCCCGCCAGCTTCCCCGGGACCCGATGGCATCTCGACTACAGCGGTAAAGCTTCTTTTTGAGGAATCTCCTCACGATCTATTAAACATTATCAACACGTCATTGGAGAAAGCATGGGTGCCCGAAGATTGGAAAATTGCAAAAATTGTACCCCTACTAAAAAATCCCAGTCTTGGCCTTCTCCCGGACAACATTCGCCCAATTGCTTTGACTAGTAACTTAGTCAAATTGATCGAAAGAATTGTATACGGCCGTTTACTTCTATTCCTATCTAGGAAAAATTTACTGAGTGCACATCAGATTGGCTTCCGTGTAGGCTGCTCCATTTGGTCCGCCCATGTGGACCTGGAAAGTCGTATCCAGTTTGCCCGTAGAAACAAACTAATCTGCACGCTTGTCACACAGGACATTGCGAAAGCATACGACAGTGTAGAATACAGCGTCCTTATAGCTAAACCTAAAGAATGAGGGATACCCAATTACATTATTTTATGGATTCAGCAGTTTATACCTGGCCGCAAGTTCTTTTGCTCGAAAAATGATTTTAAGACTTCCACACTACAACAGACAAGGGGCGTTCCACAAGGGTCAGTGCTTTCTCCGGTTTTGTTTAACATACTGATGAGATCCATTCCTACCAGCAATGAAGTCTGCAGTTACGTTTATGCGTACGATATAGCCTTTTTCGCAGCAGCACGCGACATACATGAGCTTTATCAGGCGTCACAAAATTATTTGGATTCTCTCGAAAGGTGGCTGTCAAATCTGAATTTGTCGATGAACGTTGCCAAGTGCGCGGTCCTGGTATTCCCCGTATCAGTGCCTCTTACCCTCTGCCTTAGATACCGGGAGGATTTTAATCCGCAAGTGACAACTCTAAAATACTTGGGTATTATTTATGAGAGTAAGCTTGATTGGCAGCATCATATAAAGCACATTTCGACGAAGGGGGAACGGGCACTTGGCCTGTTGCGAAGAATTAACAACCGGAATTTTGGGATGAGAAGAGACAACTTAATATTCATTTACCGCGGATACGTGCGCCCTATCTTAGAATTTGGCTGTGCTCTCTTTTCAGGATCTCCAATGTACAAACTCAATCCACTTATACTGTTACAGCGACGTGCCCTGAGATAGTGTCTCGGCCTTCCGAAATACACAGCTAATAACATCCTGTACTTAGAGTCCCGGCTGCCTGCACTAGAATCTCGGTTTAAGCTTTTAACTGCTCTGACAATGCTTAGGATTTTCGAATCGCCCCTCAGCAGAGATTTGTTGCTGATGGTGGCTCGACCGGCTTATTTTTTAACTCGTGGTGGCCCCACCAATACCGCTTAATGTGTGTATGCCCAGACTTAACTTTCACCTCTTAATATTAACATTCCGTCCGTTATGCAGATGTCCTGGGAAGCTCTCCCTGTTCCCCTAACCTTTAATAGCATTTTTCCTAACAATGCGAAAAGGCTACCTACACGTCTACTAACCGGTTTGTTGAACGACTATCTGTCTAGCTTGGTTACATACGTGGCTGTAGCGACAGATGCGTCTCAACTTGAAGAGAGAGCGGGTGTGGGGATTTTCCGTCCACAACTCATTGGTCGTTTTCTTTTCGCCTACCGGACTTCACCCCAATATTCTATGCTGAGTTTATGGTAATAGTCATAGCATTAAAAAAATTACCTCCCCAGATATTAAATGTCGTAATTGTGTCTGATTCATTAGCTGTTTGCTCCTCTTTGATATCCCCCAAAAATTCTGCTCTCCTTCGCACATTTGGTTATTTAGTTCCTTCCCACTTAAGAGAAATCCGCTTGATATGGGTGCCTGGGCATAAGGGTTTATATCTGAATGAAGAATCAGACTCTTTAGCGAGGTCAGCACTAGACGGCCCTCCGTTCGACGTCAGTCCATTTCCCTCTATACTGGCCGGAGCACGGATCCGACGTTATCAACATCTGGCGAGGAGGCAGGAGGATGCCATCACCTCCCTCGATGATTACGCCCATTTGGCATATTCGTGGGACTCCCGATGTTGCGAATCTCGCCAATGCGAGGTTACTTTAACTAGCTTACGTTGTAGAGTTCCGCAGCTCAACTTCTACATGCACCACGCTGGACTCACCTCCTCTCGTCATTGTGCTCTTTGTGATGAACCCGAAACCCTAGAGCATTTTTTCTTACATTGCCGCGGCTTCTTTAAAATGAGAAGAAAATACCTTGTGGAGCCAATTCACCACCTTGGACTCACCCTTTCAATGCCGGTCTTACTGTAGTTCGGTACCATTTCGCTTGGGTCTCCCCACAGGAATTTGGTTACGGCCGTTCACACCTACGTCTCAAAGACTAGGCGCCTACACTGTTAGCCGCTCTTCTTGTACACAGACGAAATATGAGCCTATTGCAAAATCCCGCATAGTCTTCTCTTGCAAATTCCTGCATAGTGCACACTTTCATTCTACAAATTCCTGTATTTGTTGTGCAATTATTCTGATCAACAATTTTTTATTTATTTTTTTTCCCCAAATTTTATTCTCCTAAATATGGCACATTAGCCCCAATATATTTACAGATCCTGGCCAATCCCCCAAGTGAGTTTTTAACAAAGGAACAACAACGACAAGAACAAGAATTCAATGTAATGCCCTCTTTGCAACGCCCCAGCTACTTTGGAACGCATGATGGACACTGTGCTCCGCGGCTTCAAATGGAAAACGTGTTATTCAAATGGAAAACGTGTTATTTAGACGATGTTGTGATTTTTTCATCCACGTATTTCCAACATCTGGAGCGCCTAGATCAAGAATTGACCTGCCTTTATGATGCAGGACTTTTAATAAATACCAAGAAATGCCGTTTCGCCAGTAAAAGCACCAATGTGCTGGGACAAGTCGTTGCCAAAAATGGGATTCGTCCGCACCCCGACAAAACAGCCGCCGTTGTGAACTTTCATCGGCCACTAACTCAAAAGGATCTGAGAAGCTTCCTTCGCCTGGCCTCCTATTTCCGCCGTTTTATCCGCAACTTTGCCACCATAGCTTCTCCTCTGCGCCAGCTTTTACGGGCTAACGTCCCTTTCAACTGAACGGATGAGTGCCAACAAGCTTTTCAAGCCGTCAAAAACGCTCTTACATCTGACCCTGAACTGCGTCATTTCGACGAAACGGCACCTACCATACTGCATACCGATGCAAGCGGGAGCGGCTTTGGTTCGGTTCTTCTACAATCTGATGCTCGGCTTCGTGAAAGAGTAATCGCGTACGCTAGCCGTTCGCTGACATCCGCTGAGCAAAATTACACGATCACAGAACAGGAATGTCTGGCTGTTGTGTGGTCTATTCAGAAGTTCCGCCCATGCCTGTACGGCCGACATTTCACCATTGTCACCGATCATCACGCCCTCTGTTGGCTATCAACGCTAAAACAATTGTCTGGGTGCCTAGGACGGTGGGTCTTGCGTTTGCAGCAGCACCATTTTACGATTACGTACAGGTCAGGCAGAAAGCATTTTGATGCTGATGCCCTTTCGCATTGTCCGTTATCCTCGTCAACTCCCCCTGCCATCTTGGAATCCCGGCACACAAGCTTGCCCTCAGCCCCTCTCAGCTTTGCTTCAGTGCTCCAATCCTCGGAACTGGCAACGTTGCAGCGGGAAGATACCTACTGCCGGACTTTGATTGACCGACTCAATGGATCTGCTGAGCCGCCCAACAGCCGGTTGCGACGCCAACTTCACTTCGCCTCTTTAAACTTACTGACGACGTGCTATACCGTGCAAATCATCATCCTGCCGGTTATAACTTGGTGCCTGTCGCTACTCGTCGACTCCGCCTTCCCATACTCCAAGCACTTCATGATGACGCCACCGCTGGTCGTCTTGGCTTCGAAAAAACTTGCGATCTTTTCCGCAGTCGCTTTTTCTGGCCAGGTCTGTCCTCCAGCGTCGCCAAGTATGTGGCCTCCTTCCCTTCTTGTCAGCACAGAAAACGATCTACGTCACCCCCGGCCGGTATGCTTCAACCACCTCCGTGCCATTCTGCTCCATTTGAAGCAGTCGGGGTTGATTTGTACGGGCCTTTACCGTCAACACCAGATGGCTGCCGTTGGATTATAACCGCCGTAGATCATTTGACTAGATATGCGGAGACCGGTGCGCTCCGATCTGGTTGTGCCGAAGAAGTTGATGACTTCGTGTTGCACAATATCATCCTGCGGCATGGAGCGCTTGGCGTTCTGTTGAGCGACCGTGGCAGAACATTTCTTTCGCACATATTTGCTGAAGTTCTTCGAGCCGCCAATACTGCCCACAAAACCTGTTACAGCTACCATCCACAAACAAATGACATCATCGAACGTTTCCATTGCACACTGTCCGATATGAACTCAATGTAAATCAACCACGATCGCAGCAATTGGAACGAAATTCTACAATTCGTCACATTCGCATATAACTCCGCAGTCCAGCGCACCACCGGCTACTCGCCCTTCTTTCTGGTTTTTGGCCATCAGCCCTCTTTTGCCATAGACACATTTTTTTCTCTGCTCCTGTTCCTGTTACTTCGCCGTTTCACGAACAGTTCGCTTTGCGTAAAGCGCACTGCCGACGCATGGCCAGAGACCGCACGGAATCTCCTCAGCAAGAACGGAAGGTGCGCTATGGTGCGACCCATCGCTCCGTCCAATTCTCCGAAGAAGACGAGGTGCTCCTGTGGACGCCTGTATGCACGCCTGGACTTTGTGAACAGTTCCTACACTTTTACATTGGTCTTCACGTTGTCGTCCGCCAGACTTCTCCAGTCAACTATTGTGTGACCCCAGTGTACAATTCAACCGATGGCAGGCGTCGTGGAACACAGATAGTTCACGTATCTCGCTTAAAACCCTTTCAACGTCGACAGCCATAATCATTCCCGGCCAGGAGGCCGTCTTCAACTGAGGGGGAAACATGTGAGCATAGGGACGTTATTGCCGGACATTATGCCCAAACGCAGCATAACCATCATCGCTTGCATTGTGGACACTAAGGGGTGTGTTTCCCGTTTAGTCATGTCTGTGCACCAATCACCATTATCATCTGTAAATTATCATCATCATCCCCTCGCTTCGACTGCGGGTGAACGTGTGGGCTCGGCGACCGAATAATGGCCGTCTTGCGAAACGCCATCTCTCAATATATATATATGTATATATATATATATATATATATATATATATATATATATATATATATAGTGAAAGAAGTCGACTGACACGTTTCCCGTTTTTGTTGCCAACAGTTTCGGAGTTAGAAACTCCTTCTTCAGGGCTGTATTTTAATTTCTCACATTGCGTCTTTATACAAAAACTTCTGTGAGGGAGGGTTACTTCCCTCATCCCTGCAGGAGAGGTCGCGGGTGAGGGGTGTTTCAAACAGTTTGAGCAAGTGAGACATTCCTATTGGCTAGAAAGGTGGAAGTTGAGGGAAGGGGAAAGAACACGGACGAAAAGGCAGCACGAAAACACATAACAAGAGGCACACAAGCAAACACAAGATCAAAAAGCAAGAGTGAGTCCTGCGCGCTCCGCAAATGGTGTAAAAGTAGCCAGCAGGAAAAAAAAAAAGGGGGGGGGATGAAGGGAGACGGACATAAGATGGCGGCACAGGCATGGATCTTCGATTCGGTCAAACTCCCAAGGCCGCATGCATGCACGGCCCGCCCAGTCGACGCATGGTCCCCGCGGCATACTCGGAATTTTCTGTCCCATTTTCGGTTTTGTTTTACTACTGGTTAAACCTACAGAAGCTCTCGTCTTGGCGCCGCTTCGACGAAACCGAGTGGTGCAGCCAAGCTTTGCTACGCGGCCAGCGAGCCGCGGAACAAGTCACACTGGGATTTGGTTTCATTTGCGGCGCATTCTTCGGCCGTTTGTCTGTCAGTGGTGCGGCGGTCATAATTCAGGCCGCTGTGCGTCGGCGGGCCCGCGGGGCGCGCTCACCGCTGTTCAAGGTCACTGATTAGTCTGGTGGTGGTTACCGAACGGGCGAGGAAGGGGGGGGGGCGCATAGGGCGGCGTTCTACCCGTTTGTAGAACGCCGCCCTATGCGCCCCCCCCCCTTCCCCGCCCGTTCGGCAACCACCACCAGACTAATCAGTGACCTTGAACAGCTGTGAGCGCGCCCTGCGGGCCCGCCGACGCACAGCGGCCTGAATTATGACCGCCGCACCACTGACAGACAAACGGCCGAAGAATGCGCCGCAAATGAAACCAAATCCCAGTCTGACTTGTTCCGCGGCTCGCTGGCCGCGTAGCAAAGCTTGGCTGCACCACTCGGTTTCGCCGAAGCGGCGCCAAGACGAGAGCTTCTGTAGGTTTAACCAGTAGTAAAACAAAACCGAAAATGGGACAGAAGAAAATTCCGAGTATGCCGCGGGGACCATGCGTCGACTGGGCGGGCCGTGCATGCATGCGGCCTTGGGAGTTTGACCGAATCGAAGATCCATGCCTGTGCCGCCATCTTATGTCCGTCTCCCTTCATCCCCCCCCCCCCACCTTTTTTTTTTTTTTCCTGCTGGCTACTTTTACACCATTTGCGGAGCGCGCAGGACTCACTCTTGCTTTTTGATCTTGTGTTTGCTTGTGTGCCTCTTGTTATGTGTTTTCGTGCTGCCTTTTCGTCCGTGTTCTTTCCCCTTCCCTCACCTTCCACCTTTCTAGCCAATAGGAATGTCTCACTTGCTCAAACTGTTTGAAACACCCCTCACCCGCGACCTCTCCTGCAGGGATGAGGGAAGTAACCCTCCCTCACAGAAGTTTTTGTATAAAGACGCAATGTGAGAAATTAAAATACAGCCCTGAAGAAGGAGTTTCTAACTCCGAAACTGTTGGCAACAAAAACGGGAAACGTGTCAGTCGACTTCTTTCACTATTTTTATACTGGCCCATCGAACCTCATGATCTCTCTCTCTCTCTCTCTCTCTCTATATATATATATATATATATATATATATATAGATACATATATATATATATAATGATTTTCCACCCATCCATCGATTCATCTTGAGAGGCAGGTGAGTTTGGACTCAGTCGTCGTGAGGTGCAGACGTGTTTTTTTTTCAGTCCTGCTCGGCCGGTGCGGTTCGCGATTTTGCCGTCCACACGCTGCGGGTCATGGGTGTTCGTTTTGCCGTCGAGCGCAAGCTCCCGCTCGCCAGTACGCGCTCTTCTGCAGGGGCGTTCACCCAGAAAGATCTCCGGATATCGGCCCACCGGGGACAGCTCTTCATTGCACAGCCCCACCCCCACGCTTCACCGTTGCCGTCGAGAACTTCTCCCGAACGTAGCATGACGTCAGGATCCCGCGTTTGTGAAGTGCTTTGTGCGCGGTGGGGCCAGTCGCACTGGCCACTCTTGTCCTTCTTTCTACCTCATTTCCACTCTCCTATCCATTTTTAGTGCCCGTCCCTTCCCACTCAGGGACTGATAAGGTGTCGACACCCTAATTCAGGCAGTTTCGGGCACTTTTTACCCATCCCCCACCCCAAAAGTAACACCAACAGCGGGCGTCCCGTTCTCGCTGGAGTAGATGGGCATGCTATTGTGGCGACCGGCGCAGTGACAACCAGCCACGACAGCGTTTGTGCTCGAACTGATTTTTATTCCTCCAGCGCGAGCGCACGTGAGCACGCGCCTCGTGGTTCTGCCTTCGTCGTCGTCGTCGTCTCGGCGCGGCGGACCCGCGCCGCTACACTATCATCGTTCAGTTGCTGGTTCCTGCTCTGCTGGCTGCCTCATCGGATGTTCCAGCGTACGGCCAGCGATACAGCACCGGGAATGACACCATCCTTCTCATGCGTGCTGAAAACGCTTCCCGATGTCCTGCTGCGTCGCCAGCAGATCACAGGATCACCGACGTCATCATCATATCACCGCCACCATCCACAAGTTTAACGAGAAGTGTTATAAATGCTCGGCAAACAACGGTGAAGCTTTGTGGGCTCTGTGGCTGTGCCATCGCACGGTCCACTGACTGGCTCGTCTTCGCAATGCAGGTTGATGTACCATATGATCTCTTTATTAAAAAATAGCAATTATTTATTGGTACAGCTGCCGAGCTCACATTCGTGCTCTCTTGCTTCTGTCGGGGGACCTCTCCACGACAAGACCACCTTCCTCTTGATCGTATTCTTTCCGAATTGCAAAAGTTGTCTGCAGGTCAGTCTACGCTGCTCGCCGAAGTGCAAGGACTTAAATCTGAACTACTAACAACAAACAAAGCCATGGCTGATCTAACTAAGCGTATTACTGACCTTGAAATTCACTACCAAGGCCTTGTAACTGTTAGGAAAGGTAATAAAACAATCAATGGTAACACCGCAGAAACGGCCCGTCCAATATGCGTCGTGGAGGCGCGACTGGATGACGCTGAAAATCGTTCCAGGTGGAACAACCTCATGTTTTACGGCCTCCTTGACCCAAACCCGTCGGGAAAATTCGCAGATACTGAAGAAATAATTATAAACCACCGCCGCGACCATCTAAATATGGATTCTTGACCACAAAATATTAGAACGAGCTAACGCCTTGGTCGTCAACGGAATGATCATCAGCGGTCAGTAATAGCCAAGTTCACCTTCTTTAACACCAAACAGGAAATTCTCTCAAATGGACGATAACTGAAAGGCACTGACTTGAGTATCGGGGTGGACTTTTCCGAATCCGTTCTCAAAGGCCGGAAAAATCTTGTCGCATTTGCCCGCAGCAAATCAGAACCCTTCTCTCCGCGTTACAAGACCTTGTTCCTTGAAAAAAAAACATACATTTTCAGCTAAATAACGCAATCTCTAGCAGAAATTTCACAGCAATAGCGCCATCGCCCAGCAAAAAATAAAAATGTCAGTGTTAAAACGCCCCAAGCTAGTCTTTCCTTCTCAGTAATTTTTACTAATATTCGCAGCTTCCTCCCGAAACGCGAGGCAGTATCAAATCTTGTATCGACATCGGACAGTAACATATTTGTCCTAACATAAACATGGTTGACGGATGACGTCACAGATAAGAAAGTTCTATCCGAATTGCCAGATTTTGTTGTTTTCCGGAAGGATAGGCAACAAACACGTGGCGGGGGCGTACTCATTGCTGTCCACGAGCAGTTATCCTGTTCGATGATAAATGTTCATTCTTTTTTCAGTATTTCATTGGCCGCATTTCTTTTCCGCGCAGCCTCAGACTGGAATGGCATTTCCGCTGAGCTTGCTACTGTCACGTGCCACTCTACATTCACGCAAAATTTCACTCGTTTCTTTTCCAAGTGAATACTCAAGCGTGCTTTTTGAACCCGTTCTGCACACGTGATACACTAGTATTTGAGTTGCACTTGTATTTGAAGTTTCTCGCTTACCTCCTTTTTACAGTAATTGTTACTTCTGTTTTATTTATACCCATCCTACATGTGTATTTCGTTTATTGTATCTGATTACCATCCCTTATGTAATACCCTCTCGAGGGGGTCTCTAAGATAATAAAGTAAAGTGAAGTGAAGCATGCCATTCTCCCCAGCGTCACCATTTACCTTTATTTAAATCCGTCCCACAAACACAGACTAATCTGCTGAGTCTCGTTCTTTACGCAGTAGTATCCACCTCGTTACAGCTGGCTACAGGGTCTTAGCAAACGCGCAAAATGCCTTTTCTTTATTCGAAGCGTTAGGAGAGTGAAAGCAGGGGACAGGTAAGCAAGGTGCTGGAGGCCATTCAGCAGGAAATTCGCTCCTGCGTCGCCACTTTCTCGCAAATAATATGCGACCCTTTCATCTAACCCTTACAAACGCAATGCACTCGGGCGAGTGAGGCAAAGGCTGCCGGAGTGTTGCATGATCATCACAATCGCCATTGTCCTAAAGCGCTCTTGTCACCGAGAGCCCGATGTTTCCTAAGCTAAAGTCCCTATTTTGCTTTTTCGGCACTTCCATTTAAGGGAAGGCTAACAGCGGTTTATAATGAAGGCGGCACCCACTGAAGCCGTTCTTTACAATTTGCGAAGTTTGTTTTCTTCATACTTCCGCTATTTGGTGTAGTTATAGCCGCTTATTTACCCGAAACGAAAAATGCATTTGCCCATAGATAATCTCTTGAATCTTTTAATTAGCAACACGTCCTGCCACAATGTACAAAACCTCCAAACAGAGGACTTTCCGAAAATTGTCCCTGAGTCTCCAAACTGCCCTTCATTTGCAATTGTCTAATATAAAATTCGAAATTATATTAGAGCATCGAAAACACCCCTTACGGTTTCTTTGCTGCGTTAGCATTTCTATCACAGGGACGCGTTCTTTGCAAATCGCAAGTTACCGCAATCTACAAGGCATTTTTCACCAATATACTGTGCCTAGCTCCTTGCACTTCACTACCCGGTATACTCACGCATATTAATTATCACTTCAGCTGCTTCGATACTGTTACCCGCATCGTGATATTTGCAAGCAGTGCCTTTCAACACACGTTCTGCAAAATTTTCTGATAAATGACGATAGCGTAAAGAGAAAAACCGCTACCTCTGACGTCAGAATACACGTATTTTTATTACCCACGCGTTTGCACCCAAGCATGACTGCACAGCGACTATAGAGTAAAAGTTTGTACACGAGTAATTTTTAGCATAGGTAAGTGTCGCCAAATTGAGAAATGGAATACCGCCAGAAATGCGATATGAGGGGTATGTTTGGAAGCACACGGATTTAGTGAAACGTCAAAGCAACAAAAGAGGAGGAAAATGTTACCTAAGCAGCTGCAAATTCCGCCCAACAACAAGGGGACACAAGCTTCTTCGACTGGCGCTTTTTGAAACCTGTCCCTAACATGAAAGGGAGTGTTCGGAAAATAAAGTACATTCTACAGTACTGCGTGGGAATAATGGAAGCTTTAAAACAATATTCCTACCAAAGTGAGGGTTAAATATATCGTCACGTATGGCATGAACTTTGTTTGTGAAAAGCAGATTTTCATACGTTCCAGGGCAGGTGAGTTGTGGGTAGACTTTGCACTGGTAATTTTATTGTTCAGTAAATGTGTGAGAGGCCTGTAGGCGACAGAATGTTCGCAATAGTTCGGGCGTTTCGATTGCATAGATTATCATCAGTTTGATTATGTGGTCATCGCGGTTGTATTTTGAGCGCGTGAAACTCTGTACCCCTGGTAGTCTTCTCATCCTTGATTGTTTTTCTCCGGTCAGTATGCTGTTACTGGACAGAGATGTATGCGGTTACTGGACAGGAACACAGCATTGGGGGCTATATTTGCGAGAAAGACAACTCTGTCAGTATGCTGTTACTGGACAGGAACACATCATTGGTTTTCTTTTTTTTGCGAGAAAGGCTACTCTTTTTACCCCCTATCTTTAAAAGGAACTGCCTAGTGCCTTTCCTCTCTTAACAATGTCACTTTACGGACAAAGAGCATGCAAAGCATCAGGGAGTCCTCGTCTGCGCAAAAAAAATGAATCGGGCTGGTGAAGTTTAGCCAGCGGAAAACGCGAACGAAAAAGAAAAGAGACGTGATCACTAATGAACATCTGGTGAAATATCATTGTAGTTGACATTATCCATCCATCGAAAGACGCGCAAAGTAATCTTGTTACACGACGAGGAGGACGTAGAGAAAGATTGATAAAACAGCTTCACAAGCGCCGACAGCTGATGGTGAAAAAAAATAAAATCTATAGACTACACCAAATTCTTGCTAGTTAGCTCGGAGATAAGCTAACTGCGTTAAAACTGTCCCAACGAGGGCAAACACGCAGCGCTCCCCTTTCCGTTGCCGACGACCTAACCCTGGTATGTTTTGTGGAAAAGAGAACCGCATCCACTTTTGTAACCCCACACATTGTACAGACTAGCTTTAAAGAGATCCAATGGTTTACACTTGAAAAACAACCGCAGTAGAGGCACGGAGGGCTCTTGCCCATATGCCGCGTTGTCAATAAAACGGGACTTCACAAATGGAGTTCGGTCCTCACTCCAACATTCACTCTCAACAATGCTGATAACAGAAGGCTTCCTATTGAGAACCGCCAGCCCTCCTCCCCCCTCAATCCCGTGGTCTGCTTTGAATTGATTGATTGTATGGTTTAAAGGGACACTGAAGTGAATTTGTCAAGCTCCCGGTTTTGCTTCCACTGCATAGGCTGGCTCAAATTAACACACTTTTCATCGTTTATCCGGTTGATAATACGGTAAATATTTTATAACGCGCGGATGAAAAAAAAACTACAATGCACGGTTGGCGGCGGACGCACCAACTAAAGGATGTGACGACGGGAGGAGACGCGCCTTAATTGTACAATGTCTAAGTTTAGCATTGAAACAAGTTTCGTTTTCGATTTTGCAAAGCAACATTTTTGACCTCCGATGACATTGTTAAATGGACATTCTCGATATCTGGGAAATCGTCGTACCACGCTTCTGCCATGTTGTTGGCTGTAAAATGCCCAAGATAAGCCTCCAAGGATGGCTTGGAATCGTAGAAATCCCTAGCCCAGGCCTATGCAGGGGATGAACGCCAACCCCGTCACCACAGACGCTCAAAGGCCATGCGCTTTCCCCCATATTTAGAGGCTGCCTCTCTCAGGCCTGTATCTTACAAAGCGTGTTCTCACCAGGCCAAGGGTCTGCTGATTCTGGCCTGTGCCCACTGCCCGCAAGCAGTCGGTGCTTACGGCAACAGCACGCCAACGAGTACTAGCTAGCGCGTCAATGTCAGTCTGCGCGCGGTCTGCGATCTCGTTCGTGGAGCAGTGAACGTTACGGCTCAAAAATGGTGAGATCAGTATAGAAGACATAGGCCGAAAACTAAAAAGTAAACTTAAAAAAAAGGACCCTCGGGATTCTAACTTCTGGCGTCCAGGATAACATACCTAGCTCTCCAGACAACTCGGCCATGGGCCAACGCTGGCTGCCTTGGAAATACAAGATATATAATATTTAACCAGTTTACACTTTTTTTAGTTTTAGCATTTCAAGCAGCTTAGGGGACTATTTGTTGTATAGCGCTCATTCAGTAAGTGTCGTCCCCCAAATTTCCACGAATATCTCACGCCTAGCAATTGCATTTCTTAGACCGAAATGCGTTCGCAGATATGTGGTCGCACTGCTGACCGCTGCGTTCGTTCTCAAAGTGCAAAAAAGTTATTCGTGCTCCCTAGTTTTACGCTGCACGGTGAAAGTATCAGTTGATTTTATTTCCTTCGCACCTATATTGACTTCGCTTACTCTTCTCCCGCCTTCAACTGGCCTTAGATTTTCCTACTAGCCTACCAGCCTAGCGACCTTCACTTGGAGCTAGATACATTGTACAAAATAACAAATTAGGAAAGGCACATTCTTCGATTCACTAACGTGTCGTGGCTTCGTTTCAACTGGGCGAACGAGTTTAGATGACTCGTCGGTGGCCTGCCGACTAAGCGCTGGTCCGACTGACTCTTCCGGTAGGTCGGCGAGCTCAATCAAGCCAAGTCATGTCCTCCTGACGTCACAAGTCATCTCCTCCTGACGTCCTGACAGCTCTCGCGGCGGCCATTACGCGACGCTGTCGGGGCGCGTTGGGGAGCGAGTACGGCAATTTCACGACGCCTGACATTGGTGCCGAGCTTCACGAGTATGGCACGCATATCAATGCCTACCGCTGCTTGAAGACCGCGAAGCGGACGGTCGCAACGATGGTAGCCGGTCTCGCGAGCGCAAAAGCTGCGAAGCGCACTGCACGGAATTACCCGTCTCCGGTAGGGGTGGGGGCAGGAGAGATTTCACAACACCTACGAGGCGCCAGCGATAAAATATGCATGAAAACTAGCGAAAGCAGCTCCGCCGCAAAATGTAACCACCGCCATGGCCGCTTCAAATGCCATATCACTAGTAGCTCCGAATTACAGCCGGGTGAAGACAAACTTGCCCCGTTGGGACCCTGGCCTGAGCCCATTGATACTCTTCATCTTGAAGGCTTCTTGGGCGACATTTTGTTTTTCTTTTTGAGGACTAAGTATGCGCCCACAACCGGCGGCCGGTTTAACCGGGCATGGGTTGAGTGTGGAAAGAGGAAGTAAGAACGCACGTTCCATGCCGCTACTGGTGTGCTGGTGGTATATTTAAAGGTGGAATTATCGTGGCTCCATGCATCCTTTCAGCTGTCTTCCGTAATCGAGAAATTTCAGATTGGGTTGGTGTGTTACACGGACAATAACATGCCCAGGATCGCGTAAATGGACAAGCACATGTTGGTCCCTTAGAACAAAGCTCGAGACCTTTCAGGTTCCAACTTGCTAGGGACGGACGCATGTCATTGGCTAAGAGGAAGCAGAGGGTGAATTCGAGTTGCGTCGACTGCAAAAGAAACTCCAAATGGGCGCGAAAACCGCGAAAGCTGCTGGCGCCTAGGTTGCCGCCGTAAGTTCGAGCTCGTCCAGTAGCTGCGAATACCTCCCTGGCGAACAGCTACATATCCGCTTTGAAAACCAACGTGAGCCAATGTTACTTGTTCACATTGCCGCGATTTCCGAGACATATTAGCGGCGTCTTTCACTTCTATGCACAGGCACATAACCGGATTTCGGTTTATTTTAAATGCAGAGCATTTCAGTAACTCACGATGTCACACGTGTTGACGTCCGTAGTCGTAGTCCGCACCACTTCCCCTACACTATATACAAAAATACTATGCGGCGCCTGGTTTCGATCCCTCGACCCTGCGGGCGGAACGCAATGTACATGGTGCTCTGCCCACTGCGCCACAAAGCCGACACAGAATGGAAGGCTACGAACGCGCCTTATATCCTTGACTCGTTCAAACTACGTCAAGAAGCTGCCGATACAACGCATTCACTACCACCAACTCCCCAAACACTAAACGTTAACGCAATACACCCACCCCCTATGCGACGCATTTATGTGAGTCCCCCGCGCGGGGAGATGGCCCAATTTTTGCATGGGTTGGGAGTGGAGGGACGGGGGGCGTGCACGCGCAGCTTTAGGTTTTATGTAATTACTGAGGACATGACTGATGACCGGAGGTGTAAAACTGGACGTCAAACGTCCAAATGCAGCCGCTCCGGTCTCCTCACTGGTCGAGCGGATTGGGCCGGTGAGTTGCACAGACAGTAAGATGCCGACGACGCGGGAGGGAATCAGACAGCCGCATCTTTGTTTGCTAAAATAAAATTTGGATTCTTGCAAGTTTGATTGAGCTCTTTGTCTGGTGAGTATGCTCAATCGCAAAACACAAACGTCTATTGTTTCCGGTATTCCATGGAGTGCGCCCAGCTACGCGCGTCATCCTTCTTCACAGCGTCAAAGGGTCCTCATTTTTGCTTTCTATATGTATATTGTTGCACGTCGTGACAATAAAACAAGCTGTTAGGTAGCGCCTGTGCTGTCATATTTCTTTCGTCCGTCCATTTTTTTAGCGCGTCAACCAAGTGGCAATGTTCACACTAACTTGCCCAGCAGCAAGTTCTTAAGTTTTGTAGCTCTCTTTGTTTTAAAACCGAATTTATAGGAAAGGTTGCACACGCACTTGTAATCCTTGTAATGCTTGTAATGAAACACATGTTGGTTAAAGAAAGATTTATATATTCACATGCCAAAAACCATTGCGGACTCAGCAGCCAAGGAAATACTTCCGATTAAACTTTGCTCAAAATGCTTCAAATAATATCTGGATCAGAATAGCTGCCAGTTTTAAAGAAGAGAACAGCAGTAGTCCCCATCAAAAACCTCTCCATTGTCAACCCTGTTGTCTCTGCCAAAGAACTAGAGAAATGACTCTGCATACCCTGGTGGATTTTCATAAGCTCATAATTTCTTCTAGTGCGTTATTTTCCGGAATTTATATTGCAAGCA
The DNA here is from genome assembly GCF_048455015.1 of Haemaphysalis longicornis. Taxonomy (NCBI): domain Eukaryota; kingdom Metazoa; phylum Arthropoda; class Arachnida; order Ixodida; family Ixodidae; genus Haemaphysalis; species Haemaphysalis longicornis. The sequence continues at coordinate 66,337,442 of NW_027526233.1, read as the reverse complement.
CTGTAGTTCTCCGCGGAACATTATTTCCCTAATTTCAAGCGTATGCGTTATCATCATCAGCTGTCATCCTTTTCGATAATGCTTCATCTTCTTCACCTGTACATCATCATTATCCTCCCTGAGGCTAGTTCCGCTTGACTGCGCGTTTGCCCAATAAACTGCGACTGTCTTCCCTGTTCTATGAGCGAGCGACGTCTCATTGAAGGAGTCTTACAATTATTATTTTATTTTCTGAACCATTCCGCTGTTTCCCTGCCCTTCTCGTACCTGAAGTAGAAATGGAAATGCAGGAAAACTGGGCCTAAAACATCCAATGAAGCCTCCCCTGAAAATGAAATTAGGCATTCGCGCCGAGACGTTGCTATTGTAATTCCGCTGCTGCACACGTCCTAAACCATTTTTTTTTTGTTCGGAGCAGCCCTTTCGAACAAATATATATTATCGTTGCAGCTTAATCAAATATGGCACTTTCATCTTTTTAACCGGAAATGAGAAATCAGACTTCTCCTGCAGGTCACTGGGACCAGCAATGGCTTGGCTGCCGGGCCACTCGCTCGAATATTTTACGGGCGTAGTAATCACAACAGGCACCCGCAGACAGGTTACTAGGAACGGTACCGACACAGTCGGTTTAAAATGGCCCTTTTTGAAGGTAGTGGCGCGTTTTGACGGTACAATTTGAGGGACCAATCAATTGTTGTTCCTTCAGATTGCTGGCAGGAGTAAAGTTGAGCGGCGCACGGAGGTGACTTTTATTATTTTCTACTCCGCCTACGTTCGTCTTGCAAGAGATGAAATGTTTTTCAATACGTAGGGGCGATATTTCTCCCGTCTTTAGGCGTGTACTCATTCACGCCGTTGAATCCCGCACCGTTACACGAGACCTAATGCAAGAAGGTTGGCGAACGCTTGACCACGGGGAAGTGCTTCTAGCTGAGTATTGGACACTGTACTAGTTTGTTCTCACTCAGATGTAGGAGATAAGAAATGTGAGACAAGCTGGAGGCTAACGTCGAGTTGTAAAATGGCTGCACATTTGCGCATTCAATGATTCATAAAGTTCCCAAACCAAAAGTATAAAATCACGATATAAAGATTGTTATACGGGCAAGGGGGTTTACAATCATGAATGTGCAATCGTTGACCCAAAAGAACGACCCCGGTGCCTCATAACAGCATCAAATGTAAGCTAAGACAGTGTAGTACTTATGTATTTATACTTTAGGTTTCTATAATGTCTCTACTTGATCGGGCTTTTGCTCGTAAAAATAAACTCGTCGCGCAAATCTAAGACGCACACGCAATCCTCGCACTGTACGTCTAACTGCGACTAGGACAGTCCTTTGAGAGATCTGTGGTGTATGCGGAGACGACACCACAGATTTTCAGGCAAAGCTCATTATAGCGGTACGTGTCATTTTCACGCGGAAAAGGGATACACGAGGTGTACTTTACAAACTTTCAGAATTGTTTTCTCTACCCTCTTCCTCTTTAAACACCAGAAGAGTTCTAACTTTCACTTCCGCCCTGGACCGTTACCAGAGCCCAGCGAAGCGCACGTTAGCATGTGCTTCGTTAGGAGCGCCAGGCATCGTCCAGGCTTGCGCGTCAGCTTTCACTGTAGTTTAAGTTCTAAAGAAATAACAAGAAAAAAATGCCGAGCGCACGTTAGCGTGCGCATTGTGCGAATCGCCCGGCATTTGCCATTTCGACTTTCTAAAACACTCTTCCAAGCGTTTGTGGTGTGAACTCTAATGTAGTGTTCTCATCGCCAGTTTACGTGCGTTCGTGCCTTAAGTGGGAGCACAGATGCAGAGTTTCCGTTACATTTGGCGAGTTCGCGAAGCCTCTCGCCATGGGTTGTAGCGCGCGCTAACCCCGTCTACTTCCTGAGGGATTTGAAAGGCTGCGGACTAAACCATCGGGGTGGACCGGTCATGCAGAACGTTAAGGGGCAAGTTCGAAAATCCCCTTGAGGTGCAACAGCAGGGTCATGTAAAAAAACAGAGGTCGCCAGCTATGTTGTTTCTGCAGCTTTGCACAACTTCTGCAAGCTGTCCCATGTTTTTTACGCGCCACCCTTTGCTCGAGTGTGTACTTGAAAGGAAACAATTTGTACTTGAACGAAAACACCGCAAGCATCAAATACCTACATGGTAGTGGCTCCAGGCACCCGCCGCCGTGGCTCAATTGCTAAGGTGTTGTGCTGCAGAGTACGAAGACACGGGTTCGATTCCCGCCCCTGACGGCAGCTTTCCCGGTGGAGGCGAAAAGCAAAAACGCTCGTGCGTACGCAATTGTGGCGCACTTTACACATCCCGAAGTGTTAAAAATTATTAGCGGAGCCCTCCCCTATGGCGCGCCTCATCGCCTGCGTTGCGTCGACGCGTTAACTCTGTAATTATTCAATGTACTTGCTCCTGGCGTTGTGAAGTACACCGCAAGTAAAAACAAACCGTTTTTTGTCCCTCACAAGCACCATACTTCCCCGCTGTGCCCTCTGCCGGAAGCATTATTGATGTCATGGAAATTGTTTTCGCGTCCCAAACGAACACATGTCAACCGAACTCCGAAGCTCGACGGCTGTTAACCGCCCTACCAGTGCGGCGAAACGTTGTTGTTCTGTTCTTGCAAGTGATTGCACTATTTCGTGTAAGCAGGTGTTAGGCTGGATTTGCCCACGCTGTTGTCCAGCAACTTCAAAAAGATGGAATGACAGCTAAGGAAATCTCTTGTAAACGTAGTGGGGCCAATTTTGTGTTTTTGCCGGAAGATATAATTAGTTTTCCAAAAAGTGAATGTCACCTCTCCTTCGTACTCGAAACATGTACTCAAAACCGAGCGCCTTTTTCCTAAACGTCTTCTTCATCTCCACAGGCATACTGCAACCCGAAATGTCGTTTATAAAAACAAGGGTATTGAGCAACAAACCAAAAGAACGGCATTACCATGCCACTCAGCTCCTTACCTAAAGCCCCACCTGCTTTGCTCAAAATATTTCAAAGGACCCACGACTGAAGAGAAATGATTCAAACATACTCTTTTTTGATATTGCCGCAAGTATCAACTGCAGCATACTACGAACGCCTCCGTCAGTCATTTCAACGCTAGCCGCCGCTATCAACTTCATCGACTACAACGGAACTCAGCTCTGTTTATTTTAATCATCAAACTATCACCCGTGATCATCATGGATGGACGGGCTGAAGCAGACGACATTGTTGCTCTGGCACGAGCGTTTTTGCTTTTCGCCTCCACCGGGAAAGCTGCCGTCAGGGGCGGGAATCGAACCCGTGTCTTCGTACTCTGCAGCACAACACCTTAGCAATTGAGCCACGGCGGCGGGTGCCTGGAGCCACTACCATGTAGGTATTTGATGCTTGCGGTGTTTTCGTTCAAGTACAAATTGTTTCTTTTCAAGTACACACTCGAGCAAAGGGTGGCGCGTAAAAAACATGGGACAGCTTGCAGAAGTTGTGCAAAGCTGCAGAAACAACATAGCTGGCGACCTCTGTTTTTTTACATGACCCTGCTGTTGCACCTAACGAGGATTTTAGAACTTGCCCCTTAACGTTCTTCATGACCGGTCCACCCCGATGGTTTAGTCCGCAGCCTTTCAAATTCCTCAGGAAGTAGACGGGGTTAGCGCGCGCTACAACCCATGGCGAGAGGCTTCGCGAACTCGCCGAATGTAACGGAAACTCTGCATCTGTACTCCCACTTAAGGCACGAACGCACGTAAACTGGCGATGAGAACACTACCTTAGAGTTCACACCACAAACGCTTGGAAGAGTGTTTTAGAAAGTCGAAATGGCAAATGCCGGGCGATTCCCACAATGCGCACGCTAACGTGCGCTCGGCATTTTTTTCTTGTTATTTCTTTAGAACTTAAACTACAGTGAAAGCTGACGCGCAAGCCTGGACGATGCCTGGCGCTCCTCACGAAGCACATGCTAACGTGCGCTTGGCTGGGCTCTGGTAACGGTACAGGGCGGAACTGAAAGTTAGAACTCTTTTGGTGTTAAAAGAGGAAGAGGGTAGAGAAAACAATTCTGAAAGTTTGTAAAGTACACCTCGTGTATCCCTTTTCCGCGTGAAAATGATACGTACCGCTATAATGAGCTTTGCCTGAAAATCTGTGGCGTCGTCTCCGCATACACCACAGATCTCTCAAAGGACTGTCCTAGTCGCAGTTAGACGTACAGTGCGAGGATTGCGTGTGCGTCTTAGAGTTGCGCGACGAGTTTATTTTTACGAGCAAAAGCCCGATCAAGTAGAGTCATTATAGAAACCTAAAGTATAAATATATAAGTAGTACTACATTGTCTTAGCTTACCTTTGATGCTGTTATGAGGCACCGGGGTCGTTCTTTTGGGTCAAGGATTGCACATTCATGATTGTAAACCCCCTTGCCCGTATAACAATCTTTATATCGTGATTTTATACTTTTGGTTTGGGAACTTTATGAATCATTGAATGCACAAATGTGCAGCCATTCTACAACTCGACATTAGCCTCCAGCTTGTCTCACATTTCTTATCTCCTACATCTGAGTGAGAACAAACTAGTACAGTGTCCGATACTCAGCTAGAAGCTCTTCCCCGTGGTCAAGCGTTCGCCAACCTTCTTGCATTAGGTCTCGTGTAACGGTGCGGGATTCAACGGCGTGAATAAGTACACGCCTAAAGACGGGAGAAATATCGCCCCTACGTATTGAAAAACATTTCATCTCTTGCAAGACGAACGTAGGCGGAGTAGAAACTAATAAAAGTCACCTCCGTGCGCCGCTCAACTTTACTCCTGCCAGCAATCTGAAGGAACAACAGTTGATTGGTGCCTCAAATTTTACCGTCAAAACGCGCCACTACCTTCAAAAAGAGCCATTTTAAACCGACTGTGTCGGTACCGTTCCTAGTAACTTGTCTGCGGGTGCCTGTTGTGATTACTACGCCCGTAAAATATTCGAGCGAGTGGCCCGGCAGCCAAGCCATTGCTGGTCCCAGTGACCTGCAGGAGAAGTCTGATTTCTCATTTCCGGTTAAAAAGATGAAAGTGCCATATTTGATTAAGCTGCAACGATAATATAAATTTGTTCGAAAGGGCTGCTCCGAACAAAAAAAATGGTTTAGGACGTGTGCAGCAGCGAAATTACAATAGCAACGTCTCGGCGCGAATGCCTAATTTCATTTTCAGGGAGGCTTCATTAGATGTTTTAGGCCCAGTTTTCGTGCACTTCCATTTCTACTTCAGGTACGAGAAGGGCAGGGAAACAGCGGAATGGTTCAGAAAATAAAATAATAATTGTAAGACTCCTTCAATGAGACGTCGCTCGCTGATAGAACAGGGAAGACAGTCGCAGTTTATTGGGCAAACGCGCAGTCAAGCGGAACTAGCCTCAGGGAGGATAATGATGATGTACAGGTGAAGAATATGAAGCATTTTCGAAAAGGATGACAGCTGATGATGATAACGCGTACGATTGAAATTAGGGAAATATTGTTCCGCGGAGAACTACAGTGCTTGGAATATAAATTCCGGAAAATAACGCACTAGAAGAAATTATCAGCTTATGAGAATCCACCAGGGTATGCAGAGTCATTTCTCTATTTCTTTGGCAGAGACAACAGGGTTCACAATGGAGAGGTTTTTGGTGGGGACTACTGCTGTTCTCTTCTTTAAAACTGGCAGCTATTCTGATCCAGATATTATTTGAAGCATTTTGAGCAAAGTTTAATCGGAAGTATTTCCTTGGCTGCTGAGTCCGCAATGGTTTTTGGCATGTGAATATATAAATCTTTCTTTAACCAACATGTGTTTCATTACAAGCATTACAAGGATTACAAGTGCGTGTGCAACCTTTCCTATAAATTCGGTTTTAAAACAAAGAGAGCCACAAAACTTAAGAACTTGCTGCTGGGCAAGTTAGTGTGAACATTGCCACTTGGTTGACGCGCTACAAAAATGGACGGACGCAAGAAATATGACAGCACAGGCGCTACCTAACAGCTGGTTTTATTGTCACGACGTGCAACAATATACATATAGAAAGCAAAAATGAGGACCCTTTGACGCTGTGAAGAAGGATGACGCGCGTAGCTGGGCGCTCTCCATGGAATACCGGAAACAATAGACGTTTGTGTTTTGCGATTGAGTATACTCACCAGACAAAGAGCTCAATCAAACTTGCAAGAATCCAAATTTTATTTTAGCAAACAAAGATGCGGCTGTCTGATTCCCTCCCGCGTCGTCGGCATCTTACTGTCTGTGCAACTCACCGGCCCAATCCGCTCGACCAGTGAGGAGACCGGAGCGGCTGCATTTGGACGTTTGACGTCCAGCTTTACACCTCCGGTCATCAGTCATGTCCTCAGTAATTACATAAAACCTAAAGCTGCGCGTGCACGCCCCCCGTCCCTCCACTCCCAACCCATGCAAAAATTGGGCCATCTCCCCGCGCGGGGGACTCACATAAATGCGTCGCATAGGGGGTGGGTGTATTGCGTTAACGTTTAGTGTTTGGGGAGTTGGTGGTAGTGAATGCGTTGTATCGGCAGCTTCTTGACGTAGTTTGAACGAGTCAAGGATATAAGGCGCGTTCGTAGCCTTCCATTCTGTGTCGGCTTTGTGGCGCAGTGGGCAGAGCACCATGTACATTGCGTTCCGCCCGCAGGGTCGAGGGATCGAAACCAGGCGCCGCATAGTATTTTTTTATATAGTGTAGGGGGAGTGGTGCGGACTACGACTACGGACGTCAACACGGGTGACATCGTGAGTTACTGAAATGCTCTGCATTTAAAATAAACCGAAATCCGGTTATGTGCCTGTGCATAGAAGTGAAAGACGCCGCTAATATGTCTCGGAAATCCCGGCAATGTGAACAAGTAACATTGGCTCACGTTGGTTTTCAAAGCGGATATGTAGCTGTTCATCAGGAAGGGATTCGCAGCTACTGGACGAGCTCAAACGTACGGCGGCAACCTAGGCGCCAGCAGCTTTCGCGGTTTTCGCGCCCATTTGCAGTTTCTTTTGCAGTCGACGCAACTCGAATTCACCCTCTGCTTCCTCTTAGCCAATGACATGCGTCCGTCCCTAGCAAGTTGGAACCTGAAAGGTCTCGAGCTTTGTTCTAAGGGACCAACATGTGCTTGTCCATTTACGCGATCCTGGGCATGTTATTGTCCGTGTAACACACCAACCCAATCTGAAATTTCTCGATTACGGAAGACAGCTGAAAGGATGCATGGAGCAACGATAATTCCACCTTTAAATATACCACCAGCACACCGGTAGCGGCATGGAGCGTGCGTTCTTACTTCCTCTTTCCACACTCAACCCATGCCCGGTTAAACCGGCCGCCGGTTGTGGGCGCATACTTAGTCCTCAAAAATAAAAACAAAATATCGCCCAAGAAGCCTTCAAGTAGAAGAGTATCTATGGGCTCAGGCCAGGGTCCCAACGGGGCAAGTTTGTCTTCACCCAGCTGTAATTCGGAGCTACTTGGTGGTATGGCATTTGAAGCGGCCATGGCGGTGGTTACATTTTGCGACGTTGCTGCTTTCGCTAGTTTTCATGCATATTTTATCGCTGGCGCCTCGTAGGTGTTCTGAAATCTCTCCTGTTCCACCCCTACCGGAGACGGGTAATTCCGTGCAGTGCGCTTCGCAGCTTTTGCGCTCGCGAGACCGGCTACCATCGTTGCGACCGTCCGCTTCGCGGTCTTCAAGCAGCGGTAGGCATTGATATGCGTGCCATACTCGTGAAGCTCGGCACCAATGTCAGGCGTCGTGAAATTGCCGTACTCGCTCCCCAACGCGCCCCGACAGCGTCGCGTAATGGCCGCCGCAAGAGCTGTCAGGACGTCAGGAGGAGATGACTTGGCTTGATTGAGCTCGCCGACCTACCGGAAGAGTCAGTCGGACCAGCACTTAGCCGGCAGGCCACCGACGGGTCATCTAAACTCGATCGCCCAGTTGAAACGAAGCCACGACACGTTAGTGAATCGAAGAATGTGCCGTTCCTAATTTGTTATTTTGTACAATGTATCTAGCTCCAAGTCAAGGTCGCTAGGCTGGTAGGCTAGTAGGAAAAACTAAGGCCAGTTGAAGGCGGGAGAAGAATAAGCGAAGTCAACATATGTGCGAAGGAAATAAAATCAACGGGTACTTTCACCGTGCAGCGTAAAACTAGGGAGCACGAATAACTTTTTTGTACTTTGAGAACGAACAGAGCGGTCAGCAGTACGACCACATAACTGCGAACGCATTTCCGTCTTAGAAATGCAATTGCTAGGCGTGAGATATTCGTGGAAATTTGGTGGACGACACTTACTGAATGAGCGCTATACAACAAATAGTCACCTAAGCTGCTTGAAATGCTAAAACTAAAAAAAAGTGTAAACTGGTTATATATTATATATCTTGTATTTCCAAGGCAGCCAGCGTTGGCCCATGGCCGAGTGGTCTGGAGCGCTAGGTATGTTATCCTGGACGCCAGAAGTTAGAATCCCCGAGGGTCCTTTTTTTAAGTTTACTTTTTAGTTTTCGGCCTATGTCTTCTATACTGATCTCACCATTTTTGAGCCGTAACGTTCACTGCTCCACGAACGAGTTCGCCGACCGCGCGCAGACTGACATTGACGCGCTAGCTAGTACTCGTTGGCGTGCTGTTGCCGTAAGCACCGACTGCTTGCGGGCAGTGCGCCCAGGCCAGAATCAGCAGACCCTTGGCCTGGTGAGAACACGCTTTGTAAGACACAGGCCTGAGAGAGGCAGCCTCTAAATATGGGGGAAAGCGCATGGCCTTTGAGCGTCTGTGGTGACGCGGTTGGCGTTCATCCCCTGCATAGGCCTGGGCTAGGGATTTCTACGATTCCAAGCCGTCCTTGGAGGCTTATCTTAGACATTTTACAGCCAACAACATAGCAGAAGCGTGGTACGACGATTTCCGAGATATCGAGAATGTCCATTTAACAACGCCTTCGGAGGTCAAACATGTTGCTTTGCAAAATCGAAACCGAAACTTGTTTCATTGCTAAACTTAGACATTGTCCAATTAAGGCGCGTCTCCTCCCGTCGTCACAGCCTTTAGTTGGTGCGCCCGCCGCCAACCGTGCATTGTAGTTTTTTTTCATCCGCGCGTTATAAAATATTTACCGACTTATCAACCGGATAAACGATGAAAAGTGTGTTAATTTGAGCCAGTCTATGCAGTGGAAGCAAAACCGGGAGCTTGACAAATTCACTTCAGTGTCCCTTTAAACCATACAATCAATCAATTCAAAGCAGACCACGGGATTGAGGGGGGAGGAGGGCTGGCGGTTCTTAATAGGAAGCCATCTGTTATCAGCATTGTTGAGAGTGAATGTTGGAGTGAGGCCCGAACTCCATTTGTGAAGTCCCGTTTTATTGACAACGCGGCATATGGGCAAGAGCCCTCCGTGCCTCTACTGCGGTTGTTTTTCAAGTGTAAACCATTGGATCTCTTTAAAGCTAGTCTGTACAGTGTGTGGGGTTACAAAAGTGGATGCGGTTCTCTTTCCCACGAAACATACCAGGGTTAGGTCGTCGGCAACGGAAAGGGGAGCGCTGCGTGTTTGCCCTCGTTGGGACAGTTTTAACGCAGTTAGCTTATCTCCGAGCTAACTAGAAAGAATTTGGTGTAGTCTATAGATTTTATTTTTTTCACTATCAGCTGTCGGCGCTTGTGAAGCTGTTTTATCAATCTTTCTCTACGTCCTCCTGGTTGTGTAACAAGAATATTTTGCTCGTCTTTCGATGGATGGATAATGTCAACTACAATGATATTTCACCAGATGTTCATTAGTGATCACGTCTCTTTTCTCTTTCGTTCACGTTTTCCGCTGGCTAAACTTCACCAGCCCGATTCATTTTTTTTGCGCAGACGAGGACTCCCTGATGCTTTGCATGCTCCTTGTCCGTAAAGTGACATTGTTAAGAGAGAAAAGGCACTAGGCAGTTCCTTTTAAAGATAGGGGGTAAAAAGAGTAGCCTTTCTCGCAAATATAGCCCCCAATGCTGTGTTCCTGTCCAGTAACCGCATACTTCTCTGTCCAGTAACAGCATACTGACCGGAGAAAAACAATCAAGGATGAGAATACTACCAGGGGTACAGAGTTTCACGCGCTCAAAATACAACCGCGATGACCACATAATCAAACTGATGATAATCCATGCAATCGAAACGCCCGAACTATTGCGAACATTCTGTCGCCTACAGGCCTCTCACACATTTACTGAACAATAAAATTACCAGTGCAAAGTCTACCCACAACTCACCTGCCCTAGAACGTATGAAAATCTGCTTTTCACAAACAAAAGCTCCTGCCATACGTGACCGATATATTTAACCCTCACTTTGGTAGGAATATTGTTTTAAAGCTTCCATTATTCTCACGCAGTACTGAAGAATGTACTTTATTTTCCGAACACTCCCTTTCATGTTAGGGACAGGTTTCAAAAAGCGCCATTCGAAGAAGCTTGTGTCCCCTTGTTGTTGGGCGGAATTTGCAGCTGCTTAGGTAACATTTTCCTCCTCTTTTGTTGCTTTGACGTTTCACTAAATCCGTGTGCTTCCAAACATACCCCTCATATCGCATTTCTGGCGGTATTCCATTTCTCAATTTGGCGACACTTACCTATGCTAAAAATTACTCGTGTACAAACTTTTACTCTATATTGGCTGTGCAGTCATGCTTGGGTGCAAACGCGTGGGTAATAAAAATACGTGTATTCTGACGTCAGAGGTAGCGGTTTTTCTCTTTACGCTATCGTCATTTATCAGAAAAACTTGCAGAACGTGTGTTGAAAGGCACTGCTTGCAAATATCACGATGCGGGTAACAGTATCGAAGCAGCTGAAGTGATAATTAATATGCGTGAGTATACCGGGTAGTGAAGTACAAGGAGCTAGGCACAGTATATTGGTGAAAAAGGCCTTGTAGATTGCGGTAACTTGCGATTGGCAAAGAACGCGTCCCTGTGATAGAAATGCTAACGCAGCAAAGAAACCGTAAGGGGTGTTTTCGATGCTCTAATATAATTTCGAATTTTATATTAGACAATTGCAAATGAAGGGCAGTTTGGAGACTCAGGGACAATTTTCGGAAAGTCCTCTGTATGGAGGTTTCGTACATTGTGGCAGGAAGTGTTGCTAATTAAAAGATTCAAGAGATTATCTATAGGCAAATGCATTTTTCGTTTCGGGTAAATAAGCGGCTATAACTACACCAAATAGCGGAAGAATAAAGAAAACAAACTTCGCAAATTGTAAAGAACGGCTTCAGTGGGCGCCGCCTTCATTATAAACCGCTGTTAACCTTCCCTTAAACGGAAGTGCAGAAAAAGCAAAATAGCGACTTTAGCTTAGGAAACATCGGGCTCTCGGTGACAAGAGCGCTTTAGGACAATGGCGATTGTGATGATCATGCAACACTCCGGCAGCCTTTGCCTCACTCGCGCGCGTGCATTGCGTTTGTAAGGGTTAGATGAAAGGGTCGCATAATATTTGCGAGAAAGTCGCGACGCAGGAGCGAATTTCCTGCTGAATGGCCTCCAGCACCTTGCTGACCTGTCCCCTGCTTTCACTCTCCTAACGCTTCGAATAAAGAAAAGGCATTTTGCGCGTTTGCTAAGACCCTGTAGCCAGCCGTAACGAGGTGGATACTACTGCGTAAAGAACGAGACTCAGCAGATTAGTCTGTGTTTGTGGGACGGATTTAAATAAAGGTAAATGGTGACGCTGGGGAGAATGGCATGCTTCACTTCACTTTACTTTATTATCTTAGAGACCCCCTCGAGAGGGTATTACATAAGGGATGGGAATCAGATACAATAAACGAAATACACATGTATGATTTGTATAAATAAAACAGAAGTAACAATTACTGTAAAAAGGAGGTAAGCGAGAAACTTCAAATACAAGTGCAACTCAAATACTAGTGTATCACGTGTGCAGAACGGGTTCAAAAAGGACGCTTGAGTATTCACTTGGAAAAGAAACGAGTGACATTTTGCGTGAATGTAGAGTGGCACGTGAAAGTAGCAAGCTCAGCGGAAAGGCCATTCCAGTCTGAGGCTGCGGGGAAAAGAAATGCGGCCAATGAAATAATGAAAAAAGAATGAACATTTATCATCGAACAGGATAACTGCTCGTGGACAGCAATGAGTACGCCCCCGCCACGTGTTTTTTGCCGATCCTTCTGGAAAACAACAATATCTGGCAATTCGGCTAGAACGTTCTTATCTGTGACGTCATCCGTCAACCATGTTTATTTTAGAACAAATATGTTACTGTCCGATGTCAATACAAGACTTTATACTGCCTCGTGTTTCCGGAGGAAGCTGCGAATATTAGTAAAAATTACTGAGAAGGAAAGACTAGCTTGGGGCGTTTTAACACTGACATTTTTATTTTTTGCTAAGCGATGGCGCGATTGCTGTGAAATTTCTGCTAGAGATTGCGTTATTTAGCTGAAAATGTATGTTTTTTTTTCAAGGAACAAGGTCTTGTAACGCGGAGAGAAGGGTTCTGATTTGCTGCGGGCAAATGCGACAAGATTTTTCCGGCCTTTGAGAACGGATTCGGAAAAGTCCACCCCGATACTCAAGTCAGTGCCTTTCAGTTATCGTCCATTTGAGAGAATTTCCTGTTTGGTGTTAAAGAAGGTGAACTTGGCTATTACTGACCGCTGATGATCATTCCGTTGACGACCAAGGCGTTAGCTCGTTCTAATATTTTGTGGTCAAGAATCCATATTTAGATGGTCGCGGCGGTGGTTTGATAAATATTTCTTCAGTATCTGCGAATTTTCCCGACGGGTTTGGGTCAAGGAGGCCGTAAAAGTTGAGGTTGTTCCACCTGGAACGATTTTCAGCGTCATCCAGTCGCGCCTCCACGACGCATATTGGACGGGCCGTTTCTGCGGTGTTACCATTGATTGTTTTATTACCTTTCCTAACAGTTACAAGGCCTTGGTAGTGAATTTCAAGGTCAGTAATACGCTTAGTTAGATCAGCCATGGCTTTGTTTGTTGTTAGTAGTTCAGATTTAAGTCCTTGCACTTCGGTGAGCAGTGTAGACTGACCTGGAGACAACTTTTGCAATTCGGAAAGAATACGATCAAGGGGAAGGTGGTCTTGTCGTGGAGAGGTCCCCCGACAGAAGCAAGAGAGCACGAATGTGGGCTCGGCAGCTGTACCAATAAATAATTGCTATTTTTTAATAAAGAGATCATATGGTACATCAACCTGCATTGCGAAGACGAGCTGGTCAGTGGACCGTGCGATGGCACAGCCGCAGAGCCCACAAAGCTTCACCGTTGTTTGCCGAGCATTTATAACTGTTCTCGTTAAACTTGTGGATGGTGGCGGTGATATGATGATGACGTCGGTGATCCTGTGATCTGCTGGCGACGCAGCAGGACATCCGGAATGGTTTTCAGCAAGCATGAGAAGGATGGTGTCATTCCCGGTGCTGTATCGCTGGCCGTACGCTGGAACATCCGATGAGGCAGCCAGCAGAGCAGGAACCAGCAACTGAACGATGATAGTGTAGCGGCGCGGGTCCGCCGCGCCGAGACGACGACGACGACGAAGGCAGAACCACGAGGCGCGTGCTCACGTGCGCTCGCGCTGGAGGAATAAAAATCAGTTCGAGCCCAAACGATGTCGTGGCTGGTTGTCACTTCGCCGGTCGCCACAATAGCATGCCCATCTACTCCAGCGAGAACGGGACGCTCGCTGTTGGTGTTACTTTTGGGGTGGGGGATGGGTAAAAAGTGCCCGAAACTGCCTGAATTAGGGTGTCGACACCTTATCAGTCCCTGAGGGGGAAGGGAAGGGCACTAAAAATGGATAGGAGAGTGGAAATGAGGTAGAAAGAAGGACAAGAGTGGCCAGTGCGACTGGCACCACCGCGCACAAAGCACTTCACAAACGCGGGATCCTGGCGTCATGCTGCGTTCGAGAGAAGTTCTCGACGGCAACGGTGAAGCGTTGGGGTGGGGCTGTGCAATGAAGAGCTGTCCCCGGTGGTCCGATATCCGGAGAGCTTTCTGGGTGAACGCCCCTGCAGACGAGCGCGTACTGGCGAGCGGGAGCTTGCGCTCGACGGCAAAACGAACACCCATGACCCGCAGCGTGTGGACGGCAAAATGGCGAACCGCACCGGCCGAGCAGGACTGAAAAAAAAACACGTCTGCACCTCACGACCACTCAGTCCAAACTCTCCTGCCTCGCAAGATGAATCGATGGATGGATGAAAAATTATTATATATATATATATGTATCTATATAGACATATATACATATATATATATATATATAAATATCTATATATATATATATATATATATATATATATACATATATATATAAATATATTTATATATATAAATATATATATATATATATATATAGTCGTGAAGTGGAGTCCTTAGTTGCTGCAGGAATACGCACAAAGTAGAAGTACGCTCTTCGGTGACTTTCTTTCCAACGTTTCGACCTGAGACAGGTCTTCCTCAGGAATGAAGGGAAAATCGTACGGACTCAGAGTGGGGGCGGCGCCCCGAAACACAAGCCACATGGGAAACAAACACACAAACGACCACACACAGCATACGGAGCTTATTCTACCAAAGGCAGGCGAAAAAGAGCCTTCAGAGAAAAAAAAAAAAAGGCGAAAGGAAGAGGGAGGAACAAGGTGGCAAGGAGGAGGCAAGAAAGAGGCAAGGAGGAATACACTGCATGAACGCGGGTTGTGGGGATAACAGAAAATGCGACGAGTTCACGGGTGGCGAAAGGCCCAAAAACATCCGGTGCCTCCGGGAGGGAAAAACTACAAAGCACACGCCGCCACGAGCAGTGAGTTTACATGCGCGTCACCGGTAACAAGGATTAACTACTGACCGTCTTCAGCGGCATGGTCAAGAATGCAAGCGGGGCCAATTACTGCATCTGAAGCGCAGGCAGCCTCCACGACTTTGGGGGGTCCCACAAAAGCCAATGGGGGAGCCCATTTGAGGCGTCCCCTTCTCCGCCTAAGCCTCCATTTGTACACGGCGTCGCGTCGTGTCGCGCCAGGTCAATGTACGGCCTGTTAACTGTTAGTACTCGGCTGTCGTCGGCACGCGTGGAGCCCTGGGCCCAATTCACGAAAATATGTCGGAGCGCGGCAATTAAAAAAAAAATGAAAACAAGAAGAGAGAGGCGACCGTCGGTATGTGCCGTGCCTCTGGGGCAACCAAAAAAAAAAAAAAGAAAGAAAAAGAGGGAAACAATGAAAAAGAGAAACAAAGCAAAACATGAGTGGAAAGACAGGAAGGACGCGTGCACTCCGTGAACACCAGCATTGGGGATCACAATGTGATTACAAAATACCCGAGGCATAAGCCACAACAGGCACCAAAATAAAATACTTCTTACACGCTCGGTTGGAACTAAAAGCTTCAACATTCCGTTTCACATTTCTCAAGGATAAAATGGGTATGAAATATGGTGACATAAACAGGCAATGGGTACCATCTGGTTATTAATGAGGCATGTTATGCTTGCTGAGCGTTGAGACAAGGAAATGAGAGAAAAAAATATAAAAATAAAAATAGCGGGGACGGGAAGGGAAGTGTTGGTAGGGGGTCGGGAGCGGACGAGATAATTGTAGTGACTGCGGAACATAATGGTAGGTTGTTGGTGTTACAATGTACAACCTCACACCTGGAGCAACAGGCTGCCCGTAAACATCAGACCGTGCAATGCCGTGCAATCAGACCGTGCAATGTACAACGAACACCGCGAAGAAGACTCTCCCAGCCCGAGGGTTGTTGAGGTATTAACGCGTCTCGTATTAGAACTCAACAGTTTTGAATTTGAAAACAAATACTTTCTCCAAACAAGTGGTACTGCGATGGGAACAAAAATGGCCCCTAATTATGCCACCATATTCATGCACAATATTGAAACCAAATTCGTCTCTACTTCAGACAGTTCACCTGCACTGTACAAGCGATTCCTTGACGACATTTTCATGATCTGGACAGACACTGAGCAACGACTTATTGCCTTTATAGAAGAATTCAACACAGTTCATCCTAATATCTCATTCACATACGAGTACTCTCGCACCGAAATTAGTTTCTTGGACGTTCAGGTTCATGTGCGGGCGGGGTCACTGGAGACGAGTGTGTACAGGAAACCTACAGACCGCCAACAGTACCTGCACTTCAACAGCTGCCACCCACGCCATTGCAGAACGGCTATCCCTTATTCCCAGGCACATAGATTTAGAAGAATTTGTTCCAGGGATGAAGACTTTCGTTCGAACGCCAGCCGAATGCGGGGCGTCCTCGTCAAACAGCGTTACCCGCCGGCCCTTGTTGACGATGCCATTTCTAGGGCGGCAAGTTTAAATCGTAAGACACTGCTACAGGGGTCGCACGTGAATGATGAGAATAATTCCCGCGCTAATTTGGTCTTAACTTTTACTAGTAGCCCACCGAACGTGAATAAAATTTAAAAAAAGCACTTCAACATTCTTCAGCAGAGCGAACGACTTTCCCAAATTTTCAGTGATCCTCCGCGTGTAATATACAGGCGCGCAAAAAGCATAGGGGACTATCTTGTCCACGCCAAAGACAGGGACGCCCAGCAATTAGGCTGCCGACCATGTGGCAAAAACAGATGTTTGGTGTGTAAACACGTGCAGACCGCGAGGGTGGCAATTAGCACACATTCGGACTTCCGATATTCTATACGTGGGTCATTCGATTGTGACTCGTCAAATTTGGTTTACCTATTGGAGTGTGGCGGATGTAATATGCAGTACATAGGACAGACGGATGGACCTTTTCGAATGCGGTTTAACAATTACCGCTATCACACCAAGGCACTCCCAAACCTTCCCTTGTCCAGACACCTAGCGATGCAAAATCACTCTTTCGATGACATTAAAGTCACGCTTCTACAGAGCAGTTTTTCTAGCTGTAGGGAGCGAGAACAATGCGAGTCTTACTTAATCTACAAATTTAATACCCTGAAGGGGGGTCTTAATGAGAGTCCTGGGACTATGACTGTAATTCGTACGCTGCATGACCATTGAAGCATAGTGACCCCGGGACATACGAGACCTTGTAGTTTTGTTGTCCTTTTGCTATCGGCCCTTCCCTCGCAGGGCATTGCACGGTCTGATGTTTACGGGCAGCCTGTTGCTCCAGGTGTGAGGTTGTACATTGTAACACCAACAACCTACCATTATGTTCCGCAGTCACTACAATTATCTCGTCCGCTCCCGACCCCCTACCAACACTTCCCTTCCCGTCCCCGCTATTTTTATTTTTATATTTTTTTCTCTCACTTCCTTGTCTCAACGCTCAGCAAGCATAACATGCCTCATTAATAACCAGATGGTACCCATTGCCTGTTTATGTCACCATATTTCATACCCATTTTATCCTTGAGAAATGTGAAACGGAATGTTGAAGCTTTTAGTTCCAACCGAGCGTGTAAGAAGTATTTTATTTTGGTGCCTGTTGTGGCTTATGCCTCGGGTGTTTTGTAATCACATTGTGATCCCCAATGCTGGTGTTCACGGAGTGCACGCGTCCTTCCTGTCTTTCCACTCATGTTTTGCTTTGTTTCTCTTTTTCATTGTTTCCCTCTTTTCCTTTCTTTTTTTTTTTTGGTTGCCCCAGAGGCACGGCACATACCGACGGTCGCCTCTCGCTTCTTGTTTTCATTTTTTTTTTAATTGCCGCGCTCCGACATATTTTCGTGAATTGGGCCCAGGGCTCCACGCGTGCCGGCGACAGCCGAGTACTAACAGTTAACAGGCCGTACATTGACCTGGCGCGACACGACGCGACGCCGTGTACAAATGGAGGCTTAGGCGGAGAAGGGGACGCCTCAAATGGGCTCCCCCATTGGCTTTTGTGGGACCCCCCAAAGTCGTGGAGGCTGCCTGCGCTTCAGATGCAGTAATTGGCCCCGCTTGCATTCTTGACCATGCCGCTGAAGACGGTCAGTAGTTAATCCTTGTTACCGGTGACGCGCATGTAAACTCACTGCTCGTGGCGGCGTGTGCTTTGTAGTTTTTCCCTCCCGGAGGCACCGGATGTTTTTGGGCCTTTCGCCACCCGTGAACTCGTCGCATTTTCTGTTATCCCCACAACCCGCGTTCATGCAGTGTATTCCTCCTTGCCTCTTTCTTGCCTCCTCCTTGCCACCTTGTTCCTCCCTCTTCCTTTCGCCTTTTTTTTTTTTCTCTGAAGGCTCTTTTTCGCCTTTGGCAGAATAAGCTCCGTATGCTGTGTGTGGTCGTTTGTGTGTTTGTTTCCCATGTGGCTTGTGTTTCGGGGCGCCGCCCCCACTCTGAGTCCGTACGATTTTCCCTTCATTCCTGAGGAAGACCTGTCTCAGGTCGAAACGTTGGAAATAAAGTCTCCGAAGAGCGTACTTCTACTTTGTGCGTATTCCTGCAGCAACTAAGGACTCCACTTCACGACTTTTTCTACAATGTCTGCTGCGTGCGCCTCTTCGAGACTCATCTGGAAATTCCCTTCCCATGCCCCCACGTGCGCCATCGTTGGGATTCGCAAACCAAATATTTACACAAGAACTTCGACCCATCTAGTCCTCACTCACCGGCGTTTATCACGCTACCGGGAGCCGGCATCTGCGACGTTGTGAACTTGTTGGACTTCGTGCCACGAGGTGTGACAGAACTCATCCTACACGTTGGGACAAACGACGTAGCCAACACAAACGGCCAAGTCGCAAAGGAGAGATATTCGAATCTTCTCGACCACATTGCAAAGGAAAGACCTGATATCCAGGCAACATTTGTAACTCTGGTGCTCCCACGGTCGCCAAACCGTCGACGGAACCCCCATGATTGGAGCGCTGCAGCTAGATTCAACAGAGAAGCCGACGCCTTCAACTGCCTCTTGGTCGAGTTGTGCGAAAACCGTGAGAAAGTCTTTTTCTTGCACCACTGCCTGCATCACTTCCCCCCAAAAATGGTTCTGGCAGCCGACGGTCTACACCCAAGCTTTGGTGGTGTGTCGATTATGGCGTGGAACTTGTACACCTTCCTCCTAGAACTCCGACGGCCTAGGTTTGCAGACTGGCAGGATTATGCGTCACCATCACCAGCTCGTGAAACGCAACAGGAGCCTACGTCCGCACAGGCCACACTGCAAACTGAACCAAGTCGGCATTTGGACTTGGACTGGCCCCCACTGACCCATGTGACTTCCCCGAATCCAGCTACCGGTCCTCACCCTCACAACTCCCTTGACGCAACCCCCGCCGGAGGTGCAACTGCCATTCCTGAGACTCCAGCTCCACAACCGGAGGTACTTCCCCCACGCCGACCAGGTAAGCAGAGTGCCAGCCCTGAAGCCCATCAAGTGGACCCGACACCAGGACCCGAGTCACCCTTCCTACGCCTCCGACGACGAAGGTGTTCCAGCCCTGGCCCCACCGCAGAGCTCCGACGGGGAAATGGACGCACGTCTCCCAAGTTACCCACAACGAGCACCCCCCCAGACAACACCGCAGCAACCCCTGTCAGGGATAGCACCGCAAGATCGCGCAGCGCTGCACAGACTTTCCACGGGGGACAGTGAGGACGCTGTCAAAACTCCAGCTCCAAGGTACAACCTTAGGAAATGCCCTGGATCGGCCCGCCGAGTGCAGAGTGATTGACGTGTTGGCCCCGAGCCCAAGCCGACTTCCTCTTCCTCAGGTGCCGTAACCTTAAAATCTAAAGAATTCTTAAAAGTCAGGAAAATTGTAGACAAGCGCGTACGCCATGACCTTCATGTTCGTACCCTTCAAACATATAAGCTAGAAGGTATTGTACCCAAAGGGCTCCGTATTTCACTGCCTCCTTCAATGAAGAACCTATCTAATGAGAATGTAGAAAAATGGAATCGAATACTAAATACTGCTTCTCTAGAATTACTCCAGGTCACAATAGAGCACTCTGAAGTAATGTTAACGTCACTTCTGGGAGAGGAACGTCGAGTCCGGGAAAGTGCCTTACTTTCAGCACCGGAACTCGAGGAGCTGAATTTATTTGAGGCCAAAAAAACCCTCGAGGTTTCAAGGACAAAGTTAAAAAAACTCGAAAGGGATAACGTCCCGGGGCATGGCGGGTCGTATGCGAGGGGCGTCAGACAACAACCGTGTCTGCCTCTTGTGGATGCGGTTGACCGCGGGGAGGGTGTTGACAGCATGCCGGGGGAACCGCCGCTGGGGGTTGAATGCGGCGACGGGGGCGGGCAAATCGTTAATTTATCGAAGATTAAATTAAGCGCCACTGAGATATCTGTTCTGTCCCGGGGTCTCACATTTTGCCCGAGCAACGGGAAGTACTCAGAATTAACACTCCTGAAAGATTTAGATAATTTTGCCCGTACTCTGCGTTTACGAGAGTACTTCTTCGATAGAAGTGATGGGGAGAACGCCAAACCTTCTTTCGTCGCCAAGCACCACTGGACCCCCAGTGCACAAAGGGAGGAAAATCTCGACTTGTATATTCGTGCCGTCCAGAGAGACGTTTTCCAAGCATACCAATCACGCCGAACCCGTGATCACAACATCACAAAAAACGAACAGGATGCTCTCAATGCATTGAGTAACCGACAGGACATTGTAATCAAACCAGCTGACAAGGGAGGGGGGATTGTTATTCTCGACCGGAATGATTACGTCAAAGAAGGGGATCGGCAATTAGGTGACCGGAAATTCTATAAGCCCCTTCTATCAGACCCTACTAAAGAACACCAAAAAATTGTAAATAACGTGCTGGAGCAACTTGTGGGGGCCCGAGAAATTGATAGAAAACTTGCCAGGGCACTAACATCGGCCCACCCAGTGGTTGGCCGCTTTTACATGCTTCCAAAATTACACAAAATTGGAAATCCCGGCCGCCCAATTATATCGGGAATAGGCACCATCACAGAGCCAATTTCAGGTTATATAGATTACCTCATTCGCGATATACCCCCTCAATTTCCATCATACTTACGGGACACTAACCATTTTCTCCAAGAAATCGAGGGAATGGTTCTGCCGGACGGTGCATTTCTTGTAACATTGGACGTGACCTCCCTTTATACCAACATTCCGCACAGCGATGGCATCAGTGCCCTCATTCAGTCGTACAACGAACACCGCGAAGAAGACTCTCCCAGCCCGAGGGTTGTTGAGGTATTAACGCGTCTCGTATTAGAACTCAACAGTTTTGAATTTGAAAACAAATACTTTCTCCAAACAAGTGGTACTGCGATGGGAACAAAAATGGCCCCTAATTATGCCACCATATTCATGCACAATATTGAAACCAAATTCGTCTCTACTTCAGACAGTTCACCTGCACTGTACAAGCGATTCCTTGACGACATTTTCATGATCTGGACAGACACTGAGCAACGACTTATTGCCTTTATAGAAGAATTCAACACAGTTCATCCTAATATCTCATTCACATACGAGTACTCTCGCACCGAAATTAGTTTCTTGGACGTTCAGGTTCATGTGCGGGCGGGGTCACTGGAGACGAGTGTGTACAGGAAACCTACAGACCGCCAACAGTACCTGCACTTCAACAGCTGCCACCCACGCCATTGCAGAACGGCTATCCCTTATTCCCAGGCACATAGATTTAGAAGAATTTGCTCCAGAGATGAAGACTTTCGTTCGAACGCCAGCCGAATGCGGGGCGTCCTCGTCAAACAGCGTTACCCGCCGGCCCTTGTTGACGATGCCATTTCTAGGGCGGCAAGTTTAAATCGTAAGACACTGCTACAGCGGTCGCACGTGAATGATGAGAATAATTCCCGCGCTAATTTGGTCTTAACTTTTACTAGTAGCCCACCGAACGTGAATAAAATTTAAAAAAAGCACTTCAACATTCTTCAGCAGAGCGAACGACTTTCCCAAATTTTCAGTGATCCTCCGCGTGTAATATACAGGCGCGCAAAAAGCATAGGGGACTATCTTGTCCACGCCAAAGACAGGGACGCCCAGCAATTAGGCTGCCGACCATGTGGCAAAAACAGATGTTTGGTGTGTAAACACGTGCAGACCGCGAGGGTGGCAATTAGCACACATTCGGACTTCCGATATTCTATACGTGGGTCATTCGATTGTGACTCGTCAAATTTGGTTTACCTATTGGAGTGTGGCGGATGTAATATGCAGTACATAGGACAGACGGATGGACCTTTTCGAATGCGGTTTAACAATTACCGCTATCACACCAAGGCACTCCCAAACCTTCCCTTGTCCAGACACCTAGCGATGCAAAATCACTCTTTCGATGACATTAAAGTCACGCTTCTACAGAGCAGTTTTTCTAGCTGTAGGGAGCGAGAACAATGCGAGTCTTACTTAATCTACAAATTTAATACCCTGAAGGGGGGTCTTAATGAGAGTCCTGGGACTATGACTGTAATTCGTACGCTGCATGACCATTGAAGCATAGTGACCCCGGGACATACGAGACCTTGTAGTTTTGTTGTCCTTTTGCTATCGGCCCTTCCCTCGCAGGGCATTGCACGGTCTGATGTTTACGGGCAGCCTGTTGCTCCAGGTGTGAGGTTGTACATTGTAACACCAACAACCTACCATTATGTTCCGCAGTCACTACAATTATCTCGTCCGCTCCCGACCCCCTACCAACACTTCCCTTCCCGTCCCCGCTATTTTTATTTTTATATTTTTTTCTCTCATTTCCTTGTCTCAACGCTCAGCAAGCATAACATGCCTCATTAATAACCAGATGGTACCCATTGCCTGTTTATGTCACCATATTTCATACCCATTTTATCCTTGAGAAATGTGAAACGGAATGTTGAAGCTTTTAGTTCCAACCGAGCGTGTAAGAAGTATTTTATTTTGGTGCCTGTTGTGGCTTATGCCTCGGGTGTTTTGTAATCACATTGTGATCCCCAATGCTGGTGTTCACGGAGTGCACGCGTCCTTCCTGTCTTTCCACTCATGTTTTGCTTTGTTTCTCTTTTTCATTGTTTCCCTCTTTTTCTTTCTTTTTTTTTTTGGTTGCCCCAGAGGCACGGCACATACCGACGGTCGCCTCTCGCTTCTTGTTTTCATTTTTTTTTTAATTGCCGCGCTCCGACATATTTTCGTGAATTGGGCCCAGGGCTCCACGCGTGCCGGCGACAGCCGAGTACTAACAGTTAACAGGCCGTACATTGACCTGGCGCGACACGACGCGACGCCGTGTACAAATGGAGGCTTAGGCGGAGAAGGGGACGCCTCAAATGGGCTCCCCCATTGGCTTTTGTGGGACCCCCCAAAGTCGTGGAGGCTGCCTGCGCTTCAGATGCAGTAATTGGCCCCGCTTGCATTCTTGACCATGCCGCTGAAGACGGTCAGTAGTTAATCCTTGTTACCGGTGACGCGCATGTAAACTCACTGCTCGTGGCGGCGTGTGCTTTGTAGTTTTTCCCTCCCGGAGGCACCGGATGTTTTTGGGCCTTTCGCCACCCGTGAACTCGTCGCATTTTCTGTTATCCCCACAACCCGCGTTCATGCAGTGTATTCCTCCTTGCCTCTTTCTTGCCTCCTCCTTGCCACCTTGTTCCTCCCTCTTCCTTTCGCCTTTTTTTTTTTTTCTCTGAAGGCTCTTTTTCGCCTTTGGCAGAATAAGCTCCGTATGCTGTGTGTGGTCGTTTGTGTGTTTGTTTCCCATGTGGCTTGTGTTTCGGGGCGCCGCCCCCACTCTGAGTCCGTACGATTTTCCCTTCATTCCTGAGGAAGACCTGTCTCAGGTCGAAACGTTGGAAATAAAGTCTCCGAAGAGCGTACTTCTACTTTGTGTATATATATATATATATATATATATATATATATATATATATATTTATATATATAGTAAGGAAATGAGGGGCTCGTTGAGGAAATACAGAAACATAGGTCGGCAGTCTACAATGCCAAAGGAGGCATAGGGGTGTTGTTAGGCTCTATTTTTTACTACGGTTAATGCAGTTAAAATTTTTTTTAGTATAAGGAAGAAAGAAAGAAAGAAAAACACGCGCCCAGAGTGGGGACCGAAACCGAAGGCATTCGAGATCTAATCGAAAGGCGTGGGTTCGGTCCCCCATCTGGACGCGTGTTTTTCTTTCTTTCTGATGTAGTTATAGTAAAAAAATGTAACGTCACTAACAGTAAAAAATAGTCTAACCATGCCCCTATGCCTTCTTTGGCATTGTAGACTGCCAGCATTTCTTTCTGTATTTCCTAACGAGCCCCTCATTTCCAAACCCTATTATCGTGCGAAAGCTTAGCGAGGGCCTCGGTTCTGGCAGCCTTGATGCCAAGGTAGCATAAGAGGGTTTCCCGCCAGTTACCCACTTATGACAGGCTGTAGACGTTCGCGTCACGCCCCGGGGGTTGAAAAAAAGGTCCCCTTCTCCCCGTGTAGTCTGAGTGGCGCTGGCTACCACCCTCAAGCGTCAGATACAGTTGTAGAAAAAAATAATACCCCAGAAAGTGAGGGAGAACACAGTCGCCCAGATAGCCGAATTGGTAAGGCATTCGAGATCTGATCGAAAGGCGTGGGTTCGGTCCCCCATCCGGGCGCGTGTTTTTCTTTCTTTCTGATGTAGTTATAGTAAAAAAATGTAACGTCACTAACAGTAAAAAATAGTCTAACCATGCCCCTATGCCTTCTTTGGCATTGTAGACTGCCGGCATTTCTTTCTGTATTTCCTAACGAGCCCCTCATTTCCAAACCCTATTATCGCGCGAAAGCTTAGCGAGGGCCTCGGTTCTGGCAGCCTTGATGCCAAGGTAGCATAAGAGGGTTTCCTGCCAGTTACCCACTTATGACAGGCTGTAGACGTTCGCGTCACGCCCCGGGGGTTGAAAAGAAGGTCCCCTTCTCCCCGTGTAGTCTGAGTGGCGCTGGCTACCACCCTCAAGCGTCAGATACAATTGTAGTAAATATAAATACCCCAGAAAGGGAGGGAGAACACAGTCGCCCAGATAGCCGAATTGGTAAGGCATTCGAGATCTAATCGAAAGGCGTGGGTTCCGTCCCCACTCTGGGCGCGTGTTTTTCTTTCTTTCTGATGTAATTATAGTAAAAAAATGTAACCTCACTAACAGTAAAAAATAGTCTAACCGTGCCCCTATGCCTTCTTTGGCATTGTAGGCTGCCGGTATTTCTTTCTGTATTTCCTAACGAGCCCCTCATTTCCAAACCCTATTATCGTGCGAAAGCTTAGCGAGGGCCTCGGTTCTGGCAGCCTTGATGCCAAGGTAGCATAAGAGGGTTTCCCGCCAGTTACCCACTTATGACCGGCTGTAGACGTTCGCGTCACGCCCCGGGGGTTGAAAAGAAGGTCCCCTTCTCCCCGTGTTGTCTGAGTGGCGCTGGCTACCACCCTCAAGCGTCAGATACTGTTGTAGTAAATATAAATACCCCAGAAAGTGAGGGAGAACACAGTCGCCCAGATAGCCGAATTGGTAAGGCATTCGAGATCTAATCGAAAGGCGTGGGTTCGGGCCCCACTCTGGGCGCGTGTTTTTCTTTCTTTCTGATGTAATTATAGTAAAAAAATGTAACGTCACTAACAGTAAAAAATAGTCTAACCATGCCCCTATGCCTTCTTTGGCATTGTAGACTGCTGGCATTTCTTTCTGTATATATATATATATATATATTGAGAGATGGCGTTTCGCACGAAGGCCTTTATTCGGTCGCCGAGCCCACACGTTCATCTGCAGTCGAAGCGAGGGGATGATGATGATAATTTACAGATGATAATGGCGATTGGTGCACAGACATGACTAAACGGGAAACACACCCCTTAGTGTCCACAATGCAAGCGATGGTGGTTATGCTGCGTTTGGGCATAATGCCCGGCAATAACGTCCCTATGCTCACATGTTTCCCCCTCAGTTGAAGACGGCCTCCTGGCCGGGAATGATTACGGCTGTCGACGTTGAAAGGGTTTTAAGCGGGATACGTGAACTATCTCTGTTCCACGACGCCTGCGATCGGTTGAATTGTCCACTGCGGTCACAGAATAGTTGACTGGAGAAGTCTGGCGGACGACAACGTAAAGACCAATGTAAAAGTGTAGGAACTGTTCACAAAGTCCAGGCGTGCGTACAGGCGTCCACAGGAGCACCTCGTCTTCTTCGGAGAATTGGACGGAGCGATGGGTCGCATCATAGCGCACCTTCCGTTCTTGCTGACGAGATTCCGTGCGGCCTCTGGCCATGCATCGGAAGTGCGCTATACGCAAAGCGAACTGTTCGTGAAACGGCGAAGTAACAGGAACAGGAGCAGAGAAAAAAATGTGTCTATGGCAAAAGAGGGCTGACGGCCAAAAACCAGAAAGAAGGGCGAGTAGCCAATGGTACGCTGGACTGCGGAGTTATATGCGAATGCGACGAATTGTAGAATTACGTTCCAATTGCTGCGATTGTGGTTGATTTACATGGAGATCATATCGGACAGTGTGCAATGGAAACGTTCTGTGATGCCATTTGTTTGTGGATGGTAGCTGTAACAGGTTTTGTGGACAGTATTGGCGGCTCGAAGAACTTCAGCGAATATGTGCGAAAGAAATGTTCTGCCATGGTCGCTCAACAGAACGCCAAGCGCTCCATGCCGCAGGATGATATTGTGCAACACGAAGTCATCAACTTCTTCGGCACAACCAGATCGGAGCGCAGCGGTGTCCGCATATCTAGTCAAATGATCTACGGCGGTTATAATCCAACGGCAGCCATCTGGTGTTGACGGTAAAGACCCGTAAAAATCAATCCGGACTGCTTCAAATGGAGCAGACGGGCACGGAGGTGATTGAAGCATACCGGCCGGGGGTGACGTAGATCGTTTTCTGTGCTGACAAGACGGGCAGGAGGCCACATACTTGGCGACGCTGGAGGACAGACATGGCCAGAAAAAGCGACTGCGGACAAGATCGCAAGTTTTTTCGAAGCCAAGAGGACCAGCGGTGGCGTCATCATGAAGTGCTTGGAGTATGGGAAGGCAGAGTCGACGAGTAGTGACAGGAAACAAGTTATAACCGGCAGGATGATGATTTGCACGGTATAGCACGTCGTCAATAGGTTAAAGAGGCGAAGCGAAGTTGGCGTCGCAACCGGCTGTTGGGCAGCTCAGCAGATCCATTGAGTCGGTCAATCAAAGTCCAGCAGTAGGTATCTTCCCGCTGCAACGTTGGTAGTTCCGAGGATTGGGCACTGAAGCAAAGCTGAGAGGGGCTGATGGCAAGCTTGTGTGCCGGGATTCCAAGGTGGCAGGGGGCGTTGACGAGGATAACGGACAACGCGAAAGGGCATCAGCATCAAAATGCTTTCTGCCTGACCTGTACGTAATCGTAAAATGGTGCTGCTGCAAACGCAAGACCCACCGTCCTAGGCGCCCAGACAATTGTTTTAGCGTTGATAGCCAACAGAGGGCGTGATGATCGGTGACAATGGTGAAATGTCGGCCGTACAGGCATGGGCGGAACTTCTGAATAGACCAGACAACAGCCAGACATTCCTGTTCTGTGATCGTGTAATTTTGCTCAGCGGATGTCAGCGAACGGCTAGCGTACGCGATTACTCTTTCACGAAGCCGAGCATCAGATTGTAGAAGAACCGAACCAAAGCCGCTCCCGCTTGCATCGGTATGCAGTATGGTAGGTGCCGTTTCGTCGAAATGACGCAGTTCAGGGTCAGATGTAAGAGCGTTTTTGAGGGCTTGAAAAGCTTGTTGGCACTCATCCGTCCAGTTGAAAGGGTCGTTTGCCCGTAAAAGCTGGCGCAGAGGAGAAGCTATGGTGGCAAAGTTGCGGATAAAACGGCGGAAATAGGATGCCAGGCGAAGGAAGCTTCTCAGATCCCTTTGAGTTAGTGGCCGATGAAAGTTCACAACGGCGGCTCTTTTGTCGGGGTCGGGATGAATCCCATTTTTGGCAACCACTTGTCCCAGCACATTGGTACTTTTACTGGCGAAACGGCCTTTCTTGGTATTTATTTAAAGTCCTGCATCATAAAGGCAGGTCAATTCTTGATCTAGGCGCTCCAGATGTTGGAAATACGTGGATGAAAAAATCACAACATCGTCTAAATAACACAAACACGTTTTTCATTTGAAGCCGCGGAGCACAGTGTCCATCATGCGTTCCAAAAAAGCTGGAGCGTTGCAAAGAGGGCATTACATTGAATTCTTGTTGTTGTCGTTGTTGTTCCTTTGTAATTGTGGTGCGTACCCACTTGGGGGATTGGCCAGGATCGGTAGATATATTGGGGCTAATGTGCCATATTTAGGAGACTAAATTTTGGAAAAAAAAATAAATAAAAAATTGTTGATCAGAACATTTGCACAACAAATACAGGAATTTGTAGAATGAAAGTGTGCACTATGCAGGAATTTGGAAGAGAAGACTATGCGGGATTTTGCAATAGGCTCTTATTTCGTCTGTGTACAAGAATAGCGGTAACAGGGTAGGCGCCTAGTCTCTGAGTCGTAGGTGTGGACGGCCGTAACCAAATTCCTGTGGGGAGACCCAAGCGAAATGGCACCGAACGACAGTTTTCACCAGCATTGAAAGGGTAAGTCCAAGGTGGTGAATTGGCTCCACCAGGTATTTTCTTACATTGAAAAGAAGCCGCGGCAATGTAAGAAAAAATGCTCTAGGGTTTCGGGTTCATCACAAAGAGCACAATTACGAGAGGAGGTGAGCCCAGCACGGTGCAAGTAGAAGTTGAGCTGCGGAACTCTACAACGTAATCTAGTTAAAGTAACCTCGTAAAAAAGCGAGATTCGCAACATCGGGAGTCCCACGCATATGCCAAATGGGCGTAATCATCGAGGGAGGTGATGGCATCCTCCTGCCTCCTCGCCAGATGTTGATAACGTCGGATCCGTGCTCCGGCCAGTATAGAGGGAAATGGACAGACGTCGAACGGAGGGCCGTCTAGTGCTGACCTCGCTAAAGAGTCTGATTCTTCATTCAGATATAAACCCTTATGCCCAGGCACCCATATCAAGCGGATTTCTCTTAAGTGGGAAGTAACTAGATACCAAATGTGCGAAGAAGAGCAGAATTTTTGGGGGATATCAAAGAGGAGCAAACAGCTAATGAATCAGACACAATTACGACATTTAATATCTGGGGAGGTAATTTTTTATTGCTATGTATATTGCCATAAACTCAGCATAGAATATTGGGGTGAAGTCCGGTAGGCGAATAGAAAACGATCAGTTGAGTTGTGGACTGAAAATCCCCACAACCGCTCTCTCCTCAAGTTGAGACTCATCAGTCGCTACAACACGTATGTATCCAAGCTAGACAGATAGTCGTTCAACAAACCGGTTAGTAGACGTGTAGGTAGCCTTTTCGCATTGTTAGGGAAAATGTTATTGAAGGTTAGGGGAACAGGGAGAGCTTCCCAACACATATGCATAACGGACGGAATGTTAATATTAAGAGGTGAAAGTAAAGACTGCGCATACACACATTAAGGGCGGTATTGGTGGGGCCACCACGAGCTAAAAAATAAAGCCGGTCGAGCCACCATCAGCGACAAATCTCTGCTGAGGGGCGATTCGAAAATCCTAAGCACCGTCAGAGCAGTTAAAAGCTTAAACCTAGATTCTAGTGCAGGCAGCCGGGACTCTAATTACAGGATGTTATTAGCTGTGTATTTCGGAAGGCCGAGACACAATCTCAGGGCACGTCGCTGTAACAGTATAAGCGGATTGAGTTTGTAAATTGGAGATCCTGAAAAGAGAGCACAGCCAAATTCTAAGATAGGGCGCACGTACCCGCGATAAATGAATATTAAGGTGTCTCTTCTCATCCCAAAATTCCGGTTGCTAATTCTTCGCAACAGGCCAAGTGCCCGTTCCCCCTTCGTCGAAATGTGCTTTATATGATGCCGCCAATCAAGCTTACTCTCATAAATAATACCCAAGTATTTTAGAGTTGTCACTTGCGGAATAAAATCCTCCCGATATCTAAGGTAGAGGGTAAGAGGCACTGATACGGGGAATACCAGGAATGCGCACTTGGCAACGTTCATCGACAAATTCAGATTTGACAGCCACCTTTCGAGAGAATCCAAATAATTTTGTGACGCCTGATAAAGCTCATGTATGTCGCGTGCTGCTGCGAAAAAGGCTATATCGTCCGCATAAACGTAACTGCAGACTTCATTGCTGGTAGGAATGGATCTCATCAGTATGTTAAACAAAACCGGAGAAAGCACTGACCCTTGTGGAACGCCCCTTGTCTGTTGTAGTGTGGAAGTCTTAAAATCATTTTTCGAGCAAAAGAACTTGCGGCCAGATATAAACTGCTGAATCCATGAAATAATGTAACTGGGTATCCCGCATTCTTTAAGTTTAGCTATAAGGACGCTGTAATCTACACTGTCGTATGCTTTCGCAATGTCCTGTGTGACAAGCGTGCAGATTAGTTTGTTTCTACGGGCAAACTGGATACGACTCTCCAAGTCCACATGGGCGGACCAAATGGAGCAGACTGCACGGAAGCCAATCTGATGTGCACTCAGTAAATTTTCCCTAGATAGGAATCGAAGTAAACGGCCGTATACAATTCTTTCGATCAATTTGACTAAGTTACTGGTCAAAGCAATTGGGCGAATATTGTCCGGGAGTATGCCAAGACTGGGATTTTTTAGTAGGGGTACAATTTTTGCAGTTTTCCAATCTTCGGGCACCCATGCTTTCTCCAATGACGTGTTGATAATGTTTAAGAGATCGTGAGGAGATTCGTCAAAGAGAAGATTTATCGCTGTAGTCGAGATGCCATCGAGTCCCGGGGAAGCTGGCGGGAGGCGCATAACTATATCCGCCATTTCCTCCATCGTGACAGGGTAAAGACAAAAAACTGGGGTATTTTCAAATATCATGGGTCGGAGAGTAGCCGTAAACCTTGTTTGCAAGGCCCGGTCGACTTTTTCGAGCGACTCTGAGCTTTCTTCCGGCGTTTCCACAATGGATACACCGTTGCTTCTGTTGTCAGTGCTCTTGCGGTTACGCAAAAAAGCAAAAAGAATACGCCGGTTTTTCGTTTTGGAAAGCGCGGAGAACCGTTACGAATAATAGCCTTGCTTAGCCGTTGAGATGGTTCGGCGAAAGATTGTGGAATAATACTTCAAATTGGTCTAATTATTGGGGCACTGATTATGGATAAATTTATTCCACGCTGCTTTCCTGCGCCGATAATCTCTCGTGCAATCATTATTCCACCACGGGCTTATACCGCCTCTCTTGGTTGACGAAACCAAAAACTCTGAATTTTTCAGTGTACTTTTCATTAATGCTGTGACGTTTAGGGCCCTAAGCTTCATATAATCACTGGGCAGAGACGCAAGGGACGAACTCAACTTCTTTTTAATGAATTCATAGTTAACCAAGGTCCGCACTACACGGTCAGGTGTGCTTGGGGAGACCGCAATATCAAAAATTATCGGAACGTGGTCGTTCCTTGTAGGACCATCTACTGTACACCAACTAGAAACCAACCGTACCCTTTACGAATGTTAAGTCTAAGACTGAGCGCGTTTGATTCCGAACAAAATCGCACTACCCGAGTTAAGACAGACTAAATTATTTTCCTCTGTCCAGTCTAATAAACGCCAACCAGAAGTGTCGGTCTTGAAGCCCCACCTCACATGGTGTGAATTAAAATCTCCGGCAACTATGACGTTTTGATTACAGGAGGAAAGGGCGAGATCCAGCGGTTCTGTGGTGGACACTCCATTGGGGAAATAGGCATTCAGAACAGAGAAGGAAAAGCAACCTGGCAGACATATATCTACCACCATGAGTTCACTAACCGGTGACAAAAACTGGAAGGACAGCTTGGCTTTGGGGCACATCTTTGTAGCTATTAGAATAAGTAGACGCCCTCCTCGCGTGTCCCTATCTAAGCGAAACACGCGAAAATTTGGTAAAGTAAATGGTTTGCCTCTAGACAGCCAGGATTCCTGAAGGAGAATAATATCTGGGCAGGGATTAATTATAAGACATTTAAGATCTGTCAGTGCCGCAGCTATCGAACGCAGTTCCACTGGAGTTCCACTGGAGTCTCCACTGGCAGTTCCACTGGAGTACTCGGATCGACATTATGGAGAGTTAATGGCAGCCATGGCTGCCTCCAGATGCTTTCTTTCAGTTTAATGTTCCCTTGGACCTTTTTAGGTTTCTTGGATCGCGACTCTGGGGAAGAAAATCGTTGTTGCGAAGTGGATGGAGTAGCTCGCTTAACGTCAGGACGCCTTGGTGACTCAGTGGAAATGTCATGTTCCATTTCGGTCTCATTGAGTGGGCAGAGATCTGAAGAGGAAGGCTGACCTTGGGAAGTCACAGAAATAGAAGGTGCCGAAACCTGGACAGTTGCAATCGGAGTAGAGTTTGGGCCTACTGTCTCCTTCGAAGTCACATTCTGGAGACGCTCACGTAGGAAGGATTTCTTGCCAGATCGACAGCTCGCACAAATGAATCCTGGGGCTCTTGATCCCTGGGAGGCGAAGATGACGATTGCAAGCAACCCTGCTGCCGGAAGGGAGCCACGGGCAGATAGAGTGCCTGCGCAATTTGATGTGTTAGCGCTGCCAAAAGATTGGACACCTGCTCGGTTACAGACGCAACCATATTCCGTGAAACCTCTGGTAGCACTTCTTTGAGAGCAAGCGCTATCGCTTTTGCAAGGGAAGCCTCGTTGGGTGGTGCCTGGCGGGCAGCAGCACCTGCATATCCATGCGTTCTCTCTTTAACTATCGCTACCGCCTCCTTGCGAGAGCAACGGTGCTTTTCAAGAACTTCAAGGATACTGATTTCAGAAGAGCGGGCCGGGCAGTTGGAATAATCAGCGGTGTGAGACGCTCCACAAAGGCAACAGGAGAAGTCGTCTGCGGTACATTGGCTAGCCAAATGCTCGCCCCCGCAATTGCAGCAGCGCGATGCTGACTTGCATGACCCTGCGCGGTGTCCGAAGCGCCAGCAGTTCCGGCATTGACGAGGTCGGGGGGACAACGGTTCTACCCTGTAGATGGGAGGCCAGACTTTGATTTCCGATGGGCACGATGTACCCGCGAAGGTTGCGATCACCGATTCTGTTGGAATAGTGGTACTCTCCACTACACGGGAGCAACAGGTACACCGAGATTACCCCGGCATCCCGAAACTGCTCAAGGAGCTCGCTGGGCGAAATCTCCGTGTCTACACCTCGGACTATTCATTTGTGCAGGCTAGGTGGGAGGGGACAAAAGGACTCACCGGGAACGATGCGAAGGTCGAGAACTTCAGAAGATCGATTAAGCAGGCCTTAGCCGAAGATTTGCAGACGATTCCACCCTTCCCGTATGGTCTCACCTCCTTCACGTTCATGAAGTGCTCACTCGCCCCTTGCAGGTCCCTCTGAATAGTTTTGAAATTTTTAAGCAGGATCGCTCCGCCATTCGTAGGGACCATAGCCACAGGAACGGCCGTCACACCATTCCTCAGGAAGGCGTCCAGGGGTAAGTCCTGCGCCGAGAGACTAGCCGACCAAGGAGAAGACCCCTGGCCGGGAGAAATAATAGACATGGCAAAACCCTATGCGTTCACACAGATGAACGTAAACGTAAACCCAATAAATCAAATACCCGATACTTGGCCAAACGCAACTCCGATCAAGCAGCGACTGTAGCTGACGTGTCGTCGGCTTGACATCATTATAAAAGCCATCTGGAGTGGTAAATGCCGTTTTCTCTATGTCCGCTTCGGCCATCAAGATTTGCCAATACCCGGAACGAAGGTCCAGGCTGGAGAAATATTCTGCGCCTTGCAAGCAATCCAAAGCATCGTCTATTCGTGGCATAAGATATACATATTTACGTGTTATCCTATTTATAGCCCATTATTCTCACCTACGGGGCAGAAACCTGGAGGCTCACTAAGAGGGTTCAACTTAAATTGAGAACGACTCAGCGGGCAATGGAGCGGAAAATTATAGGTGTAACATTAAGGGACAAGCAGAGAGCGGAGTGGGTCAGGGAGCAAACTGGTGTTAAAGACATATTAGTAGAAATTAAGAAGAAGAAATGGACGTGGGCAGGGCATGTAATGCGAAGGCAAGATAACCGCAAGATAACAGAGTGGATCCCTAGAGAAGGCAAGCGTTGCAGGGGGCGGCAGAAAGTTAGATGGGCAGATGAGATCAAGAAGTTTGCGGGGATTAATTAGTCACATTTGGCACAGGACCGAGGTAACTGGAGAATAATGGGAGAGGCCTTTGCCCTGCAGTGGGCGTAGATAGGCTGGTGATAATGATGATGATGAATCAACAAAGAACCTCATGGAACCATCCTTTTTCCGAACCAGAACAATGGGCGAAGACCATGAACTCGTCGACGGTCGAATAACTTTTTTCTTGAGCATATCAGCCACATTTTCCTCTATTACTTTCCGCTCGGATGAGGAGACACGATACGGTCGGGGGCGAATAACGGTGAGCCCTTCCGTTTCGATTCAATGCTCTGCCGCTGTGGTCTGTGTGAGGCCGGGCGCATGCACGTCAAACAAGGTGTAGTGCTTTGCGAGAACGTCGAGTAATAGCTTCGTTTGATGAGGCGTAAGCTCGGTACTGACGGTGGTAGCAAGAGCTGACAGATTTGGAGGCGAAGCAAACAAGGACTCTTTTGAGGCCTGGGTGCCACCAGAAACGACAGAATCAGGGTTGCTGTCGACCACTGAAGCAATAGTGGTTCCTCGGTGCAGTAGAATGGGCTCATTAGTAATATTGACTGCGGCGAGTGCTGCTGATCCATTTGCCAATTGAATTAGACAAGTTGCAATGGCGATCCCATGCGGAAGAAATCGCGCAGCCGGAACGGCCACCACATCGCCTTCTGTAATTTCTTCTGAAACGACGGAGATAATTTCTTCGCTACCAGCTGCCAAGACACGGTCAGCATTCAACTTGAGGAAGGGCTGTGGTGATTCCTGACAACTTAAATGTTCCGTGTCGGCAATTCTGATGGCTGGGTGACGGCAGGAAATAACGGCTGAAGCAGAGGATAGGAAGTCCCATCCAAGGATTAGTTCATGAGCACCCGGTGAAAGCACTGCACATTGAATGTGATGCCGGATTCCTCCAATCAAAACACGCACAGTACAATAGGCAGCTGGCTTGATGTCGTGCTCATTGGCGCCACGTAAACAAGGACCAACATACGGAGTCTTGACTTTCCCCAGACGCGAACACAGGTCAGCATGAATGACAGAAATACTTGCTCCGGTATCTACCAGCGTTTCACTTGAACCCCTTCGACAGAAACAGACAACATGTTAGACGGAAATTCAGGAGGAATTGTGGTCGATCCAAACAATGCACTTTTCCCTCCAAAAACTGCAGTGTCTAGTTCTCCAATTGCTGGGTGGGAGCATGCACAACGGGCCGTAGTGGTGACAGACAGCGACGGTAGGGTGAGGGAGAGCGACGTCGGGCGAGACGGGTACCGCGGGGAAGGTCTGGGACGTCAGGAGGGGACGACGAGCGGCCAGGAGGGGGTGACCGCATACGCTGACGAATGGGGTAGCTGAAGCGGTTATCCCGTTCGTAGGGAGCGTAGCCGCGTCGCTCGTCCAGTTGGCATCGTCGGCAAAAGCGGGAAATATGCCCTAGAATGCCACAGTAGTAGCACACAGGCCGTTCGCTAGTAGGGCGCGGTGGTCGCCATGTTGAACGGAAAGACGGTGCGGCCGGGGATGTCGAAAGAGCGGTCAAGTGGCCACGCGGTGGCGGTGAAGCAATTGGCTCCACGGGCACAGGTAAGCGTGATGCGGCCTCGGAGTAAGACGGTGCGTGAAGAGGGGCGGAATGACATGGCTGGGGAACGGATGTCATAGACACAAGCTCGTCTCTGACCATATCATGTCAGGGAGCCCAGGTGCGCGGCCGTAGTTGTTCTGAAGGTAGGGCGTGTGGCGCTGTTGCAGCACTTCACGCATGATGTCACGAATCAACACACGGAGTTCGGCATAGCCAGAAGGGCAGGTGGGGAAGGTGTCTTGTAGAATGCGGATAGACTGCAGATGGTCGAGCCGCTGACATATCGTTCGCACATCAGCAATGCTATTGGGATTGTGTATAGAAATTGCATTAAAGGCAAAGGAAGCAATTCCCTTTATGCTGTGCCGCACCTTCTCTGTTTCAGGCATATCCTTCTCGGCCCGGCGGCAGAGCGCGATGACATCTTCAATATATGATGCGTAGGTCTCCTCTGGGAGTTGCACTCGGGCATCGAGTTTCTTTTTGGCTGCAAGCGAGCTAGCAGAGGACGTTCCGAAGATCTTGCGGAAGTCTTCCTTGAAGCTCGCCCAATCATCGATTGAACTTCCTTGGTTGAAGAACCACGTCTCCGCCACTTGTTTCAGGGAGAAGGAAACATTCCGCAGTTTGAACGCGTCGTCCCATCCGTTGAACGCGCTCACTCGCTCGTACTGGTCGAGCCATTCCTCCGCGTCTTCGCCCCGGAGGCCAGCGAAAAAGGGAGTCTCGCGTTGGCGGCTGGTGATCGTAATGGTTGGCTGGACCGGAACCGCAGCGTTGCTGCCCGAATGGCTGCTCTAGCGCTGCATGGGGTTCTTTGGGAGCAGTAAGCGCCGACCTAATCGAAGCTCCAGTGGTGTCACCGGGAGAGGTAGACGGCAGGATCGAATGCACCCTCCACCACTTGAGAGACGGCGTTTCACATGAAGGCCTTTATTCGGTCGCCGAGCCCAAACGTTCGTTCGCAGTCGAAGCGAGGGGATGATGATGATCATTTACAGATGATAATGGCGATGGGTGCACAGACATGACTAAACTGGAAACACACCCCTTAGTGTCGATAATGCAAGCGATGATGGTTATGCTGCGTGTGGGCATAATGTCTGGCAATAACGTCTGTATGCTCACAATATATATATATATATATATATATATATATATATATATATATATATATATATATATATATATATATATATATATATATATATTTATATATATATATATATATATATATATATATATAGTTATATATATATATATATATATATATATATATAGCAGAACAGAAAGATTCGGGACGAGGGACTCGGTAAAGATACATATCAAGGTTGCGGTCGTCATTGCCAGTGCTATTCGGCTTTTTTCGAAATATTTAATAGGGCCGAATGACGTGTGCTTGTCACGTTTCTTTGATACATTGATAAATAAGCCAAAATATAAGTCGAGAAAAAATCCGACGTTTTTGCGGGAGCGGGAAAAACGGCGGGAGCGTTTTCCGGGAGCGTTTTCCCGCTCCCGGAAAAAACGGCGGATTTTTTCTCGACTTATATTTTCGCTTATTTATCAATGTATCAAAGAAACGTGACAAGCACACGTCATTCGGCCCTATTAAATATGTCGAAAAAATCCGAATAGCACTGGCAATGACGACTGCAACCTTGATATGTATATATATATATATATATATAGTATAAGTAAAGAGTCGGATACACAGCAAGAACAATAACAAACAATGTTTACTTACGTAGCGGCAATGGGACTTGCCTTCATCAGAGTAAAGTTACATGATTATGGTGTCGCAAACATTGAACACATTTCTTATATAGGTTTGCATAAAACTGTAAGAAGGAATGGAAAATGTTTCGCAAATGGAGAGTGTGCATACAGTCAGGCTACGCCTACGTTACAACATCAACCAACAAACAAACAAACAAAAAAAAAAAAAAAGGGGGGGGGGAGCAAGAGAGAGAAAAAGGGGTCGTGTTAACAATGCAGCGTTCAAGGTTGCACCATGACGGGTCAACGTATGCCGCGCGGGTTGCAAGTTCAGACAATGGGGGAAAATGGTCAACCGCGGTTTGTAAAGAAAGGGAAGAGTATACAGCAAGGTATTCAGTGGCTGG
Organism: Haemaphysalis longicornis; assembly: GCF_048455015.1. Lineage (NCBI taxonomy): Eukaryota > Metazoa > Arthropoda > Arachnida > Ixodida > Ixodidae > Haemaphysalis > Haemaphysalis longicornis. The sequence continues at coordinate 66,299,468 of NW_027526233.1, read as the reverse complement.
GGAGACTGGTTCTAGGGAAAGCGAAGATGGGTGTGCCCCCCGCGGATGAAGAGAATAGATAGGGTGCACAAAAGAGCATTTCACAGAAGCTAGCAATCGAACAGGAAATAGGTACAGGAACAGGAAACAGGAACAGGAAATACCCTACCTATTTCCTGTTCGATTGCTAGCTTCTGTGAAATGCTCTTTTGTGCACCCTATCTATTCTCTTCATCCGCGGGGGGCACACCCATCTTCGCTTTCCCTAGAACCAGTCTCCCCAGCCACTGAATACCTTGCTGTATACTCTTCCCTTTCTTTACAAACCGCGGTTGACCATTTTCCCCCATTGTCTGAACTTGCAACCCGCGCGGCATACGTTGACCCGTCATGGTGCAACCTTGAACGCTGCATTGTTAACACGACCCCTTTTTCTCTCTCTTGCTCCCCCCCCCCCCCCCCTTTTTTTTTTTTTTTTTTTTTTGTTTGTTTGTTTGTTGGTTGATGTTGTAACGTAGGCGTAGCCTGACTGTATGCACACTCTCCATTTGCGAAACATTTTCCATTCCTTCTTACAGTTTTATGCAAACCTATATAAGAAATGTGTTCAATGTTTGCGACACCATAATCATGTAACTTTACTCTGATGAAGGCAAGTCCCATTGCCGCTACGTAAGTAAACATTGTTTGTTATTGTTCTTGCTGTGTATCCGACTCTTTACTTATACTATTTCTGCGCGCTTTGTGAGTTTATCTTTCTCTAGATTTATATATATATATATATATATATATATATATATATATTTATATGTTTATAGACGCAGCAAAAATTTGGGCGACGTTCTCACTAAATCCAGCATCAGCCGACCACAGACTACTGGTTGCATGCCCTGTAACAAACCACGGTGTAAGGTATGCCCACAAATGACCACCACACAGCGCGCCACCAGCACAGCTTCAGACTATTATGTTAATGTAAAAGGGAACTTTAACTGTGATTCCGCCAATGTCGTATACCTGCTGGAATGCACCCTCTGCGGCAAACAATACATCGGCCAGACTGAAACACCCTTTCGTTTGAGGTTTAACAATCACCGCTCTCATGCAAAAACCTGCCCTTCTTTGCCTCTATCAAAGCATGTTAACACTCCTGGTCATTCTTTTGAACAACTGAAGGCCACAATTCTTGAATCTAGTTTTAAAACGCATCACGATCGCGAGGTTCGTGAGTCCTACCTTATCTATAAGTTTAAATCAGCGTCGTTTGGCATAAATGAAAGTTATGGGAAATTAACGTGTCTTTCCTGCGATTAAAATTTCGGCTGCATTTCTCAGCCTGGAGTTATGCCGTTCATTTCTTTCCCTCAATAATATGCTCCCATTAGTTGGCGAGCTCCCGCAATTGGGTATAGTTTCATGCTAGCACGACGTTTTTTAGCACAATGGCTTCACTGAACCTAATTTGATGAACAAGTCTGGACATTGTGTCCTGGGTAGAAGGCTGCAGTACCATTTTTAGCTTTGTTATTCTCACCTTGTAATTATTTTTTGTGAACGCGAGCGTGTGTGATTGCTTTCGTGTCCTCTTTCTTTTTTGTATTGTTGTTTTCTAATATTCGTTGCTGACCGCCTCGGCATTCCCTGAACTGGCACAATGCGCCGCCCAGATGAATACCACCTGCTGCCGCGTCATACGCGTGCACCTGCCTGTTCTCTTTCTTTTCATGACTTGTTTCACCTTGACCTTTTTTCTTTTTTCTTTTTTTCATACCAATGTACACTCATTTCGAGTCGAAACTACCTGTCCCACTGCTTTTTGGGGTGACCTTTGCCTCCCCCCAACGGAAGCCACGTGTCTCATGTTTCAATGACCCTACCCGGATTCTTAGAACGGGTGTGTAAGGGCAGATCTTCATCCTTTGTGTGCATTTGCGTATCTTCTTTTCCTTGTTCCGCCTGACTAATCTTTTTGCCCATGTCAAACACGTGCATGGGCATATCCTATTTTGACCCCTCTTTCACCCCCGTTGCCACGAGGGAGGGGAAAATTACCTTGTTAATTTGTTTTCCCCGCTCTTTGTATACCAATGTACACTCATTCCTGTCGAAACTGCCTGCCCTACTGCTCTTGGGCGCGACCCTTGCCTCCCACCAACAGAAGCCACGTGTTTCTTGTTTCAAAGACTTTACCCGGATTCCTAGAACGGGTGTATATCTTCTTCGGAACGTCTCTGTTCCGCGTGACTAATCTTTTCGCCCATGTCAAACACCTGCATGGGCATATCTTGTTTTGACCCCTCTTTGACCCCCGTTGCCACGGGGGAGGAAAATTACCTTGTTATTTATTTATTTTTTCTCTCTGTGTTTGGTTCTTCTCTCACTTTTTTTCCCATGTTCATACCGCGTGACTGTGTGTACATATTATCATTTTTATAATTTATTTTCCCGCTCTCTCGCCATTCTTTTGCTACCCACCAACCGTGATCCATTTGTACAAACTCTCCCTCCTTTCACCTTGCCCTCGCCCTTGCTACATTTTTTGTATATATATAGCTCTGAAACGAACTTATTTTGTACTCTGAAGAAAGGGAGTCCTCTCCCTGAAACGTCAGTAAACTTTTATTTTTATTTTCAATGTCCTTCTCGTGTGTCTCTGTCTCTACTAACCTTATTTTTTCGCGCTCTGTGTGAGTTTTTGATTCCAGACTATATATATATATATATATATATATATATATATATATATATATATATATATATATATATATATATATATATATATATATGTGTGTGTGTGTATATTGTTGTCGAACCGCAACTGAACCGAAAACGGGAACTTAACCGCTATTTTTGTCAGAACTGAACCCAAACCCAAACCGTTATTTTTTGGGCACGCTGAACACCAACCGCAACTGAACCAAAAAAAAGACAGAACGGTTACCGGTTCATGCCGAAACGGTTCGAGCCTCAGTTGTTGATATTGCAGAGTCACTGCAACCTAAGCCTTTTTTTCTTTCACGTACCATCAACTTCGTACCCGCTCGCGCACATTAACCTCCAGGCAACTGAACATTATCATGCTCTATTTAACAACAGGGGAAATAAACAAGTACCAATGTTGCAATGGTCTGTTGCTGCTGCCAGCGAGAGCGTAGTGCAAGCTGACGAAATAAAATGTCATGCTCGGCAGCTTGCAGGAGATATAAAACGACTTTGCAATTCCCTAGCTGCGACTTTATTCGAGCAGTTAGGCTGCAGGAGTGCTCCACTGCGCAACAGCGAAAGGCCATACACAATGTGTGCAAACGTTTTGCATTTCATAATTTGTTTGAAAGGTCTGACACCTGCAAATTGTTAATACTTGACAAGTCTGACCAAAGGAGCTCCTCTGTGGCTTAGCCGTTTGCTGCTGACCACAAGTGGCCTCGATCTTCCTGTCACGCGACCGTTTTTACGCAGTAGGTGGAAATCGAGAACGTCCGTGTATCGAAATTTTGATCCACGTTTAATATCACCGGCTGGTTTACATAAGTCTGCCGGCCTGCCACATAAGCTGCGCCTTGGAGCAGAGATACAGCACGGGGCATCAAATGCGCCAGCTTTTTAAAAAATGTGTTTACGCGGACAACAACAAATTACAAAAGGAGAATCACGTTGTTTTAAAACATTACGCGAAAAGTAAGTAAAACCGAAAAAGTAAAAAAAGCACCAAAACATGGATATTGTTCTATACTTTTCTTTGCCCTGCCTTTCACAACCAAACCTGTCATAAATAAAAAGGAAGTGAGTTCCGTGGTCAGTTTTTGAGGGAAGTAAAGTGGACAAGTTCCTTTTTTACAGATACAAATAACAAAAGACATGTCAGGGAAAACTGTTAAGGCGCACTTGGCAAGAAACTGCAGCTCCCTTTCTCGTCTTAGAAGGAGAAACAGTAGTAAAGAAGACGGCATGTGAAGAAAGGCAGGCCGGTAACTCACACTGCGCCTAGTGATCATCTTTTCTGCTTGTTCTGCTGCAGTTTTGTCTCTTTCAGATCTGCATTTTTTGAAGGCGCACTTGTACTGACTGCCCAACTCGCTACATTACTTCTACTGCTACTCGTTCCGGGGGGGGGGGGGGGGGGGGGGGGCGAGTAGTGCTGTGGACAAATTAAAGAGCGTCTACCCAAAAAAGTCGCGCCACATGCTCTGCGCGTGTAATTTCCCTTTCATTTTGTAGCAGCATAATCTGTTATAAGAATCTGCAATGTAGCACACAGAACGATGGCCAGGGGTCAGGCGATACGATGACATAATGATTGTAATGCGCACATCCGGTGTAGCTTTTGCAAAATGAATTGCAGTGGTCAGAGCAATAATGCAGTGAGTGAGCGTTAATTAAAGCTTCCTTTAAGAAACGTGTGGCTAAGGTGACAGCTAACATTCGATAAGGGGACAGCTAACAAAATTTTCAGGGTGATCGAATAATCTGATTCGTTGGTAGTATTTATATGCCAGTTGTAGGATTTTTCGGTGTTTTTAAAAATAAAAAAAATGTGCGCCATTGGTATTAGGCGGTGGTATTTGAACGCGCCAGTACGCAGGCCTAAATTTACGACTTCAATGTTCAGGTGATGGGCGATTCCATAGCGACGATTGCGATTTTAACAAAAAAGAAAAGGGCAGAAATTATATCCCACAACCATTTCTCTTGGCGGTGGCGTTATGAACAGTCGCTAGGACAACATAAAGTCTGGGTGAGAAAGTAGGGGGCAAATCGTCGCCACTTCATATGTTTTTCTAATATCTCGTAATTGTTTAAAGTTTACCTTGCAATTGCGGCACTCCCCTTGGAGAACAGCAGCATTTTGAATTTTGGTTTGTATTTTGATTTGACTGTCATTTTAAACTACTATATGTTTTTTTCTAATTTCTGTAATAGTTCAAATCATCGAACTGCTTCGCGAACTGGTTCAAGCTCCCGAACCGGATCGCGAACCGCTTCCGGTTTGCGAACTGGTTCAGTGCGTGATTTTGTCTAACCGCAACGAACTGATTTCGCCAGAAGCAGAACCATAACCGAACCGGCATTTTTTTCGGTTCGACACACTGATATATATTTATATATATATATATATATATATATATATATCCTCTCCTTGCAAGGCAATCTGCTATCTAATTTCGGACAACTTACAAATAATTTCGTCTTATAGTGCATATAAAATAGTTGGAAATGTAGAATACTGCGAAGAACGCGTGCGCCGGAAACGGTTCGTGAAGGCTAACGCTATCGGAACCGAAACTGAAAAAATGTTGCCGGTACCAACGTCCGGAGGTTACGTAGGTTATGGAATTCAACTGGCAGCGCCAGTACGGGCGGCCGCTAACAGCATCCTTTAAATGCGCGTGCTAGCGTCGTGTTTTGCATTGTTATTTCCAAAGCAAAGTTTCTCTAACGTTTTCTCATGCTAATGAAGCTAGGCGCATATGCGACATTGCGTGGTTATCACTCGATATCAAGCAGAGTCCGTGAAAGTTACATTAGCATTAGAATAACTGCCGGAGCAGCAATACTTGTCATCGCTGGTTTAGAGCGTGCCGAGAGTTACAAATGCGCTTTCTCGTATATGATGTCGTAAAACAGCTTCGGTTAGCCCACGCCTCGTCTATCATGTCACTCGTTTTGGAACAAACCGCGCACCCGCGGAGATTACCCTCATAACTTTTACTATGTCATCGCGGGTGAACAGCATTGTAAATATCGACCCCGAGCATGTTTAAAGTCGTGCACATCCAGATTCGAATTGTAAAGCTAGTCTAAAATGTTTTTACATTATCTAGCTGCATGAAGGACGAAAACAGAATAAAAGTTCCGTGCGTACCACAGTTTTTGATTGATTGTAGGTTCATCCGCCGCCGCAACGCAGGTTATGCGGCGCGCCGTAGTGGAGGGCTTCGGAATATTTTGACCACATAAGGATCTTTTACCTGAGCAGAAATATTGTACACTTACCAAGGGTTTCATCTTTGACGAGAGACATGCATTTGATAACATTTACTTTTAATTAAACAAAATCTAGCACTCCGCAAAAAGTAAATACTTTATTGCGGAATCGAAGATAATGCAGTTTGTCGTCTAGAAGAGGAGACGTGTTGTTAGCTTTCGCACTTGAAGACGACGGCCGATCCTTGAGCGGTATATATGTTACTAAGAGCAAGCCTGATTTTGTCTTATAAATGTTTATAGGCACGTGTAGCATAACTCCGGGCGTTGATTGCAGTGTTTAACGTGCAGACGCACCGCAGGCGATTAGGCGCGCCGTAGTGGAAGGCTCCGGATTAATCTTGACAACCTGGGGATCTTTAAAGGAACACTGCAGTGAATTTTAGATGCAAAGCATCTCTTAGTCGACCCTCCGTCGTCCGGCGACCCCACCTCTCCTTCAGGTCCTCCTCTCCACGCCAGCTGTCATAACGCCGCTCTCCTCCTCACCGCTCGGCTGGTCTCGTGCCGGCTCAGGAAGACACCGGCAACACTGTCGCTCCAGGACCTCTAACCAGCTGTGATAACCCCGCTCTTCTCCTCGCCGCTCCTCCTCGCCGCTCGGCTCGTCTCGTGCCTCCAAGAGAAGGCTGCACACAGGAGAGCTCACGACGCAGAACGCAATAAACGGCAGCGTCGAGCAGCGGATTCCTCGCTTCGAGAATGAAAAGCCGCTTTGAAACGCCAGCGGAGAGTGACAACGTGGAGAGTGGCAACGTGACAACGCTTCGAAACGCCAGCGTCGAACAGCGGATTCCTCGCTTCGAGAGCGAGAAACCACAAAACGTTCCCCACTGCTCGATAAATAAAGGAGACATTTAATACGCCACTACACGTGTCTTTACTGTAACAACCATATAACACGCTACTACTCCACGGCTTTGCATACCCTCAGGGTTCCCACGTGGGAGGATGGTGTAATTTCTTTCAAGCTAACGTTTTTGCTTGCACTGCGTAGATGGCTCAAACTAACACACTTTTCGTCGTTTATCCGGTTGAAAATTCGATAATTATTTTATAAAGCGCGAAAGAAGAAAAACTACAAGGTGTGATCTGCGGCGGCCACACCAACTAAATGCTGTGACGACAGGAGGAGATGCACCGCGATTGGACGATGTCTAAGATAAGCATTCAAACAAGTTTCGGTTTCGGTTCTGTAAACCAACATGCTTGATATCCGACGGCATTGTTGGATGAACATTCTCAATATCTCAGTAATCGTCGTCCCACGCTTCTACCGTGTTGTCGGCTGTAAAATGCCTAAGATAAGCCGCCCAGGTCAGCTTGGAATCGTAGCAATCACTAGCCAAGAACTACGCAGTGGATGAACGCCCTCCACGTGCCCGCAGACGCTCAAAAGCCATGCGCTTTTCCGGCATATTCGGCTTGCCTCACTCATGCATGTATCATAAAAAGCGTGCGCGCACCTGGCCAAGGGTCTGCTCATTGTGGCCTGTGCCCACTGAACGCAAGTACTCGGTGCTTGTGGCAACAGCACGCCAACGAGAACTCGCTAGCGCGTCACTGTCAGTCTGTGCGCGTTCTGTGAACTAGTTCGTGGAGCAGTGAATGTTACGGCCTAAAAATGGTGAACTCAGTCTAGAAAACATCGGCCAAAAACCAAAAAGTCAACTTACAAAAAAAAAAGAATAATTTACCCTCGGTCATTCGAACTTGTAACATGCAAATATATATTCCTAGCGCTCCAAACCACTCGGTCACGGGCCAACACTACGAGCACTGGCAATATGGGGTATATAATGCATAACGAGTTCACACGTCTATTCAGCTTTAGCATTTCAAGCAGCTCAGGTGACTATTTGTTGTATAGCGCCGTGCAGTTCACTTTATTTCCTCTGTACTTATTTGTCTTCGCTGACTCTTCTCCCGCCTTCAAGTGTCCTTAGATTTTCTACTCGCAAATCAGTTAGCGAAGCGTCGCATGTGCGCTTGTGCAACGCTTCTGTGTCCAGGTGCCGATGCCTGGGGCGGACGGATAGAGAATTTTTTGTTTGCGCTCATCTGGAACCTGCTTGTGTAACAAAAACCACCCTACTTGTTACAGTACAACACAGAACACTTACTCCGTTATCGACCTGGCAATAGGCCCCCCACTCTCCTGTAGTAAAGTTGAGTGTAGGTTTTAATCTCTATGGCAGCGACCACTTTCCTGTCATGGTTAACGCTCTAAGCAGCCCCACAATCCCAACACGTGCACAGAGATTTCGTGAGAAGGGTGGGGATGAGAAAAAATTCAACGAAATATCCCCACTGTTTATGCACAAATATTGACCACGATGCAAATATGATTACCCCACACATCAGTAATACCGCTCATTACTATATCCCTCAGGCTTCTGGAAGAAACAACAAATACACGAGGTTTTGGTGGGTTTTGGTGAAATGAGAAGTGCAGGGGAGCTCGAAAGGTACAGAGCAAAGACGGGGGTGTCTTTAGAAGGCATCGTAGGACTGAGAATCTCATATCTTTTAAGCGTGCAAGAGCAATGGGCAGGCGAATAGGACGCGTGGCCAAAACATAGAGCTGGAAGCATTTATCGCATCGATCAACTCATACACTGCTAAAAGGATTTAAAAGAAAAATGCTATACAAGGGCGTTGCACAAACACCTTCCCACCTGTTTGTACGACTGGAGACACGCTTGAAGATCAAGCTAATGCTCTTGGCCAACACTTTGAGGGTGTTTCCAGCTCTGCTCACTACATGGCACAGTTTTAAGACACAACAATTTAATGGAACAACCTCTGGGAAAGATAAAATAAAAAAAAAATGGGATACAACTGTCTATTCACCATGCATCAGTTCTCTGTAGCATTCTCAACATGTGGGAAAACAGCCCCAGGGGCGGACAGTATCACATGCGAACTGATAAAACATAAGAGGGTTTTAGCGGTACGTTCGTTACGTTCGTTACGTTGCTACCGGGTTTACCGGGACCCGACTGCGCATGCGCCATTTGTTCCGTACGCGGCCGGCGTCTATCCCGGCGCTCTGCTTCCGTGTTACCGTATCCGGAGCCCGCAACCGGCTTGCTCGGTTGTTGAGAACTTTAGGCTTAGCGTCCTGGCGATCGCCGCTATATGTGCAACTGCGAATGACACTCCATAACACAACGTTTCACCTCACTATCATCCCCTTTCTCGCATGTGAAACTTTATTTGAGCTACAACTGCCGTGAGCGATCGGTGACCGAGACATCTGCGTAGCCTGTTTCGATGCTTCCGAGGCAGGTATCGCCATCTCTCGGCCGCTCGCCGCACCGCGCGCCGCGGCATCCACCCGGTCAGCATATGCTTGCATCGCGGCAGATATATCTGATCGCCGCTTTTAAAATAAGCCCTGAGAACAACCCCTAGCACATTTTTTCACCACACTAACACCTACTTTCTCGCAGGTGGAACTTCGTTTTAGTGATCAGATTGATTCGGACGAACAGCGACAAGCGGTTGCTACCGTGGTCTGCTCCGGTTCGAGCCGCTGAGTGTGCCGAGCTGGCAGGCGCGACCGGCGTGTGCACGGACTGTTTCCGGTGCAGAAAACGCTTCACGATTGCCTGCTTTATCCATTTCTTGCGTACAAACCGCGGAATCTACAAATTCAGCTCAGCGATCGTCGTAGTTGACCATGGTGCAACAACAGTAGGCGGAGCGGCGCCGACGAGGCATCGCACACCCGCATTGGGCCATGTGTCTCAAATTCACGCGTACGACTAGTCGTGGTGACAGTCGTAACGATCAGTCGCATACGAATCGCGTGTACCAATTGTACATGTGTCTAGCGCTTCATTCGGGCAAGGCCAAGGCCATTCCTCCACGTGAACGGCGCGCGACCATGTCGTCAACTGCGCTCGCTCTGGTGCCGTCGCCGCCACCGCAGCCCCTGCCTCACAATGCGTCCGGCCGAGCGCGATTTATTTTAGATTTCCAATGCTTTAGGGGAAACTGCCTTGTTTATTTACGTATTTCTAGCGTGTGGATTTTTGCAACTACTCGGCTAATCAGCCGTCACACGGAACGAACGGTACGACGCTACGGAGTGCTAAAACACGTTTTCCGTCTCACTCTACGGAAAGAACCCGGTACGTACGCGCGCATGCTCAGTCGGGTCCCAGTAAACCCGGTAGCAACGTAACGAACGTAACGAACGTACTGCTATAACTCTCTATAGACATGCAGACACCCAAGCTTCAATTTTTCATATATTCAATAAAACATGCCCAACAGGACGTGTTCCCAAAACCATGGAAAGAGGACATTGTTATTCCAATCTTAAAAGATGGAAAGGCAAACTTTTTACCAAGAAGCTATAGGCCGGTTGCGTTGATGAGCTGCCTGTGTAAGCTGTTTGAAAAATTATTAACAGATGTTTAGTGTAATTTTTAGAATATCATGGAAATTTTAGAAAATGCCCAGACGTGCTCGCGGTCAGAAAGGCGCACAACTGACAGTCTCGTGGCCTTTGAGTCTTATGCAAGGGATACATTTTTACATAAGCAACACTGCATGACTGTCTTCTTCACATGGAAGAAGCTCACGACACTGCATGGCGTCATGACATCTTATATTTCTGCTCCTTTGGAATTTGCGGCAATATGCTAAATATTATACAAGACTATCTTTCGCACAGGACATATCGTGTGGGGCTTGGCAATGTTTTATCTTGAGTGTATACTGAAGAAAATGGTGTACCCCAAAGAGATGTTTTGAGCTTCTCACCCGTTATTGTCAAAATGAACCCTTTAGGAAACGTTTTGCCCTCTCAATATTTAATACTGTTTATGAGGAAGACGTTCAGGTTAGATTTAACACAAGCAATTTCGCCATCTGTGAGAGACAAATTCGGCTAGAAGTGAACAGCCTCTCGATATGGGCAATTTAGAATGGTTTTACGTTTAACAGAGACAAGAGCACGCACCTGTGTGCTGCTTTTTAAACTGCGAGGCGTGCGGCCGGACGCATGTGTGAGTCTTGATGGAAGAATCATTCCAGTGAAGAAACAGCATAAATTTTTGGGTGTGCTGCTGGATGAGAAAGTATCTTTCATACCGCACATCCAAAACATGCGAATAAAATGTACAAAACCACTGGACATTCTTAAGATTCTCTCTCGTCAATCGTATGGCACAGATAGGTCATGCCTATTGAAAATCTTCAACACCCTTCTCAGATCGAGACTTAATTATGGTAGTGTGGTGTATCATTCAGCGCTAAAGGTTGCGCTGAAACTGTTTGATCCTGTTTAACATCTATGCCTTCAATTGGCAACTGGTTCTTTCCGCACCAGCCCAACCGAAACTTTATATGTTGAATCAGATATGTAGTCACTGGAAAATCAGCATGCCTACACAGCCTTGCTAAACGAAGTAAAAACAAACTCAATCTAAAGCATCAATCTAACGTCCTAATACAAGACATATCCAGTGTTCTTCACACCATAAAAGACGTTAACTTCTAAAGCCTTACACGATAACCGTAAAAACTCTGCGCATCCAAGATACACGTTACTTTTTAAAGGCACCTACAAAACCACTTTGTCTGATGTTATAGCTACTTGGAAGTTAACGCCAGTACTATGTGACATATCTTTTACAAAAATAGACAAGAACAAAGCACCGTATGCCTTGATTCGTCAACATTTCTTAACCCTTCAACATCAACATCAATTTTCACTGTTGTTCTACACCGATGCGTTCAACGAACACTCTGCAGTATCATGTGCTGTGCATGCGGAACCTCTCCGTTTCAAAAACACTAAGCCTTAACACCATCATTTTCACAGGTGAAGCCCAAGGTATTGCGATAGCGGTAGAACACATAATACAAAATACACTAGTTTTCTCAGTCATATACATTGAATCGTTGAGTGTTCTGACACGCTCTATTGTTAGCGAAGGCCCATAAGAATGCAGTGTTCAACTCGCTAATAAAGGCTATCATGACAACATACTCTAAGAGGCTCAACCTCATACTCTGCTGGGCTCCTGGCCGTTGTGGAATCGCAGGAAATGAGGCTGCTACTAGAGAAGCAGCTGCTGCTGCCCTTCGTAGAAATGTGGACATTGTGTCAGTGCCTTGCTACGACCTGAAATCGCTCATTAAGGGAAAACTCCGGGAACTCTTGTGAAAACACTGAGACACACACATAAAACAAACTTCATGCAATTAAACCACACAGAGGCAGACACCTCAGAGAAAAACTACACAGATCTGTAGAAGTTGCTCATTGTCGTTTAAGAACAGGGCACACACTCCGCACCACATGGATATCTTCTGAACGAAACACCATGGCCAGGATGTGATAAATGTGCAGGAGTTCTTTCTGTACTCCATACCCTAGTTGAATATAGGGTACTCGAAAGAGAAAGACCGAGACACTTCACTTATCTGGTACACACAACATCTACCACTACACCCTGCGCACTTTTTCCCGGATGAAGGAATAATCAGTTACGAAAATCTTTGGACTACTTGCAGAGGTTGATTTTTGAAAGAAAATTTCTCATCGCACATGACCCAGCTTGTCCGCCTGTAATGAGGACACTGCTGAGGTTGTTGTTGTTGTTGCTCCAAAAAAAATGGCTCGTACCCACTCAGGGGGATTGGCCAGGAAATGGGCGCTAACTAAGAGAAGAGAAAAAACTAATTTGGATTAAAAGAAGTAAAGGGAATAATTACAGAAAAAGGTGAGTATGAGCGGGAGTAAAAAGATAATAAGTAAACTGCCAGAAAATAAGGTGCGGTAGCAGATAGAGCTCACCAACTACAAAATCAGCACGGATGAATAAGGAAAGGATTGGCCGAAGGACAATCGTGGAAATTATGTAAGAAAATTAAAGAAAGAAGATTCGGCAACGAAGGGGAGGCAGAGATCGGGAAGGCCAAGGATACAGGCGCAGACATGTTTTGAATGGGCATCCCCAATCCATTCCAATTCCATTCTGTGTAATAAAACTTGTCGTGATTCCATTCCTTTCAATTGCTCGGAATGACAGAAGTTAGCCCATTCCCACTTTTGGAATGGACGGGAAGTTCAATCCCACTCCTTTAATTCCTCAGCGTAAAAACTGCTTCAGGTGCTATATCGAGTTACCGATTAACGCAACATAAATAGGACGTTATCCTGCGGGTTGCAAACTGCCGAAAATGTGTCACTTGTCACCGAAGTTGGGAGGCGGTAGCAGGTTCGTTACATATCTGAACTACCAAAAGCAAAAAATTACCCTCCCTTCTGTTGCGGATCTGGTAGCGTGACCGGTGGTGGCGTACGTTGATCCGGAGTTGGGGCAAACATTGGGGCTTGTAGGGCGACGAAAGAAACTTCATGTACAGATATCTACATGGCGTTTGACTGAGTGAACAGGCTTTTGCGCTCCTGCGCGCACGAGATTAAATAACCAGGTTGGGTCCGCCCCGTTTCCCACTTTCCTCGACTGACGTCAGTATGGTCCAATCAGGGGCGCCCCGGCTGACGTCCACACACTCACAAAGAGATGGCACTTTGCACAGGTTAGTGTTCAGTTGACTCCTGATGATGCAATGGTTGAAGCGCCCGGAGGACGCCCGGACCCGGTCGATAATCCGGCGTGGAGTACTCGTTGAATAGCCGCGTCTCGGACCACAACAAAGCAGTCCCCCGCTGACAGTTGCCGCCGGAAAAGCAATGCTGCACGTCTTTGTAAATCCCTCCCGGCCTCCCGGCCTCGCAGGCTGGAAGCCCTGGAAAGCGCCTTTTTCAGCAGAAGCGTCCCTCTGCGCCCCATCATCGCATACAAAGCCGGGTCGCTACCCATCGATGAGGGTAGGGTAGAGGAACACTTGCGATAATGGGCTGACGGAAGCGTTGGGTGACTGAACCCGATAGCATTGCAGACGGGCGTCGTAATGTCAATATGCCGATCGTAACAGCATCTCCGGCCGGCGGGAAGCTCCCGACGACATTGGTTTCCTACCCGTGTAGGAGGGAGTCTTGTCACAGGTAGAGACTTCGGGACGGCACACAAACACCTCAATCAGTCCTCCCAGTCGGTAACACATTGTTTTAACACGACGAAATGGTCAGAATCATGGCACAGACACTTGCGGGAACACTCCTGGCTTTTCCTGTCGCGAAGGGCTTCATGGCTCTCTCACGTGCACTCGCAGGTTCCGAAAAACACAAAAAACACAGCTACAAAGCAAGCGGGTGCAAGCACAATTCCCTGAAAGACCACCAGTCTCTTCGGGGGCGTGAGTTCGAATCCCACCGCTGCCACCAGTGTTGCGGATCTGGTAGCGTGACCGGTGGTGGCGTACGTTGATCCGGAGTTGGGGCAAACATTGGGGCTTGTAGGGCGACGAAAGAAACTTTATGTACAGATATCCACATGGCGTTTGACTGAGTGAACAGGCTTTTGCGCTCCTGCGCGCACAAGATTAAATAACCAGGTTGGGTCCGCCCCGTTTCCCCCTTTCCTCGGCTGACGTCAGTATGGTCCAATCAGGGGCGCCCCGGCTGACGTCCACACACTCACAAAGAGATGGCACTTTGCACAGGTTAATGTTCAGTTGACTCCTGATGATGCAATGGTTGAAGTGCCCGGAGGACGTCCGGACCCGGTCGATAATCCGGCGTGGAGTACTCGTTTAATAGCCGCGTCTCGGACCTCAACAAAGCAGTCCCCCGCTGACGATTGCCGCCGGAAAAGCAATGCTGCACGTCTATGTAAATCCCTCCCGGCCTCCCTGCCTCGCAGGCGGTAAGCCGCGGAAAGCGTCTTTTCCAGCAGAAGCGTCCCTCTCCGCCGCGTCATCGCATACAAAGCCGGGTCGCTCCCTATCGATGAGGGTAGGGTAGAGGAAAACTTGCGATAATGGGCTGACGGAAGCGTTGGGTGACTGAACCCGATAGCATTGCAGACGGGCGTCGTAATGTCAATATGCCGATCGTAACACTTCCTAACGAAAGTAGACAGAAGCGCGAATGCTAAACGTCCGTCCAAATTTGACTGAAAGTGCGTCTAACCGAACGTCAAACAATCATACACCCAAACCTCAAGCGAAGAAGTAACCCATACAACGATTTTTAGCGCACTAAGTAAACGCAACTATGAACGGTGTACATAAACACCGTTACGTGGTTTATGAGATAATTGTTTATTATGGTGCTCCTTCTTCATGATTGAGGCGCGTGTTGTCTTTTTAAAAACCGTTCGTTTATGACATTTAAAATAAGCATTTTGACATACTCCAAGCCCAGTTTCAGAAAGAGCGAGAGAGAGACAAAGACCAAATTTGCGGCCCCCAGTTTCATACATGCGCCGTGTGTGTAGAGACCTTATCACATCTTTTCGGTCGACCAACCGGTCTAACAGGAACTGTAGTATTTTTTGACAGAATGCGATCGGTCCTACTAAAATATATTTTGCTTTAAAAAGGGGCAGCCTCACACTGCCTTTTTTGGCATAATAAGTAGCGGGATCCCAATACTTATTATATATGTCAACATGTTCTCCTAAAGGTACAAATTAAAAATAATTACAAACAAAAATAAATTCATACGTTATTGTGACATAGCACTGTAACTGATGAAACTTTATGCGTAAGAATTACTGCGTTCATGCGTTCACTGAGATCCTTCTGTGAATTTTAGATGTATGCTTTCTATATTACATGGGAAATGTAGTAATGATTTTGCTTTGTGCTTTTTCTCTATTACGATTCTGTTAATATGCTTAAATTTGTGAAGAGATGTGTTATTATGTACGCTTTAAATCGGGTGGCAGAGGCATCTGTCAGGCCACGTCCGCCTTCAGTCTCAGCCTCCCCTTGGGTTTGCCAATAAATAAAAATCATGTACTCACATACTCATTATAGTATTTGCAAATGGGCACGTTTTAACGGTTTGTTCTTGAGTGACGCAACGTTGATGTCTGCTTTTTCTGTTTTGTTGCACAGTATGTGGCGTGCTATTTTGCCATCTGCTTTGCGTGCCGTCATACCAGCGCAATTAGTATGCTGTGGACAACGCACAGGCATGGAGCGCGGAGCTTGCTCACATGTATACGCTTTCGAAATGCTTACTTGAATGATTTAAAGTGAATTTACAACATTGAGCACCATTGCGGTTGTACCAACTCAAGAGACGGGAGGAAAGCGGCAAGGAAAACCGTTAACAGTTTTTGCGTACACCGTAGGAAAGTTACCACCGCTTCCACGTTGACCTCCAATGGCGCTTTTTATCGCCCTGGCACTACATCACAGCAATGCGTCCTATACAGGACATTATTTATTACCCCCTCATTTAAAGTGGCAAAGCCATATCGTGACGGGGCCCCTGTCAAAAATAACGAAGTATGATCAGACAGTTTGTTTCCATGAACGCGCAACCAATATGCACGAGGACCGCATCCGAATTTCGAAATGAGACCCTCCTACCTAAATAGCGGCGATGCTCCAACTTTCAAGCCAACTACTAAGCTTCAGTAATCAGGTACGTTTGTACGCAGGCGCAAAGGCCACATGCACAGAAGAACAGCAAATAAATTGCAGAGAAATTTGGCACAACGGCTGGAGAGGGCTGCACATTGAGATTGAATCAAAGCACGGTGTCACGCTGCGCTGAGAGCTGTGAAAGCGTTCGCAAAAGAGGGCGCTATTGGAACCGCAACTGTTAGAAACGCCTTTCGGCAGCTGTGTGTTCTCCATTGTCTTCTATAGCACGAGGTCAGGGATTCGATTCCCGGTTGCGGCGTTCGCTTTTCTGATGGAAGCGAAAGGCAAAAATGCCGGTGTGTTTGAGATTTCAGCCCACGCTGAAGACTTCCAGGTGGTAAAAATTAAACCGCCGCTCTCCACTACGGCCCGGCTGAGTAGTGTCAGAGCGTTAAACTCCATAATCAATCAATGAATCAATCAATGAATCAATCAATGTATTCTCTTATTTAATAAATAAATAAAGAAATCGTATGTTACAGATGTCCACTACCAGGGCGTGGAAGTAGAAAGCTCAGCAACACACGCAAAGCTCTCTTACGCTTATGGTGGGTGCCGGGCGCAAAAAGTCCTTACCGGCAATTTTTTTTCTGCCTTGGTTTTGACTTGCTCAAGCCCCGGGGCCCCGTTGCAACACACTGACATAGGGTGGACCGGTTGGCACCGTATTACCGCGAGATGCCTGGTCGGCTTAAAAGCTACAAGGCGCGCTGGATGCAGAGGGTGGGGGGAGAACGCCAAGCAGCCTCATTGTTTCATGCGCAATTGTTTTATATTGTTAGCTCCAAGATTTCTCAGCATCAGCTTGCTGTGAGAAACAGCACGGCTTCGCATGCGCGCCATTTGTATCCCCCCCATGCTTCTCGGTGATTTTCCCCGCCAGCTGGCCTGGCCACACTGCGCCTGCCATTCAGTCGGTCGTCTGTAATCGGCGCCACGGACAGTTGAACAAAAAAAGCTATGCCTCAAAAAGCCTGCCGAAGCACGAAGAGCGGACTTAACGGAGCCAGCGGCCAGGCGCGCTTGCGCGGCACAAAGTTCATTTTAACACGCACTGCGGCAGGCTGCGCGGATTCAGTGGAGAGTTTTAGCTGACCGTTTCTGACGGTCCGCTCCGCTCCGATAGCAAGCGGGAGCGCCATTCCACATGCGTGGCGCGCAAGCCTGCTAGCGGCGATACCGGAGCGGGACCCCGATCCGATAACCGGGGCCTCTTAGCGGACCGCCGCGGCAGCTTACGTTGCCGTGCGGAATGTCAACATGGCTGCAGCGCGATGCGAGCGCGCTCCCGCGAACTCCGTTTCTTTAGTTGAAATGCGAGCGACAAAACCGCGACAGCTCGTCCGAATAGGCAAAGGTGCCACACTCCTCAACGAGCTTTAGTACGGAAGCGAAAAACGCCACCGAAGCGCGGGGCGGGGGCCGAGAAAGACAGCTTTGTCATGTCTATTCCAAAGTTTATTGGCTTCTTCAAAATAATTTAGAGTCTTTGTAATAAAGAGGAGAAATAAGGCACCAAACCCGGTAGTTTATATTACTTGAGCGACCAAATTCCAATTCGTATCTTTACTTTGCCATGACGTTTTGGTTTGCACACGCACAGGCTCGACCCGTGATGCGAATCAGTCCCCGTCGCGGGAGATACGGTTATCGCTTACCTAAAAGACTTTCTGCCGCTGACACTCCGATTGTGCTAAGCGGGCTGTCCGCAGCATAGCGGAGCGTCAAAACCGGTTAGCTAAAACTCTCTAGTTACTCTAGATGTCGAGAAGGCATTCTCGTTTTCGCTACCGTTGCTCCCTTTGAGGCATACCGACGCAGTCGTCGCCACAGAATAATTAGGTAGCCTAAGGCTCCATCGATGGCACCACCGTCGTCTGAAAATCCCCATTATCATTTCATTCCATTCCGTGAAAGAGGCACTTAATTCCGTTCCCGTTCCATTCCTCGAAGTGTTGTCCTCATTCCATTCCCATTCAATTCTGGCATCTCGAGAAAATGGAATGAATCACGAGTCTTTCCAATGCCGGAATGGTAACTCCGCCACACTGTTCCCAACCAAATGGCCCTTATTTAGTTTTAGTTACCAACCTGTCATTTAAAATTAAACCAATTCTTTTTTAACACCGTAGCGGGGGTGAATATAGGCAGTGTTCAATTCGTTAAATCGTAATATGCCTTCAGAAATTTTCTTCCGTTCTAATTTTTTTGCGTAGGGTTTCAGCTTGCGCGCAGTGATGCTAAAACACAACAATGCTTTTGGTCTAGCACTGCCGATGACAGCATGGCCCGAGTATTTCCTGTGTATTGTTTAGCTTTTGTAGCTCCTGCACTGTGTACCAACAATAGTGCGTAGTCGTAGACATTGCTGGCACAATCATATACAGAACATTACAGGACCTTTTAGACTATACAGTTTTTCTAAAAAAGTACATTTAAAATAATATGTGCATCAAACTGTGGCGCTTTAGGTATGAAAAACTCTTTTTGAGCTACCATATTGTAGAAAATTAGAAAAAACGTTCCCTTGTTTTTCCAATTTAAGCAAGTATTGCATTTTCTTATGTGAAGCAAAATACACTCATGATTACACCAATATGCACCTCAGCTAAGGCATTTGTTAAAAGCGTCATTTATTGTATGGTGGTGTGGTAGTATGACGAATTGAGGTATTTGGCAAAGGCGCCCCGTAATATGACGACGCAATAAAAAAAAACTCCCACCTCACCTCGCGGGAACCCCTGTGTAGATGCGACGCATAGGCGGATCGGCGAAGGGACCGCGTTTTATAGCGCGCATAACGTTGAGGGGACTGCGTACGCCGGTCCCAGTCGATGACGACATTGGCGTACTTGTAAAGGGGCGTGGACTCTAGGTGTTTGAGCCAAGCGTGAATGTTGCGTCGGCGTAGAACGCACATCGGTTATATGCGCAGCGCGCCCGAAGGAGAGGAAACCGTGGAAGAGAGAGTACTGCACATGCGCCGGCACCAGCGCGTCTGCCGCGGCTATGACGCAACGTGCCGGGGCTATGACGCAACACAATCCAACACAATCCACTTTAATCCAATCCAAGCCAAGCCAAGCCAAGCCAATCCAATCCAATCCAATCCCATCGAATCCAATCGAATGCCCTCGCGAGAGAGTGTTTGCTAACGGAGAGGAGAGGGGGTGAGCGGCGGAGAGCGCAGCTGGCGCGGCGAGGAGAATGGAGGAGGGGTGGACAACGCCGACGACAACGACGACGACGCCGGAGGGACAAGGCGAGTGAATCAGATGCTCTGCATCTAATAACGCCGGCGTGAGTTTCGAAGAATATAACCTTTTTTAGTCTCTCAGCTCAGCATAATAAAATTGTGTTCAATGAGCAACGACAAGGGGAATTTTTGCCGAACGACACGAGAAACCCACCCGCTCGCTGCAGTGACATACAATCGAAGCAGCCTGACTTCACCGACAACACAGTACTGCGAACGCGCCCCTCTTCGTTGAGTAGTTGTGTGGTGGATTATGGCCTTGATGGCTCAGCTGAATGAGGCAGTGGTATAGGTGGTATTCACTGAAAAATTAAGCTGTCACTTCATTCGCTTGGCAACACTGAAATGGCCACGGACATGGCGCGGCGTGCCCCACTTCGGCCGCATGCCGAAGAAAAAAATAACACCGGCGTGCGTCGTCGGCTCCTTTCCAACCCACTTATCAACGTGGTGTCAACAGAGTTCCTATTAATAACACTCACATTGAAGTCGAGGAATTACTTTTCGTTCGGCGGGCTAGAGCTTGGAGTGTCCAACCCTCTTTATGCGCTTAGCACGGACAACTACCGCCATTCCGCAAAGCCCGACGTAACCAGTGACGGCGTATTTACATGGTTGCCTGCATGCGTGCCAACAGGCTATACGCCTCGAGGGCCGCCTGTAGGGTCGCCACTGAAATCCACCTAGTGGCCCGTTTTGAAAGAGGCCGCGGGAGTCTCCGGACCGCTCCCCCCTCTAGCCATGTCTTTTGGGGCTCGTTCAAGGGTGTGATTTATCATTTGTACGCTTTCGAAATACACAATAATGTGGAACAGGCACTTTGGTTGCAAGCGTGGTGTGTTTACGAGAGTATAAACGTTTATGACACGATCTTAGTGTGGTACATTTCGGTCAGTATGAGTGCGAGCTGTGTGTCGACAGGCGGTCTTCCCGAAGCTGGCATATGCATGCAGCGGATTGCAATTCCGCTTCCCTGAAATTTAGTGGCAGTGTCTTCGTAAGCAGCGTTTCCTCCGATGGTCATGTTGCGGCCTTACACTATAATGTAAATCGGATTTGTACGCTTACATAATCTAGCGGAGCGCTCATACCTGACAGCACGCAAGTTACACTTGCCAGTATCACACATCACATATTGATAACTACCCTGGACAAGCCAATGCGGCATAAATTTTACAAACATTCTACGAAAGAAGTGCGATGGATAATGGAAAATTGTACTCGGGAGTCAGCACACGACGAAAAATTTAATGCTGGGTCGTCTTGTCGCGAGGTGAGTGCTTCATGATTCATCTGTTAACTTTACCCTCCGCGAAAAGCGCGGCGACGGGCTTATAGAGTAACCCGCGTCCGCGACCAAACTCTTTTTCAAACCATCGCCATATGTATGACGCAGGGGGACGGCCGAGTCTAGCATATACCAAAATCAGAGGGCCTTATCAGATACCACACACTTCTAACGAGCCCGCGCGTACGAGATTTCGGCGCACGTTAAGGATTCCCAGGTGGTCACAATTAATCTGAAGCCCGCCACTACGGCGCAGCTCATCGCCTTCGTTGCGTCGGCGCGTAAACCCTACGATAATGGAGAAAATTTTCCTTCCTCCATGCCTACAATCAATCAATAAATTTTTCCAACCACACCTTGTATTGCTGTACTCTTCAGAAAATGCGCCCACCGAGTGATCAGCCGTTCGGTGAAGGCGAAAACCAAACGCAAAGTAAACACGCAGCTTGTGTGGGCGATTACTAAAACGTTCATTAGTTTATTTCGCTCCCCATTCGTAAACGATTGTTGAGCGTCCCCCTCGCCACCCCCCATGTCTTGCGAAATGTCAGTGCATTTTGCATCTAGCCAATCTGGTGAATACTACCTTTCTTTAACAAACGTCTTTAGCGTTTCCAAGCTGCAATTTTTCTGTGGTTTCATTAGGTTATGTCTTGGTTCTTGCTATAGCCGGTATTTAATGCCGCGAAATGCATGCAGGCAATCTAGTGTGCGCCGTCATATCTGTGGCCAAGCGTCTGTTGCTAGGTGACGTTGTGCGCACCGCCCGCCGATCAGGCACCCCTCTTCTCCTAGAGCACCGGCGTGCGCGGGTTGGTGGCGGAACTTGGCGTCGAGACAGGGATGCATTGTTCTCGCCGCCGCTGCGAAGCCCGTATCAACCCATCCTGCGCCGCCGCTCTTGCCCGGCCG
This sequence comes from Haemaphysalis longicornis, assembly GCF_048455015.1. Lineage (NCBI taxonomy): Eukaryota > Metazoa > Arthropoda > Arachnida > Ixodida > Ixodidae > Haemaphysalis > Haemaphysalis longicornis. The sequence goes on along the minus strand of NW_027526233.1, from coordinate 66,277,518 downwards.
TGGTGCGCCGTCACTTGTTACGTCGCGCTGCGCGGGATGGCGGTACTTGTTCATGCTAAGCACGACTGTGAAACACATGACTGTGTTTCCCGTTAGAACCTCTACCTCACCGAACCCAAAGTACTGCCTCGAGTTCAATGTTAGTGCGCGTAATAACATCTCTGTTAACGCCACCGTTTAGAATCGGATTGGAACGGAGGAGATGACGCACGCCGGTGTTTTCTTCGTCGTGCGGGCGCAGTGGCCGAGGCCGGGTCGTGTCCGTGGCGCATCGCCCCTGTCTGTGGCCGTTTCCAGTGTTGCCAAGCGGAGAAATTGACCGCTAAACTTTTCAACGAATACCGCCTATAAGGCGTCAGTGGGCACATATTTTACAACGCGCAGCCTCTGAGTGCACTTAATATTCTCGTGTGGCTTATATTCCCATAAAAGGCCCTTGTTCTTGTCAGCTACTTGGTTATCACATCCGCGACACATATAAACGACGTACATATTCGAAGCAACGACGGATTTGTTGTCTGCGCTCCAAAGCAAACCAACCTCTCCCAGTGCCAATATCAGGTCTAAACGAGGCGACAATAAATACAATTCACTTGTGCTGACGTGTTCGAAGGTGACAGAAGTGATGTGCTGCTGCTGTCGCCGACTCCCTCAAGAGCGGCCAAGGATCGTGCAGAACCACCTCCCCGGAGAGCTCTTGTTCGTGTTCGAGCACTCTACCACGACACAGCTGTTTTTTAAGTGCCCTAAACGTGCGATTTGCTTAGAGATGTCATCATAACAAGTTGCTTAGTACGCGGAAAGGTGAACTGAAGCGAAAACGAACCAAAACACTACATGACCACCTATCAGCCACGCAGCGCTAATCCCGCAAACACCGCGTAGAAGCAGCGGCAAGCAGCGCAGTAATCGCGAAACTCGAGGCGTATAATCCTGTTGGCGACAAGGAAGGACGGAAGCAAACTTTAATTAGCGAGGATGGCTTGAAGCCTCAAGGGAAAGGGAAGGGCAGGGAGGATGCAAATAGTGGCCAGCTATGGAGGCTGCACAGACAAAGTTCCAGAGTGCTGTCAATGTATCCATGACTCGCCAAGAGGGCTGAATCCACTCTTCGTATGAGTGAACCCACGCGTCGCGGTGTTGGGTGCGAATACGGCAAAGCCCGGGCAGGACCGCACGAGGGGTGGCAGGTCAGGATTGGATGTACCATGGCATGCATAGCAGATTACAAGGGGGTCCATGAGAGAAGCGGAGGAGCCGGGTACAGATCCGGCCTGTTGAAGTCCGCCGAGGTCTGCAGAAGGGGAAGTTGCCGCCGAGGTTGCCGTCCGAGAACCAACCGGTGCTATGGTGTTGCTTTGCAGGTAGTCGTTGACCGGGGCTAAGATTGAATGTGCCGTCCCCGCCACCTTGCGACGATATCGCGGTTATGGCGGGGCCTGAACGGACACGGTTGAGAAAAACCTGTGCAAAGCGGGATTAGCTTGGAGGCAGAGGATGCGGGTTCTGTGGTACTGATAACTGGAGCTGAAGGGACGCTGGCGCTCCTCGTCAGGATCCAAGTGGGATCCGCTGGCGATGCTCTCCCCGGTCTGACGGCGATAGTATGAAGATGCCTCGCTCGCCAGCCTTTGGGCGCTTATACTACCGGGATGCCCTCCATGGTCAGGGATCCACCGTACTGTTACAGGTGTGTGGAAGATGTTGCGCAGGGAGCTGCATGATCGTTTAATGCAGTGTGCTGCCGAGTGTTTGCGTGGAATTCCAATAAGGGAACGTAAGGCCTTACCAACGTTCGTAAAAATGTGCACATGGTGGTATGTTAGCCTAGGGCATTCTTGCAGAAGAGAATGTGTTAGTAGGCCTCGGCGAATAGCGCGCAGCTCAAGGTTCGTGCTGTCCGGAACCGAGTGCTGTTCAGCCACTCTTGAGCTCGCTCGTTTACATGAAACGGTACATTCAGTATGCGGATCCAACCGCCTGGAGCTGGCTGGAGGGGTTGTCCTCCAATAGTTCAATGAATGCGCTCGCGATTAGTATCTTTACCGCGCAGAGCTAAGTAATTTGTTTTTGTTGCTTACACCTCCATGCCAGTGGGTATGAGAAGGGCCGTGAATATGTCCAAAGCATGTTGCAAGCCCTGTACAGCGACATCGTTCCTAGGGTGATCGTTGGCATCCACCCCGATTGTCACGTCGTCAGATTAAGCGGTCACATGAACCCCTCTGATGGAAGCCACGCCCTTCAGTAGCTTTGCCATTACGACATTGAATAATATCGGGGTCATTATTGCACCTTAAGGTACTCCGCAGTTTTTCTTAAAAAGTGGGAATTCACACGTAATGAGCGTATTTCAAATGTTCTCTTTGCTAGGAAGGCTCACACGAAATTCCCCATTCTTTTACCCGGGTAAGTTTCGCAAAGGTAAGCTTCGCAAAGTACCCGCCGAAGGAGATGGATGCTGTGATCTGTTGCGAGATTGGTTCTGAATTCAGTCTGCATGGGGTGGAAAAAGAAAGCCTCTTCTTCCAAGTAATGGGTAAGTAGCGTAGCAGTCATGCGTTACAGTATTTTTTGCAATGTCGACGTCAGTGAGATTTGGCGTAGATTAGATGTCATGAATGGATCTTTTTCAGGCATGAGTGGAACTGCTGCGCTGAATGCATAGAGGATAGTGGTCGCTACCGCATGGAGAGGCTCCGCCGAGGCAACCCAATGGGGCCGGGACGGCACCAGGTTCGACTCGCGGTACTGGGTCTCCGCCGAAACCAGACGCCGCCCTTCCTCCGGCGAGCCGCGTCGGCGTACCTCCCCAGGAAAAAAGATCGAACCTTTTTCCCGCCTCCGGAAAGGTGCAGTTTTCTGTGACCTTCATGTGTAATATTTTCTTTTCAAGCTGGAACTCTTCACATTTCCTGGAGTAGGGCGCGTGTGGGCCCTGACAATTAATGCAAAGAAGTTGTCGTGAACTACAATTATCTGTGGGATGGATATCTTCGCCGCACTTGGCACAGGTTATTTGGCCCGGACACGAGTTAGTACCATGCCCGAACCGCTGGGACTTAAAACAGCGGTGCGGGTTCGGGATGTACGCTCGGACAGAGCACCGGACGAAACCAGCATTGATGTGATCTGGAAGGACGGAATACTCATATATCAGGTAGATATGTCTCGTGGGTACTACCTTATCGTCTGGTGTTATGGTTATGCGCTTAACAGCCATCACACCTTGACTTTTCGGGCCTTCAAGAAGGTGGGCCTCTTGCCAAATCTGGCTCCGAGATCACGCCCTGCGAGCTGCTGAGGCTGCGTGGGGTGTGACCTTGATTTAAAGATCGGCATTTCGCGTCTGGTCCAGGAGTTTTGCGTACTGCTGTTGACTGTGTATCTAGATCAAGATCACGCCGGTACTTTGGTCTTTAGCTTTATATGATACCCCTGTAGTACTTTCTAAAAACTTTGACCTCAAGAACACGGACTATGAAGCTTTAGGCGTGGGTTGTTCAAGAGATTCACTTACCAAGAAGTGGGGCTAGTTATCAGGTTTTGGATTGTCACGGTGGGAAGGGGTGGGAACGTTACTTCGGTGCAGCCCATTTTGGGGGCCGATCGTTGGGTTTGGGGAATTAAAAAAAAAACATACAGCATGTACAAAAGCCGAGGATGGGGGTACTTTCTTCGCTAGGGTTACCCCAACACCGAGAGAGGTCCCGGAGCTCCCTGCCTGGTTAACATCCGCGCATCCGCCGCACGTTGACCTGGGCTCCGACGGTCAACGTTTGTCGTTTCTGCCCATCACCTTAAATCTCCTAGCTACGGTAGATTAGAGAGCGAGTATGGGGGCTCGGGGTTCAAGGTGTCGACAAAACCGTAACCAAGATTGCTCAAGCTGCCCCGTGCGGAGAGTTATAGCCCATTCAATAGAGCCGAGGTGGTCGTCCGTTGTGTAATCGATATGACTTCTCAGGTTTTCTGGTGGCCGGGCTTTACGTTTGTTCGGAGGGGCTTGGGATGCTTCAAGGTCTACGTCGGTGTCGGAAGGCGTGGGGAGCCGGGAGGCGGGTTGGAACTGTGTGTGGCCAGAGTTTTGCGGAGAGCGATGTTTGGATTTTCTAGGCGAATATTTTCTTTGTGTAGCTGTGCAAGCTCGGAACGTATGACCTGTAGTTCTCGAGGAGGTCTGGGGAATAGTGAGGTACATTTGGAGGTGGGGGATTGTTGGGAGTCAGACGTGGGCGTCTCATCTTGTAATGTTGAGGGTCTTGCTCTTTCGTTGGGGGCCATTGGGTGTTGTAGCCTTGCTGCGTAGGTTAGTCACCATAAACTCGGAGTTATCACACGAGATTGACTTGTCGTTATCAAGTAAAAACTTCTTTTCTGGAGATTATTTGCGTTTCACCAATGCTGAGCTGGACATGTTTTGGAAGTATTTTGCGAGCGTTTTAGCCTGGCCTTCCAGTGTGTCCCCTGTTGTACTAACAAGGGGCAGGCTGCGTGTTTGTTGTCTTCTGATTTTGCGTATTCGTGTCCATATTTTTCATGTGTCTGTGCAGGTGTTTATTGATGTTATGAACGAACGCGAACTACCTTGTTTTGCCTCAGGGCGCACATGTTTTGCAAATGCCATTGCCCCTGTCAAAAAAAAAATTCCCCGCATTTCCCAGAGGGGAAGAATGTGAAAGTGCGAATGCACGAGTTGAATTTGCACGGTTCGGTAATGTTCGCGAAAGAGAGATCACACACACACACGCAACTACAAAGAAAGAAAGATGCATTTATTCACAGACACCTATTTGTGTTATCGTTGTACTTGATTGCTAGAGCGGATCTCAGCTTTGAAATTTCGTGTCAGTACTCCTTTAAGCGGGTGCATTAGCCCTTCTCACGCCCGATTCTTGGCCAATCCCCCACGTGGGTATGTGCCATGTCAGCGGCCAGGCAGCGCGCGCCGATCTCCCCCGTTGCCAAGGAAGACGAGGAGATTCCTGGCCAATCCCCCACGTGGGTATGTGCCATGTCAGCGGCCAGGCAGCGCGCGCCCATCTCCCCCCGTTGCCAAGGAAGACGAGGAGCGCGCGCACCCGCAGCTGTTGCTATGCGGACGGCGGCGGACGCTTCAGGCTCGCTTAAGAAGTGCATTCACACTTAAAAAAGTTTACCCGACTTGGGGTACCGACGAAGGATACCCCACGCCTTGTTCTGGGCCTGTCGCCCGCGCCTACAGTCCACATTGCACCATGGCCTCGTCTGGTTGGGTGGGGCACCAGAGGAGTGGGGAATGGACTTTTCGGCGGCATCGAGAATGTGCGCCGTGAGGAGTTGGGAAGGTTTCACCGTGTAGGTGTCCAATGGATGTGTGGTGTAGTTTGGATGTCTCTATAAATGTATTCCAGTTAGCGCTTGCTTCATCTAATCTGTTTTGGGAAGATAGACTACGTGGGCCTTATCCCATATATGTTAGTCAGGTGGGGAAATGGTCACTGCCCTATCGGTCAGTGCCCACGCTCACTAGAGCAAAGGAAAGAGAACTGCGGAGCCAAGAGCGAAGCCGAGAAATGAGTGTGAGTTGTGTCCTATGTTATAGTCTGTAGGCTGTTTGTGGTTGAAAAGGCCTGCTCCAGAGGATGTTAAAAACCCTTCTATCGGGCGATCTCGGGCATCCGTGTGAGAAGGGCCCCAAAGGGCATTGTGTGCATTAATGTCACCGGTTAAAATGTATGGTTCGGGCAGCTGGTCAACCAGCACCTCGAAATCAGAGCTCGAGAATGCAATATCACGAGGAATGTATATGGAGCATACCATTATAGAACTATTAAATATTATCGTGCAAATTACTACAGCCTTAAGGACAGTGTTCAAAGTGATAGAGTGGCATGGTAAGGATTTCTGGACGATTATGGCAACACCGCCGGGAGTGCGTTTGCAGACATCCCTGTCCTTTCTGAATACCATATAAGTATTCAAGAAATTGGTGTGATTGGAATTCAAATTTGTTTCCTGAACACCTATTACACTTGGCTGATTGGCATACAGTATTTCCTTTACATCGCCACGACTTTTAAGAAGGCCTTTGCAGTTTCATTGGGTTATGTTTTCTCTTCCCATTATGAACTGGTCGGAGCTAGTTGAGAGTGTTGTTTATGCATCGTCTTTTTGGGCTTGGACTCTCGGCGGGTGCATTTTCGGCTTTTCTACAGGTTTGGATGCTGGAACTCGTTCCTTCTCCTGTGAGAAAGAGAGAAACGGTCCCACGTCCATCTCATCCTCGGATATCATAGGAGTGCCCGATGCACCCTACCGCTACTGCCGAAGATATCGGGAGCACCACAGGTGGAACGGGCCGTGCGGCAGAAGTGGGAACCGATGCGGGACCCCGTGTGTCCACCGCCTCTGCAGCCTCCATTGGAAGCAGAGAGGGTGAGGAAGGAGGCGCTAGAGAGGTATCGTCGCGACGGTGACCGTTGCCACCACAGCCGTTGCTGGCTAACAAGTGCTGTGGTGGTGGGCTGGGCTGCCTGAGGCAACCCGATGGGGGCGGAGGCGGAACCAGGTCTGATTCGCTGTACTGGGTTCCCGCCGAAACCAGACGCCACTCCGACCCCCGCCGAGGCGCGTCGGCGTACCTCCCCATGTGGAAAAACGCGAACCTCTTTCGCGCCTCTGGGAAGGTGATGTTTTCTGAGACCTTTGTGTTTATTATTTGCTTCTGAAGTTGAAACTTCTGGCATTTTATGGAGTACCCCGTGTGTGGACCCTGACAGTTAATGCAAAAAAGTTGTTGTGAGCGACAGTATCTCTGGGGCAGTCATGTTCGGCGTGTTTGGGACAGGTTAGTTGTCCCCGACACGAGTTGGTAGCATGCCGGAACCGCTGGCACTTGAAATGGCGCCGTGGGTTAAGGATGTACGCTGCAACAGAGCGCCTGATGAAACCAGCATCTATGTGGTCTGAAAGGACAGATCAGTCAAATGTCAGGATGTTATGCCTATTGGGTACTTTTTTATTATCTCTTTTTATGGTTATGCGCCTGACTGCCATTACACCTTGACTTCTGAAGCCTTCAAGAAGATCGGCCTCTTTTTTGTTGCTAGATCTGGCTCCGAGACCACGCCCTGCGATCTGTTGATGCTGTGATGGGGCGTCACCTTGATATCAAGATCGGCAATTCGGGTCTGCTCCAGGAGTTTTATGGCCTGCCTTTGACTGTGTACCTCGACCAAGATCTCGCCTGTCTTCTTAGCTTCGTAGGATTCCCCTATATACTTTCAAAAATTTTGAAATGAAGACCACGGACAGTGAAGCAATAGACCTGGCTTATTCAAAAGATTCAATTACCAAGAAGTTAGGGTATTTATCATGTATTGGGATTGCCCAAGTCGGGAGGGGTGGAAACGATACTTCGGTGCGGCCCCTTTTAGGGGGCGGATGATTGGGTTTGGGGAATCAAGAAAAAACCATACGGCATGAATAGAACCAGGGGGCGAGAGTTCTTTATTATCTCGGGTTACCCTGATACAGAGTGGGGTCCCGGAGCTCTCTGCCTGGTTAACAGAAAGGGAGCCCATCCGCCGGAGCTTAACCTGGGCTCCGACGGGCACAGTTTGTGGTTTCTGCCCTTCACCCTACAATTGATAGCCACATTAGATTGCAGCATCAGTATGGGTATCGGATACCGCGGGGTCGCCAATACCATCACCAAGGTTGCTGAAGGTGCCACAGGGGGGGGAGGAGAAGGCAATCATTTGACTTGAGTGTGTGAGTAGTAACGCGTGAGTGGGTTTCATGTGGTAAGATGGTGTGGAGTGAGAAAAGGAAGAGCCCATACCCAAAGGGAAATTGGCCCGAGAAGAAGATGATTGAAGAAAAGACTTAGAGAAACAAGGCTCAGCTTTTGAGATGGCGAGAAGGATTTTGATGGGACCAATGAAGAAGATACACAGGGTGATCGAAGCGGAGGTGGAGAGCTGGACCAACAAACGGGCTCCTCACACGGTACAATGCGAGCTGAAGTGGTTGACAACGAAGTTGGAGTAGGGAGTGGGAAACGATATCTTGGAAGGAATGGTGGCAAGTTCGGGTCGAGCATCGGGGCTTCCAGGTGGTAATGCCACCCCCGGAAACGAGAGCTGGTTGACCGGTATTGAGCCCCCTCAGCCCTGAAGGTGCCCTTTCTTGAGAGCGCACCCGTGGCATCGCACCGCCGGCGACCGCTCGGGCCGTGCCCACAACATACCAGCCGGCCTCGCACCGTTGTCATCGGGCATCTTAAAACCACCTATTACCAGTAGCTTTGCACTGCTGGCCTCCTGATGAGCCATGCTCCTCAAGGAACCTGTGGCATCGCACCACGGTCATTCATGATGATGATGATGATGTTTAAATTTAATGGCGCACGTCCAACTAAGGGCAAAAAGCGCCAAGCAAAAGTCATTTCATGAGTGCGGCATGAAAATAAAATACACCATTTCAGTAAGAATAAACAAAGTAAAATATAACGTAATGAAGTTGACTGGTGTATAGGGCCAGATTGTCAAGATGCTGATAGGAGATGAGATGTAAAAACTTTACGCCGGTAAGAAACTCAAAAACACCTTTGACTGGAAACATGAGCTCGTCTCCTAAGAAGTATGACTTGTGTTGTGGAATACGTGGTGTGTATAGTTATGGGAACTGTTTGCATCGTGTTATTTCAAGTGCCTTGCATTGAATGAGTATGTTGATTACGGGTAGGCCCTCTCCACACCCTCTGCAAATAGGTCTTGGGGATCCAGTGAGCAGGTGGGACTGTGTTACATGTGTGTGGCCTGTCCGTAACTTTGCCATGGAAACTTCTGTATGTCTAGCATATTCAAAACGTTAGGCAGTGAATACATGTGAACGGAGTTTAAAAATGCTTTTACCCTGAGTTGTATATCCAATTAGCGCAAATAATTCTGTCTGTAAACCCTGCTAGTGCAACCAATCGTTTTCATTATGCCCCAATACTTGTCAAATGCCGTCCAGAACAAACCTATTGGCATAATGGTCGGGGTATGATGCTCGTGCTCTGAAGTTTTGTTCAGTGCTACCAAAACTGCCAAAATTTCTTCCTGAGTAGGCGGGCTGTGAAATACTCTGACTTCATTCCTTGTGTTCAAGGACTGTCGGATAGATTTGTCCTAATTTATTTTGAAGGTTATTTTGAAATTTATTTTGAATGTTTCAATTTATATAATTAATAAAAATAGATTAAAGAACTACGTTCAAGGAATACGGCGGGGGGCTTATAATAACTATAAAGAAATCTAAACTGAAAAACAATGATCAGGCCGCAAGCGCAGGCTTGCGATTATAACACAAAAGTAGAGAAAGTAAAAAAAGTAACTACTTTGGAAGGTGGTTATGGCTGACCCCAACAAAAAGATACTAATGCTCACAAAATAGCGATATGCTGGGAAGCAAACGGTGGCCATTTTAAATGAATAAAATGTGAGCTGCCTCGAACATTCAAAACGAAAAATTTACAACTAATGCCGGTTGTGGGTGGTAACAGAGGTAGATAAAACAGGGCACATTAATACACCACTTAAAACCAAAAAAAGTTCGGCTGAACAGGCCATTAAAAAAATATTAATTGGAGTAACACTTAAGAACAGGAAATGAGCATATATGAATGGAAACTCGAGTAAAATAATATGCAGCTTGAAATAAATAAACAAACATTCTTCCTGTGGCAATGTCTGCCCGTGGACAATAATGTAACACGGGGATACCAAGAGATCTTGTAGAAGAAGGACTGGGACAATACCACACAGAGGGATGAAATAAAATACTTTTGGGTGAAGAGAGTACGGCAGTGGATAAGGGCAGGAGCGATTGAAAGTCAATGTTACAGGCCTTCTTCCTGCAGCAGAATTGAATACGCTTATGTTGCTGTTGATGATGATGATGTTGATGATAACGCCATGTCCACAAATTTTAGTTAACCGTCCTACCGACACCTTTATCGTACGTGATAACTACTTTTCACTCTTGTGAATTCATCTGAAATATTGGTTATAGCGTTAAACGAGGCAAAGGCGTTTTGAACATTTCTAATGAATCTTTCAGGTTATTTCATCCCAGCTGCGTGTAGTACCACGTACCACAGTACCAGTGAGCTTCCTCACTCAGGAATCGTAAGGACATTATTACAAGCCGGCCTATAAGAAAGATGGGGGATTCCATCACAGCCGCGAAACACTTTTTCAAGAGGTCGCAAGCCTGCGTGCCGTTTTTCTGTGCATTATAAACATCCCCAAAATGTTAGAAATATTCAAGGGCACTCCACAATGGCACGTGTCATAGTGCAGGTGTGGCTTGTTGCTTAGGCATAAAAACTCGTGAATAGACATTTTAATATAATTGCTAATAGAAACCCCATTTCTGCGCCGGTACTCTGCCGGCTGTAGGGCATATGTATCGTATGTTTTATTGCAGAACGTGTATATTTTATTCAGAAGGAATTTTATTTCTAGTACGCGGTAAAAATGGAATTGCTGAATTTATTCATTGAAGGTTGCTTACAGAATACCAAAATGAGAAATATGCTCGAATCTCCACAAATGCAATGTGAGGCTATTCGCTAGGCGACAACACTTCTCGGAAACGTGCTCCGTTATCCTCATACAAGCGGTTGGAGTCACACGACTTGGAGGCATATAACCGCCTGAAATGGGTTGTTTTCATTTTACTAGGAAAAGGAGTGTTAGAGAGCCATGGTGGTGCGGTGTATAAGCACGATACCTCAAGAAACCTGAACTCATTGTGCAGGCGGTTGCTTATTCTGGTTACCTTGAAACGAAGCTTTAATGCACGAACAGGTATTTTGTGGTTACTTTTTTTCCTAATTGTTATATATTTTAGAAACTGCGGTTGCACTTGCCGCTACTAGCATACGCCTAATTTTTGATTTACAGGACGAAGCTTCGAGTTCATCGCAAAGGAACAAGAAGGAAAGAAACCTACGTAGAATTTGAAACCAAACGTTAAGTTGTTTGGACCGCTCCCGAATCGTTGTACAAGGTGGTGTTACAGCACAGGGATAAAAACAGTCACCTTCTTTTCAAGTAGTTGGAGTGCCACTGGTTACAACCCCTAAGTGGAGGAAAGAAGACCTTGAAATTTACATCCAATACCGTGGAGACGAGTACAGCTCCCCCGGTTGCGTAGTGGTTATCGCAGCATATCTGTATTTGGAGGCCGCGTGTTCGGTCGTGACCCACCAAGAAGCCTTTATCCACTGTTTTTGTATCTATGAACGTTTAGAAAATTATATCGGTCACAAGGTGAATACAGAACGTTAAATTTTACTCCTTTCTCTACTCTTACGTTCCAGATTACCTACCCCATTTCAGTCCAAATTCACTATGCATTCTTGGTGCGGAGGACACAACCAGAATGATATATATATATATATATATATATATATATATATATATATATATATATATATATATATATATATGTATATATATATATATACATATCTATGGTTAAAAGAACTACATTTTCGAACACCAGTCAAATTTATGAAAAAAGGGGGGCCAACGTCGAAAAAGAAATGGTTTTCAACGTTAAGGCCGGTCCTCCGGCCGAAACGTTAAAAACTATTTCTTTTTTTCTACGTGTACCCCTTTTTATATATAATATATATATATATATATATATATATATATATAGTCTGGAAAGATAATAAATCACACAGAGCGCGAAAAAATAAGGTTAGTAGAGACAGAGACACATGAGAAAGACGTAGGAAAAGAAATAAGTTTTGACATTTCAGGAAGAGGACTTCCTTTCGTCATAGTATATATATACAGGTATATATATATATATCTATATATTTATACAGAAAGATAGGTCGACAGTCTACAACGCCAAAATAGGAATAGGGGTGTGGTTGGGCTCATTTTTTACTACAGTTAATGAAGTTAACATTTTTACGGAAGAAAGAAAGAAAAACACGCGCCCCGAGTGGGGACCGAACCCACCCCTTTCTACTCGATCTCGAATGCCTTACCGATTCGGCTATCTGGGCGACTGTGTTCCCCTTCACTCTCTGGGCTATTTATATTTGCTAGAAGTGTATCTGACGCGAGGGTTATAGCCAGCGCCAGTCTGACTACACGGGGAGAAGGGGTCCTTCTTTTTCAACCCCCGGGGCGCGACTCGAATGTCTACAGCCTGTCATGAACGGGTAACTGGCGGGAAGCCCTCTTATGCTACCTAGGCATCAAGGCTGCAAGAACACTTCTAGTAAATATAAATAGCCAAAACAAACAAACAAAAAAACAAAAAATATATATATTTTGGTATATATTTTGGTTTTGGGTGAGAGGTGTGGGGTACGACGCCGCGGACAACAGAGTCCCTAGATCTGCGTCGAAGCCGTCGCGTTGCTCGCCTCCCGCCCATCCAAGAAAAGATGGCTCCGCCTGCAGGCAATTCCCAGACACCCCCGACGGGCAGCTGGCAGCCCCATCGGGAACCCCGGTCATTTTCAGGGAAGGCCGGAGAAGACGTGGATGAATGGCTCGCTCATTATGAAAGAGTGAGTAAATATAACCCCTGGGACGCTGTGGCCCGACGCGCGAACGTCGAAATCTACTTGGACGAGAAAGCACTGACGTGGTTTGAAAACCACGAGGCAGCGTTGACCACATGGGAACGGTTTGTTGAATAAACTAGGAAGGGATTTGGTGACTCGATTGCGAAGACGAAGAGGCCCGAGCAGACGCTTCTCCAGAGAGCGCAAATGCCCAGGGAAACTTGTACAACTTGCATTGAGGAAATCATCAAGCTGCGCCCGGTCGTTGACGCCAGCATGCCAGAAGATGACAGAGTTGGGAATGTCCTCAAGGGGATCGCAGAAGACGTATATAATTTCCTTATCGGCAAGGACAACTTGAATACGGTCACCGATGTGATTCGCCACTGCCGTACGTTTGAAAATTTGAAGGCGCGTCGGATTACGCCCAAGTTTGGCCGACTGACCAACGTCACAACGGTGGCCGGCGTGGAAGTCAGCTCGTCTGCCGACCTCTCTGCGACTATCCGACTAATCGTTCGGGAGGAGCTCCTCCGGCATGAAGACGTAACGCGTTGCTGGACACCCTCTCGCGACGGAAGCTTCCTCCGCGATGCGTCACCTACTTGTTGTCATTCAGCAACACATTTTGGCTCCTCACGGCCGTCGGTCTACATTGCTGACGTGGACGACTACCAGCGAAGGGGCGTGTACAACTATGGCGCCCCACTACCAGCCATGGGAAGATTTCACCGTGATTCCAATCGTACAAAGGGCGTCTACTACCCGGAAGAGCACAATCGCTCGAATTTTTCAAGAAGGCAATTCTCGCCTGGTCAGCAGTATCCTCGTCGCGAACCACCCACCTGCAATCGATGTGGACTAGTCGGCGTATATTTCGCGGTTTTGTCGCCATCGGCGCCAAGTACCCAACGACGATCCCACGTTCACGTTTCCTCGGCCCAATAACCTCAACCCTGGCACTCGATGGTATCCACCACTGTCGTAAACACGTAACGACCAGCCGACCGGTCCACGCAATGGCTCCCCCGCTTCGGACAGAAGTTTGACTCCACCTTCTCTACGCCAGGGCCAGTCTTCATAACCTCGGCGCCGTCCAATGTCGCCACCACCGGGAAACTAGCCGGCGCGGCCGATGGAGGTGAGGTCGCCGGACAGCCTTTGCGAAATATACCTCTGCCCGTTTACATGGTCGAAAGTAAGATTGAAGTTTTAATTGATGGTGTGCCAACGATGGCTTTGGTTGACACTGGGGCAACAGTTTCTGTCATGAGTAAGGGATTTAAAGACAGCCTTGGGACTAAAAGAATGTTCAGCTGGGATCGCAGTGCCACATTTCGAGGCGTTGGTGGTGAACCGTTGTGGCCCCTTGATAATTGAACCGTGGATGTGTCATTAGAGGCAAAAGCTTCAAAGCAGAATTTGCGGTACTTCAGAAGTCTATACACGAAGTTATTCTCGGCATTGACTTCTTACAAGAATGTGGAGCTAAGTTAGATTATGCGACTGGCGAACTCTGTGTAAGCAGTGTTCTTTACTCTGCACTTGCCGAAGAATCTTTACGTTGGAGCAAACATGCTTTGGTTTTTTCGGAAGACATTTTATTTTCGGAAGACAAGAGGCGGACCGCTGCAAGTGAACAAATGATACAACAAACCACTCCTACCATCGTCCTGCAACAGAGCGGGAAATCACCAACGTTCCGCAGATTCCCCGCAGAAGACAGTGAGGACTGGTTGGAGAAAGTAGAGCAAGTCTATATCTATAACAAGTGGGATGACGAAGAAACTTTCCACCATGTTTTCTTCAATTTAGAAGATGCACCACGAACGTGGTTCGAGAACCATAAAAGCTCGGAAACCCACTCGCTATCTTGAAAAACGAGTTCTTAAAACATTCGCCACCATCGTGTGGAAAGAACGAGTATCACGTTTGTAGGACACGCGCACGCAGTACCCCAGCGAAGGGGTCGTGATCTTCGTTGAGGAGATAATGGAACTATTCACCATACGGAGCCCGAAATGACTGAAGGAACGATTCTCAGATTTTTAATGAGAGGAGCGAAGCAAGTACTGTTTGCCTGCCTTGTCCGAAACACTCCAAAGACGGTGGCCGAATGAACGTTTGAGGCTGTCGCATTGGTGAAGGCACGGGAGATTCGTTGCGAACCGTACGACGACTCCATCAATGTGCTAGCTGCGGAGACTTTCGGTGTCGGGGCTATAAGCTCCGATGCATTACCCGAGACAATCCCCGCGATCGTCAGGGAGGAGCTTCGGAATTTGTTTCCAACGACGCCACAACACCAAGTGACTTCCCTGAATGACGTCATCCGAGAAAACGTCCAACAGGCACTGGGGACTTCAACGCCATCCGAAGCAGTCCGCGAGCGCCAAGCTATGACGTATTCCGCAGCTTTTCGTCTACCCCACACTGCTTGAACCCATCGTCGCCAAGTCCCGCATTACCACCGTCCCCGGTCGCTCTCCCGACACCCCATAGCCCAAAACCAGACGACGAGGATGACGGACGTATGGTGAACCGCCCATAATTGCTCGCTGAGCTAACACTGGGGGGAGGTCGACCACATCTATCGTCGCGGCCTGTTCGGCAGGCTCGGTTTCGAAGGCTTCTCCGTCGGTGCTCCTACCCATACCAGTTGCCGCACCGCCAAATCAATGCTGACTTCGCACGTTCGCACGTGGAAGGTCTCAGAGCTCACGCCGGGAAACTAAAAGCATCAACTTCAGGAGGTGAAGTTGCTCTAAGGCGAATAACCGAAAAACCCCCAAACGGCAAAAGAACTCGCCGAAGGCAGTGATTTACGAAATGCCCTCATCCCGACCACCCTACCTGACCCTGAGACGACTCCCGAACACGACGACAGGCACACGGCGCGACACGTACCCGACATGACCGAGACAGCCGCTGAGAAGAAGACTACAACAACGACGCACAGTGCACGACCGTCGATACGCAGAAGCCTAGATGGGACGCCAGACGCACGCGGAACTCGAGGAAGGCAGCGTCTAACGTCAAGGTGTCCATCAACAGGTTTGATATAGTCGTTCACACAAACACTGGAGTCGACTACTCACTAATGAGCACATCATTCACGTCTAAGCTGAAAAAAAGTACCACAGCAGGAGGCCATCATGTAACAGCAAGTGGACCATTCACATAACGCCTCACTATAGATGGCACCACGTACCCTGATGCATACGTCATTTTGCCTAACTGCTGCCGCAACGTAATACTCAGAAGGGACTCTTTGACCGGCAACGGTGCAATAATTGATCTGCGGATATCATATCGAAAACTTTGTCCTCCGGTCACCGCACGACGCCGGAACCAAACCCAGAACACCGTGCTGATGTAAGGATCGCGGATGATCATGTCACCCTGCACCCCTCTCAAGCTATATGATCACCGTTTACTGTGAAGATGCTGTTCTTGGCGTGGATGCTATTGTGGAGGGTGACCATTGTTTGCTTCTCTACCGCGGTGTCTCCGTTGCAAGATTCAATGCGCGTTTAAGCAATGCAAATCCCACGTTTCGGTTACCAATTTCACCGAGTAACAGTATCTAAAGAAGGGCGCTGCAATTCCGTTCCTCAAAGAAACGCTAGAAACAATCAAGTGATCGCGGTCGCCATCCTTAAACACGCACGCGCAGCTGTTTTCAAGCTGCCGCTTCCTTTCGACGTGAACCTGGTGCGGCCGCAAGAAAACCGGGAGAAATAATTAGATTTGCGGCGTCACTACAGCGAGTGTTTTTTGTCGAACTCAAAATTATGTCATACACCCTTTGTGAAGCTCCAATTAGTACCCGAAGATGAAGCACGACCTACCCGACAGTCACCGTACCGCGTTTCCTTACACGAGAGGGAAACCATCCCGACAAATGTCAAAGACATGCTCAGCAATGGCATTATAGAGCTATCGAAAAGTGCTTGCGCAGCTCAGGTCGTATTCATGAAGAAAGAAATACAGCACACTGGGGTTCTAGGTTGACTATTGGCGACTCAACAATATCACCAAAAAAGACGTGTACCCACTGCCAAGAATCGACGACGCCCTCGAGCACCTCTTCCACGCAAAGTACTTCTCTTTGATGGATTAGAAGATGGGCTTCTGGCAAATTTAAGTGAACAAGTGTGACTCAGAGAATACTGGATTTATAACACCCGATGGCCTATACGAGTTCAAGGTGATGCCGTTTGGGCTGTGCACAGCACCAGCAATCTTTCAAAAAGTCATGGACACTGTGCTGACTTGCCTGAAGTGGCCCACTTGCCTCGTATAACTCGACGACGTTATGAGGTTAGCCAGGGCTTGCGACGAACGCCTTACAAGGTTGGAGTCCTTGCTCGAGGCCATTCGTAGGTATTGGTTAGCGCTGAATACTGAAAATTGCCGTTTCACGTACGATGAGCTCACGTTTTTGTGCCACGACGTCAACGCCACCGGAGTCCTGCCTGAACCGGCGAAACCATTAAACATAGCGAACTTCCCGAGACCTGAAGACAAGAAGGGCATCCTCAGACTGTGCGCATACAACCGGCGCTTCGTCGCAAACTTCGCACTCATTGGAGAGCCGCTCACAGGCTTCACCAAAGACCACACCACTTTTAGTTGGGATACGTGCGTAAGGCGAAGAAGTCTGCGAGCTGAAACAGCGCCTGCAAAGCCCACCCGTGCTCGGTCATTTCAACAAAAATGCCGAAATGGAAATGCTCACGGACGCCTGTGATATAGACTCGGGTGCCGTCCTCGTCCAAAAACAAATCGGTTGCAAAAAGGTAATCGCCTATGCCAGCCATGGTCTATCGAAGAAGAAGAAAAACTACTCCGCCTCCATGAAAGAGTGCTCGGATATCATATGGGCCATTTCAAAGCTTCGCCCTTCCGTGTATGGTAAACCGTTCAAGGTTGTGACAGACCACCATGTGCTGTGTTGGCACACCAATTTAAAGCACCCCTCTGGCCGTCTTGGGTGATGGTGCTTCCGCCTACAAGAATTCGACGTTGCATTCGTCTATACGTCTATAAATCCTGTAGGAAACGCTCCCACGCCTACAGTCTGTCCCGCACCTCCGTCGACCCAGCCCCTCAAGACTCTTATGCAGACAGCACGTTTTTCACAGCTGTGACAGAGGGCGACCTAGCCGCCCAGCAGCCTGCTGACCCGGAGTTACGCGTCATAATCGAATACCTCGGAGGCGCAGTGTCGACGTGCCTAGGGCCTCCAAACGCAAATTACTAGCATTCAGTCTCAAAAACTCAGTCTGGCTAAGAAAATTTTGAATCGCGGAAGAGAACAAATTATCTCCTTTTAATCTCTGAATAAGTTTGCGGTCTAATATTGGAAGCGTTCCACGACGACCTGTTGTCCAGACATCCCGGCACAGCTCCCACTATTAGAAAAATCAAGGTGAAGTACTACTGACCCCGCCTTACAACAGATGTATCCTACTTCTTCCGGAGCTGGCGTGACTGCTAGCGACATAAAAACGCCGCCAACAGACCGCCGGACTTCTGCAGCCGATCGCCATCCCATCGAGGCCCTTCCAACAGATTGGAATGAACCTTCTGGGTCCGTTCCCTACGTCAAGATCCGAGAACAAGTGTATTGTTATAGCGACAGACTACATGACGCGCTACGCAGAGACCGCCGCTCTTCCGAGGGGGGCTGCGCAAGAAGTCGCGAATTTTTTCATAAACCAGAGGGTGCTACGACATGGAGCCCCTGAACTCCTTATGACGCACCACGGAGCGGCCTTTACGGCAGAGAAGATCCAAGGAATTTTACGCTACAGTAACTCGGATCACCGAAGAACGATGGCATACCACCCCCAAACGAATTGACTAGCGGGACGCTTGAACAAGAAGATTGCGGATATGGTGTCTATGTACGTCGACATTGAACATAATACCTGGAAAGAATTGCTCCCGTACGTCATGTTTGCGTACAACACGGCTATCCAAAAAACTATGTGGATGACACCGTTAGAGCTTGCCTATGAAAGACGGCCGACTACAACGCTTAAGGCCATGCTTCCGCACGCAGAAGACGACAACCTCAATGCCTACGTGCAAGGATACCTTCGCGCTGCGGAGGAGGTCCGCGGGCTTGCTCGATTTCGTACAGCGGACATTCAGCTAGTGGATGTCGGACGCTACAATCTCCGACGCCGAAACTCCCAGTACCACCGACGGGATCGTTTGTGTGTTTGGACTCGCATCCCATGACGCGGACTCAGTGAGAAGCTTCTGCGACAGTATATTGGAGCCTACCGCATTTTATGACGTGTTGGCCAACTTGCCAACGAGGTCATGCCCGGCGGTGATTCCCAAACATCAAGACGACGCCTGCGGCCCGAAGTCGTCTACGTGGTTCGGTAAAAACCTTACCACTCTAGATGACCGATTTTGGTGTTTGTTCGGACTGTACTTCTATTTTCGCATCTAGTCGATGCACTCTTACAGGGGGGTAATACCGCCAACCTTGATAGGGTTTGTTAGTTCATGTTTTCCGTTTGCAACCTGGCTATCTGTGTTATCTGTGTTTAAAGTGAAGCCGCATTTTTATGCCACAGGTGTTATCTCTTTTGATAGGCAGAGTTTTCCAACTAACGTCTAGAGTGAAGAAGAATCTTCTTTGATGCAGAGTGTTAGGGATATAATTCGATGGTTTGGGAAACACTCGCGCCGGTACATAAACTCCCGCAGAGCGGAAGCCGCGGTATTCGATTCGCCGACCCACGTCTATGCACGCCACTTTGTTTACTGCTCATTCGCAACCTGAGTATTTTTGGAGTGGTTAGGGGGCACAAGTTCACTCCAATAAACATGGTTTTTCTTCCGGGCAGCAGTGTTATCGTTGGGGTTGTGACAATATATTGTTCGGGGCAATGAAATCAACCAAATTTTATCTTGTGAGGGCGGGCTCAGAAATAATGTGGTTGCATTTCATGTCTTTAAGAACTGTCTGAGAGATTCGCCATGATTCCTTTTGAATATATGAGTCAAATTTCAATTGAATTTACCACCAAATGTAACGACATTAGAACTGTGCATTGTATTCAATTTACTTACCTCCTGGCGAATTACCACTAGGTTGAAAAGGTTTTTTTGCGTACGCCTCATTCTTTCCGCATGTTTTAATTTAACCCCATTAAGTAGGGTAACAAAATAGGCAAGCTGTCAGTCTGGCAAATGGTTGGGCATGAGGTATATGCGTTTTTAAATTTGTGACGTCCCGTGGCTTGCAAAGTTTAAAAAAAATAGTCTTCATTCGTGAAGTTGTTGCAAAGCATCTCGATGCATTTTGCGATGACAAATGATTTACGAACGATGTGTGGGTGGCTTGTGCTTCATATCCGCATAATTGGCAGAGCCCAGAAAGTAAACATAAAAACAAAATTACAAAACAAGAGAAAAAAAGTAGAAAGGGAGCAGGCAGTGGCGGGACCATGCGTGTATACGGGGCCGGCTGCAGAAATGACGGAAGTATGAAGAGACCGGATGGAGGATCGCACTTCACACTAACAAACACAGGAATATAGAATAAAAGTCATATATGCGTGGGGTAGAAGCTAAATAACAGCCTCAAAAATATAAAATACTACTGACCGCAAGGTCTCAATTAGACTAAATATCCTTTAATTTTGAGATGAGGAGGACACATTTTTATTGTAACAAACATAGGCGGTGCGTACAACCTGCCATCGAAGGTGTATTCAACCTCACAACATTACAAAAGGATGGCTGGTCTGCTAGGACGAGACATGCATTCCTACAGGAGAAGCCGGTGGTACCTAGTTCTCGTTTTAATGTAAAATTGCACACCGGTGGCAGCACGCTGGTGCCGTACTTTTGACCATTAAGGTCTATGCCATGGATGGGCTGACGAAAAGGAAGGCTTCATTGGTGACACATTCAAAGGAGAAGGCCGCGGTGTTCCACCGCCACCGTTCACTTTAGCCTCAGCACTGATACAGTAACCCCATTACTGTCAGTGTTTCAGTACTCTCATTCAGGCCCCCGGGCGTCTTATCTTGGCGCCTGGTACACCTGAGGAGCGGTGGCATCTCTGACGGGCCACGCCGCAAAGACAAGATCACAAATGGGATTGTAATCTGTAAGCTATTCTCGCATCCGGGCGTAAAACTCTGGTCATCCGAATTCGCAATCAACTTCAACCATCCGAACGCGCAGATATGGAGTTCAGCACATCTAAAGCGCTTCCCAGCTTCGATCCCGTATCGATGCCCAACGTCACATAACCGAAGGATGAGTTTGAAGCGGTTTGCAGTCGGCGAACTCCACATCCACGCGTTTGCATGACTGAAGTACTCAGTCCATAGATCTGCGAGCAATTACGTTTTCGCACATCTAGCGCTGGCTATCTCGCTTTCTGATGAACGTCTGCATGTTCTTATTATAATATTATCTCTAACTACAACCATTAAAATATATTATTAGGTATGTGTTGTTGTTAACCGAAATACTAATTGAAACTTTTTTTATGGCACCCACCCCGGCTCCTGATCATTTCGTGCAAGAAAAACTGTATTACCTTTCGAAAGCACCTTCTTAAAATTACTTAAATTATAATTTGAAAAGGCCTTCCTCATAAGGGAGGCCGGGTACAGTATACCTTCAAAAACAAAGCTATAAATTACTTTTTCGAAAGGCCGTGAAACAGGGAAATAGTGTCGCACAAAGAAAGCTAACAGCATATTTGTGGGGATATTATCTCTTAATTGGGAAACACGACGATAAAAGAAAAACGAGGAATACTTGAGCTAGTGAGGTTTCCAGAAGACGTGGTCTTGCTTAGTAAGGCCTCCCAGTGGCTGCGAGAAATATATTGAAGAACGATGTAAAGGAAGCGCAGCCGTGGAATAAAAATAAATATAACCAAAGCTAAACTAAGAAAGAATAAAGACACCACATGTGCAGTATCCGGCTTATAAAATGAAAAGCTAGACGAGGTACAGGAAGATATCTACTTTGAAAGGTGGTTGTTTTGACCTAAAACAAGAGAGATATTCTCACCGAAAAGCTATCCCGTGGGATGAGCCCGGCAGGCATTCACAAGTTATAGAATTTAAGCTACCTCTAACATTCTAAGATAAAATGCACAACTAATGCATACTGTGGGTGGTAGCACATGGAGCTGAAACTCGGTGCCTTACTAATCAACTGGAAAGCAACATAAGGGCGGCTGAACACGCCATTGAACAAGTATTGATAGGAATAAGG
The DNA here is from genome assembly GCF_048455015.1 of Haemaphysalis longicornis. NCBI lineage: Eukaryota > Metazoa > Arthropoda > Arachnida > Ixodida > Ixodidae > Haemaphysalis > Haemaphysalis longicornis. Next base: position 66,255,680 of record NW_027526233.1, on the reverse strand, counting down.
CTTAAGGACTGAAAATAGGCATCCTGATCAGCATGCCAACTCGGGTAGGTAATATCCTTTTTGAAATAAAAAACAAATGGTCTTCCTGTGGCATTGTAGTGAGAATTATTGACAGCCTGTCGAGAACCACTGTAGCAGAGTGGACACCATGACACGGCCTAGAGGAAGGGGTATGCCACACCCACAGAAGGCAGACGAAATAAAACAATTTGGGGGCAAAGAGTTGAATAGGGCGCCGCAGGATAAGAGTGGTTCGAGGTCAATGGTAGATGCCTTCGCGAGCAGCGGAACTGAGTGTGGTGTTGTTAATGATGATGATGATGACACCATGTCCTCGAATTTAGGTAACTACCCGAGGCTGAGTCTCTTCTTAATGAATTACTACTCCACACAATTGTTTATTCACGCGTAAATATTCATTATATGGCTGAAATGAGCAGGCTAATGTGTCTTCAACGTTTATAATATACATTTGAAGATCATTTTTTCTCCGTACTTGCCGTCGGGCGGCAATACCAAGGTGTTTACTGCGTTTAGCAACTGCGAGACAACTATTACCAGCCGTTGTTATCGAAAGAGGATGGATTCAGCACAGCGGCAAAATCCTTCATTCTAGAGGTGGCAGAAAACGAGCCTGCGTCCCTGTATTTTGTGCACCATATTCATCCCTAAGTTTTGGCAATAATTGGAGGCCTTCTACAACGGGGCACATAATAGTACTGGCGTGTTTATCCCATCTGTGTCAAAAGCCCTTAAATGAAAGTTTATTTTTTCGCTAATATAAACCCCAGTTCTGGGTCCGTAATTTTGCCTCCTGTTTGACATGTTTATGTTAGGTTTTAATGCAAAGGATGTAATTTATTTTCCAGAAAGAAAGCGTTTTTCTCATACGCGTTAAAAAATCAGCGTTGCAGTTTTTGCTGAAGGTAGCTTAAAAACAAACAATATTGAGAAATGTACTAGAACCTCCACGAATGCGATACAGGACTTTTCGCGATAGGTGTTTACAATTCCCGGAAACGTGCCTGGCTGTCTTTATTTCGCCCTTCAGAATCATATTACTCGCAGGGATTTATTCGATGCACACAGATTGTTTTCTTTTTTCTACGAAGATCCGTGTTTAAAGAGCCATAATAAAGATATGCTGCAAAAAATTTCAAACATAGTACACAACACGATACCGCCAGGTACCTAAACTCACTGTGCCTGCGGTTCCTACTTCCGGTTACCCTGAAACGATGCTTACGTGCACGAACACGTGATTTGTGGCTCCTTCTCTCCCAGATATTGGTGTATTTAAGTAACTGCGGTCGACTTTGCAGTCGACTTTGCAGGTTGGCATAGGAGACGCAGCTTCGAATTCCTCGCTAGAATACAAAAAGGTAAGAAACTTCCAAAGGAGCTTGAACTAAAGGTTAACCTGCGCACTACGCTACAGCAGCGTTCTAGGGGAAGTAAATAGAATATATCGCTAATTTTGTTAAACTACTCGCAACTTTACGCATACGTATACGGTATACAACGTCTACCAAAAGTTTAGTCTATATCCCAAAATATCCACCCATTCTGATTGCTATGTACTGAGCCATTAGCTAGCTCCATGGATAGGTAGCTAGGTAACACTATTGAAATCTTGCGGAGTCTCCGCCATAGTTATCATTTGTTTTCTTTTCAATGCAAATATGTGGAGCTTATCCCAATCCAAAGCCCCAAAGCGGTATAAAATACAAGAGTCCCGAATATTTACTTTGCGGAAGTGTTAATAGTGTCATTCCCGCTTTCTGACGTGATGTATGCCTGAACATAATTTTTCTTTTCCCTGTGCGCAATACATATTGGCTCATTACACAGCTGCGAAATTTTATAACACGAAGGCCTTAGCATAAACATCCAAAAAGCCTAATTATTTTCCCAACACAAACTAGGCTATGCCGCTCTTTTTAACTCTTGCAGGAGATGCCACCAAGACTGCCATGCGGATTGGCAGTGATGATCTCAGTGCAGGTGACGCTGGGATCATTGTTTCTCCATCAAAGGGGTGCGTAATATTATAGGAAATACTTCCTCGGCATCTTGCCACACGTTATGAGTTGTATATACAGAATGCATTTCTTCAGAGGTAAATTAGGGGGAATGCATTAGCGGCTATTTACCCACAGTATGAGGGTAGTGGCTAGCGTGATCGGAGCGATGTGCCCATGATGAATACCACATATTCTCTAGTGGCACTTTCGGGATTCAACGTGACTCTACCCATGAGCACGGCGTGCATGGCATGTTGTCCGTAATTTTTGTGTTCGTATTGTGGTGAGAATTGCGGGCTTTATGAAGTCGCTCTGTCGTTTGCACATGCTTCTCAGTGTTCAATGCCAATAATACCGAAAACGCGTCTGCTGACGCCCATTTTTTTTTCTTTTTTTAGCATCGGCCATTGCATGGTTTCCCATTTTTTTTAATAGCAAAACTAGAGGAATAATTATTTTGTTAAAAGGCTTTGTTATTTTGAATCTATGGTGGTCTCCCTACTAACTGGTTTTCCCTGCTAACTTTTTTCCCTTCTATTTGCCTGCGAAACGAAAAGCAGAATGAAGCTTTTTTTTAGATAAAATATGAAAATCTCGGCATTACTCATGAAATTTGTTTAGAAGTGTACTATTCCGCTTTATTTGACCGGCAACACGTGAGCGGCGTCCGCATGTGCTCTAGGAGTGCTCGTGGCGCCGCAAAGCGACGCGTTGAAGAAATAAAAAGTAAGGACGTCTGCTCTTCTGCCACTCACTATATTCCCGATGAGTCCTACTGCCAGTTTACTTGTACAGTGCTTCACGTTCGAATGTTCCGGCTATTGTTTTGTTTGCTGCTGAATTGTATCACTGTTCGTGCAGAGTACGGCGGGGTGGTTCCCTTGCTAGCAGTTTATAAAGAACTGCCAATGACCTTGAACCAGTTTTCTTTGCTCGAAACAACTTTAACCACCACAGTACAACAGGGTGGTTACATGGACAAAATACGGTCATAAATTACGCTTTCGGTAGCGGTACACATTTTTGGAGCGGAAACATGACGCGATAAGGCAGTGAAAGTTAGAAGGGTTTTCAAGTATATTCAAATGTTTTCTGAATGACGTGTTGAAATCGCTACAATTGGAGCATTGAAGCGTGGGGGCTTGGTCTATCAGAAATATCTGAATACAGTGGGGCTAGGAGAATCTAAAAGGAGTTGCCCTGCTCTCTGTACACTTCTTATATGAGTTGCAGCGTAGTGGCACGTAGGCTGCAAGCATTATTTTAGTCATATAAAGCGCTATAGTACGTATGCTGGGGACATTGGGAAAAACATGAAACATAAGCAACGGATTCTGTTGCGATATTTGCAACGCGAATAAAATAGATAAAGCTCTGTTTATCTAGAAATCCTAACTACACAACTTGAATATTGTGGAAAGTGGCTGAATGAACTAGAGATGCTGCCTCAACGCATAACATTATCACCTAAACAACTCGAAGACCTAGGTAGTCTGCAAAGTGAATGAACCATCTGACAACTACAAAAACCGCAGCATCCAATCAAACACCAAACTTTGGCAGTCTTTCTTTTTGGGGGCTATTTGTATCGTCTAGAGCGAGCCAAGCTGTTTAGCAAATCGCACTTTTTTCTTGTCCGCACTTAAATCCCAAGAACTCCCCGTGCGCACCACGGCAGCGCGGGCATCGTGGTGGCCGCCCTGCAATTAACAAAACCAGAAAAATACCCACCGCTCGGGCGTGCATGCCGCGTGACGACCGCCTAACGTCCCGTGCGCAGGTGTGTCTAGCCAAGCATATACTTTTTGGGAGATTGGCCAAGATTGCGGTGACCGCCTGGGAGTGAAAACACCAAGAAAATGCCCAGCCCTCGTTAATCGAGGCGACCTCCAAGCGTGCCGAGCACACGTTTGACAGACCAAGCATACACAATAAGGCAGATTGGCCAAATTAGCCAATAAAGGACTACAGCATCCGCCAAAATCATGGCAAGCTTGCTCGGAACAAGACAGATTCTAGCGAACGCCGTAATCCTGACAACCATTGGTCGGTACGAGCAAGACATGATTAACACTTCCACAAAACGAAGGAGGTCACGATTACAGCAAAAATTGTGGAGGAAAGGTTGTTGCGGCATTGAAGAAGCACATCTGCTGCAATATGCAATAGGGGCCTTAAACCTTCGCTATGCTAGTGAAGGTTTCTTACAGCTTCGCTACATTCAAGTCTTGCGTGTTAGGGTGAGCTTCCTTCATTTTTTGCACAAAGAAAACACTTAGGATCATATGCGTGAAACAGCTCATTATATTGTGGGAGGGGCTGGAAATGGTGTAAGGCATAGTGTCCCGATTACTGTGGGGCAAGTTGCTTTCAAGTTTCTATAAAAACAGCACTTCCATTCTCATTAATGAGATTTTCTGCAATATTCAAAAAACACACTTCTACGGGGCGAACGCTGTGTGATGAAGCTCTCAATGCTTGCAGTATGTACTGTTGTTCAACGAAGTAACGCCAGCGACATCCCGTTCGTAGGTAATCAATGGGGCTAATAAACTTGTTAAAATACGGTGGTTTGATTTTGTACTGGTTGATACGGAAGTGTGGTAGCTTAAGAGCGTCAATGGTGTTGCATGTGAGAGCTTTACGTGGTCATTATTAAAATCCGTTGGTCTTCGGCTTCCGAATTGGGATTGGCCTATGGTAGCCGAGAATTGCCTCTGGAAGGCCATTTCATTGCAGAAATGCTCTGCGTCTCCAAGCCAGAGCCTTATCTAAAATAAGCAATTTAGTGACCGAGCAGCTTGTCTCCCTCTGCGTGAAGTGGAAAAGGCATAGTACAATTTATACAAAACACAAACAGCGCCATGAGTGCGCTGTTTGGCTGTGTAAAAATGACGCGAACCACTCTGCTGGCACATCAAAGCAACAGCCAGAACTATTATAATTTCCAAAGCTAGAGAGTAATCATTTGCATTCAACTACTCAAATAAGATCACGCATTCCGAAGTAATCAGGAATGCATAGGTATCTTCAATTTTTCGATCGGTGGCCAGAAAGTAAATACTCACAGTCATGATAGCGTTCCCGTCAAAAGAATTCCGTTTGTCCTCAACGTGTATTGTTGCCCTAAATACCACGCCATTGCATTGGCGTACAATATTCGTCAGGCAAAGTGTATTCCAGGAGACAGCCGTTTGAATGTCACGGGGGATTTTATTGCCGCACACACCACCTGGCGACACACATACCAAACAAAGAGGGGTCGAGAACTCATGACCATCATGGATGAAGAGCAAATCATTCTGCTCACCGAACACCACCTAGTGACCAGGTTCAGCATGAGCACAGTGAGGGACACATGCCCGGAACAATAACCAGGCAGCTTACGCTCCGAGATCGACATGGCAGAACAGAGAGGACAATGTATGATTATAGAAACTGTGTATCCGGGGCCTCAATATAGGAGAAATCTAGGTGGAGTCACATTTACCGACTGGCATAGCTTCGGAAAGTTCAGAAGCCAGGCGCCACAAGAAGAAATCAATGGCATTGAACAATGGGCACTAACGCTAGTCGCAGATGTCAACACTTACACCAGGAATATTCAGACATGCATCGACACGCCAGCAATTGACGGCTTTCTGGCACACTTATGGTAGAAGAGAAATAGCTTACGGCGGAGGTGGAACCGCCAACGTGATAACAAAAAGCTTTAACGACTTATTGCGCAAATTCACACTGAGGCAGCAAAATATGCAGCAATGTTATGCCACTAAAACTGGGCCCACATGGGCGATGGCCAAGTGGCAGATTTAGCACCTCCAGAACATGAAACCTATTTCGCTACTTCATAAATCCTGTCGGAAATAAAACTGAAGCAAACGATAATCCATAAAGTTCAAGGAAGAGAGCAGTCATCATCACTGCGCTTAGGGACCGATACCTCCTTGTAGTACAACAGGATCAGCTCCCTGAATAAACAGGAGCCCCGAACATGGACCTAAACAAGCCCATCTCCAAGACCGAGTTACGCGCAGCACTTCTCAAACTCCGCAGAAAACGCAGTCCCCGCAAAGACAAGATCACCAATGAAACACTGATGCACCTCGAAGACACCCCTCACTTACTCTATGAACGAGTGTTGGGCCGACCGCGGGCTTCCGAAAAAATTGAAAGAGGTAGAACTGAGGTTATTGCCATAAACCGGGGAAAACACCATATATAGAGAACCTAGGCCCAGTTACTTTAACATCTTGTGTCGGGAAACTGACGGAGCACGTCATTCTACGGAGACTTCAAAACCACCTAAATAACACCGATCGCATAGCACACACAAATATTAGATTCCAGCCAAAGCTATAGACGCAGATCATATTATTACAATTAAAAAAGTAATGTTTGGAACCGGAAGCAAAAATGCAACCAAGACAATTGTCGCAATTGATCGGATGGTAGCATTTCATGACGCAATGGATCTGAACGTAGCTTTTGATAACGTAGCCATCACAGCCGTACTTGAAAATCTAGCCTGCTTAGACTGCGTAGAAGAGGAGATACGAGAAAAAGAGGCACACCGGGAGGCGTTGTATTATCTCCAATACCGTTCAACATCAATCGGCCAGATTTAGGGGAAATCCCCAAGGGGGAGTAAGTTTCTGTGAAGGAAAGTTTGACATCCACCTGAATGCAGCCATACGGCTACAACGTAACGCTAACAGCTTTCTCAGAAACTTCGCAGTTGAAGAAAAATTCGTCCTGGTCCAGGATACGAACCCGGGACCACTGCTTAACCGCTTTCCTTTGTAGCCGTATGGCTGCATTCAGGTGGATGTCCAACTTTCCTTCAACGTTCAACATCGCAATAATAAACTGTCCCAAAAACTTGGAAGAACTCCAAATATTGTGAAACCTGCACGAGCGGAAGCTTGGGCATGTTGGTTATGCATTTAATTGGCGGGAAGCGCGAATTAACTCGTGGACAAAATAAAATTTCAAATTCGAAATAAAATTTCAGTTGTTAGTAGTGCTTATTCTCGTTTACGCTGTTTTTTATTCTCTCGTCCTCGTGTTAACTCGCGCTTCCCTCCAATGCAATGGTCATTATGGAGACGACATCACAATCTGGATAGCCACAGGGTTGGAAGAGGAAATGCCGGAGAGATTGCAGAAGGCTGCACATACTGGCCACACGTACGCGAAAGAATGCAGACTCACCTGTGCTCACCAAAAATTCGAACTCCTATTAGTGCAAAAACGTCGTCATACCCTAGCTACCTCGTTCTACATAATGACGGGTGGTACACGCATGAAACCACCCGAACACAATAGAATTCTCGGCTTGACTTATCAGGAAGCCTGAAAAAACACCCCCCTACTTCAAAAACATGAATCGTTCACTGCTCAGATCACGAGAATGATCCGCAGAGTATCAACACAAAAGTATGGCATGAACGAACAAGATACGATAAAGCTCAATCAAACATTTATTATTTCATGCCTTGCCTACGTAACCGCCTACACGATCCTCCAAGTAGCATAAAAACAAAATCTCAATACCCTTATTAGCAATGATCCCACCGACAACGTCCACTGAACTCCTTGGACTAGTGATACACAACACCCCAGAAGACATCGTAGAATCCCACCTCACGTCACAGCAAGTCCGGCTCGGCCTCACGAGCACCGCGCGATCCCTTCTGGCCTGACGCGACCATAAACCCTATAGAAGTCAGGACAAGACTGAAACTTTACCCCACTGCGAGGAACATGCATCCCGAACACCATAACGCACGAAGGGCGGCTAGTGCAGAAGCTCTTCAACGTCAATACATAAAATCTGAGGATGTGGTATACACTGACGCCGCGGACTATGGCCGGCATAAAGTAAAAGCTAAAGTAACCACAACACCCCACTCCCTCCTCAGTAGCTTACCATTACCAAGGCAACGACGCTGCAAGCAGAATGGAAGGCAATCGCCCTCGCAATAGCTCAAAACCCAACATCCACCATCATCACGACTACCAAGAGGCATACAGAAATTATGCGGCAAGAAGAATTTTCACGATCGCTCTCGGCATCGTCCTTCAACGCCCACCTCGCAAAAACATCAGAATAATCTGGAGACCAGCCCAAACTTGTCTCTGCGAAAACCAGGCGGCACACGCCTTCGCTCAAGATTTGCTCAGCCGAGCACCGTTAGAAGAGGAAAGGACAGTAGTATACCCCCTTCTCACGTACAAACTTCGAATGGTATAGCTGTTGGAGAGGCTCATTTTTCAATTTTGTCTTGGCCTTCCCCAGTTCGTCTCAAACTGAGGTCTGTACTTGAGGCATGCGTTCCTGAACTCCGGGTCCAATTTCTCTTGCTGGCGGTGCGAACTTAGCTCCGCATGTACGAAGCCCCCTCTGGAGCTGCCAAGCCTGTATTTATTTGGGATCCAAGAATATTTTTTACGTCTCCGTGGCCGAAACGCATCTAACCCCTAGTGCTATTATTTCAATGTTGGCTGGATTGTATTTTTGTTAAGCTATTTTAAATTATTCCGATATCCACAATTGGGCGAGAAACAGAGTTTTTTTTTAAACCATTTTCTTCGGCCGCAAAACTTCTCCCACGCTCGCTATTAGCCGCTGGTTTAAATGAATATTTATCCAAATACCCTGTGTCTTCTGTAATTTATACTGATGCATCTCAAAATGACGAGAAAGCTAGAAGTGGTATTTTTCACAATCTTTAGATTGTAGTTATTTGCTACAGATTCCTGAATACTGTGGCCGATTTTTTAGCAATAGGTCTAGTTCTATGCAAAGTACCGCAGCATGTATCAAAAATCATCTTATCCGATTCTATGGCACTTATATCGGCATTAACTTCCTCTTCCATCTCTCCATTGTACCGCGCACTATTATTTTTTGTTCCTAGGCACGCGAAGGAGGTACTCTTGTCTTGGGTTCCTGGCGATACGGACACCAGGAGCAACGAGCTAGCAGACCATTTAGCTAATCTTGCTGTCACATCTCCCAATCAATCCGGAATTTATATTCTGGCCAAATTTGCATCTGCAATATGAAGACTATATTGGCATTTAAACGCTACTCGTTCAGATTCAATTTTATCATTTAAAAAGTACCAACACTTAAAGTTCGGGTGCAATGTTCCTTTTTGTGGTTCGCGGCAATGTGACGTCACCTTCACCGAGCTGCGCTACAGGATTCCAAGGCTTAATGTCTATCTTTTCAGATCAGGACTTTCACCTACGGAACTATGTGGGCGGGGCCAGGTACCCGAAACAATCGAACATTTTTTTTCTCGACTGTCGCCGTTTCTCAACTGACAGACAACTGCTCTGGAAGTACCCAATTAAGCGTTGGGGTTGACTTTCTCGATTCCACTTATATTATCTATTGCCGCATCAAATTTGGGGTTTGCGAAAAGGGATATCTATATTTGCATTCAAAATTTTCTTTCTGCTTCAGGTCGTTTTAATTGCTAAACGGAGCTAATTAGCGGGTAATTTGGGTTTTATTCACAAATAAGTGTCCTGCTACAGCCACTTTCCAGAAATATTTATGTATTTTGAAGTATCCACGTATTTCAACAACCCATTTAGCCCTGGCCAATCCACCCTTGTGGGTACATGCCAAAATCTCTGAAGACATCATCATCATCATCATCATCATCATCATCAAGAACATTGCACGGCATTACCGGCTTGGCGGAATGTGATACGCTCCAGTTTCTGAGCAACTAACCAGGCCCCAGCAGACTGCTCTTCGTCAACTCCAGATGAACACCTACCCATTCCCTACGAGGCTGCATGCTATACACCGTACCCTCTACGATCCCCTGTTCAGACCCTGTGGCGCCCCTGCTATGCTTTACCACATGGTATGGGAATGCCAACTTAACTCCCACATCGACCTATTCCAAACCCCTCCCGAGAGCATTCAGAGACACAACTCGCTAGCTCTTGCCCCAGGAGACAGCTGCAGAAAATCGAATGGGCGAAGACGGCGGGTTGCTCCAAGGGCGCTGTGGACTGAGGGCACCAACCGACAGTCTTTTCGAAGCAATGAATGTTGTACTCTTTCGCCTCTCCTCGAGCACCCAATTCTAATTTGCGTGGTAATGGTTAGCACTGGAGGAGAGACACCTATGCTTCTGTTTTAAACTCTCTCTTCTGACGCCGTGGCTTACAAAATTAGAAAAGTTGCCTAAACCTTTCCAAGAAGATGAATACGAAAGCCTCCGATACCTTTAAATGACGAGGTATTCCCGTTCCGGTTGAACTTCGATGTCGGTATCAACTGGCCTGTGACAAAAGAAATGGTAGCCGCTACCTTCTGACGAAGGTAATACCAGCTGCTAGAATATTGCCAATAGCTTAGTTACATTCTCTCCTCTGAACATCACTTTCGCCCGTTGCGTCGTCACTCACAGCGATGCGAAATGAAGCCTGACCCTTAACTCACACATATAGCGGCGGCGTAAAGAATGTTGGATGCGCTGCGCAACTAAAACTTTCCACCTTCTTCCAAGCGCAACCGGCGCATTCGCCCTAAAGACTGCTCTAAGCAGGTTCTAAAATTCATCTAGTTCAAGCGACACTCTTTCTTTCCTTTCCACGTTCCTGCTGTATAGCTGTCTCTCTTCCTCTCAGTTTTGCGATGCCGGTTTATTCTTTCCTCTAAACCCTCTACTGGTGGCCTTGTTTCTGTTTCATAGCGCGGTCGATTATATTAGGTACTTTTATTAAAATGGAAATGCCAAATAATCCCTGGTCTTTTCCTCTGTTTTCTATCGGAGGGTGGGCTGCAATAAATATCGTTGCTCTGTCTACAAAGTGGAATACTTTTAACGGCCTTCTGGCCGTCAGCTTGGAATAATGTTACCAGAAAACGCTTTCGGTTTCGGAATTCTTCCGCGTGAGACCAAAGTATGCCTACAAATGATGACAATAAAAAACCATTCGACCACCTTGTTTAGGACTCCCTTTGTACTCAACTTCGGGTTCTGTGCATTGCCTTTTTCTCAAATGACGGATGAGGTATATGCAAATCGTAAGGATTGAAAGCTATGCATCTGCCTTGTTGGCGGCTCTAAAAGACAATATATTTCTCTGCGGAGCCGTTTACCCTCATTGTGCAACATAAACCCTAAAAATCCTTATATAACGGTGGAGTTATGAAGCATAGATTCTGACGGCTCGTTAGCCCCTTCGGCCCATTAGGTAATATTGGTGACAGCCGTCACGCCTCGAAGTCTTGGGAACATTTGCAAAATTACTGAGCCTTGAAACACTTCGACGAGCCCTGCACTTGCTATTTTTTCTCGCATATAAATAGCGGAGAACGGTAGGCGTATCACTTTACCACTCCTTACAACTACTTCGACCTGCCTAGTTGAAGCGACATAAATTCCCTGGAGTTTTCTAACCGCAAGCGGTTTCTGAGGAGTACTCTTCCAACCACTGTTCGTGCGGTTTTTGCCTACTAGCCACACTTTCTCATTCTTATTGGCGTAGCGTCTTCACTGTACACTTCGACGAATATGATAGTTTTGTGGTAACCTTCCACGGCTACTAAAAGGTTAAAAAGCTCTGTTCTTAAAACTTGATAGAAATTGTGACACTATGTCGTAGCAAATCGTGCTCAGACAGCACATCTGGTACAGGGGTGCGATATTTTTGCTTAAGGCTTACTCACCCATTAAAAGTCCCACGAAACTTACTGCGTCACGACAAAAAAGATGAAAACCCATGGTGGACCAAAATAAAAGTTGTACAAAATCATCAAAATTTGTTCAACGGCCTCGTTTTCTTGTTTCATATACCACTTCATTGAAGAAATAATAAACAAAATTGAGTGAGAACTAAACAAAAACGCAAGTCTCCTTCATTGTTTATTTCAGTAAAGGTGGAGTATATTTATAAGTAGGCAGTTAGGAACACTTCCATAGATTAGTCTTCAGGAGTTGACACACGATGCTTTTTAAGCTCGTAAGTCATCAATTAGTAGGTCCCGTAGGAATATAATTAGTGCGTCCTATAGAAGTGGAAATTAGCAACAAGGGACTCCATCGCTCGTCATCGTCCTCGTCATCGCTCACACAACACGCGATATGGAAAGAGCATACCGAGAAAACTTTTTCTACTGCAAAAGTTTAAACACCAATAAGGGCGTTCGGTGATGTCTATATCTCAACCGTTGTAGATTGCACAAAAAGGGCTGCGAAATGAAACACGAAATGTTTGGTTCTCCACCTGCGTACATATGTTCTAGTCGCGATGTCCCAGCGTAGGTTGTACGGTATTTTACTATTGGTATGGTTTCTCTAAACGCCGAGACCATGTTCAAAGTAGGAAATCTACAGTTTTTAACACTCCGTACTCAGTACTGTTGTATTATATAAGACGTCTCACCGTATGCGAAATAAAGAAAAGGGCGAAAACTTGTAAAATTTTTCGCCATCCCGCAATGTGAAAGTATATGTCGAGATAGGCTGCTGTAAACCACTAGAAATGTAAATGGACGAGGCTATGAAAAGCTTCTCCTGGACTGGGCGGTCGTATCGGTTGCGCTCGGCTAGCGTCACTGCATAAGGCTAAGATTATTGGCACTGTTTTCTCCTATTGTTCCGCGCCACCGCCATGATGATTGGTCAGTTCGCATTACAGGACATTTGTTTACACTTCGACGAATCATAGCCGCCACCCTACAGTTTTTTGGCCATTTTGTCAGTCAACGTTGGTAGGCTTACCTTATCCTCTTTGCTCTGCGCCTGCGGTTGACAAACGTATTTCCGAAGGGGAATCAACGACAAAGCGTGGAACGGCATTTCAGCTGTAAGAGTTTGTTAAAAGATGCCATTTTTCTGCATCTTCGGTCGTGTTGGGAAGAAACCATCCAGCCAATGTTATCAGCGAAAACATAGATGCGGCCATCTCGCATCCCTGAATGAAAAAATACCCACCATTCCAGACGTGCGCGCCACTGTGTCGTTACTCTAATACCTTATGTACTGACGATACACTTCTGATCATACCTCTACCACCCCATCGTTTCTCCGCGTAGAGCAAAAAGATCTCCGTCGGTAAACCCCCAAGCCGCCAATGCCTAAGATGACGGGTAAATGGGGTCTGTCAATAGCGCACCCAGCATAGAACTCGAAATTTAGTGGTTAAAGCAACCACCACACAAGCTTTTAAACTACATTAGGATGATAAGGCGCCTGGGAGCAATGATCACCACCCACCATTCCCACCATGTGTTCCCGACAGAGGTTTTATTGGCAGATTATCTTTGAAGGCTAGGCAGGACTAGGTCGCTAAATAGAGCAGTTTTTCCTCCAGACGCCTATCGCATGGGTACTGCGAGACATGGCCGATCATTTGCTGCATCATTGGGTACACTTCTGCTGCAGAAATGTTGTTACTCGGCGTAAGTTTTATTTGCATTAGGAACGAAATCGTTCACAAACCACCGCATACTTGGGAGGAAAAGCTAAGCCTACAAAAGCTGACCGACTAAAACGCATGAACAACAAAACGGCCGCGCTCTTGAACCATCGCAGTGTAAGCAGATGTCATATTGACACCCGACCAATGATCTTGGCGATGGTACGTTACAATAGGCACGTTGCGATCAAAAAGTTGAGCTCACTGGACATAATTTAATTTGTCTATGTGGGAATACTTTGATATCATCTAAAAAATATTCTCTGCCGTTGTGGTTAAAAAACTAATTCGTGTAGATTTTGGAGGTTCGAATAGCAAAGGCTCATGCAACAAGGAGGTTTTTGTTGTTCATACAGCGGCTGCCCACCACAAAACGCCTCGAAAAAATAAACTAGTTTTCCTCTCTTCGCCGTGCAAGTGTAGCCGGTGGCGTATTAAGCCGCATCTCTCTTCATTTGTCAGCCTTGCTGAGACAGTTTTTTTCCGCAACGCGAAAGCAAAACCCTTCGAGTACAAATGTCAATGGCCCCTCCGAAAGAGTGGCGTCTGTGTAGCGGGAGGATTGCGCCCAAGGCCTCTATTGGGCATAAAAAATGAATGTCCGCGTGTGCAGGGAGTGACTAAAGCAAGGGCGCCTTGATTCTTACTGCAGACCGACACTGCGAATGCTACTGCTAAACACACCAAACGTCCGTGGTGGAGCAAGAGTCTACGTGATGTCCTCTTCAGGCTCCATTACCTGAGTATGCAAGTTGAGCTCGAAGGCCCTCCCGGGCGCAAGCAACAACTTGTCGACATACTATTTGTACTTGCCTTTCAGCGCGGCCCCAGAGAGCAGATAATGTTCAAATGTTCCTCTCAGCCCACCATTCCATTCCTGAAAATGATGAGACGGAGGTAATAGCAGCAGAAGGGGCCAAAAATAACGTCAGGGTTCTGCGGGCGCAGCGCACGTGTTAAGCGTAAGAGGCCGACATCGGGGGAGTCTTACTTAGTTTCGATAAAAATCGACGATACGCCACGGAAACGGGCCATTATACTTGTACGAGGCGCTGAGCAAGACGTGGGTTCCGTCCTTCATTGCCGTGGCCGCTTTTGTGATGGCTATGAAAAAGCGAACACGCCCCCAGTTAGGGAATAGAGGCAAAAGTTAAATTTCTCCAGGTGGTCAAACGCAATCCGCAGCACTCCACTTTTGGCTGCCTTATAATGCACGCGTACCTTTGGTGCCTTAAACCCCACAATGAATCTTTTCATGTAGTAAGACCTCCTTTCAATTTTTTATCAGCTGATCAGGTCCTGTTTTGGTGTCTGCAGAGTACCTGGACACAAGATTTTATTTTGGGGGGTGTCTTTCATGGTGCGTCTCTTTTATTAAGGACGGTGTAACGGGTGATTGGTATTATTTTGCAGCCAATAAAGCCCTCTGGGGTGAACCAACAATTATAGTGCCGCCTTTAGAATAATTATTTCTGTGTAGGCTTCTGTTACTCATTTTGTTACTCATGGGCTTCTGTTACCAAAGTTGAATAGATTGAAGCGTCGTAGTTTATTTCAAAAAACCTATTAGGGGGGCGGGCGGCCATGTGTAGCGAAAACAATGAAAGTAGACATGCACACAGAAAAATGAGAAAGTTTATGTATTGGCACTTTTCGTGTGGTGTAGTAGTTCCAAAACATTTAGGAGGATTTCGTAGCCGTAACGCTACCCTGTTCCGTGACGCAGCCCCGCCATTTTTTCCGCTGGGAGTATAGCACTACTGCTCAGTATGTTAAATGCACACGAAATAATTACCTTACTATTTCTAAGATGCTTTGCGTCACCTACAGCATGCTACTTAGTCTGGTGTAATGGTGCGCAAAGCTGATAGAAAGATAGCACCCGACAGACTGTTCAAAAAAACAGACGTAGTAGGGAGCAACAAAAAGCTGATTGTGCGGTCTCGGGGTAAGAGCATACCATTCAAACATGCTGCAAATGCAAATGAAAGTTACGGAATACTGTCGCCTTGATCATTAAAAGAGCACTTCTGCAAGAGGTGTTTCTGCAATCTACTTCCACCCCTCATCTTCGGTGACAAGTAAATTGTTTTCCATATTTTTTCAGTTGCTAACGCAGATGGCGACATCAGCTTCATGGTGTGCTCTTCGATAATATTGTAGAGCATCGAGAGACAATATCACGTTGAGGAATTGAAAGACTGAAATTGAATTCCCCGTCTACAACAATAGAGGGAATGGGCTAAGTTTTGCCATTCCGAAGCATCAAGGGGAATGCACCTTGTACGAGGTTTAATTCCTTAGAATCGGATCAGAATGGAATGGGGACGCCCATCCCGTTGAAGTGGATGTCAGCACTTTAGCACGTTTGTTTGTAATTCCGTCAGTAAACACATCAAGGTGGAACACAGCTATTTCAGGGGAGCCTGCTAAGAATTGATGCTGCAATACAGCTTCTGTTTCGTCGGCCTAATGACTGGAAGTATAAGCAACAGCTTGTTTTCAGTCAAGCAGAAGTACGCTTGCGGAGGCAGGAATACACTGCCGTCTTTGTGTCTCGTAGCAAATGCCACTGTCGGAAAGTATTAACCGCCCCTGCGCTGGCACGATGATGCCAACATTGAGCATAAATTACTTTCATGTGTTTTCTCTGTACCCAGTCCTTTGAGGGACAGACCACCTTTAGAGTTTTATGAGCTATTTATTTATTAACTCGCTCAATCGCCAATAGGGCAATGCCAGCCGGTCAGAGCATCGGAAAGGCGTCGTTGTAGGTGTTATATTGGCGGAAATTTCAAAAATACGAAATGGCGTTTGCAAAAAACAGCCTCACAGAGCCAATCCAATTATTGGCCCTAGGGCCGATAGTCACCATACTACAAGCGCAACAATGGCTATGTGAATGGCAGAACTAAAGATCAATGTGTTATCACAGCATGGTAGGAATTTCAGTCGGAACACCACCATTGTACGCGAAGGAGCTTTAACAGTGGTGGAGATGCGTTTTCAAATAGCATATATATATATATATACAGAACATTCCAACGAGGGTGCCGCCATCTTGCATGCGCAGCGCCGTCTGGTACCTGGTCGATTTGCTGGCTTGGGCGTTTGGTCCGCGAAGCATGGGCGCCAGCGGCGGCTCGGTGAATTTTGCGTTGTAGCGCTTTGTACGTTCCTTCCGTAATATACTTTAAATGGGGAAGTTGTTGCATAGGACAAATTTAACCGATCTGAAGTACACTGGCCGCTTTCTGGGCCGAGTGGGAGCTGAAATTCATCTCGAGGTAGCGTGGACCACGATGGGTAAATGATACCATGTCGAACATATGTTTGCAATACTTCGTCACATTTTTTTTTGTTTCCGTGCGTGTGTCCGGGATCGCGTATAGCGCGTATTTTCATCTCTTACTGCAGAAACTGATGTTTGCTAAAACGATCTAACCGTTATGCGCCCGGCCCCCAAGGGCGACAAGCAGAAGCGCGTGTCAGTGTAACAATCTTCTGGCTTCATATCCTTGCAGGGATTAATACAGGTAGTTTTGGGTGAAGTTCGCAAGCATTTGGCACTCTACATAGTTTGTATTACATCTTATCGATATATAAACACCTCACCCTCAGCCAGCACGGCCGCCAAATATAAACAAAACTTCTACTCTCTAGAATTTTGAACTGCTCTGCAGCACAATTTAGCAGTGCCACTAATGTACAACATAAATAAAATAGACTACACAGCTCCATGAAAAGCGTCACATAAGCATTATTAAGAGTCCGCCGTTGGTCAACTAGACAAGCGTTCTCGTTTGCGTTGCTTACTTTGATGTTGCCGACAAAAAGACACAACATTTCAGTAATAGACTGAACAGTTGACTGGAGTGAGTGAGTGAACAACTTTATTTTGCCCGAATCGGGGTGGGGGAAGAAGGGAGGTAGAATCCCCTTCAGTACCCCGCCTTCTGCTCAAATTTGCTGAAATAAGGGGCAACCTTGGCAGCTGGTAGTCACTGTGACATAATACTTGGAGCTGGGTTTGCCGCAAAGTGACCGCAGCAATGGTGGAGATGGAACTAATACCATCTGCGACAGAGGCAACTTTCAGTCACCTAGTTTACTCTGAAAAAAAAAGAATTTTCATGAACTAGGGTACCGAAAAAGCTCAGCAGAACAAAATTGCCAAAAACGTTGCGTGTTACAGCACACAAGCAACTCAAAATCTCCTAGTTTGGGTCATTTATTAACATTTCATTAAACAATAGCGTAAATTTGCGGTAAACCCGCAGGCGCTATGCCTACAGACCATAGTCAAGGCGAAGAAGCCAGGCTCGCGCACACTCCAGAGAGGGGGGAACGGCGGCGAGAGTACGTTTCCCCCTCGCCCGATGGAACCGAACGATTTCTATATATATATATAGATGTATCTGTATATATATATATATATATATATATATATATATATATATATATATATATATATATATATATATATATTGTAACTGTTAGTCGACTGGCCAATCCTACCCAGCACCTTCGCCACGTGCAAGACTCGGACACGGGCGACTCGAAGGACGCGTTTAATGACGACGCAACCTCGCCGAGAGGCCGTTGCGAAAAGCGATGGTCATGAAGGCGCGAGGATGAAAGACGAAAAAGATGGAGTGGTGCTCGCGTGCGCCACGCTGATGATGAGTTGCTAGGTGGGATTGGCCAGTCGAGTAACAGTTAC